>NW_027071936.1:54678045-55878045 GCF_038088225.1 Cyrtonyx montezumae
TGACGCATTCTTACACATTTTCGTACGCATTTGCCACGGGTTTCACATTTGGTGACTGGTTAGCAGTGTGCTGGCCATCTTTGGTTTGTAGAGGAAATCTCAACCGTGAACAATCAAGGGGGTTGAAAAGAACTCGTTAAATGCTAGCTTCGTACTCAAACTCGTATCTAAACTACAGCACGCCACATTAATTAGAAGCACACGTCACAAAATTGCACAGGGATTACAATATTACATCCAGTCTGCGTAAAATTGAATTCCACTACTGACCAGGTCACAAAATGGCTGCACTTCTAGTCTAAAACTAATTTGCATATTGTACACATGTAGGACATCTTCTTACTTCAGTCACAACAATGCATGCAAGTTCGTTTTTTGTAACAAATTTTGTAAATTTGCTCATGCTACCTAGTTTCAAGAGAGCCTTTTTTGAACATCTGCAATAACTCGCCTCTTGTTAATTAATAGTTCTAGTGCATGCATATGGTTTATACAGGTAAGTAAACATGCAATTTTTTCACATTCTAAAACTATGGCAGTTGAAGCCATATTGTGCTGCCTGCATTTAATCTGTAATGCAGTGTGTCTTAAACGTTTCAATCCCGTATTAATAGGTGGCATTACACATAACACCTATATAGCAGCAAAGCTAATACAGCTTGTGATTAAAAATGTTTAAAAATAGCTAATAAATCAGATTATCTTGAGGTATTATTTCTTGCAAGTCAAAATGGAGAGCAAAAAATCAACCCTAAGTTTTAGTTTATGTATACACTGAAAATAGCAACAACAATAAAAATAAGCTTTTTGTAGCAGACATATTCCATCTTCACTATTTTGCTACCTTTGGTAAATTACTGGGGCAGATCTTGAAGTTAAAAACCCATGTTTAGAAATAAGTGCACGCTTCACCCACTAAATATAGCAGCAGACTGTGTGCCCCTACGCAAAAACATTCTCATATCTAGTTTTAACTTTACATATAAAAATAACTTGGAGAAAATACAAAAAAACATTTTATTTTAACATGAAAATATCACAAAAATTAGTAAGCCTGAGATGTAGGGTTTTGGTGAAAAACAAGAGGCTTGTAGTGTTTTGGCTGCTGATAAAGATGCATGTATTGATAGCTGGGGTGAAAAGCAGAAGAATGCACTTATTTCTTCTGCATGTCAGTATCTTCAAACACAGTAAGCCACATGCACCCTTCTTTCCTTATGTAGATGCTGGTTCACCATGTCTAATTCCAGCGGAAGTGGATCTGACGTGGGCGGTCAGCCCCCTCCTTTACCAATGGCTTATGGAATTCACGTCCTGCACGGGAGTGGATATTTGCCCAACAAAACTCACAGTAATACTGCAGGCAAGTGACATTGGCACAGAAGAAAGGAGCAAACTTTCCACCGCATCGCGCGCCCTGGCATTCGTCACACATCTGGTCATCCAACACGTATGGCTTTACCTCCACCTGTTGGAGCGAGACACAGAGAACTCCGCTTAACACCTACTGTTCCCACCTACAGATATTTCAGCCTGGTCGGGTTTTCTCTCTTCCAGAAAAAAAAAGGAAAAAAAGCAGTCTGAAATCAGATACGTTTACGTCTCTACCTGAATCACCACTTTTTATGGCTGTTTCCCATTTACCAGCCACCGATCTCTACCAGTCTGTCCATACAGAGTGCTACACCTTCGACACAGATCTTTGGAAGTGCAATAATTACGTAATTAATGGCTACGTCAGAACCTTCAATTAACTCACTCTGGAAAGATACTCCTGGCAAATGATAAAACCAGTGTGTGCAGAAAATAAACCACTGGTCCCAGAGCTCTCCAAACAAATCTTACCCAGTTCCTATTCAGTTTCACAATTGGGTCACCTATTACTTTCACTTTTTTCTTTTTTTTTCTTTTTTTGGCTTTGAGTTGCACAGGAATTTGTGTTCAATACAACTCTGAAAATATTTTTAAAAGATCACTGCAAATGTACAGGCTGCCAGAAACACCTGTGCTGCACAGCTTCTTTCTCCCAAACTGCTCTGTCTGCCAGAGTGGAAAAGTGGCAGGAGTCCAGTGGTACATTTGCACAATGTCTCTGCATCACTGAACTGTTACAGACTGCACTCAGACAGGAAGAAGAACTTCGTAATAAAACACAAAATGAACTGACACCATCATTAAGGAATGTATTGTTGTCTTCCACATTTTCCTGAATTTTTTTAAAGACGGTATTTTCAAACATTTGTTGGCAAAAACAATTATTCCATTTTAGCCTACAACTCAATTTTTTTTCTGATATTTACTGTTCCTTGAGAGGAATCCTACAAACAGACAGTGATTTTGTGTACCACGCTCAGAGTATATTTGGAATACTAAAATCTTCAGAATAAAATGATATTTTTGCATATTATTTCCAGAGTTACAAAACAAAGCTACCAAACACCAAATGGGCTGCAAAAAAGAAAAAAGAAAGATATAAAATGGTATTCATTCTCTTAGCTTCAGAAGGAAAACACCTGATCGGACAAACACACATACGTTTGAAACAGAGTATGCTCCTTTCTTCCAATAGTGTATACTCAGTATGAACTCCACTGATGGCTTCGCTGCAACAACCTCCCTCAGCACAAATTACTTCCCAGTAAACAGTGAATTTACGCAGTAACTCTGTTTGTGATTCAACATTACTGAAAGCAGAAGTGCCACGGATTTCATGCTTTGGTATGCTGATGCACCAACATCAGTATGAAGGAGATTCTGAACGCATTAAGACAAACATTTTAGGGAACTGAAGCAGCATGTGAAGTGGATGGAGACTGCTGGCATAGGAAAGTTAACAACATTTAAAGGAATTGTTTGGAGATGAAACTCCAAATGGGTTTCAAAGAAATGTTTGGAGCTGATCTGTCTTATATGATGGAATAGCATGAAGAGCACTTTGCTGAAGAAAAACATCTGCCAGAGAAACTAAACATATCTGCATCAAAGCTAGAGAAAGCTCCGGAGTACTTAGGTAAGGAAGAAGTTAAGCCTGTAAAGCCGCAGTGACACCAAGTTTTTCTATTAGGATAGGAAAAGATATATGTAAAAAATGCTATAAATACTTTCAACAGCAGCTCAGATGGATGAACAGGAGAACAGCAAAACTTAACCATGAAAAAAAGACCTGTACACGGACAAAACTGGTTATGAAAAGATGTGGAAAGACACAGAAACTAGATATGACTGGCAAGAGAAAGACTAGCACGTTGAAGCACAGGGGAACAGTTTCTAAGACTGTACTGAAACGTGTTATGTATTGCTATATAGGCCAGCACGTATTTGTATCTCAAATGCAGGCAGTACCTGAAGCAGAACTGTCCTCCACATTTATAAAATCAGTGTTCTTATTAATGTAAATGACTGAGCTGTATACTTACATATAACTATATAAATAATAGCACTCAACATATTATTTAAATATAGAGAAAGTTATTAAAAAAAAAAAAAAGATTAAAAACCACTGGCAGACAAACAGAACAATTTATAAACTCTCCCCAACAAGATAAAGTTCAAATACAAATTTATTAAAATATTTAGAATTGGCATCGCTGTATTTTGGAAGTAGAGCACCTCAGGAGCAGGAAGAAATTACGTAAAGTAATCAAACTCAAGGGAGCTAACAAACATGTCCAAGAAAAAAACATTTAACTGCTATTTGTGTAAATTAAGTCTCGTGGATGTAACTCAACTGCTGTACTTCTGGTATTTCTGGTACATTGTGCTCTGTTTTTTTTCTGTCCATGCTCCAAGAGGCCTGCAGCAGATGCCCGCTGTTTTACTGAAACTCCACTCTCCATATCGCTTTAAGTTTTTCAGAGTTATACAATATAAAAAAAGTTAAATCACCTCCTCTGCAAAGAGTAAGGACTGCCATTTCAGATGCCTGCTCAGCATCCAAACGGCCCTTAAAATTTCCAGTGAGCTACCATCACGGGCATTTTTCCTGTTACATAACTAGAGGAAAGCCAGAACTACCAGCCAAGGTCAGCTGCAAGTCCCAGGAACAGCAATGCCACCAGCAAAATATTGTTGCAAGGACTGGATGTGAAGACTAGTTCACCTCCCACGTTCATTTCCACCACTCATCCCCTGGAAAGGACTCTGGGGATTCCAGCTCACTAGGCAGCTGGTATCTGAGAGACATGTAGAGCTGTATTGCTCTGCCTGTTTGAAAGGAGAGAAGCACCTGCTACAGACTTCAGTTATCTGTACTAATTTCTTTCTCCAATGCCTTTGATCTGTAGAGGAGTCTTGACCTTGAACTACTTACTCAATCCTTCCTCCTCTTACGACATCAAAAAAACCCAACAAAACAACAAATTTGAACCCAGAACATCTCTCAATAACACTGACTACATCTGCTACACTGACTACACTGACAGAATTTACATGCCAGTTTTCTTTGCTGCTCTCGTATTTCCAATTAAGAGCAATGAAGTGAACTAGCCTTAAAAGTTAGTTTTGCTTTATCTAGCAAAAAGCATCTATAGCAACCAGAAAGGTACATTGGGATACACACAGAAGATTCTCTTTGAATGGAAAGGATGAGACATTTCCCATTTAATGGGTTAAGCGTAACTGTTTGTCCAAAGTACTGAGCACTGACAACCATGGTTGAAGTTAATGGCAGCTGTGAATTAGACCTACTCTGAAACCAACGAATAATAGATTTTCCTATGAATGACAGTGGGATTATTACAATATTTGCTTTCATTAGAACAAGGCAGAATAAGATTTTCAAACCCTCTGCCCACACACAACAAAACCAGAATGGAAAGAGCATATGGTCTAACATATGTCCAAGGAACAAACTGCTGCTTTGTGGAATGCTCGCTGTGCAGGGACATTCACAGCTTAACTCTTGGAACCTGTGGAGTTAGAGAAATATTAGAAGAAATGTGGGAGCTGGCACAAAAGCGGATCAGAACACGAAGTTATGCGCCCTAGGAAGTTGTGTTATAAACCACTGCTCCCACATATCTAAAAAAAGACCACCACCCAAATGAACTAATTCTGTGTAACTTACTCGTTTATCTATATCGCCATGCTGAAGTTGAACAAACCGAGCACTGATGGCAGCAATGTAACTCTGCTGATTGGAAAAAGCAACACGTCCAGCACCTTTTGGGTATTTCAGCTCAGGGTCAGTATCAATTCCTGCGTAACAAACTCCACCGTACAGACGGTCCATGATCATTGCCAATTCCACTATTAGAAAACAAAACAATGTTCACTTGAACTGTTCTTACTGGACAATCCTAAAAAGATCTAGAGAAGTTAATTTTAGTCGTTAATTCTCCAACAACTTATGTAACTGCAATTAAAAGAAAAAACAACAACAAAATACAACTCATAGAGATAAGTTGTGAAATAGTAGGCAGGCACATCTTTCACACTGTGGCCACATACACCCAGGGAACAACGGAGCTGCAAGTCCTTGCAGCCCTTAATAACCAGGAACTGAAATTCAAGGGCTGTTTTCCTTAAGGGAGAGCAGCAAAAGACTTTTTGGGCAGGCATGGAATGCAAGCTGCATAGAATCCACATGCCACGAATTCCTTGGTACATGCTCTGTCTGTACAATTGCTCTACATCCAACTTGAATTTCAAGATGTACTTAGCATCTTTTCACCAGCCACGCACAGCTTGATAATCTCTACAGTGAGGCACGATACCAAAACTCAAGTTCATTAAATCAATAATCTCAAATCTCACAATAAATATTTCAGCACTCCTCCAGTAATATTTTATTCTGAATTCAATTTAGCAATTCACTGAAGTGGAATATATATTTTTTCAAAACAAGTATCCTCTGCCTCAAGATATAAAGGTGCCAGCAGTCATTGATTTTCAGTAGTTGTCTGAAAAGTGTGATAAAGTTTTACTGCATTTTGAAGGCATGATTCTTATTTCACAATGCCATAAAGGTTTCGTTTTCACATAAGCACGAGATTTTAAAGCTAAGTATAAGACTGTATACATTAAATTTATCACAGACCTTTAGTAAAGTAATCTGGAGTATTAGGACTGAATTTGAAGAAAATTAATCTGCAGTTGGAATGCTCATTTACAAAGTATTACAGAGTAATACAGTCAAACACGGTAATAGAAGTAAAATACCAGGAAAGCTTGATCATTATAGGTCCAAGATGGAAAAGTTCTATATTCTGAATACCCCAAATTTGTTCTATCACTTCTTGTTTCTCCTCTATCTTCCATGTGAAAGCTCATTTTTCTGTCCTGATATAATTTAGTACAAACCGTGGAAGACTAATGAAGTCCTGAAGACTTTCTAAGAGAAACCTGGATTTGAAATGCTGTATGTAATGCTTCATGTCAACCCACTTACTGGAAGTGAACTGTAAAATGTTGTAAAAGGCAACTGCAGTCAGTCTCACATAGCAGACTGTCCTGGTTGCAGATCCACCATTTCACAGCTACAGAAACACAGGAATTTTCCTCCATGCGTTCCAGCAAGAGTCGAGAAGGAGTCCTGCAATCTCATGCAGTGTCTCAAGTTCTTCCCTTTTTCCTCTTTTCAGACTTCCTACCTGCATTTCTCCTTATCCATGTTATCCACAGTAACTGCAACCTGGTAGCAGTAGAAAAGTAGCTTACGTACAATAGCAAGTAAATACAAATACAGCTCCACTCACGGAGCATGGCTTTCACAGCATTATTTTAAAAAGAAAAAAACAGCAGTTTTGCTATTAAGATGGAATTGTTTTCTACAGCTTTAGCTGTTGTAATCTTTTCCAGTATATCTCAAAAATGAACAGTGATTTGTAGCCAAAGGCAGATGAAGGCAATTACCAGGGAAACATGAGAACAGATGAATAGCTTTTTTTGAGCAGCAAGCTGGCTGGACCGATTAGCAGAGCTTTAAACTAGATTTGATGGCGAAGAGGATGTACTTCTGAGCGACAGAGAAAGGCCACTGAACAGTGTCATTTTAGGAAGCAGCAGAAACAAACCTCAGCTTCCTCCCAAGGGAATTAGGGAGGGCTCCTCTAAGAACGTAATGCAACCCATCACCTAGCTGTACCATCTCTATACCAATGCGTGCAGCGTGGGAAATAAGCAGGAGCTGGAAGCCATGGTGTAATTGGAAGACCTCGCTGATATCAGATATGCTGTGGGATGAATTGCAGACTGGGAACAATGCAATTGAAGGCTACAAGCTTTTTAGAAGAGAAAGACAGGGCAGGAGGAGCAGAAGAGTTGCCCTCTATGTTAAGAAGCAGATAGAATACAAAGAGCTGCCTTTAAGAAACAGAATGATCAGGTTGAGAATTTGTGGATTAAAATTAGGGACCAGACAAATAGAGGACATCTAGTGGTTGGGGTCCACTACTAGACTGCTTGCCACAAGATGCATCACACTTACTGGCTCTCATCAAAACCCACCTGTGCAACTTACCAACAGCAACCTGTTGTAGCAGGGGAGTTGGGCTAGATTATACCCAAAGGTACCTTCCAACCCCTAAGAATCTATGATTCGCAGACAGATGGTTGCAGTTAACTGCTCTACATCTGGGTGGAGGCTGGTGATGAATGGTGTACCCAAGCGATCCATCTAGGGACCAGTGTTCTTTAACACCCATATCCATGACCTAGACAGTGCACACTTGCACCCCCAGCAAGTTTGCAGATGACACTAAGTTCAAGGGCGCAGTTGATACAACAGAAGGAAGGGATGCCATCCAAAGGGATCTGGATAAGCTTGAGGAGTGGGCACAAGTGTACTGAATGAGGTTCAACAAGGCCATATGCCAAGTGCTGCACCTTGGCTGGGGCAATCCCAGACATCAGTATAGACAGGTAGAAGAACTTGCTGAGAGCAGCCCCACAGAGAAGGACTTGGGGGGTCTGGTGGATGAAAAGCTGGACTTGAGACAGAAGGTCAACTGTATTGTGGCAAGCAAGGCAAAGGAGGTGCCTGCCCGCTCTACTCTGCCTTTGTGAGGCCTCACACCTGCAGCACTGTGTCCAGGTTAGGGGTCCCCAGCATATGAAGACATAGCTGTTGGAGTGGGTCCAGAGGAAGGTCACGAGGATGATAAGAGGGTTGAAGCACCTCTGTTATAAGGAAAGGCTGAGGGAGCTGGGATTGTTTAGCTTGGAGAAATCACTGGGGAGACCTCTTTGTGGCTTTCCTGTACCCAAAAAGGGCTTATAAACAGGAGTGATAACTTTTTGCAAGGTCTTATAGTGACAGGACTAGGGGAACAAAACTAAAAGGGGGGATTCAGCTTGGATGTGAGGAAGAAACTGATTACCCAGAGGGCAGTAAGGCACTGGAACAAGCTGCCCAGAGAGGCTGTGGATGTGCCATCCCTGGAGGTGTTCCAAGGCCTACTTAGATGGGGCCATCAGCAACCTGATCATGTGGGAGGCAACCCTATCCATGGCAGGAGAGGTAGAGCCAGCTGATCCTTAAGATCACTTCCAAGTCAAACAGTTTTATGATTCATATGATTCTATGAACACCTACAACTATCCATACATATCTGTATACAATTATGCATTATTAAAGTGATTTCCAAAAAAGAAATCTCTTAAATAAAAGAGCCATAATTTATACTAACCAGCTCTTAACGGTCTAGGGACTCCTCCAACAAAAATTGTTTTTCGAGGATCAAGTGGCTGGGAACCATCCATCACGAAGTCACTATCACTTAGATTCCAGGGACGGATCTGAACCTATTCAACATGGAAAGAAAACGACATGCACGTTTCAGTTTCACTGCATTCTGAATATACATTTATCAGCCTACATAAACTGTCAATAGTCATAACCCTATTAGCTTCGCGTGTCTTGATGTTCCATTTTAATCCTATTAACTCAAACCCCAACGGTTTTAAAATCATCTGACAGTTCCAGATGTTGAGTGCTGCCAATGGTAGTTTGCTGTTGATTATTTTCATCATCATCATTTCAAACACAGCTTTAGACAGATGGCAGCTATAGCCTGCAGGCCATCTACTATTTACTTACTGGCTTGTCCTTGATAGTAGGACTGGAAACACACAGATAGAGCTTTCCATCTTCTTCAATACAGGCATCAATCAGTGCCTGGACAGAACTCTCTTCTTGGAAAAGGAGGAAGGCATAACCTAGAGTGAAGAAAAAAAATGCAACAGTTAATTTTTGATACTTATATTTACTTTTCTTTAACTGGCTTCTCTGTACAAATGTGTTTACTTGAAATGTAAAAGAAAGTCAAATCAACAATTTGTTATTAGTTATGTTCTTCATCTGTGCACTAATCTGCTGTGATCAATAGAACTCAGGACAAACACTTCTATCCTTTACAAAAGCATGCCAAAAGGGATGAATAATCAAATAAAAGCAAACATGTCTGCTCTATCATACACTGTAAGTCCAGGCAGTGCATAACTCAGTGGTAGATAGACATTATACAACGAAAATCCGACTTGGCACAAAGGACTAATCTCTATTCTAGAGATTAGATCAAAGTACTTTGTTACGTAAGTGACCCAGCAAACCTCCCAAACGCTATAAAAATAGGAATCAAAAAGCTTACTTAATGGTACAGTAAAAACAGACAAGTAAGAAACCTCACACATCAGAATGTTTAAATCGTTACCATATGATACATACAGAATTTGTTACTTTACAGGTATCCTATAGCACAATTAGGATGTATTCTAAAGTAGACTTTAAAAGGATGTAAATCCCCATTTTTTTCTCATGTTACTAACAAGTGTGGGATATTCACATAGAAACAAAAAAAATAAAGGCTGAAGAAATTGCTCTAGAGTGAGCTTGGCAAGAGGGAATAAGGCTTCACCAAGCCTTTGGGAAATGACACTGCTTTGCAGAGGTACTGGCAGTCCCATACTGCAAACAGTGTAGGTCATCAAGGCTGTAGCAGAGTACAGTATCTCTCAAAGAGCATTAAAGAATCAATGTTTTAAGATCAGGGAAACAAATGCAAATGATTATAGATTCATAGGAGCAAAAGTAGGATTTAAATAAAAAGCTGTAAAGGCCTACACTGTTTTTTCTCGTACCTGATCTCATATCCCTCATACCACGGTCCTGCTCCCTTCAAAGGATGCAGCAGGACTGTGCACATTCTACTTTCATGTAGATCTTACTCAGTTTATTAAAAAAGTCTGTAGGGAATCTTTGAGGTTTGACTAAGGCATTTCCTGGTGAAATCCAGTGTTATTAAAATATACTGTTGAGCAATGAAAAATCTGTTCAAATTAAACTTAAAGTAATTAATAAAAGCCCTGTTTAAGGGGGGTATCTTTCAGTATTTAGTTTGCAATTTAGAATTCACATGTAAGCCATGTAAAACTCAATGAAACAGGGCACGTGCAGGCTGGCACAGATAAATGAGACCAGAACCGTGTAACTGTCTTTACCTGCATAGAAGCCACGTGCATACATTCCAGTTTGAACAGACAGCTCAGTACAAGAATGACAGGAGTGAAAAAACTTGGTTACTCAAGGTGAGGGCTAAATGGGTATCACACAAACAATCACAGACAGAAGTTTGTAAAGCAATTTTGCTGAAAGCTGATATTTCATCAATTTTTATCCTAAACCAAATCAGTGTTACTGGCATATGGCTCCTGACACATAAATAGAACCAGTGTCCCCAGATCATCTATGACCTGTATGTCTGCAGCTATTAATGTGCTTAGCTGGGGCATTGTGAAGAGACAGACAATTCCAATAGGAATTTGATGAGGGAGCAATTAGCATTACTGTATTCTACCACAACCTAAAATAAAAAGAAGGAAAGAAAAACCAGAACTATACACTACCATTGCCTTCTGAACATGATCTGCAAAACCTACTCATGGCTGCGTTCATCCCACTTAATTTTAAGCAACAGTGAGGCCTGTGTCATGAACTTAACTGTACTATTCCCCTTCTGAAAACATGGAAAAACTGATGTAGCAAATCTATCTGGCTGTAGTTTTGCTCCTTAACTCCAGTCCTCCAATGATTTAAAAGGTATTTTAGTTTGCTCCCCAAGGCTAGTCTGGAAGAAAATAACCAGCTCTCTTGGTGAAGAAACCTGGCTGTAGAAGATAACAAGCTGCAGGACCAACATCTTACAAATGTATACAGACACGGCCAGTCCCTTGCAAAGAAGGTAAGACTTCCACAATTTGGATACAATCCTTTTTTACTTGCACTGTACCACTGCACATATTCTTGCAAAAATCAATTACAGATTAGCCAAACTTCTACAAAGAACACCACAGTTACACAGGCATCCAGGCTTTCTATTCATTAAACAGAAAGAGCTTGCAAAGGGAAATTACACTCTTAGATACTCCATTTAGATATAAATTTGGGGTCTTTTTCCTACAGCTACAAGAAACCAACAACTCTATGTACTACCTTAATTCTCATCCCTTTCTGCTTTTTTAATATATGTCTTTATTGGATTATTTTTCTCCTCTATAATTCATGAACTATTGTGGACTTAATTATTGACTGCAAAGCTAGTTAGCTGCTGGTGGTAACTGTGCATAGGTGTGATGAGAAGGATTTCGTAATGATATTGAACTACAATTACTATGCGTAGTAACTGTGAAACACGGCAGGGAGGTATTGTGAAGAGTACTTTATTGTACCACAGAACAGCTTAATTTTTTAGTTTCTTGTTTTTCTAGCGTACCACGTCTGTCTTGTAACTTTAACAGCTTCGTACCCAACAGCAATGCAAGTCTGTTTACAATGGAAAAGAAAAGCTACTCTAATAGGATTCTCTGAAGGAAGCTGCTTCATACCTTTGGGTCATATGTACACAAGAAGCAGGAGGCCACGATCAGATATTGCTTGCCAAGAGGCAACTCAAGCTTGTATGGTTTCCATAAGAGGAAAGTGCTAGGTGAAACAGTCTTATAAAAATGTATTGTTCATGTGTACCAGCATTTTTGCCTTCTACAGTGGATAGAGTTTAGGTAACCCTTGGCAGTGTTTAATTGTTGACTACATTACTGCACTATGCTGCAATAGTTACAAATACTGCTGTTTTCAAAGGGAACTGGTGAGGGTGACTTTGATAACACCATCCCCACAAAGTTACCTCAAAGAAGAAAGAAATCTTTCTGGACATCATAACTGACAACAGAACTACATTCCCCGATATCTAAAAATTCTGCACTGGTTATAATCATCATTACTTTGAGTACAAAAAAAGAAAAAATATATAAAAAATATATTAAAAAAATCTTTTATATATATATACATAAATGTCGTGGGATAGCAGTAGAAATAGAAAATTCAATGGAATTCAATGGAAGAATTCTAGCTGTATTACTAAATGAAACCATTCTAAGAATTCAAGCAAAATAAAACAACAAATCCCAATCAAAAACCTATGCACAGAATCAGTGCCTTCATTTTTTTTTAATTTACTATATAGAAAATAAAGCAACAGCAAAGAATTCTAGATGACAGTCACACTGGTGGCTAATATGAACTTCTGGCCAGGTATGATTTCTTTATTCTACAATATGGAACTTTACAAAAGGAGAACAGAAACTTCTGCTAACACATAGTTCCACGTAGAAATTTGAAAGCAGCTGTTAGCTCTATCTGACTCCAATTAACTTCAACCACCAGTGACTTATAAGAGAGGTAAAGAAAATCAGCATAAGGCAGCATGGCATGGTCTGTACCAGGCAGCAGAGCTGTACTTTCTTTTACAGTTGTGTCCCCTACTGTTCTAAAAAGACTTCCACAGAGGAGAGATTAAAAAAAAAAAGAAAAGAAAAGAAAAAGGTATAAACTACTGAGAATGGATCTACATTTGATAATGGGAATAATACACATTAGGGAAGGTTACATAAATCTTTAAATCAATCATCTTTGATTGAGAATCAACTCCAAATTACTCTTGAATTGAGAACGTACAAGCTGACTCAACTGCAATGTAGATATTAGCTAGGCACTTCTGAATGAGAGGGAAGTGGTGCAGGATTCACCTCGAGACCCAAGCAAAACCTTATCTCCATATTTCTGCAGCGACTGGGTTTAAGCTCTGTGGTCAACAGAGATCTAGTTAATGTAGCCAGTGGTGTCTGGCCAGTTTCTTGGCTGACAAGCGCGACACTGAGAAGTCTCACATGTCTCATCCTCTTCAGCACTTTGCCTAACCTTCAGCTGCTGTTCCACAGTGGTGTGGGACTTCAGCAGGTTACATTTGCCATCCCTGGGTAAATCCTTTTTATATTCTTGGTTTGGAGAAATGAATCAAGCACAGTGTGCTTACATTACGCTGACCTGAATAGCCCTTTGTACTCCAGTGACTTTACTGGCAAGATTCCCATTAATTAAAGGAAGCTTAGATGGTAATCACACATGAAGACACCTACAGTTATTTGCCTGAATCCAAAGTTCAGTCCTACCCAAGGAGATCTGATGAGCTGGTAAGAAGTTAAACAAAACACAAACGGACCTAGGGTTTTGCTCCTTGAACTAGAAACAGAACATTTTCAGCATCATTTTTTCAGTTGGTTGTAAATTGGCAGTTAATAATCTTGAATAAATGAAGCTACCGCATGACTACTGGGATAGAAAGCAACAGAAAGACACAGATAATTAGAAAAAGCTGGAGATACTGTCTTGTTTAAAGAGATTATCCTCTTGTTTTATGCTGACTATAAATAGTACAGAACACACAAACAACTGGTCCTACTTTGAAAGGCTCTCTGGATCAGCATATCCTCACCGCACCATTTTGTGAGCTTCATTATCATGAGAATGGAGCCCTCACCTCAGCAGTCACTTTGAACATGTGTGCCAACTAACTAATAACAGGAGTTATGATAAGCAGTGACAAGACAGAAAGAAAGGAATTCCCCATTACAGCTGGTGCATCACTTACTGACTGCACTTTGATCTCAACAGAATGATTCTTTATCTGCTTCATAACTGAGTTTCTGTGTTCTGAAGATTTCTGCGAAGTGTTTAAAATTCCTGCTATCTTCAGGCCTTGTTTTGTGGTGAACCAATACAAAATGTAATTAGCAAATATAAAGGCAGTTGGTGTTTCTCAGGAGGCAGCCAGCCTTGACAGATCAGTATGCTTTTTGTATTTCTTCAAGTAAGGAAATACTTATTATGAACTTGGCCTTCCCTCAGGACTTTCTGTAAGCAGAGAGCCTGGAAGGAAGCACAGCTTGGAAAAACTGAAGTATTAAAGCAGTAACAAAAGATAACAAAGAAGAAAAAACAAACACCAAACAAGCAGCAAAATAGGCTGCATCTCTTCAATGCGCTGAAGAATAATGTTTAAAATAGCCCTCAGTGTGTAAATGTGTAAAACTGGGTAAACTTTGAGATGTCTTTGGAAGCGATACTATTTCAAGTCTCTAACAAGACTGGACAACTTTAACCCTTGCTATCTAAATGTTTCCTGAATTAAGTCAACAGACTAGATCTCTTTTACCTACATTCTCTGCTTTTAGTAAGCTGTGCTTACAATACAGATTTATTATTACTATTATTTTTACTACAGTAATTATAAATTTTCCAACTACAAAGTCTCAAAATATATACTTCAGATGTTTATGTTCTGAGCCAGAACTTTCTCCTCAGAAATTAATGCCAGAACTCATTCCTTTCAGTGAAGATTGTATTAGACCTTCCCTCTTCTACATATTCAATAGAGACTCAGTGAGTTGAGCCTCTCCCTCAACCAGTTCCTTGAGAATTTCTCTAGGTAAATTATGAGCAGAGGTGCACTCCTTAAGATAATTAAATTTAGTCAAGACAATGAGATTTTTCGTAGTCTGACAATAAAAAAGTAAGTCTCTTCGGCTTGATTTCCATATGCTAATCAAAAATACTATTCATATACTTTCAATTCCTTTGCCCACTCTTTAGATCATTACCTAGGGTAATATGCTTGTTTTTAAAATAGTATAGTCAGTCAGATAAATGGAAGAATTGGTTCACATGGGGACTATACATGTGTTTGTCACTTTCAGAGAAGGAAGGAATTGTTGCATTCTCTATAAAATGAATAACCTCTGGATCAGATTTTTAAGTTTATTTTATCTATACTGATACACTGGTACCGCATGTACAGAGATAAGCTACATAGTTTTAGACTACCTAAAAGTACAAGTTCAGTCTAGATTTTGAATATCAAAGAGCAACAATAGAAATATTTATCAGTAATTAACCAGTTCTCAAAAAAGATAATTAGTGCTTCAGTAGAGACTCATGCCTTAAAAAAGGAATAGAGATAAAATTATTTTGATCGTGTACTCAAAAAACCCACCAAAAATATTTAAGATTTAGTGTTAAAAATTTGTTAGAAATCAGGAATGCAAATAACAAATCTTTGATTTAATGGCGTGCAATCTTATAACACACATCTAATAATTGGGAAATGAGATAATGGGAGATTCTTCAGGAGTCCAGCACTGAACCAGGCACAGTACCACAACTCTCTCTGTTTCATACTTGGTACGTATAGGAGCGTTGTCTGAACACGTACTGAAACTATAGAATCAACTGTTCACAGACATTTTGAATTATATCCTTTGGAAGAAGAAAAGACAGCTTGTCCAGGTAAGATTTGCACTCAGTGACAGGTCAAAATCTTCCAACTCTTACCTTTTGGTGGAAAATAGGACTTGCTTTCTGCTTTGTGAGGCCAATCTACGACCAAAGGCCCAAATCGTCTGAAGCTAGCAGTAATTTCATCTGAAAACAGATTAACAGTTGAAATTAAAACAAATGAAAAGTACACAATGACGAAACATAACCAAATGAAGATCTTTGTTTCTTGCAAAGTTTGACATGGAGAAAGAGGAGTGAAGTTTCCAAGTTTCCCAAATGAAAGCCATAAACAGATACCTCTTCCAAGCGTCAGCATTTACAGAAAATGCTTCTGGTGATCTTACGCTCATGTTTGTTTGTTCTATTTTTTCAGCTGCTCAGTTAACAGCTGATTTCAGAAGGATATGAACAACTAAAGGCAGTGGTGAAAACGGGTATTTTAGTTTTTTATATTCAGGATCTGGTTTAAACACCAGCACTTGATTTGATTTGTGATTTAGAGATCTACAGTTCAGATTTACAAGAACAGTAACTTGTTGAACCAATGCACGATATTTCATCCAGTTGCATCCTGGATCAGCATACAAGCAAGCAAGGAAGAAAGAAAAGGCATCTCCATGTCTTTGTTTGGTGTTTGCATTAAAAGCAGCAGTTCACATTTGAGTTAGAAGCTGAAGTGCACAAAAAGAAAAGCTGAGACATATTAAAATAAATCCCTTAGTACATTACAGGGGAGCATCATCATAAGATGAAAACGAAGTGTGGTCTTTCTGTGTCTGAAAGGTAATTAACCACAGGTAGCTTATTTGGTTTGCAAGTTATTCTAGGATTACACTGAACCTTGTAAAGGGACTTCTGTTTACATTACAAAGCTAGCATGCAATTTACATTTATCTGCACAGGAGAAACCTAATATTAAACAGTATCATTACTTCAAATCAGCACTATTATACAAAGCAATTCCAGCTTCATCACGTAATAATCTGAGCTTCCACAGTACGTTCTGTATTCAGTGCATCACACACAGCTCTTCCACTTGACCTTCCTCTGCCTTAGTTTCTCTGTTTAGTAACAGGAATAATATTAACCTTTCTGAATTACTTTCGAGATTTTCAGGTAGTAGTAAAATAGAATTTGAAATTCAATTACTAATAGTCATTTCCTATGAATATATGATAAAGTAGGTTCATATGGAGGGCTAACACATATTTGAAAGGAATATACATCCCCATATCACTAAAAGATAAGCATAACCACCAATACCAGGCATTGTATGAAACTTGACAGGCAGAATTAGAACTAAAAAATCCCAAAATTAAAAGGAGTGGATAACATTAAATAACACTAAGCACAGTATACGCATCAACTCTCATTATAATAAATATGTAACTGTAGCTTCTTATACCACAACATTACTTTGCTAAACGGTTTATGTTCACTACCTAATTTACCTCATCTTTCTCTCTCCCTCCTTCTAAACTTCATGTACTTAAGTTCTCAGGCAGCTCACCTTCATCAATATCTGGTGGAAGACCTCCAACGAACACTTTCCGAGAGAAACGCTCAATTCGTTCCCCATTCTGATGACCTGAATAGCAGGTAGGTGAATTTAAGACTCCAACTTGATCGTTATGACCATCGTCCAACAAACCATCATCTATTGGGAAGAGGGAAGAACGGCCTTAAAAAGAAAAAGAAATACAAGTGTTAATATACTGAAACAACTTCAAGGCAGTACATCATAATGTAATTTTAGAATGGGGAATGGGAGAATAGCAGTCTGGAAAGTAAATAAAAATATCAAGGTATTAGAAAAGTACACATTAGCTCAAGAAAAACGAAGGTAATGAAAAACAAATTAAAACTTCCAAAGGGAAATTCAAGATTCTAAACTGACATCTCTGTAAATATAATCCCTCATGCTATCTTGAATTGTAGTTACTCTGCTGCATCAAGCAGGAAAATAATAATCTGTTCTTAAATAAAGACTCTTGTTTGGAAGAGATCATATTAAGGGCTGCTTAAGAGAATTTAATTAGTTTGCCTTTGGTTTAGCTTCAAGTTAAAGGGACAGCTCCTATCACATGAAAGACTACTGCATGTCTAAAAATTACACTTCAATTGACCAGACAGAAATGGAAAAGAATATATATACGCAGTAGGACATTTCAAATGGGTATGTTATCTCTTATCTTTTAGAATATACTGATTCTGCTGTCAAAACAGATTTGGTTTCTATGAAAGCAAAGATAATTCTAACAAATGAGCATAATGTAACACTTGAAAAATGAGTCACAATACTGATTTGCACTCGCTTTCAACTTTATGACAATTGTGACGGGAAGGTTTTGGTGGTTTCTAACATGTGGCAGTCTGCAGTGAGATTGCAGTTACCCTATCTGAGGACAAGGTAAGTCTGTTTTTTCAAGGGCTGCTGTTTTATACCTCCTCTCCGTGTAACAATAAATGTTCCAATTGAAAAACTACTGCAACTGTGAAATTCGAGACCATAGGAGAGCTTTGCAATTGCAAAGTAATCAAAACAGGCACATGGATAGCAGAGGAGATTGAAAACATGGTGCTTCTGTCGCACTTTCACACACATAACCAGTTTCCTATTTGCAAATTTCAAAGAAGTCCAAAACAAAAGACCCTGACAGTCATGCATGCTCACTTACTCAAACTTTCACTGCTTTAGGTTAGCAATAAAAATTAACCACTGTTTCAAATTCAGAAGCTCAAAAGAAACACTTCAAGGAAGGCAAAAAAAACCCCAAATAAACAAAAAACAACAACACCCTACTCCAACATCAGCATTTATTCCGACATGCATTTTTTCTGTTTCTCTCTCACTTTTTAAGTTATTACTATTTATCATTATGTCCTTTTGGAATTCAGCTGCTTTCCAAAAACAGAACAAGCGAGAAAAACCGAAACAACAACCTAGCATGCTTTTGGGAAGCACGTTCATTTTCCATCTCAAACAGCCAATTTCTTCCTACTTCACCCACTGCAAATCAGGAGCAGTAGGCCTGTGACAGCTGAGTCTGCAGTACCTTAGCTGCGATATATGCTGCACTCTAGCTTTTATCCCATCTCAGAAAAGCTCCTTAAGAACACCTGCAGAAATTCTGCAGATCAGCTTGGGGTAAGAGTGGTGTGAAAGCCATTGATTCCCAGAAGATCACCTGAAATCAAGTACTTAAAGACGAGGCTGTTGGAGGAGACAGCAAACATCATGACTAATGAATGATACATGCTGTGGTAATGCCTAGTGGCCCTATGTTGATATCTGAATCCACTATAAAAATACAGTGCATCAGAAACACTGAATGAAAACACAAACGTGCTAGAAATCAACTAAATGTAATTGTCAAGATCATAAAATAGAATCAGGACCACTGGACAGTACTGAGTAAAAAAGACAGTAACTACAATGTCTTTATGGTGGCATTTCATGTTTATGCCCAATGTAGTAATCTAATAAAGCAGAATACAGCAAACATGGGAAGTCATAGCAGGCTTTGTCATTCTAAAAATGGTGATGTACTTGAAAATATGACCAGTGGGAAGCAAGTGACAGCTTCCTCACTTGCTATCATAAGGATGCATTCGTTCTGCACCTAGATGACAGGAACAGCAGAGAGCCTTTAGAAATGGAAGCATGGAGCTTGATGGGGTAGGAAAGTCAGAAAGCAATGGACAAACACAGCTGGAAGAAGCAGCTTAGAAGATTCTTCTTGTAAATGACTTATTTAGACAAAAAAAGAGTAGGATCATGCTAGAAAAAAGAAAAGACTGCAGCAGCTGAGTAATGTGGACGTGAGTTTCAGTTATGAAGACTAATAGGAAGGATCAGGTCTTATGCCTGTGAAGGAATGGCAATATTTGGTTACCAGTCAAAACAGGAGGAATACAATACTTAAATGACATAAAAATATGCCGACTCGAATTTAATAAGTGCTGGTTAGACTACTGCCACGGAAGCATTTAGGTTTTTTTGTTTGTTTGTTTGTTTTTGAAACAAGCACACACACACTTAAGGATCAAGTAATCCCTTCAGATATCAAAATTACCTTTTAACTTTTCTCTGAAATTATTTTAGATAATTCCATTTCTGACTTAACAATATACTGATTATTTAGGAAGAAAATACTCTACTACAACGATCATTATAGCGATTTATTGTTTCCACAGGCCAGAGTTAAAAAGCAATGACAGAGAGAATCTAAGGCTCTGTTCCCCCTACAAACTAAACAACGAGAAAATGTTTTGAAGTGGTACCAGTGAGATCAGTTTTACTTCAATGTGGGGAAAGCTTTCCCAAAAGCAGTGTAGCTCCTCACAGAGCTAGGATGACACTGATGACAGTGGATTAACACATTCAGAGCAACACATAATCTGAATCCAAATACTTACTTCTTCCTTCTTTTCACTTTTAAATGCCTCTCATCTGAAGACAGTAAAAAGTAATTTCCCAGGCTTTCAAATCCCTCCCAAGGACTCTGAACTAGAAGGATAAGCCCTTTAAATACTTGTTTATTTTTGTTTTATGGCAGTGAAAAGAATGGTATGGAATCTGACACAAATTGTCAGAACACTGTAGTGCTATTACAGACATAGATCATGACCTACATCTCTCCTCCCTAAAATGGGGCTAACAAGAAACTTGTTACAAACAAACACAGAGATCAAGACAGACAAATGCAGTGTATATTGTGAAGAGTGAAAGTTATTAAGGATCTTGATGTTTTTTGCTGCACGTCTTTCTAACAGCCAATGGTTACGTTATCATACAATTGAATCAGTACTGTTTTTCTAGGGTCAGTTAACATATACTGATTTATACTGCAACCAATTTTTGTTTTCAGAGGGTTGTCCGTTAGATTTCTTACCAAGTTTAGGAAATGTTTCAAAGATTTACACAATCACTTACACAGAAGCAAATGAAGATGAGTTAGGATAATTAGCAAACCGTATACTTTTTAAGGAGGCAACAACTGCAAGCAGTTACCATTAGCATGAATAAAATTATGATTAGAGCTACAGTGTTTGAACTGATTAAGGGATTTGTAATTCAAAATTTAAGAAGAGATCAATGATCCAAGTAATCCACCCCGCCTTCCCTCACACCCTCCAACTTCCCCATATTAAGGAAACATGCAGGTAAGCATTTATAATAAACATCTGGATTAATTAATCATAAGGATCAGTAACAGCTCCATCAGAATTAATCGTACTGTAACAAGCAGAAGTGAGTTACCTCGTCTTCGCCCATAACTCCTTGCTGCATGTAAACAAAGGACAAATTGTCAAATGTCAAACAACTGCGTTATGCCCACATATTAAAATATTTATCATAGAAAAAACTATGTGGGTGAGCAATAAATAAAGATGTGCACTGCGATTTGCCATTACTAACTGTAGAAAAGACTGCAATAAATTAAAGTCTAACTGAAGTATAATTCTGTTTTACTCCCAAATTGATGCTAGAACTAGCTACGAGGAATATAGTTTAAAACATGGCAATGTTGCACAAGTATTAAGTATTCACTGTGCCTTTAAACTTGATCTTCAATTCCCGTTAATTATGGAAGCTTAAAACACAGTACATATATAATTAATCTCCACAAATGCAACTTGTATCATATACAAGTGTCTAAATAATGCATAGGGTACTGAAACTGTAAAAAAGGAATATATTGCTTTAAAAACCACGTAGCAAGCGCTGCATTAATCACAGAAACATCCTGGTCCATGGAACAGTTTGTACAGTCCTTTCAGTGACAATGCAAATGCTATGACCTTCCTTTTTCATGAAAGGACCTAGCAGAAAATTAACCGCAAGGTTTTGTTTGAAACAAAAGACTCCTTGTGGTGGCAAACAAAATCAGGGCACAAGTCACAAGAAACAGCATTGTACCAGAAACACTACACAAAGGCGATGCAGCGATTTCTGACCGACTGCAAGTAAATCCAAGGTTTGCCTAACTTCTGAGTTTTGCAAGCTTCTTAAAGAGATCGTGTGCAGAGCTACTGCCTCTGGAACTGTACCGACTGCTCCTCGGCCTGAAGGTTAAGGAACCTAAAATTAGACGGATTACTAATACAAAAGCAAGTTATGTGCAATTTCTCAGTTTCACTTCTACAAGGTATTTTCAATTCCTGTTTCTCAGATACGAAATCTGAGAAGGATCACTTTAATCTCTGCAGCACTGTAGTTAAAAATCCAAATAGATTACTGTTAAACACTTTACAGTGATACTCACAAAAAAAAAGATTACTGTGTTTCCGCATTATTGTTTTGATTTTACGGGGACTTCATTGTCAGATTCCTTCTAAAATGCAACTTTGGTTCTGAGACACTGACACTCACGCAGCCTCACGAACTCAATGTCTCATGAATGTCATTCACTGTTCCATTTCACATTATTAAACACTTACATGCTGATACTTCCCATTTGCATAGTTTAAATAAGTATACATTTTTGTTCTCATCATCCCTACCATGAATTCAGTGGATTGCTTATGGAATTCTGAAAGTCTCTCTCGTATTTCCTCCCTTAAAAAGATATTTCTTACATGACATTTGGTATATTTCTATCCAACTTGCACTGAATATTCTTCTGAATTTATTTTCCTTCATCTGAAAGGATTACGGTTAATTACAGTAATTTTTTGCTTGAAGTTTCTCCGTATTTTCCCACTTTCTATTGTAACCCATAACAAAAAAACCCAGTTTCAATTCCCAAATGGAAGCACCGAAATCCTGCTTTTCCACTTGAAAACAGAATCCACAAAATACAACATATTCTTCTACAGAGGATCTGATTATTTCTCCTACTAGGGGATGCTGAGTGGAGAAAACAGTGTCCAACTTCAGACTTATTACCATCTGAAGTCAGGCACTTTCAAGACACGCAGCTTGGCCACTGCTGCAGCAAGTAAGAATCTTTTCTGACTGTTGGCCAAAGAGACTCCCACATAGCATTACAAGTAGCGTCACCAAGTCCCCGTCTAACCCCATGTACTCCTTTCTTTTTTTTTTTTAACCTCCTTCCACAAATAAAACTAGAGTAATCAGGGAAAATCTGAGTGCAACACAGCAATGAGTGCACTGCCACATTCCCTTTCAAAGAGTAACATGGAAATGCTTATTAGTAGGCATCTTCTGGCACAAAGCCTCAGTAATTTTTCTTCTCTTCTGCAAGTTCTGCTCCTTTCTGCCAACCAAACCAGCTCGGCTACTTTCTTATGTATTACTAGTTAAGGCAAACTGACACAGACAAAAATATTTTGTTACAGTACACCTCAACTATTTCTCTATGCGTTTTAAAACAGCAGCGATTTTAGGGATAAACACAGAAAGGTTACTGGAATCCTAAGAAAAGCCACAATGGGAAGAATAATTGCTGCACTATTTTATACATATAGAAATAATAATGATACATCAAAGTTATCTGTTTATCTTGTGCACTCTTTGCTTAAGCAAAACAATGACATCAGAGAAAATGGGAAAATAACTGTATTTGATATTTTCACACTATTTACTTCACTTGCGTGGCAAATCTCTCCTAATACTCATCTGTTTTGCCCATTTGGATTGCAAACTAGTTTGGGCATGGATTTTTTGCCACTTGATTGTAGAAAACTTTGATCTCCTTCTTAAATTCCAATTTGAAGGCAGTACTGCAATAGATGTGACCACTGATAACAAAATGCAGGGTTTTGCAAAACTCATTTTTTTTAAATTCTTTTTATCCATAGTTTAGGATCACAACCACCGTGCTTCTACTATATATGACAGGATCTCATCAGTCTGCTTCCCCACTCACTAAAAATATGATGTTACAGTGAACATATTCTTTCTAGCTTCATGAAAGTTCAGTATTTTCGTGTCCCCAGTGTACATATTTCTATATTACTGTCTCCCACAGGTTACTGTTTCTGAGGACAGTCCCAATGAACCAAACTTTCAGTACGAAGTGAACAATGGAATATTCTTTTACATTCAATCTAGATTAAATAAAAAATGTTCTTTTGTATTTTTTTAAATACCATGCACATTTGTATTACACCCATCAGAACATGTGCTTACAGATATATATTTGAGATATATTTATATACAGTTTTTATACAGTTTTATATATATACATGTATAAAATATACATTTACATAATAAGCATCTGTGTTCAGAGAAACAAATAACTGTAGTGGAGAGAGACCTCTGCAGATTGCCAGTCACTTGCAGTTATGTGTGATTTACAACAACAAAACAGAGATTGCACTTCCTGCTTTCCTTCCTGAATTCGTTCCAAGAATAAGTCATACAGAAATAATCTTTGTATCAATTACTCTGTGATGGATATCCTCCCCAGCCAAAAACTTTTCAAGATTTCATATAAGTGAGAAAGTATAAGGGATACACTTAGAAAATACAAACTAATTAGCACGTGCAAAAAGCATATATCCTTATAGTTAAAAACTTCTGCTTCTGTATCTCTGAAGTTGAATACTAACAAACCTGGCAGAAAAAGAAAAAATCAGCATCCCCTTTCTGCAAGTTCAATCAGCTCAGAGATTAAAACAAAAATCTAGACAGAAGTAAATACACTTTTTGCATGTATTTATATTGTCTTGAGGTTGGATAATTTGGCAAATTATGTCAGACACATGCAAATGCATTATTTCTAGTTTATTCAGATGTCTTTACATTATAAAGCAGAGATTAAACACGCAAATATTTCAGCAGCTTGAACTGTTGAGCTGAATTAAAAATATGGTGTGAAACAGGAAAAATCCTACCAGACGAACTTCCTATATTTAAAGGCATCTATGAACTTTATGATATAAAGTCAAATTAAATGCTGTTTGCATTTAATTAATTTAACACCCTGATGTGCATGCCCAGATGGGGAAAGTGAAGTAATAAAGCTTTTTTCATTAATATGTATTTGTTACTTAAAGAAATCTATCAGTTATAGCTGATTTTTTTCAAGACTATAGGGTAACAGAGGTAGGTGCCTAACTCCCATTACATTCCATCAGGTTTGGGTGCCTAAACTTTATTTAGATTCTTTGCGAAGTCACATTTACAGATTCTAAGGATGAAAGAGATCATTATGACCATTCAAGTATGGCATTTGTAACAGAGTACAGAACGGCATTCAGAAATTCTTATATTCGCAAAATTTAGTAACTTCTGTTTGAAGTAAAATATCTTTC
Organism: Cyrtonyx montezumae; assembly: GCF_038088225.1. Lineage (NCBI taxonomy): Eukaryota > Metazoa > Chordata > Aves > Galliformes > Odontophoridae > Cyrtonyx > Cyrtonyx montezumae. The sequence continues at coordinate 54,702,878 of NW_027071936.1, forward strand.
TTAAAAGCATAATCAGCTTTAAGCATCTCCAAGTGATGGAAAGCCTCTTGATACAGTGGCTGAATAGCGAATTATCATGGAATCACAGAATGGCTTAGGCTGGAAGGGATGCTGAAGATGTAGTTCCCTGCTATGGACAGGATTGCCAATTATACTAATAAGTTTCAATAGCCATTTAAAAATGCATTAGAACCATAAAGGGGGTACCCTTTAATGGTGAAAAACACTCTGAAACTCTTACACTTGGATACTCACTACAAAAAGAATCTAAGATTGAGTAGTCAATTAAAGACATACTCAAGTAACACCATTCCAAAGCGTTTTTACTTGACTTCTAAGAGGGGTCATAAAAAATCCTTTTAACAGCTTGAGATGAAACAGATAAATAATTATCAGATATATAATTTATACAAACATAAATCAGCTTTCCTTCATTTCATTAATTTAAATAATGAAAACTGCAAACATTAAGTACAGATTAAGTGATGTGGAAAACATCTACCATTTGAGAAGAGGAAAGCTAGCTAAAAATCAGTTTTCTCCTGAAGTGTTCAACCTCAAGGTGGTTAAAGTTAAAAATGTTGCTGCTTTTGTTTTATGAAGGACAGCTATTACTGACCCTCCTCGTAATAACTACAACACTATGTCATTTTCTCAAATGTGAGTCTCTATGGATCATCAGTTCCCCTTTTCCATATTCCTCCCTCCACAGAACCAACTAAAGGAAAACTGCAAACCATTCATGTGAACTCACTTCAGCAGACAAAGCTGAAGCCCTCAACTTATTTTGTGTGTTCAAATTGTGATTTTCCTTACCGCACTTGGAGAAAGCCCCTCAACTCTTGCAAAGAAACAAAGGTTGTGATGGAGTCTGAAACAGCTGGAGCTTCCCAAAGCTGTTGTTAGTGTTTCTATTTTTTTAGCATTAAATAGCTGTAGTTCTAGATTCTCCTGCCTCACACAGATACAGACAGTACATTTGACTGCACCAACAAAGGACTCAGAATCAAATTCTAGAGGGCATACCTAAAAAATAGGTATGCTGCAACACCTGTATTTTAGAAACTGTTATTTTTCTCTCTCTTACTAAAGGTTATATGTAATATTGCAGCTTTTGTAAAGGACAGCTGTTATACTGAATGCTAGCCTTCAAACATCAGTGGAAATCTCATCAGCGTAACAATCTCATCTCATAACAATCCAAGGTACTTCTTTGTGCATAGTCTAGCCCTGTGGTGACGCTTTCAGGATAGTCCGGCACCACGGACTTGCATTTTTCCAGTGTCACCAATAAAAGCACAGACTTTTTTCCCAGATATTCCATATTGTACTTGCATGCAGCACTATGAAAAGAGAAGCTTACCATTCTAAGCATTAAACATTTTTTACAAAATCTGAGTAACTTGCCACAAAATATTTCAGTTTATTGTAAGATTGATTAAGGTTTAATACCTTCCCATCTGATGCTTCATTACCAATCAGGAGAAAATCATCATGGGATTAACACTCAGTGTCACAAAAAGAAATGATTACTTTCCATTTTATGTCCACTTCCACAAGTGTAAATGACTGTACAGAAGCGGAAGGCAATAGAATAAAAAAAAGCTCAATGGAACCACAATCCTAAAGTACATACTCTGTTTCTATTTTTCACAAATAGTTTTTTACTGGTCAAATTCAGACCCATTGTTATCCAATAATTAAAAGTAAACGAGAAAAATGTAGTTGCTTTGTGTATGAGATTCCACTTTTTCTAATCCTGTGCATTGGTGGCATTATAACTCTAATTTTTCCCAATGTAGAAAACATTTGTGTGCAAAATCCCTGATTTATTATTGACTTAGATGGATTACCAAGCTCTGCTTCCTTCTTTAGCCTTGAACAAAGGCTAAAGTTCATGCCTTCACTGAGTAGCAGATGTTCATGAAGTTTGACCTACTGGGAGAGGAACGTGAACGTGAACTCTAGCTTCAGTGTGTTCTACAGTTAGCAACATATTTGACAAAGCCACATAGAAAAATAAGAAAAAATACGGTATCACATAATTGTAGTAAAAAGTATATAGTTCACTGTTTATCGACACAAGACGCATTCTGGACCTCTTATTTTTTCTAATTCTCATTCCAGTGTGCTAGTTTTTTTTGCAGAGCTTTGGAGAATGCTATTCTAGTGTGCTTGAGAACAAAAAGGAACAGAGCATCTTTAAGTATTTCAGATTTCCAATAAGCTAGAAATAATGAAAGGCTGTTGCAAGATTAGCTGTTGCCATTCAGCTCTGAAAAATGGCAACAGTCCCATCAGTGTTAAAGACTAGAGGCAAGTAATTCAATAACAGAATATAATAGCATAATTTTGTACCAACATGTCAGATTTAAACTAAGCTAGAGATAATTAGAAACTGTTATAAGATTAGCACTTACCATTTAACATCAGAAGATTGTCAGTCCCTGGATGTGGATAACTCAAGCGACCTTAAAAGAAAGCAAAAAGCAAAGAATAAAATAAACACAGGGGTGTTAGTTGTTACGCTAGAAAATAATAATACAACAAAGAAATGAAATATCACTTCTTCAAATTTAAATATAAACTCTATTTCCAGTTTGCCTAAGGGAAATAAAGAGCTAATATTTAACTCCAAGCACATTAACCAACAATACCCTTGACCCAAGTTAAAGCCGACAAGAACAGACTTCTTAACCTTAATTCTCTGGTCATAAGATCTACAGTGTGCTTTGGGATCAGCTCCAATAGGATAAAGCCACTTTTTGTTTCATGACACCCAGAAATAGTGCTGACTGCTTTAGTCTTCTCCTTCATACCGACTGTGAATAACTGTACTATGTACGTTGCTTAACAGAGTGGCACTTCTACAGTTTAGTGCCTCTCTACTGAATTGATGCAAGAAAAAACATGTCAACAGGAATTAATATTAAGGCATTAAAAACTTATTAACCGATTTATGATCGCATCTCGGTGCTTTGCATGTAATAATCGTGTGCAATATTTTTTAGTAAGTCTGGCAAAACTGGAGCAGCACTTCACCTACAGAATTAAAAAAAAAAATAATATGATGCATCACATTTTCTCTGCAACACCCATCAAATAAAAATTACATAAAACCTCTCATTCTGACATTAGAACTCTTCAAGTATTGCATTTTACTACATTAGTAGCATGTTGTACTGCTTTAAAATGCACAGTTGAAGTGTCTCTTCACTACCAATTCCTTTTTATTAAAGACCTTTTCTGCTTACAGGAAGCTGCTAACATACCAGTAGTTCACACTGACCCAGAGAGAAATTTACAATAGCTGCTGTGTTTAGAAGTGTGCTTTTAAATGAAAAAAAAAATAAAAATCCCAAACCCAAAACAAAACGTATATTTTCCTGTATCTTCCTATGAAAACATATTTGCTTGTTTATAATCCTTAAGTATACATAAATTTCTTTCTTTTTTTTTTTTTTATCTTTTGGAGGAAACTAGAACATTTGTTGAGACAAAAAGAATGCAGGCTATATGCAATGCATTTAAAACTGAGACAGATTTAAAGGGGAATATGTATGCAGATGTCTTGCAAGACGTAAGGAAATATTAGTATTATGCTGTAGATAATCATACCCTAACAAGGCTTGTGCTTTCTGAAAAGAAACATAGGAAAAAAAATAGAATGAAAATCAAAACAGTAATCTATGTGTTAAACTTGTCTAACAGTCCAAATCATACGCTTCATTTTTTCCTCTGTTAGAAATTTCTTGCAATAGCATTTCTGGGTCCAAAAGGACACTTGGGGATTAAATAAAAAATCCTTTTGCAGAAAAAAATTTACATAATGGTGCAAAAATTTTGCTTTTCCCCCATGACAAACGAACTTGAGAACTATAAAAAAATACAGAAAAAGTAATGATCATTATGAACTCTTGCACTCAAAACATCAAGATTAAAACCCCCAAAATTATACAGATACTCTCTCCCAGCAGATTTCATGACTGTTAGAATGAACATTACTAGAGCAGCTGAAGATACGTAGGAACTCTGCCTATTTGTTTAAGAATTTGGAAAGCGTAGGTGAATGGCATCCAGAAGAGCCTTGCTGCCTTCTCCAACTTCCACCAAACGTTTAAGCAGGCTTAGGCAATATATTAAAAAAAAAATCACTAATTTTTCTGAACAGTAAACATTCTGTGGCTCTAGAAATGCATGCTGGTGTTAACAAGAAATGCATAGAGAAGAACGCATCCCTAAATCACAAGCAGCCTGGTTTTTAAGAAGTCACTTTGCTTTTCTTCTTCTACAAAAGTAATACTTATTTGCCTAACACTAAGAATTTACTGTCACCATCCTCTTTACATATGGTGAAACAGAAGTACTTGCAACAAACACTTGAGTGGTTTCTTGATGCTGAATAGCAACATAAATAGTGAGAACTAATCACAGCATACTGAATCTGCTCGAGCCTGCTGACGTTCTCCTTGCTCTGTATATACATACCTTTTTCTTTTCTCAATTAGCCAAGGAGGCAAAAGATACAAACCCTAACTACAACAGAAAAACAGGTAAGATTTAAGGCCTATCACAAGAGAGAACTGCACAAATACCAATATCTACAGGGGAAAGCAGCTGATCGTTGACTCTGGGTTTACCACTCCATTTTTGTGTTCTTTACACATTTTTCCCCTCTAGCATGAATAAACTGCACCTGTAACATAAGGTGCCAAACTGAAAAAGCTGAAATAATAAAGCACTTCTCAAGAAGCAGTGGGGAGGGCTGCACTAAGGAACACTCTGAATTCACTGGGCCCACTACTCCTACATCATGCCTATGAGTCACACAAACACCAAGAAACCACATCTTGCTGTTCTGAAGATGAATTTGCTAGCTTAGATAATAATTTGAAGGTTAAAAGAGGAAAATAAGTGACACATTTCATACAGGTACTGCTGTACTGATACTTGTTTTTGGTCTTAGTTATTTCAGTGAAATCACATTTTGTGATTTAACTATAGATATGTCATTCTGCTGTACCTAATACTTGCATTTTACTACCTTGTGTAGTACTTGGGGTTTATAATCTTGAAAATATTTTTAAGGTTTTCTCACTTTTTCAAAACATAATCACTGCTATTTGTTATATTAACTTCAATTCTTATGCCTCAGTCTAATCTGAGGAAGTAAAATGCAGTGCTTCTAGGGAGTTCACCTGAATTTAATGGTATGAATAAATTCAGAAAATTTCCTGTGTTGAATCAGGTGCGAGATAAGTCCCATACAGAGTTCAGATAACTCCAATCTGTTTAAAAATAGTGTAGAATAGATACATATAATGTAAAATATCAATATAGAAAATAGAGAACAATGGCAAACCATCTTATATCAATTTAGCTATCACATTTTTCTTCCTATTCAGCTCTTTCCACTAAATGTAGTTAAATGCTGTTAAATAACATGTACCATTTTTACGAGTGCTCTCACTACAAATCCCATTCATTCCCATCTTCAATGTCAATAATCTAGAACTGTATGACCATTCAATGCTTATTCTAGTTATTCCAGTAGTTTCCACCTGCTTAAAATATGATTTGAATTAGACAGAAAGATGCTATGCTGGTTTAAAAATAACAACTACATATCAGTAACAGAATATCCACTATTTAAATAATAGATGTATTTAATTCCTGAGAAATGAAAACTAATCACTTCACTGACTGCCTGCAGAACAGAGCTCTACAGCATCCACAATTAGTACCATACTGTTACTAGAAAAAAAACACAATTGCTAGTATTATAGTACTCTATCATAAACTGTCATACTGTAGAAAGTTTCTCTGCGTAAGTCTAAGTCTTGGAACTTCAGCACACCGCCACTAATTATTCTTCTGTACCACAGTAAATTCAGAATAGCACTACTGAGGGGAAGCAGATACTTTTGACATTTCTTATATAATTGACTTTCTATTAAATTTAATCCCCTATTCCAAATCTACACGAGTAAAATTAACATAACTGGTTGGTATGTATACCTCACAATGTATTCTTTCATAAGGAGAGAAAGAAACAAGCTTGCAAATTAGTTTTAGCAGGCCAATTTATCCACTACATCCAATTAAAAGTCTTGATAATGAAATTATGAGAAAAGAGTAACAAATGTGGTTTCAGTTACATTTCTGTAAGCTCATGTTACTAATACAGTTTTTTTTCCCCAGGCCTCTTCTGAGCATCCAGATACAGTTGCACTTACTCTGTCTTCATTTTAAGGCAAATTCATACCTACTATCAGAAATGCATACTTTCTGCAGGGCTGCCCAAATATTAAAACATTTGAGTTACACCTAAATTTACAATTGACCACTCGAAACACTGCTGATTCATGGCTTCACAAGTTTGATGTTTCATTGTCTGCATCCCCTCCTTTTTTCTTTTCCCTAAGTCCCAAGTGATTCATCGAGGCGATAAGAATCGCAAATTCCTTTCCCACTTTCTTTTTTTCTGTATACTTCTTGATTAGAAGAGAAAAGTCTTCCATGTTAAGCTTTTCCCAAACTACTTGAGCAGATAGGGAATGGTTGAGTTTCAGCAGGTTCAGAAAGCTCCGTTTTTGAATCAGCGTAGATAAGACAACAGCACAAAGCCATGTTTGGACAACACCTAGTTACAGAAAGCCTAGCTACTACATTTTCACATGCTTGTGTAAGAATTACATAAGCCTGAATGAGGCCAAATGTGCTGTCTATGGCAGCGTTAGGCAAATGAGTCTATCAGACTTCAACAGGAACATTTTTCCCCCCAGTGTTTCTAAGAAAGAAACCTACAGAAAACATTTTGAATGTATGACTTCAAAACCTCTTAACAGGATAAAAAGAGCAGCTTCCCCTTCCCAGCTTTTTACCCTGTGCCTCAGAAATCCTTTTTGGAGTATGACTTGAATTACCCCAGGATACAACTGCATGACTTTAAATCTTACTGCTTCCTAATGTAAAATGAAATTATTCCAAAACAAGAGCTGTCACATCCAAAGAAAATGTGCTCTTCAGTCACCACTGCCTTTTTTTTATACTTGACGGCGTGCTCCAGCAGGTTGCTTTTAAAAGGAACATATAAAACAGCTGAAAAACTTAACTAAACTAATTGAACGGGAAAATGAAAAAGGGAAACAGTAACCTAAGTGCATCAAGTTATTTTCCTTAAGTAAGTCAATAAGTGTTTTATGATTATTTTTATTATTAGCTATATAAAGAGGTCTTATTTTAGGTCCCCCAAAATCTATTTTTTTTCCTCTTCCCTTCACCACAAAAGCATGGAGAAAACTTCTTTTTCCTATAAACAAACTTCATATTTGTTCTTGTTTCTCCTATTAGGATGACTAATTGAAGTTCTGTACTCTCTTGTATCTAGCTTGCAGAGCTGTGAGAGAGCTGATGAGAAAAGAAGCAACTGTAAATGGAGTAAACTATCAGTGCTCCTGCCCTACCAAAGAGAAGCTTTTACACTGCATTGAAATTGCCATTACCTTCAACAAAACCATGTTTAAAACATTAGATAATGAATCCCATTAAATCACCTGCTCCACAATTTGCATACATATTCATGAAAAATAGAACTAATTGTTTTATATTTTTCCATAATCTGTTTTAGACCAAATGTTTTGGCTTTCCTGCTTCTTAAGACTAGTTTGCTGCATCAGGAAGGACTTGCATTCAAGGGGAGGTTGAGAAAAAAAATACAAGTACAAAAGAGTTTTATGTCCGTTCTAACAATATTCTACTATTTTAGGCTAGCTTCCACCCTTTTAAGGGTTAACAAAAGAAAAAGAAAAGGACATTTAGGAGCAAAGGTGTAAAAATGAATTAATTTAGCCTTTATTCAGTTTAAGTTCTAATGATTGGAATGGATAATCAACTATCATTTTATAAAACTGATTTTGAGAAAACAACTTGGGAAGAGTAGTTTTAATAGAATCAGTATTTTTGCTGCAATAATTAGCGAATTCAAGCTCTTCTTCCCTATTAGACTGCCTTAAAAAACAACTTATTGAATTCCAAAAATCCCTTCTTTTCATTCTGTCCGTAGTTACGACTAAGCTTCATCTAAGTGAAGCTGAAACTACACATCTGTAAACAACCTTCGGCAGGCACAAGGTTAGCTTTCAGTAAGTCATATTTGAAATAAAGGCTCTTCAAGTTCACGATTAGCAAGAACTACGAAATATGACTTCCTGCTACAGTGAATCTTCAAATGCAAATCTTAGAGCTGAGAGCTAGTGTGCACTGTGTCTGTTCTGCATTCTGCAAAATCTGAGACAAGATGCTTAGTCATACTTCAGATATTGTAAGCAGCTAAATCTGAAACACGTGCTTAAAATTCCAGGGACTTTCATTTTACTGCTGTGGTCAGATATAAAAGATGCATTGTTTCAGTGTGCCCAGATTACTGAAGAACGTGTCATAAAAACATTCTCTAGCTATAAAAATATTCGTTACTTACATCCAACTATGCTATACTTAAGTAAGAATAAAAAATAATAATATTCTTAATCCTGTGTGTTATGCAAGCAGATATGATGAGTTCTTATTTAAATGTCAGATTTGCTGTAGTGAAGAGAAATGCCACAGGGACTGAAATGACAAAATCAGTGTTTCACGGTTTCAAGAAAAAAAGTTGCAGTTGCTAGGAGGTTACAGAAATGCCAACTAATGGTGACTGAACATGAGGGATAGGGATAAGCTATTCTTGGATGTGTTTTCTGCTTCGCGTTGCCAGTCAGTAAAATCAATAAGGAATATTTCTCTTGTCGCACTGCTAATAATGTAGCAGTTTTAATTAAAATAACTTCCAAGGAACAAAAAAAAAAAAAAAAGGATCTTCATCAATCTACTTAAATAATAGCACACGATTACTCCATTAAAATTCAGCTGGTGTTTGCATTGTTCTCTGGCACTCAAACAAAAAAAGAAGAAAAGAATTTCCTTTGAATTCATCACTATCTATGGCTTCCATCTGTTTTAGTTCAAAAGTAAAACTTAGCAGAATTTTCACTGGAAGGGTATGATGGTAAAACTGTTAAAAGAAAAAGAAGTCTGTCAACTGTAGACTGAAACCATACACTCACATCCCTAGAAAGCTCAGAATAACTATGGAACCTTCACTGAGTTTTTCAAAAATGTCTATATATGGACATATTTCACTTCATCATAAAAGCTTTGTCTTGTCTTGTTCTCACAAAAAAAAATATTGGAAAGATACAGTTTTCACATAGTGTATCATAATGAAATATGATGAGAAGAATATAAATAGGTCTTTCATGTATTTTGCGTGCCTCTCAAAACTCTTCTGCATTATAAAACCAAAATGAAAAACTGGTAGGGGCACAAAGCAACCACTTTTGTCCCATCAGCGTGCAAAGCAGAAGTGAAGAAACAGTTTTCTTTCAGGCATGTGAGAGGTGTCACCAGTGCATTATAACTGGCGATATGTATTCTCTAATTTTATGCCTAACAATAGCTTTACCTTTTAGTAACCATCTTGATAGTACACTCAGGTTCAGATAACCAAACAAATATTGGTCATGAGTGCAGTAAACTCAAGAAACAATGCTTTGAAACAGGGACAATCAAACTAGTCCCCTTGCCTTGGACGGCATGCACATGCTTTTAGTACACAGCTGTTATCAGGGGAAAACATCCACAGATTTCAACCTTTTCAAGTTACTTTGTAATGTATAGCAAACATGCAGAATGGAGAGAAACTGAGCTTATTGGTAGAATGTAATGAGAAAGTCGTTAAAATAAGAGTAATTTCTCTGTAAGCATCATGAAACAAGAAGTCAGATTTAAGAACAGCTAGGAAAATTTAATTTCAGCTTCCAATGCAGTGGGGAGAAAAACTGACTGGTTAACCAAATGCTATGTACTTACTGATGCTCTGTAGAGATTTTTAGTTTGGAGAGAAAAAACACAACACAAAGCCTTCTGGATTTACGCTATATATCTTCAACTATTAGAGGCTATTCTACAGATCTTCCAACTGAATACAGATCTTACCAGAACAATGAGTAGACTCTGCCTTCCACATTACAGTAACACATGCCCCTACGTATTACTTTAATACATATCAAAGTTAGGGACCTCTAGAAATGAAGTATGGATGGGGGTGAATAACTAATTGAAAAGAGGTAGTTTTTTAAATTCAATACCGAGACAAAATTCAGCATGGCGATTCTGAAATCTTAGATTGTTCTAAAATTAGACTGTGTTAGTCTAATTATAGTATCACAAATGAAGTAGCATTTGGTAAACCGAAAAAAAAGCAGTTTGAGCCCTTAAGTTCAACGATCAACTCCTTGTGAGAATTAGAAAAGCAACTGAAAGGAATGAGTTACTGTACAGTAAACAGAGAAGTTAAAACTGAAGGTCACACACATTCAGTATTTCAGCAGAACCCAGAAGAGTAAGAGGAACCCACAGCCTAAAGCAAAGTGTACTTCTGGACTTCTTTAGACAGAAACCAGACAACCATATGCATTATTATCTTCCACAGGCTCTGAAATTGACAGAATTTATCAGCAGACATCATTTTCACGTTGGCTTTCAGTGCAAAGAACAGGAAGATTCACAGGCAGTGTTTTGATTCCCCTCCCACCTTCTTTTGGCTTGCTCCAGCAGATCAGTGTGTCTTTACAAACTGAGGTAGAACTTCTTGCAGCAAATAAGTCAATTTCAGATAAAGCTAGCTATGAATTTCTCGGGGAGAGGAGGGAAGTTGGAGTGGAAAGGGAGAAATACCTGTGAAGACACTAAAGCTTAAGTTTGAAGTAAGTTTTAAACAACGGTATGCCAAAATTTTCAGGAAAATGCAGATTGAGACTGACCTTCTGTTTAACTTGAGAAAATAATTCATATTTTAATATGAGCTTAGATACTAAATTAGCAATCAGTGTTAATTCAAATACGCAGAATGGATGACCCTTTTTTCTTTATTTAGCATAATAACATACCTTTAAGCGGATCATGCTCTGCTCTCATAATGTCAATAAGGGAGTTTTCCAAAGAGTGCATATTCAGACTGTCATACATTCTATTTCGATCCTAAAAGAGAACAAAATCCTTAGTATCGGAATACAAATTCTATACTTTTTTAACAGGAAACTTGATAGGAAGACATAAGTGCCTGCTAAAGACTGTATGCTCAGATACTCTGAAGATGGATAGCGATACAAAAGCTTAAGGAATATTAATTTATTAACAGTAAGTTTAATAGCATCCAAATATAAAACTAGAAATGCACATCAAAGAACTCCTCTGTATATGCATTTTGATAGACTGGTTCTTTCAGAGGATCTGCTTTAATCAGTTCTGAAGATCCACAGCAGAGCTCAACATTCAGCTGTTTAATGAAGGAGACTAATGCCTCAATTAAATTTAACGCCAAAGTCAAATAGTGAGCAAGATCCCCACCTTACTCAGGGAACTACAGGAAGAGGACAGCCACCTCACGTGAAAGAAAGCATTTGCTTGGTGCTTTGCTAAGAATCTCTCCTAGGCTCGCACCCCCCTGCTGAGACTGCACTCCTTGGTTTCTGGGTCATTAACCTGAGACTCTTTGCATGCAAAGACTTGACTTACAAATGGTCAATGCTAAACGGTTCAAGGTTGGAAAATTAAAGCTAAGCTATGAAAGAAAATGTCACAAAGCTTACTAAAAGATTATCAGCCTTATACAGAACATTTTTTTTTGCAAGTGCTAAGATTAATTAAAAAAAAAGTTACTATAACACCTATCAGATATTTTCACTGAAGATAATAGAAGTCATTACAATAAATCGTAAATATTTTCACCAATTTTCTGTCTAACTCAGACATTTTCTTCTGCATTTTTCAATGCATCCAAATTGCAGGGTTAGATTAAAAAAAAAGGATTACTTAAAACTTCCTTGGTCTTTTTGGAATACCTTCTGCGACTGAAAATAGTTTAAAACCTTAATCTCCTCTACTTGCAAGGCTTCTGGCTGGCCTGTATCATACTTAAGGCATGATTACAGGATTTTACCATTATCTCCTCTCTGGTTGCACTATGTGCACTGCAGAGTTAGGAATACACTGCACCTACCTCATGACTATTAAAATTCTTTCATGCTATCACCAGTACATACATAACAGGACAGAAGAGTTCTGACCCACATTTCCCATAACAGTTCAGCAGAGCTGAGATGAATACAAACTATGTCCTTCAGCAAGAAGGAATTCTTCATAATTGGGCTGCGAAAAAGCAAGCTCTGAAAGAGATGTTTTCTATGAGTCAGAAACCACGACCTACGAAGAGCTCTGCAAAACAATCTATGATCAAACTGAAATGTGTCTGTCACCCTTCATAGAAAGTTTAGCCAATGTGCTAAAACATTAGAATGAAGGAGATGCCACCTTTGTAAGCTCACTCTCCCATCATGCAACTCTGAAGAGTAACGGATTTTTGTAGGCATCACGGAGCTGCAACAGCAGGACAAAAAGTTTGCTATGTTTATTTGAATAGATGTGGTTTTATTTCAACTTTAGACAATCTCTCATCTCCTGCCATGTTTCAGACTAAGTGCCACTGACAGTTTGAGGTGATTTGGTTTAAGTACCAACAAGTCTCCAGTAGTATCTGAGTTCAGAGCAACCTCATTTTGGGACTGCTAGGTTTTCACTCAGTTCTCTGGTTGTCCTAAGCAACAGAATCAAAGTCAAATGACTCACCAGCTTCCATGTCCTTCCAGGTTTATTTCTCAATAGCAACCTATGAAAAGAAGCTGCTTACTACAGCAAACTTGCTTTCAATGGAAGGTGTGAGCTGTGACAATGCATCTATTCCCTACTGTCCCTCGGCAACTAGCATTCACAAGATACTACAGTTTTTAAGGAAGTCTTAAATTCAGCTGACTTCAGTACTTAGTAGGCAGTAAATGCTCTTGCAAAGTCCAATGCCAAGTAAACAGAATCCACACTTCACTACCTTTGTAGCCCATGGCACAGAAGAACAGCATTTGTAAAATGGACAGCACAGTGTATGTAGCAGTTGGTCTTTGTTACAGGCTTACTGAGGAAAACGTACTTATTTTTGATCGTTGCTTTATACACAGAGATAGAAGACAATCTGGTGGTATCCAGCACCAAATGGGGCAACAGATACAAACTGGAAAACAAAAGGAAGCACTTTGATGCTGTACAGGTGGCAAAGCAAAGGCTGCCTAGAGGCTGTAACAGCTCCTCCTTGGGGATCTCCAAAGGCTGCCTGGACATAGGCCTGAACACCCAGATCCCATTGCCCCTGTCTGGGCAGAGGTTGGGCCAGGTCTGACGAATGAAGAAGTCCCCACCAGTCTCGGCCACTCTGTGACTCTGAAGAGTCGCTAGCAGCTGTAGTTCAGCTTTGCTCTGGAGACCAGAAGCTTTTAAGCAAAGACTCTTGTCATGGTTAATCCTTAATACTAGTTTATACACCTTGTTTATAGATCTTAGAGAAAAGGAAAAGTAAGGCACAGCAAGTTTGTGGCATAGTTTAATAGAGCTTCACCCTTGCATCACTCAATTTCACAACTTTTTTTATTTCCAAACTGAAAGCTTTCATGCTGCTGGAAGCAGAAGAAATAAGCTTTCCCCATTCACTTTACACTTCAGACGTTTCATTTCTCTGAAGCTAATAATAGTTATTTGAATTGTATTACTTTGTTTCCAGCAGTGAAAACATAATACAGTCATGTACTGTACAATATAAAAACGTTGTGAATGTGCTGAAGTAGAATTTAAATACAGGCAATACAGGCATTATACTCTGCTGCCTCACTACTACTATTGTTCACATCCTTGGGTGATGTCTAGGTGATAAATGCTTCAAACTTTTAGAATGTATTTCACCTCAGAACCATCAACTGTATCTTACAAAACAATGCTATCTGAAATGCAACTACCTCAAAAGGAGTGAGATGTCCCTCAAAGAAAAGGTTCATTTAAAAATCTTTGAGTAGTTAAGGTTTTATAATAAAATGCCACTTCATGTTCCCCAAATGCATGCATCATATTTTTAAAGAACACAAGTATAATCTGTGCAAATATGAAGCTTTCATTTCAAAGCAGAACTTGAAAGTATGTCAATAATGTAGGTCACATGCTCAAAGATTTTCTAGAGAGTTCTGCTGCAGAAAAATGACCATAGTGCTCTAAAAGGGAACAACGCTATGACAGTACATTCAGCTCCATCTGAAAACTTGTCACAGAGATTAGTGAAAATCACAGTGCAAGTTTGAAAACTACTACCACTGAATTGGTGGCAGAATTGATGGCAGAACTACTTCCATATTGTTCAAAAAGTCTTTCCATGTTGTTTTTGAAGATGACTAACTTCTTATCCACCTTCCTGAAATAATGAAAATAGAAGATTTATTGACATAAAGGCTCTGACACATAACCTAACTGCATGTTAATATACATAGATATTTTTAAGCTGTCCTGACATGAAGAAGTCTTTCTTTTTTTTTTTCCCAAGGATGAGTTTCTGTAGAATATTTCACATTTCTCTCACCTCTGTGGCACATCAATCCTGTGCTAAGAAGCAAATAAACCGTGTCTGTGTCAGAAGGTCCATGCCTCAGTGGAATGTCACAACACAGCACTAGCTTTTCCCTGAGCTGATAAAGTTAACTACTCCCAAGCACTATGTATTCTCACATTAGCTTTTCATCTCCTTATAACTGTAGAAAAGATTTGAATCTTGCTTGACCTATCTTTCCAATTATAGAGCCGCATCTGCATGCACGCATGGAAGAACTGAAAAGGTGTTTTTAGTGCAACTGTCTACAGATTCAGAAATACGTAACTTTGACAGAAACTGTCACCCCAGAAGACTAAGCAAGCGAATTTACAGAAAAGTAGTACTTATTTTCTATTACTATGGAACTACACAGTATAGGGAAGCATGAAGTATCCTATCCAGAGGATGCAGTCAGCCCTAGGACTTGCTGACAGTGTCATGCAAAACACAGATTTCAGATGTACTGCCCTCAAATACCTAAATGTGGAATGAATGGCAGGAAGTCAGCTTTCTCTGAAGAGCCGCTTTCAACACTGAACTGTTGAATAAATCATTTTTCTTTGGATGAAGTATTTAGGACTTTGTATATATATCCACACAATTTATGCGAAGACTATTCGGTTTGAGTATTTGCAGAGCCTCAGTGCAGTCACCTCTCAAAACTTCATATTGTGACTTACAAAGCAAATACAGATGTTGTCAAACTATTATATTGCAAACAATTTTGCTAATCTTTACCGCAAACTCTAAAAATAGATGTTAATAGTTAAGCAGCTAAATACTTGGGAATTTTAGGCATATTCATTGAAGTACTGATCTATAAGAGTACTTGAGGTAAAAAAAAAAAAGGAATTCTGACAGAGGTATTGAGTTCAGTAAATGCTGATGTCTTTACTATGTTACTTTGCATGTCCCTTCACATTCTGAATACATGTAGCACTATCTGACAGGGGCTAAAAACACCTTAGGAGTCATAAAGCTACTAGTCAGGTTAGAGTACAGTCTTGGCAGCTGCAAAAGAGACTCTGTATCTTAGACCCTGATGATTTAAAAGCTCAATTGAAAAAAAAAAAATCAAGCCAAAACAACAAACTTATTCTTTATCATTTCCCAAAGTGAAACATTAACAAGCTTCAGTTTTTATTTTTGCCTTAAAAATGTCCCGAATAAAAATGTGTTCTAAGATTAGAATGTGATAGCTAATTTAGTAGCAACGTACTCCACTGCTCAGCATTAACATTATGGATAATAATATAACAATCAGGTATATTATATACTTTAAGATGTCATCACTACTAACATTCAAGCATCAAGTCATTCTGTTTAGTGAGGACATACTACAATCATAAGCCCCTTGCTGAACCTCTGAATGTCATAAATTAGAAATCCAATACTAAAACATAAGACTTACTACAATTTTTGCTCTAAAAAAAGGATGGAGAAAGCTTTAAAGCAGACAAATGAAATTGCTTGGTTACTTTACACGGTGTCATTAGTGGTAA
Source organism: Cyrtonyx montezumae (assembly GCF_038088225.1). NCBI lineage: Eukaryota > Metazoa > Chordata > Aves > Galliformes > Odontophoridae > Cyrtonyx > Cyrtonyx montezumae. Next base: position 54,718,937 of record NW_027071936.1, read on the forward strand.
CAACGGACTATAATGTCTTGCAGATATCTGAGAACAGTCAACTCGACAATGTAAGTATTCTGAAGTTAAAATGACAAGAATCAGCAGTAAAAGCTAGCTAAGTAGAGCCTAAAATGCAGCAAGAACGGTTCTTGTGGCAAAGACACACCTACTTCACAGATATGTATGTATTTAGAAATAAAAAAAAAAAATCCCAACAGCATTTTACTGGATCCACAAGGGAATACTTCAGCTCAAGAATATACATTCATGAACTGGCAGCAAACCAGACACATTATGGAAACGATTAAGAGCTTGGCAAAATTGACTACAAGGAAAGACCAGAAGGTTTGTGTATGAACAGCTTGGATAAAATAACTACAAGATCACTATATGAGACATTTGAAGGGGAAGTTTTTATAGAGAATTGTCGGAAAAATCTCCAGCTCACTGCTCCCAGAAATATTTGGTGGCTGTGCTGTTCCTGGAGACATCACAGGTCCAGCTGGATGGGGCTATGGGTGACCTGATCCAGCTGCGGGTGTCCCTGTTCACCACTAAGGAGCTGGACCAGATCACCTTTTAAGGACCCTTCCAACTAAATTTTACAATTCTCTATCTATCCATTCTTGAGTAATGGAATATAAATATATCAGGACATACAGTAAATGTACTTTTGGACAGATCTTAAGTGAGAATGTATTCATTTTAACTTTAGAGAACTGTACTTTGGCGTAGTGAATGAGGTTAGATATGCTACTTGGCATAAATGTCATTGGTATGCTATCATCGTTGCTAAAATATTTTGTGCGTTCCTAAATCCAACTTTTGCATTAATTGAATGAACTAAGTAAGCAGTTCAGAAACTGAAGTAATTTTTAGTAATAAAATTCTTAGTTCAGAAAAAGACAGAAAAACATACACGTGTTTAATCTCTAAAACATTCAGTTAATTGATTCCTTTGATTATCTTTGTAGTCACCAGTACCATTTATTCAGAAGTACTGATCCTGAAGTTAAGAGCCTGTCAGTAGGCTACTCCCTTCTCAGAAAATCTGGTTTTGTGCATAAACTTCAGTAATATTTAATCATATTCAGGTACTCAATCTACTGCGTCAGAAATCCCATAGGCACTGTTCTGTTACAGGTGTTGCTTTAGTGAAAACAAACCAGAAAAACTCTGGCTTATGAGCGTTCAGACAATCACACTCATCTGTAGACTAAGATAACCTCACAGGTAGATACTTTCAAGGCCTTCCACCTTAAGCCAGGGCAGCAAAACACTCAGCACTTCTGAATAAACAGGCCACGTATTTAGGAGTCCAAAGATGGCACTAAGAACCTCAACTGAACAAGTTACTCTGCAGCTGAAATTGGCTACTACGCGTATCATCTGGATTAGTCAGTTAAAACATGAAAGCACATTTAATAAACCATCTTAAACTGACACACAATCTGAAATTCTCTGAGCAGAGGTGATTGTAAGACAGAAGAAATGTGGCAACAGATGAAATTAAATATCTAAAACTCACACCTGCTGTGAAGTACAATTTTAAAATTCATTTTACTTCAGAAGTAGTTTGTTTTCTTTGGAACTTCAGCAAATTTCAAAATAAATGGAAAAAGAAAAATCTGCATTTCTGAGAGATTGTGCCGTACCACACAACCTCCAGCTGCAAAGCTGTGCTCAAGCATAGAAGAATCAAGTTCAGCTTTTAGGACCACGAACATTACACACAGTGCTTGTTTGAACAAACAGGAAGGACAAATCAAGGTGAAAAAAACCACAGACATGCCATGTATTCCCTGAATTCAAAAGGAACACAAACTAAACTTGTATTAATTTCTGTTCAACACTGTGTTCTTCCAACTGATCTCGTTGTAGCTTTTTGTAAGCTTACTTGCAAGATGTCAAGAAACATTAAACTTGCATCAAAATAGAGTTAGTAGACAATTTTATATACATAGTTAGAAGTGGCTTATTATTTTCCTCATCCAATTAATGTAAACAGAAAAAAAAGCATGCACAAATCTCTGACTTCTGTGGTTACGTTTTGGCCATGGAAATGCCCAAAGCATGTTTTTGGGGAAAAAAAAAACAGTATCAGGGACTACAAATGTATCTTTAAACTTCACAGTCCATGTTCAATCGTGGTTTTCTTTTTTTTTTTTTTGGTACTGTATATCAGGGAATAAAACACCCATAGCACAAGACTGAACTGGAATTCAGGAATGTTCCGTCAGCGGTAACAGGTATGTTCTGCTAAAGAATTAGGCTATCTAAAAAAGGAGCATGATTCTCTTTAAGGAAAGAGAAATAGGCGACCGCATTAAAATGCCTAAGTTAGGTAGTGTGACATGCATTTCTAATAGCTCCCTAACGACTCCAGTACAAGACAATAATCCCTTTCCTATGTGGAGTATCTGTAATGGTAACAAGCAGTGTGACAAAGCTAAAACTTGTAGACAATTTCATCTGTGAAAGAGCTTTAGTCAGTATATTTCATGTTATCTTAAAACCTTATGGGGGGAGGAGAAGCTTCTTACAGTAAGTCACAAAGGTTGACTGTTGATTTAAACAGGAACAAGTTAAGCTAGAGTTATCATGATATCTTAACAACTATTCCAAATATACAAAAACAAAACTAAAATTCCCAAGATGTCCTCGTAACAGCCGTAAGCAAAAGAAGCTTAACTGTAACTAGTATGGCCACTAAGAATGCAAATTCACATGGGATATGCTTCAGTTTTAACTATGAAGTACAAAAAAATCTGCTTTCATTCAGTATATGATTTAGTTATCAGTAATAACTTATATTAATTGTCCCTGTTGTGTCAGTTTAATACTGAGAAATATCCACTTTCATCAGAACAAGTGTCAGCTCCATATTGGGAACCCCTCCCCATCAACGCAAACACAAAGAAGTTTCAAAGGGATAAGCTTAGAATTTGTATCCAATTTCTGTGCAGCTCATCTTGTTTGCAGCAGGTACGTGTTCTACAGCAACTCGATAGGCAGCTGACACTGAACATCAAACTTCACTAAACTAAAAAACTAGAACATCAGTGATCTGCAGAAAGTCCATCAGAGAGAGCACTGGCTTTTCTGTGTCCTCAGCTGCTAAGCTTGAACTACCTAAAAAGGTTTAGAATGGCTAGCTGAAGTTTGGAGGAGCAGTGTTTTATCCCCTGCCATACAAAATGATGACTGCAGTTAAAACAGTGATGTGCAGTCACGTGGAAAAGTATTCTGCAAAGCTGCAGTACAAGCTGAACAGCCACATGAAGCTGCAGTCATTGAGTGGAAGCCTGAAAGTAACAGGGCACTTGTACATGTATTTAAATGTTCTCCTGTAAGCCTCTCTAAATGCCTCAAATCTAATGACTAATTTTTTGAGTGTTTCCTGAAACAGCTGCTGTATTTTTAAAAATCCTCAATCTAAATACCTCAGCCTTCTATGGAAGGAAACAAGCACAGTACAAATTAACAAGATGGGTGTTTGACAGCACCACAATTGCCAACACAAGCCCTGATGAAAAGAAGCACGAGCTCTAAACTCTATTTAACTTTTCATTGTGACTTCCAAAATTTAGCAGTCATTACAAGGAATCAACCATAACAATAGTGTAAAAACTGAAAAAATAATAACACCAATTCAATGTAGCAAAATAATTTATGAAAGCATCTAATGTTTCCGTAATAGCAGAAGCAAGACTTCAAAGAGGAGCATTTTCTTCAGCTATGGCTTCATACGTGCAACAGAGATTGACAGATGTAAAACATAAGTACAGCTAGACAAGTCCGGCTACCTAACTGACGGCTCTGGTGTTCTCAGATGAGAGTAATAGTCAAGTGCACCCATCATCCCCCTTCCAGGAAAACCACCAAAACCTAATAAATTACATTTATGTTTCTGGTGCTTTTTTTCCAAGTTTTTTCTACTCTAATATATTGGAATGATTTAAGCTATAGTTGGAATGCACAAGGCTTTTGTTTAGACAAAAAATGAGTTCATCTGTATTAGATGACCGCAGCAGATGCTTCCTAAAGTTCAAAGCAATAGTCATCCTGCATTGTAAAGCATACTGAGGAAGTAAAAATATTCACAACTTGTACTTGCTGCATATGAACTGCAGTGGACACATCACCACAGTTTCCGCTTATGATGGTGTTAAATGTTTTTAACCCAATTCCTTTGTCTAATATCTTGAGAAGACATTTTGGCTTTTTCTTGCAACTCCCGTTCCAGCATGGGGCAAAGCACTCGCTATCTGGAATCTGTTTTTCTTAATTAATCAGGTCGAATATGTAAAGAAGGGCATTTTCCTATTCTATCTTTTCACCCACAAAAAAAGACAACTACAATCCTCCAGCTACCAAAGCTACTTAATGGAACAGGTCTTCGCAGAATGGGCAAATCCTCCCATGTTTTCAGGCCCAAGGCATCCATTTACAGCAAAACTTCAGTATGGCCCAACCCCACTGTCAGCCCTGTGAGCACTGCCAACGTCAGCACTCACTCAGGCAGACAGCACATTGCCTCTCATGCCAAATGGAACTCCACCACTGAAACGCTACGAAAAATAGGGACTCTGCTGGGAAAGCTGGTCCCTAAGGACACCCTTTTGCCACTGCTATAGCCACATTAGGTTTGGGTGGCTAACTGATGCGAGTATATCTATACAAGTTCAAATACGGTCACAACGATAACAAATCAAACTCTGAATTACTAGGTGTGAGACTTAAGAAAATAGCTGCAATAGCTGTATGTAGAGATAAAGAAATGCTTTTATTATTTTCCTTCCATATAATCATTTTTACTTTAGCTTGAATATAGTAGCTCAGCATAAGAGATGCTGAAGCTGACACAGGCATGAAGAAAATTAAAGAATGTACAGTATTCATGCACTAATCTGCTTTTTTTAAATCAACTGACTTCTAAATCAAGTCAACCAAGTTCTTTTTTTTTATTTCTACTTAAAAGAATAACCTAGAAATTATTTGAATGGTAACTGAGATCGGCATCCAAAATAATAGCTTTCTGCTACCAAGAAATGGTATCACAAAATGAATCCAGCCAAGGGCATAATGTTTAAGATCGCATCCAAATAACAATGGATGAGGTTGCAGCTCTGTGACTTACCTAAGTCACAAAAGAAGTCACTGGCAAAATTCAGGATTCATAGTACTGACACATCTGCCTGCTATACCCTTCTAAAGCTTCTAGCCCTGGCATAATAGCCAAAGCTTAATATTAAAGTTTCTAAAATGTAGAGGCAGCAAATCTTTCTAATACACAAATGTCAGACCAGAAGACCAGAAAAAGACTTTCATGACCAAGATTCAGAGCCGCCTGCAAGATTTTGCAAGAAAATCTGTGTACAAGGATAAGGAAACAACAACAAAAAAAGCCACACCCAACTCCAAACCTTCAAGGGATTTATAAGAATATGTGCATTACAATAAACAGAAAATACTTTCTGGATTAAATATTTTTGCTCTTCTATTGCCGTGTTTCCATCTTTTGAGACGGTCAACATTTTTAGATAGATAACTGTAAGGATCATACATCACTAAATACACTGACAATTTTAGTGTTATCTGCTATTTAAGAGCAGAAACCAAAGATAAACACAAATTTCAAACCAAGTATCAGGACAGAAACCACTGCTTAATTCTACTTCAGTAAATGCAGACGAAATGCTACACAGGATTATGAATATACCAGTTACATACCATCCTTACCTGCAAGGGAAGGAGAGTATTACTGTTGTTGTCAGTTCGGAAAACATTATCTTCAATCCATGATTTTGGAGTCAGTGATGGAGTGGAACGAGTAAATTTAGGTGGAGCTATGACATTACCAGAAAAGGGTTTCTTCAAAGGAGAGATCTGGTTCATAGTTCCTGGAATTCCCATGTTTCCAGTTCTACGATGGTCTCTGCCATGCATTCCTCCCCAGGGTATATTTCCTGTGCTCCAGCCACTACTCTGATTGCTCCAGGGTGACTGCTTCAGAAGAGGCTAAAAAGAAAGATTAATTCATATTATTTCAAAAAATATTTGAAAAGGTTTTTTCTACTTAAGAGCAAAGAAACACTAAGTAGTCAATATTCGGAAGATTTGTATGAACTACTTTTTTCCTGATATTGTATTAATTCATTATTGAGGCCAAGAAGAAAATTTAATACAGTCATAAGAAGTTGCCTTTTTTATTATCATTAAGTCTCCCTCCTCCACAGTCCCTGTATTAGCAATTTAGGCTTTCATCCCTGCAGGAACTGCTAGGATCCTTAACACGTACGCAGAGCGCAATCCCAGGGTTAAACATGGTGTTCCAAAAAGGATCAGGCCATTTAATCACCTCACTGACACATATTTCATATTTTATAGTAAGATATCTAGAAAAAATAACACAAGAACTTCAAGCAGGTCATCCTGTGTCAGTGATGAGGAACTTAAAAATTAAAATTCAGATTAATTTTCTTCCCCAACGTTTTGAGTATCACTGTCACAGCATTGTCAAAATATTACCATATAAGAGCAAAAAGGCACTGATTACTGTGGAGAGAATTTTTTGAAGAGCTATCTTAACATTTCCACATTAAAATGCATTATTCTGAAGCCACTGCTCAAATATTTCTGGAGTTATATACTGGACTATCCCTGGAATTCCACAGCACGCTCACTCTATTTAAAAGACTTTCCCCTCTAATTAAAAGCAATACAGAGTATTTCTGTATTTCAAGCACTATGTTCCTCAATATGAAAATGTAAGCTGCCTTCAGAGAAAAGATTTCATAGGGTGAGAAGTTTTGATTCCTACACCTCAACTTGTGCTGCGGACAGACCCACGGCAGCCGCTGTACCACCAAGAGGTGGACCCACTGAGTCCAACCGACAGCACAGAGCAGGATTTACCTTCGGGGTTCCAGACCTGGCTGCTGGGAAAGGTTTTTCTCACCGCACAAATGGGTGTGGGGTGGATGTTCTAAGTTAAGTTTAAAGGGGAATGAGGCACTTCTATCTCAAAGGCTGCAAACAGCCCTTAGCTCTTAATTCCAGTAACTTAAAACATTTAAAGCACATCAACATGTTATGGTTTACACGGAACTTTGTGAGGACAGAAAGAACTGTAATGCACTCTCCCCCAAGAAAACAAACAGAAAAACACGAAGGCCATTTTCGGTCAGGTAATCAGGCAAACATCCCATTCTGTATAATTACAGATAATTGCACTGTAAAGCTCGAACACTTCGGCTGGAATTTTGGGAGAGGCCAGCATAGTGTTGTGAAACAAACCTGAGGAGATAATGCCAAACGCCAGCATGCCTGTAACACTGCAAGCTGCGCTGTCCATGGGCATGGCTTTGGGTCGCCCATAGCTTATAGAGAAAATCATTGAGAAAAAGTCTTGTACTGCACGGGGACTCCTCAGAGGAGCGCGCAGACACTGCGGGGAAACACCTCTGCACCTCCACGACCCCAAGTCACCCTGCGACACCTCATCCGAGATCCCAGCTTCGGGGTTATCAAATAAATATAAAACCCTCCTCCATCGTTGTTTGCTTTAAACGAACAGGTTTTATATTATAAGGAAAGAGAAGCGAGGGCCGTGTCACCGAGGCCTTTACGGCCAGCACGGAAAGCCAGCACGAGCGTGGCTTCACAGCAGCTCCGCTGCTCCCTGCCCTTCCTACAACCCGCATTCTGTTCCAAGAAGCGGCACCAATTTCCCTCTTAACACCGAACTGTCACACCGCGCTCCGTCACAGCCAGCCCGACACGCTGCCGTGTCCGTGGGTGCAAACCCACGCCATCTCGGGATGAGCAGCGGCGCTGACAGCCCCGGGCGGGGAGGGCAGGGAGCGGCGGTGCGGCCGGGAGCTGTCACGCGCATTGTTCGGGGCGCGCCGCGTTCTCCGCATGCCGACGGGGAGTGAGCGGGGCAGAGCGGGGGGGGTAGGGGGGGGGGAGGAGGAATATTCCGCCGGCGAGGCCCTCTCGTGAGGCGAAGCGGCGGGTCCGGGCGCGGCTCGCCCCTCCACCTGCCCGCGGAGCGGGTGGGGAACGGCGGCGGCCCGCGGGGCTGCAGGTGCCCTCCCTTGGCCGCGCCCTGCCCGGGCTCCCCCTCGGCTCCGCTCCCGGTACCTGGTGGTGGTTGTAGGAGTTCCGCTGCTGCAGGAAGGCGGCGGCGGCGGCGGCCGCCTGGTGTTGGTGCTGGAGCTGCGGGCTCACCGGGGACCTCCGGTTCTGCTGCTGTTGCTGCTGCTGCTGCTGCTGAGGTAAATTCATCTGCGGCGGCGGCGGCGGCGGAGGGGGAGCGGCGGCCGAGAAGGGGCTGCTGAAGGGCCCTGCGCAGGGGTTGTGAGGAGACACCGGCGAGAAGCTCTGGAAGAAAGCGGGGTTGATGGACGACGGGATCCCCGGGTAGAAGCTGGTCTCGGACTCCGGGCTCGGCGGCGGCATGGCGCTCATCTGCCCTCCGCCGCTGGAGACCGGAGGCTGCTGCGTCTGCTGCGGAGGCGGCGACGAGGTCTGCACCGACCAGGGGGTGCCGAAGCCGGGCAGCGGCGGAGGAGGAGGGGAAGCCGCCGACGAGGAGCCGCCCCCGCTCTGGTGATGGGGGCTGGGGATCTCCGGGCTCTGCAGGCTGCTGAAGCCGGAGCCGAGCCCGCCGGGCAGGAGGGTCCCGGGGCTGCCCAGCAAGTGGCCGTTCGGGGGGGACTCCATGGGGGGCAGCTCGGCTCTCGGCCGCGGACGACTCGGAGACGGCGGCGGATTCACGCAGGAGGCGGCGGCGGCCGCCCCCACATCGGGGTCGGCGGGCGCCGGTCCCCCCGCGCGGGAAGGGGCGCTCCGCTCGGAGCACGCCCGGCGCTCGGCGGGGCTGGGCGGCCCGAGGCTCGGCGGCGACTCCGGGGGACGAGCGCCGAGGAGCTGGAGCTGCCGCTGCTGCCTGCGCTCCTGCTGCTGGTACTTGTCAGTGGGGTGGCTGAACTGCTGCTGCTGCTGAGGGGGGTGGCGATGATAGTCGGGGGGGTGGCTGCCGCCGAGCTGGGCTGGGCTGAGCGGCGGCGGCTTCGACTCTTTCCTCTTCTGGCTCGGCGGAGGAGGAGGCGGCGGTTGCTGCGGCGGTTGCTGCTTGTTTAAATCCTGCTGGGGGCCGACAGCGGGTTTAAAGTCGGAGGAGGGGTGGCCGGGAGGGGGGTGTCCCGGCGCGGGGCCGCTGCCCAGCCTCTCGCCGCCCGGCTGCTGCTGTGTCACCGCCGGCGGCCGCTCCTCCTGCGCGCCGCGGGGATGCGCCGGGAACGGCGTGGAGGAACCGGGCGCCGTGGGTGAGAAGGGGCAGGAGGAGGAGGAGGAGGAGGAACGGGAGGCGGCTGCCGGCGAGGGGAAGGACCACGGCAGCCCGGGGCTGGGGCTGCGGCTGGGGACCGGCGGCGGGCCGGGGTCCCCCATGGGCCGGCCGGGCTGCCCCGGCCCCGCGGAGAGACAAAGGTAATTAACCTGGGGCGGGGGCGAGCGCTGCCGCAAAGCGCTGTGTGAACCTAAAAATAGCCACTTCCTACAAGAAATCCTTTTTCCTCGTATAACCACCCCCCCACCACACACTACTCACAGAAATCGGAGCCTTTTGATAATAATAAATAACCCTCTTTTTTTTTTTTGTCAGCCCCCCCCCCCCCCCGTTTCCATACACCCCCTCTCCTCCACAACCCCTCCTCTAAATTTTCACGCACTGCCCCTACAGGGGTACCCCCTCCTCTCACGGCCGCACACCGGGGCTCCCCGAGCCGCTACACAACACCGCGGGGCTCTCCCGTCCCCGGCCGGACTCCGCTCACCGAGCGGGGCGGACGGCAGCCGGCCGTATCCCCCCACCCACGCTCCCGAGCGGGGCCGCACTCCTCACCGCCGCCCCCGCCCCCAATAGCGGCCGCCGGCCGGCTGCAGCCCCCTTAAGAACGCCGGAACATCCGTCATAGTGGCGTCACAGTCCCGCCCTGCGCCCGACCTCGGTAATGAGCCGGCGGCCCCGCCCCCCTCATGAATAATGGAATATGCGCTCGCACTGCCGGGCGGAACGCTCACTGACGGCGGGCGCTACCATATAAAAGGCGCGGGGAGAGGTGACGGCCTTTCTCTGGCCTTCGGCGACGCGTCCATCCCGACGTGGAAAACAGCCGTAACGGATCCACTTTGTTTCCGTGTTTGCCGCAGCCGTTGCGAGCAGTGCTTGCTTCCGCACGGGGAGGTGCAGACCCTGAGCCGTGGGTTCTTCCGCCGCCCCGCCTCTCGTCTGCATTGACGCAGGCGGCACGAGGCGGGGGGATGTCGAGGCTGTGCTGTGCTGGGCTGTGTGCGTGTGTTCCGTGTCCCCGCCGTTCCCGCTAGCTGTGTCCCTCTGTGCCACACCTTCTTGGTCATGGAAGTGCCATGCTTTTTGATCACTGACTCCACCACCTCCCTGGGCAGCCTGTTCCAATGCATCACCACTCTTTTTGAGAAGAAACTTGTCCTAACATATAACCTGAGCCTCTAGAATCCCAGTTCCCTCAGCCACTCCTCTTAAGGCCTGTGATCCAGACCCTTTGCCAGCTCTGCTGCCCTTATTTGGGTGCGTTCTCTGTCCTCTTTGAGCCATGCAGCCCATTTTCCATGCCCTCCACTGACCCAGGGAAAGCCCAGATTAAGGCAGGCCTGAGGTGGGCTGCATGCACATGCTTGATCTATCCTTTTCTGTAGGCATCCATTAGTGCCCCCTGTCAGAAGCTACATGGCTGCTTTCCATTTGGCCAATGGATCTTTGGCCTGAACCAGTGCTCTAATTGTTAAATCTGTGTGTTTATCAAATGTGTATAAAATATAAGGGAACAGTGTCTAGTTCCACATGTCTACAGCCTTCTTTGGTGCAATCACGTTCCTACAGTTATGAGCGAACCTGGTGTGTATGTTTAGATATCTGCCACTGTGCAGGCTTGCCATACTAATACATGTGCAACGTATGAGACTAATTGATGCTTTCCTTTTTTCTTGTATTTCAGTTAATATTTCAGAATTGTTCATAATATTATCATCTGCAGTCATCTCACCAGTAGCAAAAAACAGGGTACAGATCAAGGCCCTGTTGATGATGCATGCTGAGTGAATGCTGCCAGCCGAGCAATGGTTGCTCCCTGAATAGCGAGTTGCTTCATGGCACAGTCTTCACAAATGTGGCTTCAGAGTGCAGTAGAACTGGTAGGATCCAGCTTCCCCTTGCCTTCGTGTCACACGCCTGACATTCAGTTATGTGCGAGCCTGAACAGAAGCTGTCCCACACCTGGGGCGTTTGCTGGAGTTCAACAATGGTGAAGTAGTGCTGTGCTGTTCTCCCCTATAGCCAGCTTGCCTGCTGCTAGCAAGTAAGGCAGGAGCTTCTTTGACTGTAGTTTTTGTCCCCTTGCCTGAGTCCCAATTCTAGCAATTCTTCTATCAGAACAGCTGTTGTGGACTCTGCAAGTTCTTTTAAATCAGCTGGAAGACAAGAGTACTTACATTCTTTGTGACAGCTTATCTCTGCCATAGTGGCTATCTGCCCCAATTATACACACTCGTTAAAACAACTTTCATGGAGGAAATCTCATCTATTTTTAACTGTGTATAAAGTAAGCATCCGCTCTGAATTAGTTGCCTAATCTTCTGCAAACAAGAGACAGGTGTTACCAAAGTGATGATTCATCTTTCCCTAATATAAGTACATTTAGAGAGAGAATTCTCATCTTTCTTTCTGGTTTTGAGGAAAGCTTATGGCTATATCCTGTCCAGGAGCAGTTTGGTGCTCGTTGGTCTTGTGGTACGAATATGCTTCTTGACCCTGACACAAGCAAGAATGGCCTTACTGAATCAAACCATGCGTCCTTCCAGCTGTGCATCTGGTTTCTCCTGCCTCTGAGAGCTATGAGCCTTTATCTCCCGTTTGCGGGACCGTGAATTTTAACTTCTCCATCAAATCGTTTCCTTTCAAGAAGTCATGGGAACAGTCCTTGGAGTTTTCCCTCTCCACTTCTCAGTTTCTCCATTTTAACCACATGGCCTTCACACTTCATTGCTTTAATTTTTCTTCTTCCTTGTAATTCTGCTTTCTTTTTTTCTTAGCTGCCCCTATGCAAGACCTTTTTTGGATTGGGCAATAGGAAAGACTGAAAAAACATGCCTAAATGGATGTGTAGGAAGCTTTATATATTTAGTCTCTTCTTTCAGCTTCCTCAACTGTTTTCCGCTTGGAGGTCTGCTGGATTTGCCTTTCCAGAGCTTAGGGGATGCTGGGATACTTGGGCTTCTCATTCTAATTTCAAAGCAGAGCCCCTGTCCTGAGCGAGCTGAGGGAGCTGGAAGGAGCCATGCAGCTCTGCTAAGTAAGTGGCTGGGAGGGTACAGCAAACACCAGGAGGGGTGAGCATCCAGCCATGTGCAATATCACTGCATGTAACATGTGCACTGAAAAAAGCAGATGTGTCAGAACACGCTGTTGGATAGGTAAAACCATATATTCCTAAGTTATGGTTCTGGCAGCTATTAATCATCCTGCGTCTGTCTATTCACTGTAACAAACATGCCAGATGTCCACTTCGCTTGGGAGGCCTGTGCAGAACGAAGACTAGCAGCTCTCCTGGGTTTGTCAGCGCAGTAAAGACAATGGCCATCCGAGTTCGTCTTTCTGTGTTCTGCATCATCCACTGTGCATGAAATTTTGTGTGCCAAGTTGAACAAGCAAAGCTGTAGAAGAGAAAGCATGAAGGCAAATGACAATGAGCTGTATTAAGACAAATCTGGTAATCTGTAAAGGTTCCAAAGTAGCTCTTCTAGCCGGAACTTAGGTGGCTTGAAAGCTATTGTCAAGGCAGTACTTCTGAACTGTACCCCTGAGTGGTTATTGCCTCCTCTAGAAATTGCCATGCACAGCTTAAGGACTTTCCTTTTCTTAAGGCCAGGAGAATAACACCTGCTATTGGCCAGTGTTAGAGACACAGTATTATTATGTGAGACAGAATTTTGGCCAATCATTCTGCTTCTCTGCTTGAACAAAGAAAATAAAACAACCTCTAAAGTTTCAGTAGTTATAAGAGCTGGAAGGGATTGTGCTGAAATGCTGTCTTTGTTGGAGTAGTCTTTGGGTTTAACTTCTTTAAAAATGCAAGTTCTTGGTGTAGAATCCATAGCATTTTCTAATCAGATACCACTAAGGATGTGTTATAATTTTGGGGAATTTGTGATCAGTCTTGAAATGGATAAAAATCAAACTATGATATGTAGACTTCTATGTACTTGCAGAACTACTTCAGTGCTTCCTCATTTTGTGAATTAACACAAACGCCAGAAGATTGGAAGAAAAATAAGAAAATAACTGTGCTTCCGGAATCTGTTGTTTCCCTCCTATTGGTTTTTTTGGAAGGTCCCAGTGGCTGTGATTTTGAATATGGGCTGCAAATAACATGCTAACATAAAAATTATCTTTGCTCTCATTCCAACTCTAAAAGATGCTTCTCTGTCTGTTTTTTTTTTCTTTTTCTTTTTTTATGTTATAGTTAAAAGTAAACATATGTACAGGTAGTTAGCACTAACTTCAAAAGGCCTTTTTGTTGTGGAACAGCTCGGCACAGGGAGAATCTGTGGCTGCTTGTAATGCAACAAACTCTTCTTTCCAGAGCCCACAACATTTATAGGTCTTTCACCACTTCTAGTGATTTACTGCTCTGTTTGACCCCTCTTCCAAGGCTCCGCAGCTACAAGAAAACATTTTTTTCTCTTTGCCATTTTACCCTTTCTCCTCTCTTTTCCCATCTTCCATCTGAGTTGTTCCTGAGCTCCATTTTCCAAGCTGTGTATTGTGGTAGTTCTGCCTTTGCTGCCCTGGTCTGGGGCTCTGCTGGCAGGTCTCTTTTGCTCTCACCTGTGGTCGGGCTGTTCGGAGAAGCACTGTCTCCTGTCTGTGGTCTGTGGCATGTGTCTGCTTCATTCATCAGCCTAAGCTTTGAAATGCACCAGCATATGCATTCCAGGAACAGCACATTGTTCTGACTGGTAACAAAAATACATGACTAACATGCTTCTGATAGAGCTGCTTCCTCTTAACCTTAAAGTTGATTTTTGTTAATGACTTCTTCCTCCCATGGAAACATGGAAAACAGTCTGAGACTGCAGGCTATGCAGTAAGAAAAACAGATGATGAGGTTTGACATTTCACAGGAAAAAGATGTCTAAAGATTTATATCAGTGTGTTTTATTTACTGTTTTTCTGTTCTTGCTTTTTTTTAATTCTGAAAACAAAAGTCACGCATTCCTACAATGGAGGTGGGCAAGTCTTTTTCAGCAGTGAGCAGTCTGTTGAGTCACAGTAATGTACATTTTTTCCCAGTGCTTTTTTTCTTTAAAAGAAATAAATTGTTAATCATCTACAAGTGAAAAATATAGAAAATAAACTGCTGTTTCATCACTGTATGTAAGAATAAAATTAAAAGCAGAGAAAACATAACATGAGGGTTTGACATGGTTTGCTTCGTTCTGTTGCTCCCATGCCCATGTGCCCATGTGATGTTCATTTTTTAAAGCTAAAAATCATAAAATTCGTAGGAAATGGGCAGCATTTTTTCCTTACTCAAAGCCCTTCTTATGCCACAAGGGCTTTGCTGCCTGCTAAACTTGCAGGATATGGATTCCGGTCACAGGAATGCAAACCAGTGATTTACTCTGCTTTTTCTTCTTTTTGCCCTGGAGTTTAACCAGCACATTAGACTAATATTTTCTTGCTTGCTAGTGGCAGTTTCTGTTTCTTTTTTTTCTTTTTGGTAGTGGAAGTCATTAGAGTTTCTCCCAAGAGAATCACTGCCAAAGTAAACAAACATCTTCTTGAAAGGAAAATAATGTCTGAGGAGCATTCAGAATTCCATGTTTTACAGAAGAGTATTTATGGCAACCAACTAGTGAATTAAAGTGAAAGAAATCCCATTTCTCGTTTGCTGCTTCTGCTGTGCTAATCGAAAGTGGCAATTTCTGCTCGCTTCTCTGCCCTGCAGTGCAGGGTCTCAGAATTAGCTGTAATCTAAAATGAAGGAAAATATGGGATTTAAACTATTTTTAGAAGTAGCGTGTTTTGTTGTTTTGCTTTTTTCTTAATTGTTGGTAATTATATAGAGTTTCTGCATGTAAAACTCAGGGGAATTGCTGTTGTCTCTGAAATATTCTGCATGTGGTTGGCAAGAGCAACAAGGACAGAAGAAAGTTTAGCTAAAAAAATTAATAAAAGCTGCCTGGTGGAATGCATTGCAATCAGCTGTACAACTTGGTGCAGTTATCCCTCTGGACTGATCATTTTTAGCTGAGATGAAACATTCTGAGGAGCAGGAGGCTGGCAGATTTGCGGCATAGATTGTTTGAAGGTTTAAACACTGTGACTATCTCATCTTACTGCAAGTCTGTAGATAGAATATAAGCTCGAGTTGCTGAAAAGTGATAGAATGACTCGATGTGCACAGCCTACAAAGCTGTGAAGGGCATATTTTCTGTGCTTTTTCCACATTCCCTCCAGGAGAGCAGTAATTCCCCAGTGGAGCAAGCACACTTTGCATTTGTTGAGGATGAGACTGTCTCTAGTCCATTGTTTGGGCAGCGGCTTTCACAAAGGGGACCAGTACTCACTGGGAACTTGCCAGCACCATCATATGTTTCGTGACAAATGCTAAGTGTTCAGAAAGTTGGCACTACAAAATAGAGATACTGTCAATCTCTGTTTAATTCTCAAAATGGCTTGTAGGATTTTAAAGCCTGTGTTGTTGCTGGTGCATTCACCCACCAGACAGCATTTTTAACAGCCCTTTTAATATGGCCGGTTAATTTGGTTATATTACTAGGACATAAAACAAAATGATTCCTAGGATAGAGATAGCTAAGATTTTACTGCTGATTTTTTCCTATCTGCTTCATGCTGAAGAACAGTGTGTCCAGCCACATGTACTGCTGTAGTCAGACCGTGATATTTTCTCATCTTCTTTCCTATGTGCAGCTCAGACACAGCTGCCACTATTTACCAAACACAGAGGTGTTTTTCACAGCTCAGGGATTATGTTTGGGTTCTGCTGTAAGGAACGCATGATACATCTCTATTAATTGCATGAATGTTCAGTGTATGTTTATGTACCTGAATATTGTGGTGTTCTCTTTGAAATTTTAGGGAGTGAGCTCATGGATCTTTGGATAGGTCTCCAGATACATGATGATTCCAGCATCAGAATAATCTGCTCCATGCCATAACCTGACCACATTTAAGAGCTGGCAAAGGGACCCAAGGAGACATTTTGAAATTTCTGAGCCAGAGGGGCTTTGGCACAGAGTTGGTGTACTCTGGATGTCATCCTGTTTGTAGCCTGCATCTCTGGTGCAGTAGGAGGAAGCAAGTGACAACAGCAAGGTCTGCCACTCTGCAAGACTGCACGGACAGCGTAAATGGAGTGTATTTTTGCACCTAGGCAGACTGTTTAAGTCAGTGCTTTAAATTTCTGGCTAAGATTTGTCAAAATTTGCTTCTTAAACTTCTGGAAGTCAATAGGGGAGCAAGTTCCCTTCTGAGACATAGCATCTGTGTTGCACTAAAAGTAAAGACAACAGTATGGGAAAAATACTTGACCTTATTTCCTCTTTGAGTGTAAGATGGATGTTCAGTAATTTTAGAAGAACACCCACTGTTTCAATGAAATTGTTTTCAATGGCTTCTGTAAGAAATTTGCTGCTTTAATTACTCGGGAATTATCTTAGAAATTAGTGATACAGATCCTTCAGATTCACTGTAGGACTAAAATTAATCAAACTGTTTTGTACAGGCTAGAATTGAAGATGCACAGATTGAAATTAAGAAGACTATTAACTGTATCATTGTGACATAATTATAACTACATAGTCGATCAACAGCTCCAAGAGTGTCCATCACAACATCCAGGATCCATGGCACTGACATTGAGACTAGCCAGGTCATGAAGCCATGTATCTGGGAGGAAGAAGAGGAAGGCCTGGGTGCATTGAGGAAGAGAGTTGAACTCAGCTGGGCTGTATAGCAGAAGAATATTCACCCTGGGACTTTTTTCTTTCCTTTTTTTTTTTTTTAATCTATTTATTTAAAAGCAAGTAAGTTCAGTTTCTGAACAGTGCATGGTAACTGTTAGAGAAGCTCTCTCTTTTTTTTTTTTTTTCCTACCCATCTTCATCATCCATTTAAACATGCCTAACTTTGGTCAGAAACAGGAGCTCTCAAGTTCTTCGTGCACTTTACATCTAATGATCAATTGTAAGTCAATTTTAGCTTCATCATTTTTTACTGTTCATGGCGTCATGATAATTACAAACTCGTGGAAAACCAATATGCCTCTTTCACCATGTGCATTTGGATTACTAAAAACATATTTTTGAGGTTCACTTAGGGTTAATTTTTAGCATTTTTAATTATTAAAAGATAAAGAAAAGAAATCAAAGAAAATCTCCTGCCAAGAAATACGTAGAAAGCTGAGTGCCTTGGAATATTTATGCTAAAGTATTTTGGAAATGCATTATCTTTACAAAAGAATCATTGAAACCTGGGAAATGTAGTGAAAATATTGTACTTCAATAAAATGAAATGTATTAAAGAATAAAATAGATCAAGTCATCCACAAAACCTTAATTTTCTGCTATAATGAGAACCTGAGGGAAATGTGAAGTTAAATTTAGTTTATTTCTGCAGACTTTAAATTTTTAACTGTTTCTTCATAGTTCTACTAAGAATTTGGATTGTGTAACTTAATAATTAACTCATCTATCTGCTTATGTTTAGATTCTTTTGCAAGCTTAATCCATCTCTGGGACTGGAAGTCATATCTTCTAACTGCATAGCTGCAAGATGAAGGAACTAGGAAAAAAGTGGGGGAAAATCAGACGTATTATGTTCATCTCTTATACAGAGAACACAAAACCTACTGTAATTATGTCATTTCCTCTCTCATTATGGTATCGAGAGCCCAGATCCATTTTTATGTAGTGGCACAAAACAGTTTGCTATTTAAATATAGCTTACAGGAGCTACTTTGCAGAATTGATATTCACATATGCCACAAATCAATTGTTCCCACGATATTAAAAGGGAAAATTACCTTGATCTTTAAAAATTCCCAAACCTTGGTAAATCTCCTTGAGTAATTGTGATATAATTTTGGGTCAGTGTGCTTTGACCAAAGGTCAGTCAAAATGAATAATCCAGAGAACATTTGTTTTCCTGTTGGTAACCCTTTTTGTGCATGCTTATGTAGTATGTTGTAACTGAAGAATAAAAAAAGCTCATAAAGTTTATACATTAGGAATTCTAAGGGCTTTTCTCTCTTTTTCTTTCTTTTTTCTTCTTCTTCCAAATAACCTCTCTTTTCAACTTTGAAATATCTTTCTTATATGAGGAAATTTACCAGAGACTACAGTAGAATAATTATGCCTCGTGGACACTTTTTAATCTTATATGAATGCCCGTAGAATACAGGTGTCCACATTGGGAGTTATACCATCACAACTAGAGAGGTGTAATTATTCTAGTGAATTCTGTATGAAGATGAACGCTTTATGAAAGGGAATTTTATTTCAGGTCTTCACTTTTCAGCTTGTTCAGGTTCTGAACCTAAAGGAGTTGATCAAATCAGTGAAAATAATGAAAATTCAGTGTTAATCACATAGACTGTCAAGTGCTGATGAAATCATAAAGTAATAGATATATATGCTTAGTGATTAATATTCATGTGTGTTTTCATCCTCATTCTCTCAACAGTGGTTGAGTTTGGAAGGAATTCAGTGAAAACTGATGAAGAATCTGGTTTTTTTTTTTGCTCAGCCTCATAAATTAATGTAGCCAATATCCAAATGCTGGCAGAGTGTTATGGATTCTTAGCTCACAACAGTAACGACCAGAATTGCAGACAAATATGACACTGGAGAATTTTCTTAATGCTTCACAGTGTCTGGAGGTCCTTTGCAGTAGTCAAAATGTTTTATATGGAAGTCACCCACTTTCAAGAAAATAACTTTCAGAATGACAGGAGAGGTGTGGAAGAAACATAAATAGTTATTTACACAATGTGCTTAGATTGAATTACAAGCATGTCTCAATGTGCTTGTTTCAGAGACTTGAAGGCAAGCAGAGCCCAGTTGTTTTGGTGATCTAATCCAGTCCAACCTTTACCTTGCTTATGGAGCCCTACCCTGACAATCTTGCTTGAAGGCCATTGTTTCCAAGTGAACTTCATTTAAAAGGTATCTCCTTCATATTTAAAGAGTCCAGACAACAGAGTCCACCACATCTACCCCAACAGTCATTGCTTAGATGAAGTGCTTTATTTGTGGTCTGAATTTGGCTTTGACTTCCCTTGTTGAATCTTTGCTGGATTAAGAAAGCCCTCAGCACTGGCCATCACTCAATGAAAACTCTCTTTTGTTAAGCAAATCTCATTGAGCCACTTTCGTTTCTAACCATAAAGCAAGACTTCTGTATCATCAGTTTTTCCTGTAGTTTCTTTCACGTTGCAAGTTAACAAACATTTTTTTTCCTTTTTCTTTAAGGACATCAGGGCTGTATGTGGCTGCAGTGGTTACTGCTAATGAGAGAGTTACAGCATGAGCTGACCAAAAGGGTGCTCTTCCCTTTCTGTTTTTGAAAATACAGTCTCCAATTTTAGATGTTGTTTATTTTTGTTCTACTGTGTATAACCAATTTTTATCATTGACAAGTCTACATTTGTCGCATAGGTATGAATTAAAGTGATATGAGTAACAAGGGTAGCTTGGCTTTGCTATCTTCTGTTTTTTTTCCTACTTTGCCTACTGAATTTTTGTTTTCAGAATGTCTCAATATTTTTTGCCCAAGACAGTGAATGCAAGTAGTCCAAAAAACAGCTCATTTCCAATGAGCTCTCTTGAAGCAATGCAAATGGAAGACAAGTCTGGTTTTTGCTATGTGTGGAACTCTGTCAGTTATCTATTTTATAATTAGAATACAGAGATTTTTGCATACTGCTGACATTGTAATCACTGGTTAGGTAAGTTTTATAAAAGCATCTAAGTATATGCTTTTGCATTTGTACTCTGACGCTATGAAGCTGCTTCAGGCCTGCTGTGCAAGCAAAACAAAGCAAAACATTTAAATTTTCTTTTACCTAGTAATACTTTTCAGTCCTCAGCTATTCTCTGGTGAGCAGACTGCATGCTAGAATTACTTCAGCTAGGTGATGTGAAGGATTTTTTATCTCCTGAAAATAATGGGATCAAGTTTATAGTAGCTGTGTGGGTCTGTGTGAGGGCCAGCAGCACTCCAAGTGCACACAGAAAAGGGGACAAGGAAGTCCATCAGCCTGAGGACTGCTTGTAACATGCCCCTGAGAAAAAGGAGAAGTGCTTGAAATTGTGAGTAAAGGAACTGTTTCCTGCTGTTTGCTTCCTACTGCGTTCAGGGAAACAGTACATCGTGTTACAGGCTTTGTAAATAATAGGGATTGCATTGGATAAATGTCTGCCTCTGCCACCTCTTTGTGGTATAGAATACACAATATAAAAAAATCAACTAATTATCTCTAATTGCACTTATCTACAACATTTGTAACAATGTCTTAGGGTATACTTAGTGGAGGTGAATTGACAGATGACACATTGCTGAAACTGAACTAAAACTACATGGCAATTCTGCCTTACAGTTTGGAGCCATAGTTACAAATTATATATTTCTAGTAGCATCAAGTGCTTCTGTTTGCTTTGTGTTCTCTAGTCAGAATAGAAACTTGATAGTAATGGGCTTGTAGAAAACCTACTTTGGAAGAATGCTCTGGAAGCCATCTATTCCAAGGACCTAGGTAGGCCCAGCTAGGGGTCTGCCCAGCCTGCTGATCTCAGGGAGGGAGGTTCCCCCAGTGCTCTGGGCGGCCTGTTCCAAAGTTCTGTTGCTCTCATGGTGAAGGGTTTTGTCTTAAACCTGGATAGGTTTTCTCCTGAAGCAGCTTGTGCCTATTACCTCTTGTTCTGTCAACTGTCATTCCTTTTGAAGAGAACCTCCATTTTCTCTGTTACAACCTTTTAAGTGGTGGAAGACTGTCTTCCCCCTTCAGCTGACTCTTTTTTACATTGTACAAACACAATTTTTTCTTCATCTGTCAAATCCTGCAGTCCTCTAATCATGTCAGTGTCCCTGTACTAGACTGCCTCATTTTTTTTAATCTCTCTTTTAATCTGGATGGACCAAGACTGGACAACGTACTTCTTCTGTGCCCTAATAACCCTGAAAATACAATTTCATTTTTGACTGCTTATAATGAAACCAAAGTGTAGAATTTCACAAAACTTCAGGAAGCAAAGGGAGGTGCTCTGCTTATTTTACCCTAAAGCCCAGTGACTTCAGCATTCATCCTCAGTATGGGAGACTTGGGTTCAGATTTTGCCTTCTTTTGAAGAGTTGGACCCATGTTGCTTGCAACCCTGAGTGGTGCCCTCAGGAGGAGGCTGTAACAAGCCGTAACATATTCCAGGGTTCCTTCACACTCTCTTGATGAATATTTTTGTTTAACATCCTTTTGGTATTCTTCAGGACCTGTAAGTGGCTTACGTCCTCAGTTAATGTCTGCTAACGTTGTCACTTGTGCACTCTCTCCTCTTCTTGCTTTATTTTAGAAATGCAAAAGCCTAGAAGAATTCCCCAAAAGTTTTGAGAATAAACCGTATTTGCCTAGGTCTGGTGTGATCTTTATGACATACTACGTCTTTGTGTTAGCTTTCTCTCCTTTGATGTGAATGAACTTGCCTGGAGTTAAGTGATTAGTCATCACTTGAATACTTCCATCTTGGTGTGCTGGTGAGTAAGTAAGGGCTACCTGAATTTAATTAAAAAGAAGGCACTCATTGTAATACTTTTTTCTTTGAATATAGTGCTACTTAGGCTTTTTCATTCTTTTTGTGCTTCACATAGTCTTTTCTATACAACAGTAATTTGTGGTGTGATAAGAAATCTATTTGTTTTGTTTTCGTGGAGCCAGGAAATATCTAAAAATATTTTCAATTGCTGCAGTTTTTTTTTTAACAAAAGAGACTTGGATATAATGTTTGATGTACTGGGTAATAAAATGTTGATCAATATTCATTGCTGCTTTTGTTTTATTTTGGAATCCAAGTGCCAGAATGAAAAAAAAAATAATACAATGACAAACAACACCATTAGCAACATCACTGGCAGCTTCCTTGAACAAAAAAAAACCGTGCAGTTGACTTTTCCACATTACATTGCACTTGTAGATATCAACATATGAAAAACAAGGATCATTTTAGCTGAACTAGTATGTTGATGGAAATTATATGTCCACAGTATTTTTTTTAAGATAAATTTAAAAAAGAATTCAAAATTACAAATGCTTATTAATTTGGGATTTCTAGCTTATCACAGAATGGATGGAATTTCCCACCATTTTACTAACAGCAAAGCCAAATGTGTGTCTCACGGGTGTGTAGGATCCTGTTGGAATGGAGAATGTTGTTTTATTAGAGCTTGTCCTTGGAGCTTGTTGTTTTATAGAGCTTGTTTGGAGAGGTCCCACAAGATTGGAGGCTTGCCGATGTGACTCCCATCTACAAGAAAGGCTGTAAGGAAGACCCAGGAACTACAGGCCTGTCAGCTTGACCTTGGTATCAGGGAAAGTTATGGAGCAGATGATCTTGAGGGAGATCACACACACGTCCATGGGGATCAGACCCAGCCAGCACGGGTTCACAAAGGGCAGGTCGTGCTTGTCCAACCTCATCTCCTTCTATGACTGGGTGACCAGACAGGTAGATGAGGGAAAGGCTGTTGATGTAGTCTACCTGGACTTCATCAAGGCCTTTGACATGGTCTCCCACAGTATTCTCCTAAGGAAACTGGCAGCCCGTGGTGTGGACAGGTTCACTCTTCTCTGGGTGGAGAACTGGCTGGAGGGCTGTGCCCAGCGGGTAGTGGTTAATGGAGTTAAGTCCAGCTGGCGTCCTGTTACGAGTGGTGTCCCCCAGGGGTCAGTTTTGGGGCCCATCTTGTTTAATATCTTTATTGATGACCTAGACGAGGGGATTGAGTGTACCCTCAGTAAGTTTGCAGATGACACCAAGTTGGGAGGATGTGTCAATCTGCCTGAGGATAGGGAGGCCCTGCAGAAGGATCTGGATAGGCTGAATAGCTGGGCTGAGCTCAATGGGATGAGGTTCAATAAGGCCAAGTGCCGGGTCCTGCACTTTGTCCACAATAACCCCATGCAATGCTATAGGCTTGGGGCAGAATGGCTTGAAGAATATATAGAGGAAAAGGACCTGGGGGTGTTGGTTGATGCTTGGCTTAACATGAGCCGGCAGTGTGCCCAGGTGGCCAAGAAGGCCAACGGCATCCTGGCCTGTATTAGAAATAGTGTAGCCAGCAGGAGCAGGGAGGTGATCATCCCCCTGTACTCAGCTCTGGTACGGCCATAGTACGGAGTACTGTGTTCAGTTTTGGGCCCCTCACTACAAGAAAGACATTGAGGCCCTGGAACGTGTTCAGAGAAGGGCAACAAAACTGGTGAGGGGTCTGGAGCACAAGTCTTATGAGGAGTGGCTGAGGGAGCTGGGATTGTTTAGTCTGGAGAAGAGGAGGCTCAGAGGAGACCTTATTGCACTCTACCACTTCCTGAAGGGGGGTTGTGGTGAGGAGGGGGTGGGCCTCTTCTCCCTGATAAATAATGACAGGACGAGAGGGAATGGCCACAAGTTGCGCCGGGGAAGATTTAGATTAGATTTGAGGAAACATTTTTTTCTTTGAAAGAGTGGTCAGGCACTGGAATGGCCTGCCTAGGGAGGTGGTTGAGGCACCATCCCTAGCGCTGTTCAAGAAGCGTTTAGATGAGGTGCTAAGGGATTTGATTTAGTAGTTTAGAGGGCCTAGGGATGGTGATAGGAGGATGGTTGGACTAGATGATCTTGTAGGTCCTTTCCAACCTAATGTACCTATGAACCTATGATGCATTGCTATCAGTAAACTCAATATGATGGTCTTTTGTGAAAATCATTAGAAAAAAAAGAACACAAATTTTCTAAATCTTTGGAAAAATCTTAAGGACATCCTTAGCTGGAAATTTCTGCACTGAGCCCGATACCCTGGTACTGGGCTGCTTTCCGATGCACAGAGCAGTGTCAGTGACTGATCACCAGAACTCATGGGTACTGCAGTACCCTTTGTTTTTTGGAAACAGATTTTGGCAGCAAGCAGTATTATGTGCAACATAAAATCGACCAGTTCTTTGGAACAACTTGTTTCCATAACCTAAAGTGCTAAAAGGGGAAAAATTAATGGAAACTGGAACTCTCAAGAAAATCCTGCTGGGTATTCTAAAGGCTATGCTTTAATGAGCACACAAGTAAGTTACCTTGGAGAGGAAAGCTAGCCTAGTAAAGAAGGCACAGAGGTGATAATTAAACAAGAAATCAATATGTTAAATATGGAAAAGGGGGGCATAAGTTGGAATGAAAATTGGATCTAAAAAATGTAGAAGACTTTGCTGAAGATAAAGATAATAAGGAGTTATTAGTGGGCACTAGAGTTTCAGACAATAAGAAGGCATTACAAATGCATTAGGAACAAAAGATCAACTAAATCAGATATAGATTTCAGTCTTGCAGTAAGAGACAGAACAGATCCAATGGCTGAAAATCAAAGCTTGGAAAATTCAATCACCATAAAGATGCAGTGAGAGTGATTACTTGTAGGAATAATTTCCCATTGTAGGTAGGTGGTAAGCTTGCCACTGCTAGGAATTTAATCCAATTGGATACACTTTAATCTGACTCTGGGAACAGGCTTGTGAGTATAGGGGATGTGTGGGGATGGCTGTAGAGGTCATTTCTACTGTGCAATCTGTACATCTGCCATTTATATTTGTTCTTTGTCACTCTCTTTTTTCATAAGCTGTGGAGGAGAACAGAAAGCTCTCACTGCCCTCAACATGTTCCACACGCTTGGCTCTGCATTAAGACAGTGTCTAAAAAAAACCCACATCTCTTGCTTCAGGGCTGCAGTGGCTGCCGGCAAAAGGCAAGAGGCTGATTGCTTTGGTTAATTCTGGATGTGTTAATTTCACGTTGCTCTGAAGCATTAGGGATGGGTGTAGCTGGTTGTGAAACTTTGGCAAGTTGGTGAGGAGGGGCACTCTCTTTTGGATAGCTGCTACCTCAAAGTCAGAGCAGCAAGGATTGTGAGGTCTTTTTCTTTCATCTTCATCAGGCATACATGAGATTGTAATTATGATCATTTTGGCATATCTCATACAATCAACACATTAGGGTTGCTGGAGCCTGAGGCAGAGGCATCTCAGTCTTTTTTTGGTGTTCACATTAGCTTAATTTTTTTCAAGACTGAGAGTTTATTTTTTAGTGTAACCCAATTCACTAGAGAATGCAGTGGTAAGTGGGCAAAGCACTGCATACAAGATAGCAAGTTGCCTGTTCTGCTTCAGATTCAACTGATTTATAAAGATCCTGTCAGCTTCGTTTTGTCACAATACGAGTTATAGGTGACAAACCCCATTCTTTTTTTCCTAATACTGGCTGATTTCAGCCTTGATGCTCGATGAAGTTGCAGGGCTGCCATGCACGTTGCTCAAGTGCCTGTTTGCTGTGATGTGGAACAGCTAACAAAGGGCTTGTTGTGCTTGCAGTAGCGTTGCCTTGAGCTCAGATTTTTTTTTCTGCAGTGCTCTCCAGCTTTTGTTTAAAAAAGCCCTGCCTTTCAAAAGCAAAAATAAGAAATCTTACAGTTCTTACACCGTGAGAGGAATAGTGCAATAGTTTTTCTTATTGTTTTGGTTCTGTTGTGTTCCCATAAGGGAACGTGAGCAGGCACTTATTATCATCCCACTAGATGGAGAAGAGATATGCAGTTTCATCATCATGCTTCTTAAGCGTTTGAAGTAGTGGCAGCCTCACTTTACATGAACCAGAGTGCTCTTTTGTCATTTATAGGTCCAATGGAGGGATGCATTTTGTATTGCTATTTGTTGTGTGTAAGTGGAATTGGCACCTGCGTATAGAAATACGCATATTGGCTTATCATAGAAGTCACCTTACTATCATGTGTTGTACAGATTATCATATGTCATTGCTTTGCATCATATACAAATTTGGCTTGTAATATATACATGGTTAACTACGTATCATTAGGTTACAGTATACCCCCCATTGAACAGATCACTGAGTACCTGCCTGCAGCTCTGCGTATTTGTGCAGGGATTTGTACACATAGGCTGCAAGCACAGGTAAATCTGGATGGAAACTTGGAGGTGGATGAATTGAGAGAGATGATGGGAAAAACCCAACAGTTCCAGATCATTCATTGAATGGTGGAGCTAATGAAGAATGTTTTTCATTTCTTGAGCAGTGATCACCATGGTGATGATACTCATAGTTTTTTCCAAGGTTTTAGACTGCTATTGCTTGGCCTAATGACCAGAGATGACCCAGCAAACCCTGTTCTGGAGGTTCAGGCATGCACGGCTGTCAACTGGTACATGTCCAGCACGGTCAGCAGCTGCTACCGGCTGAGCCCATCTTACTGCCCTTCTCAACTGCTAGCAACAAAAATTAATTACTTTAGGAGCTATGATCCATGATGTGCTAAATGTTGTACAGGTCTGCTGTAAGATTTCCCTATTTTAAAAATGTCTACTCAGTTCAATTTAGTTGAAGCTGAACAGACGTGACAGAGAGACAGTACCATGCATGCAAGGTTCATTTCCTCAGGAAGCCACGCTAAAAAAAATCAACCTAGGAATACTTTCTGTAACTATCTAGAAGCTTGCTGTTAATTATCAAAATGAAGAAACAGAGTGAGCTAAGAGTGTGCTGATTTAAACAGTCAGAATCTTCAACAAATAGACCTGGCTGAAAAGGAAAAGTAAAGTAAATCAGATTTAGGTGCAGCGTAACATGTTTGGCTTCTGTATCTGGCCTTGTAATAATGGTCTCCAACCCTAAATATCACCCTTTTCTACCCAAAATCTACAAGATACACAAAAGTTAAAAGGAGCATTTTATTCCTAAGGCATCAGAAAACCTCTCAACCTCTAGTTGAAGGCTGTTTGTTCAGACTAGGCCAGCCCAAAGCAGAGTTACTTTCCTCAGTGTCAGTGTTCCTGGGACCCTGGCAGCCCAGATTGCTGTTCCACCAGTTTTCCTGCCAAATGTGCTTCCTGTCCCCTCCCGCCCACAACACACCTATCTACACATGCTTTGCAGAGTCATTGTGGATTCAGTAGTACAAGAAGATGAAGAAGGAAAATG
Organism: Cyrtonyx montezumae; assembly: GCF_038088225.1. Classification (NCBI taxonomy): domain Eukaryota; kingdom Metazoa; phylum Chordata; class Aves; order Galliformes; family Odontophoridae; genus Cyrtonyx; species Cyrtonyx montezumae. The sequence continues at coordinate 54,746,270 of NW_027071936.1, forward strand.
CACATTTCTTCCAAGGCTGTACCTATGGCTGTGTGATCACTATTTTAAAGCCTCTCATGTTTCTGAAAATGGAGTTTTGGTTTATTTTCAGAACCAGCCTTCTGACATTTGTTTGCTTGCAGTGTTGTGAGGCCAGCCAGGAAGTGCAGTTTTTACAAATCGCCTCTTGTATTTGGGTTAATCCAGGCCTTCCTGCACTTTACTTGGTTGTTGTAAATGCATCTTATAATTTATACAGAATGCAGTTCATCTACAGTGTGACTAGAAACATTAAAAGAAAGCATTCAGTCATCGTTTTTGTATCTGGTGATGCGAACTGGGATTTGCAGAAGAACCCAGAAGAATTAGACATTCAAATTTCATTAAAATGCTGTGGAAGTGAAGCATATAAACTCTATTAAAAAGCTCAGTCATTATCTATAACTCTTGTTCTTTCTCCATTTTAATTTGTGCATAAGTTTGCTTAGTGGAGAGTTGTGGACAAGTCCAGTTTTGCGCACCCTGTCTTCTTATTAGAGCTAAGGCGCAGTCCCATTTTGGGCATTTAGACCCATTTTTAAGTGCAGCTTCGTCTGTTTACTGCTTTTCTAATTAAAATAATATTTTCCTAGCCATAGCAATACCAATAGTTTGGTGAATATGATTTTGAAAGTATACGATATCTAAAGTGTGAATGATTTGTGCCTTTTGATCTTCTGAATTATTGGTGTATGCACAGCTGAATAAAAGTCACTTCAGAAAATAAAACGGTACTTGAGATTGTAAAAGAATTGGATATATTACATTTAACTAGAAGATTTATCTAATACATTTTCATTTGTCAACAACTCAAAAGTGTGGTCTGCGTGCAAGAATAAGTAAAGTGCAATATAACAAATGTAATGAAAAGCAAGGTGAGAGATCAGTTGGGTGCACTCCTGGATGAAGAGTGAGTAGGGAGTAGAGTTTGTTCTGCAGTCGGAGAGGATAGATGCAGCACTGCGGCATGTGCTTACTGAAGGAAGGAGTTAATATTTTTCCCAGCAATGTTCAGCCCCTACTTTTTGCAAAAAAGAATTAATGGCTTTTCTGCCTGGTGATGAAAATAGAAGCCAAATTTAAGTTGTTTCTTGAAGGCAGATGTAATTAGATCATGAAACTTCTCGCTTCTAAGTCTAAATAATAGCATAAGAATGCCCACACTAAATTAGAGCAGGATACTGTCTCCTAACTGTTTCTTAGAGGTGACGACAGGGCCAATGCAAGCATGAAGTGACACTTTCCCCAGTTTCCAGCTGTGTGCAGTGCACATAGTTCTTGCACTGTAGATTTAAGAGCATTATATATTTAACAGCCCTTTCTGAATCCTTCCTCTGTAGATTCTTCTAATTATTTATTAAACACACTTACATTTTTGTCAGCCACAACATTCTTATAGCAGTAAACTATGCAGTGTAGCTATGAATTGTGTGAAAAATATTTCTGTTTGATTTAAGCTGCACTACTTGCTGTCTACTAGGTCTTATATATGAGAAATAGGGAACAATTGTTCCTTACTATCACTAGGCTATTCTCAATTTTATATACAGCTAATATATTTCAACTTAGTTATCTCTCTTTTTGATATTTATTTATCTATTTATTTAAATAGGAGTGCACTTTGTTGAGCCTCACACTGATATGGGGTTCTACTGCTATTCATCTTTTTTGTCCTGCATACTCTATTAAACCTTTGGGTCAATCAGAACTACATGCAGTGCTTTGGGCGTGGGTGCATTCTGGGTTTATACCATGGTGCAGTTGTTTGTCTTTTGCCTTTTCTTTCTCCTATAATGGTTGTAACATTTTGTTTGCATTTTCTGTCTGCTGGAGAGCACCGGACAGATGTTTGCAAAGAGGTCTCAACAAGGAGTCCAAGATTCTTCCTGGAGTGATTATTTATAATTTATCACCGTGTATGTGCAATTAGGGTGTTTTTTTCCCCCCATGTGTATTACTGTGCGTCTATCGATAATAGATGATGTGTGGTTTTATGTTGCTGAATCACTCAGCATTCAGTATGACAATGCCTTTTGAGGTATTGACTGTTCTAAGTGATTTGTATCATCAGCAGACTTAGCCATCTCATTATTAAACCCCTTTTCCAGATCATTTGTGAATGTACTGAAGAGAATGAGTTCAAGTGCAGATCCCTGATCACTTCTCTCCCATGGTGAAAACAATTTATTACTACGCTTCAACAAATCATTAATCTACTAAAGAATTTTCATCCTTATGATAACTCAGTTTCTTTAAGAGCCTGTAGAGAGAGCTTGTCAAAACACTTTGACTCCTGCAAATCCAAGAACGTTACAGCAATCCGCATTCACCAACATGCTGATGTTTTTAGAGTTACAACATCACCAATTTCATAAACACACAGCAGGTTGCAAACCCTACATTTAGTCAGGTTTCTTCTTCCACAGATACGACGTTATTTGTATACTAAAAATAGTGACAAGCACTTTCATTACATGTACAAAGGCTTCTAGCAGTTAGTGACACTTTCTAAGTGAAGTTATTGCTACGCTGCCAGAAACTGCAGAGCGAGGTACAGATTTCCATTGACCTCGAATGCAGCATGGTTTCTTTGTGATAGAAGTCTTCTATTTATTTTCCATAAATGACATATCCCTGAAGCAACAGTGAGGGAATGAAAGTTACATTTTATCACAGTAACATTTGCAGAAAAGTGAACTCTAAACTCCCTATTCATAATGAAACTTTGACTAGCCATGAGTTCTTAAAAAGTTTACCTGCAGGTGCCTAGGTTTTTTTTTTTTTCTTCTTTTTTTCTTTAAAAATTTATATCTGAGCCTTATGAACTTCTGATTAAACTTTTAAAATAAATTAAGGGTGAGAGGATTAGACAGGGAATTGGAAATGAACTGTGGTATCTTTTGCCTCTAGCTCAGCATTTTGAAGGCAGCCCAAATGAGATGTGACAAAGTGCAGTGCTCTCGTTTCTTTTTGCTGACCTACGTGTAAGTGGAGTTTGGTCTCTGCCAAGTTCTTTGTGTGAACAGCCACGTCACCGTCACTGCTAGTATAATTAGCAGTAATTAGCCCTTTGTTGGAATTTAAAATAAATAGGCCATGATTTGGATATCACAGTGACTAAATTATTCACTTAGATGATCCCCTCTGTGAGTGAACAGCCTGCTGCTCCCAGCCCTCCCTTTTCCACAAAGTGACAGAAGTTATGAAGATCTGATTTAAATGGCTGGTATGTCCAGCTTCTGTTTTACAGAATGCTGTGTCCTGTTTGAAACATAAACTGTAAAATCCTGCAGGACAGTCTCTGAGTGAGCCAAATAAAGCCACATTTTAATCTGTTGAGGGCTGTAGTTGCTATTGGGCATTTCCTTCTTGCCCTCGATGGAGGTGTGAAGAATTTCAGAGGAAGCACTCACCAGCAGATGTTCAGGGGTTTCTACTGCCTCAGCCCCTATCTGAACTTCCTATTACTCTTTCTTCGGAGAAATTATTTCATGAATCTGGGTCAGCCCTTTCTGAGCATGTCTCTGTTTCCTACCTTGTTTCTGCTGCCTGTCACTCTTTCCCGCTGCCAGAGAGAACTCCCTAAGCATTTCTCCTGGACTTTGTACACCATTGGATGTCCTAGAAAGGGAAAGAATTACACTAGAGCCAATTGCATGCAGTGGACAACTACACTGCTTTAAAAATCACATGCATTATGCCAGCAGTGTAAGGGTCTCCAGTCTTCAAACATAGACACATGGCTTCAGACAACACAAACACTAGATGTTTTTCTGGAAGTAAAGAGAAGCAGTGTGCATCTGCTTTTCCCATATTTTCAGCCAATCACTGGCTATTTTAGATCTTTAATCTAAATAAGTGTTTGGATTTAGTTTCTGTAAAGCAAAAACCTGTCAGCTATTTCAACAAAGGCAACAACTTAAGCTATCAATATATCGTTCCTGAAACAAGTATAATTTCAGCAATCAAGTAGGAGATATTTCTTGTTTCCCACACTAGGTCAGCACTTTCTTGTAAAGATAGTTCATATCATAATGATGTGTTCTGTGAAGGTGACTCATTTGTGCATTCTGGAATTCACAAAGTCTCTGTGTTAGCTCTCATTCCTCTGCTACCATCCACGTTTCCCTGGATTCATAACAGAATGATTCTTTATGCTACTTAAGACTGAAATGGTTTCTCATTTTCACTTTCTTTATACATAAAGAGGCTTGTAAGTGTAGTGGCTTATGACTGAGGAAGCTAGAATAGATACTACCTGAAAAACATCATAGATTTTACCAAAATGAACTTGCTTAATTAACAAATTGGTTTATCTTTGTGCTCGTCCAACTATTTTGACAACTATTTTTGCTATAGTGCACAAGTGGGGATATAATTATACAGGGCTGAAGATGTCTAATAATGAAGTAGTCCCACCCAGTTCTGTGTATTCCTGCATGGCTATGTAAATGCAATACACAAAGCCAGGTGTACCATTTTAACTACACAAGTATATATGCAAGTACATTTAAAATGGGCAGTGTAACATTTGTATGTATGTACACAGCTTGCACTGAAAGTAGTGCCTCCTATTTATTTTCATGGAAGCAACAAGAGATTCAAAGAGCAAAATAACACTATTTGATTGTGCGAGCCCTCAGCTAAAAAAACAGTTTCTCAACATAGTCACCACCATCAGCTGTACACTTTCACTAGGGATGAACAGGAGCCTGTGTGTCATGCTGATAAAAATCTGTACCAGCAGAGATGACCCACTGTTTCATAGCTGCTATGATGGCATTGTTGCTAGGAAGATGTTGCCCATGCACTCCATCTTTAATTGGGCTTAACAGATGGAGGTCAGAAAAGTGGGGGTGTGTGGAAGGACAGTCCAGACAAGATACAAAAAGGACAATATAGTACTGTGAGACCTCTGGTGACTACAGTTGGATCATTTGCATTTGCAGAGGTGGTTTAGAAACCACAATTTCCATTTGAAATATTTTCAAGCATGCTTTTCCCATTATACTTCCCATTTCACATGTGTGCTTGTTTCAAGAAAATTACACAATTTTTTTTTGCTTCAGACAATTTTAATTTCATTATTAATCTTCTTAACTTTTCTCCAGCTGTCACAGATTTGCTGACTAGTAAAGTCCTTCTAGAAAGCCAAAGCACAGTGTTCTGAAACAGGCTGATTTGGGTTGGATTTTGAACAAAACTCTTCACTTCACAAGTTTTATTAAAAGAAATGAAGGAATTATTATGCAAGTGTTAAATTAATATCTCATTTCTTGATGACAATCATGCTTATGGCAAGAACATTACCATCAGTTGCAGTGCTTGAAAATATTGCGAGTACTACAAGAAACCAAGATCTGGCAACACACCATCCAATAATGCCTCTGCATTAGTGTGTAGAATAAGAGTACAGCACTTTCAGAATTAAGAAAGATTATGATCATATCAAAATTTATGATGGCTTCATTTTAGCTGATATTGAAGACCAGTAGTTTTCACAATACAAGTTTGAATGTAAATGTTAGCATTTTTACACACTTTTTCATTGTGAAACGGAAACTGTAGGATATCATAAGAAATAAGTTAAAAAGCTCCCTCTCAGGGTACTGTGAGTTTCTTACATATTGCCAAACCCGGTCAGCAATAAACAGATCTCTTAATTGCAGCTAATCTGGATTTCCTTAAATATTGTACTGCAGGTACCTGATGAAATTCTGCTTAGCAGCCATGTTGCTACTTCAGTCAAACTCCTGAAGTGGAAATTTCTTTATACTTAGTCCCTGGGAGGAGCAGCTTCTAGGGAAAAGGTGGGAATAAAAATACTTCCACAATTATGTTCAGCACTGTTTATCATCATCTCTTCTTAGAGTCCTAAGCAGAAGCACCAAGATTCGTTTTGAGTTAAAGAGACCCTTAGACTAATTTTTCACCTGTCAGTAGTTCTGATCTACCAGAACTAGATTAGGACTGACAAGGTGGAGGTAGAAAGCTTTCCTGGAATTCTGGCTTCCATTATTTAGTTTTCCAGTACATTGTCAAAAAGGTTTACTGATTTGCTTTTTACCCTTAAATTCTTGCAGCATTGATTTGCATAATTCATTATTTACTTCAAATTTTATTCCACAACAATTGCATTCTTTTTTTTTGTAATTTTGTTTTGAATGAAACAAGCCTAGGAAATGTTCCTATTTATAGATGGTGATGGGCCCCACAGACCACCTTTTGATAAGTAAAGAACAAAACTGTTAAACTGAACTGTCTGGGTCGATTTAAGAGAACATGTTATTTTTAGTCCAACTTATTTTTTGGATAAAAACCTTTTTCAAGAGAAAAATGTCAATGTATAACTGAAATTAAGCCTTTCACAATCCCTGCTCTGCCCCGTAATTTATAAATTAATGGATCAAGAAAAGACCTTAAAAGAGTGCTATCCATCAGAAATGATACTTCTGTATGTGCAGTGCCTATTTCTCAAGAAACTTGTGTTCTTAGCTCAACATTGAATTAGCTTGTCTATGAGTGTTGAATCCTTTAGTGAAAGGATGAAAGAACCATAAAGCAAGCTATGTTGCTCAGTGCCCAAATGCTGTAAGTAGCTAACACAATAAGAGCAAAGCAGTAAATCTGATCTTTTGCAACATGTATATTTAACAGTTGTAAAATCTACTTCTGAGTTTGTTGATATTACACTTTTGTTTTAGGTGCTGCTTGCCATATATCTGAATTACTTCGACCTCTGAGTAAAGGTGATTTTTCTTCCTAGAACAAAGTGTATAACTTCTAAGGTGACAGGAAATCTCCCACAGAAATTACAGAAAAACAGAATAAAGCAAGTGCTTGCTATTCAGAAGGGATTTGCCATTGCAGTATCTGACAACCTTATTATAAAGGTAATAAGCAAAGCATGACTACTCATCTGTCTTGTTTTGTTTTTTATCCATTTTATGGAAGAAGAAATGTGCATATTAGAATATTATGCTTGTTTTGATGAATTTTTATCCAATAACATAAGTTGTGCTATGCAAATGTATATATAAATGAAGAAATACGCTTTATATTTGAAATAAAAGGGTGTCAAGCACTTTCTAATTTTTATGAGGTCCTTTGGAAAGCCTGAAATCTTTTCTCCTCACAGTGAGTTGTAATTTTAGCATGTAGCATTAATTGTCTAATTGTTGACCGTGGTCTTTCCTCTGGCAATTTTTTGATCTTAGTCCCAGGATATGAAATGCCTTACAGAGCAAGACTTAGCACATTCGTAGTTCTGTGGGAGGATGCTGGAGAAATTGTAAAACCAGTGGGTTGCTTTTGTGATAGCTTCTGTTGCGGAGGAAGGGATCTGCTGTCTCTGTAGCAAACTGGAGCCACCACAGTGCTACAGATCTCTTCCCAGGATGTGTCATCCAGCCAAGGCCAATGGAAGAAGCTTGAATAACTAAGCTCTGCTGGCCTGCTAAGGTTTCTTGGGTCCAGCTGGCATCGAGAGAGAGCACTGTGCACAGATGTTGCCTTGTGAGAGCTTTGTAGCCCTGAGGAATGCAGGAATATTCCTCGAGTGTGGACTGAGTTGGTAAATCAGAGTCCTCTGTGGGTGAAGGGAACTGCACACTTTATGCTAAACTCCTCAAAGCTTTTTCCACTGACACTGTTATTGGCTTTTAGATTGTTTATGTTTAATCTTATGTAGAGATTGCATAAACCGGAAAAGAAATAGTGGGATCTGTTTTAATAGGACAGAAAATTGAATTCTAAATGAAGACTTTGAAAACATGAACTTGTGATATTAAACTAATTCTATATGACCATTGTGTCCTTGCTGAGTTATTTTCAGAATTAGTTTTGGACATTTCTTTTCTTCCATTTGGGCAGTACATATACAACACAATGGGACTGCCATATTTCATCCTCTTATCCACATGCAAATGGGATCAAAATTAGGGAAGGGAACCCAGCTGACAGTAATTTCATCACTCTGGCACAGCCCTCATTCCGTGCCCATCTCAAGTACATTTGATGTGATTTGGCAGCTGGGGTAAACTCTAGGCAGCGCTTTGTATGTGTTTCAGGATACTTTGGACCTCATTGCTGGTCAAGGTTACTGCCTACTCTGCCTGATAGATGCTGCCTCTACATTTTTGCATTAATTTACCAGTTGGGTTTGACCTCTGAGATCCTTGCTTACTAGTATATTAATGCAGAAGTCTTTTTTCTCTCCCTGTTACAGACTATGTTCAAACATAGGCTCTTAATCTGATAAGTAGAAGTACCACAGTTTTGAAGCTCTCATTTCCATCCCCAGGCCTGAAATAATTTGAGATAGTTAGTTGTGTGGACAAAGTTTGATCGTTGTCTCTTACAGGAGATGGTCTGTGGTGCATATTCCATCTAAAAATGGCATAGTTTTGTTCCAGTTGTACTGACTTTGTCATGTAATGAACACAATGGATTGGGTGCCTTAGTTCAAAAATGTGTTTATATGGCACAGGCGCCTAGAAGACCAAATTTTTGTACTTCTATTGTGTATAAATACAAACAGATAAAATCCACTTGCTCTTTTCATTATATTATGTGTAGATTTAAATATCTTGAGTATAAATATTTGGCACATACCAAGACAAGTTCTTGAAAAGAAAGTCATTCATATTCTACAATGTCATTTTTAGTTTGTAATTATTACCTAACACATTTAATACTTCTGTGCCCCTCAACTTTCTAACAGCATCTCATTGGAAGTAAATGACTAATTCCTTTACTTTATCCCAAAAGACAAAAGTAGTTTTATGCCATTTCTAAATCTGCATGTCATAGAAAAAATACAGTGCTTTTCTGCCTGTTTTATACTGCTTCTATTTGTGTCATACAAAATATGACACCCTCACAGAACTGGAATCCCAGTCAAAATACTTCACAAGTTGTTTCCTCTCTTGCATAAAACCTTCTCCAGCCACATGAGGAATTTACTCGTAAAAAAATCTAACATCAAATGCCAAGTCATTCTGAGCTAACAAGTAATCCAATAAGCTTTCAATTCAACAGCAACACAAATATTGCCTTCACAAGTAAAACTGGTACACTTTGAAGGAGGGGAAGAGTATTGTAGCTTTCTTTTAGAATAGGCAATTATCTGTATCACTTACCTGTACCACTTAGGTTCTGGAGATGCATGGCTATAAAGGCTCTAAACTCTGAAAATGAAGATATTCCTGTTCTGTAGAAAGTGGTTGTATGTATTGCTACTGTGACAAATCTTAGTACTTCTGAAATGTAAGGAACATGCAATGTTAATATCTTGGCAACCCTTCCCAAGCATCTCCTCAGGTAGCAGTGCTGCTCGTATCTACTGCCACACGTTAAGGGTGCAATAGCCAGAATCCTTTTTACATCAGCAGAGCTGTAGGGTGTTATATCCCTATCTGAGACATTATATTTCTGGCTTTCCTGGTAGTGATCTCTGCATCTTCATGCAAGGCTGGGATTTATAAGTTCAGTATTTATTTTACTCATTCACCGTCCATATATGCTGTATGCATATTGCACTGAATCTGGCAAAATATGGAATGGCTGAGTCTACTGTTAAAACCCAAAGTGAAAGTGAGTATTTGAGGTTTTACATATCCAAGTTTCTTCTGACTCTCAGTTTTTAGTACTTTGTGTTCTTGGCAGCTTTTGGGAGGTTCACAAAGCACAAACACTAAAATATATGGGGCCATTTCAGTTACAATTACCTTCCAACAATGGCAATCTCAATTCAACCTCAAATAGCCTCTAAACAACTTCTCAACGTGAGAGGAAACGGCTGAGAATTCTGTACGAGCTTAAGTATACTAGTAATGGTATTGCAATTTGGAAGATGGCCAAAGCAATGCAGGAGAGCAGGATGCACAGATCAGTCAGAACGGAGTTCTATAAACAATGCCTGCTGCATGTGCTTGAGTGTTGGCAGTACTGTTTTAGACTGCTGCAGGACCAGCAGTGAGGAGGGTGAACCAGGAGTGATCTAAGAACAAACCAGGAAGCTGGGGCAAGTTAAAGTCAAGAGGTTCCTCACCTTTCCCCACTAAGCCAATCTCAAAAAATGCCCAGCAATGAAACAGTTAATGAAGGTACTACAACAGCTAGTTTCAGGTTGACTCGCTTAAGATATTTCTGGCACACCAAGTAGTTGCAGAAACCTTTTAAAGTATTCCCACGTGCTGGTGTTTAAACAGAAGTGAAGAAACAGAACAGGACACTTGGGGTGGGGCGGTCATGTTTCTCCCCTGCACCAAATCTCTCTAAAGCAAGACTTCAACCTGACAGTATGGACAAGAGCATGGTCCTTATCACTTGCTTCAGCTCAGTGCTCTGTGCAGATCCCATGGCAGGAAGAAGATGAATGGTTTGCCAGTCAGTACATGGGATTACCACTCTGTGCTTCCCCACCACTGGGTCCAACAGCCAAAAGTCAACACTTTACTTGGTCTTCCTGGTTTTCATGTGCTGCACTATTAAAAGTGCAAATCAGGCAGCTATCAGAGCAGGAATTGTAACATGTACTAAAATGTGACAATTTCACACTTCGTAATTAAACTGATGGGGAGATTAAAGAAGGGCTGCTTTTATAAAGTAAAAAAAAGGAATACAGTGTGGTAAGAGATAATCTGTCTTTTATTAGGTCAGCTGGAAAAAAAGATTTGAAATATGAATTCCTGTGTTTATACAGGATAAAATCCTAACCAGTGTTTCTGATGTCACATGGTAGTATTGGATGGAAATAAGATGATCTACATTTATTGCATGCCATGTAATGTAATGATCACCTAAAAAAGCTTTCCTTTGTCCGGATTTAAAAGGATATCACATTGTGCCAGGGAAAATATGGAAATAACAGATTTTGTGAACAGGGGGTATGTGAATATATATTAGCTTATAATGCATATAGTTTGTGAGAGTGGAGAAAAGGAGATATTTATTCTCAACCTGATGTTTTTTGAATGCTCAGTACTTCTGAGCATTTTTGAATGCTGGTACTTCTAGAGAATTTAAGCTGGAAAATTAAGAGTTTTTTAAAACAGTGACTAATTCTGTGAGGTTTGTTTTTCAGCTAGTTTTACGTACTTAGATGCCAGTAGAATTTGCCCTCAAAGCTGTTAAAACTGTGGGATTTTTAATTTTTTTTTTCATGATCAATAATTTCTAACTGTATGTATCAACCATAGTATTTAGTGGTCCCTATATATTGCTCACACATAGAAGTATATGAAAAAAAACCACCACAGCAAAGCAATAGAGTGACAGAGACAAGGTATATCCATACTCTATCAACTTTTTATGTAAAGTTTTTTCTCTCTATTGCTGAGATTATACGTGTTTTGTTTTCCCAGCTAAGATCAGGGTTGCCGGTGGAACAGCTCCATGAAGAGAAATGTAAGCAATGCTTTCATGACTAGTTGAGAGCCTGTGGGCTGGAACACTCATTTGGGTAATGAGATAATATCACCATCAGATCTTAAATAAGAGTTTCCAACATTAGAATTTAAACAACCATGCTAGTTGAAGTGAAATTTTTGTGGCCTGTTTGGTGTTGTCCTGGATGTATTAAATCATTTCTCATCAAGGTGTTTTCAAATGTTGCATGATCTTTATGATACGATTCATTTGACAACATTTCTAGATTCTTTAAAAGTGGAAAACCCAACAAACTCTGGGCTGCATTCCAGTAATATATCACACATTATTGTACTTCAAAAAAACATGGAATAAGGTCAAAACAGATGTGAAAATAAAGTTAAATCCTTATTATCTGTTTACTTTTTTTTCTTGTCTATATCATCTATTTGAGTTTTAACTTTTTAAGCTGTGTTAGCTTGAAATGTTTATTTCTGTTAATGAAGGGTGGGATTTCCTTCTATTCCCTCATGTCTAAGACTTGCATCTCTACGGTGGCATGATGAGTCATTATTTTGCTAAGAGAAGTAGTGATATTTCTCAAAAGAAACTGGTATCAAATGATGCAGAGACAACTCTTGATGCTACAGTGCTGTGGTGTCACTGGTGGGAAATTCCTTAGTGAAATAGATTCAAATAAAAGATAAGAACTTTGATAAAATTTTTGATTAAAAAATTGAATAAAAGAATTTTGATTTTTTAATATTTTTTATATTAGTATTTATTTTATCACTGAGTTTCAAGTTTTGAGCATGTTGCAATTTTAATTTCACTCATTCCGTGTAGTTAAATACAAGTGATATGCTGGGAAAAAAAAATAAAAATGCAACAACATGATCTTAACTCTCTGTGTGGAAATGGTGGGCTCTGCGTTCAATGTTACCACATAGCAAAGAGATCTTGGAATTATAATGAATAGTTCTTGTGAAAGCATCAGTTTAGTGCTCAGTAGCAATAAAAATGTAATTTGAATGTTAGAAATTGTTAGAAAAGAAATAGAGAACAAAAGAGACTACATAAAGCCCTACAGAGTTTGTGTTCCTTCTTAAAAATCATAGTGTAGTACTGAGAAAGTTCAGGCAAGAACTTTTCAGAAAGGCAATAAGAAATGTGTGCTAGCATCATCACATAAATGATGACTCAAATTTTGAGGAAAAAAATGACTGTTCTTCCCTTCTTTCCAACAAGATCTATGGATCTATTAGCCTAGTGTTTAAATGGTTCAAAACAAGTGGAAAAAAACATGCCTAAAAACAAAAACAAACATAGTAGAAGATTCCACCATTATCAACTAAAGACAAAGAGTTTACTGCCTGCAGAGATCCCATAAACAGTTCTGCGGTAGGCTGAGAGTTCTGTGTTTTCATACTCTTCCCTAGGTATCTGCTATTGATAACTGTTGGACATATGCTCCTGGGCCACGTAGAGCTTTGGGCTGACAGCATGGCCTTTTGTATGTTCCTACTGTACAAATCAGCATTAGAAGAATTTGTCACTGGGAGAGCAGGAGTTTTCTGATGCTTCTTAAGTTTGAAGAGGATGAGACTGAAAGGTCAGCTTATCTGATCCATGTCTATAAATATCTAAGGTGCAGGAGGCACAGGGATGAGGCTGGACTCTTCTCAGCAGTGTGTGGTGATATAATGAGGGGAAATGGTCACAAACATGTATAGGAAATTCCACGCAAATGTGCGTGGAACATTTGTGAACCTTCTTGAAACTTCTTCACAGTGCAATGATGGAGCACTGGCACAGGCTGCACAGAGAGGTGGTGGAGTCTCCTTCTATGGAGATGTTCAAGACCTACCTGAATGCCTACCTGTGCAACCTGGGCTAGGGAGCTGCTTTGGCAGGAGGGTTGGACTCAATGATCACTAGAGGTCCCTTTTAACCCCTACAATTCTGTGATCTGCTGTTCATTCAGATGTTTATGCCTGGTTGGTGCAGACTCAATCTAATGAACTGATGATGCACAAGGGATGAATGGAAGGAGCTACGCTTCTCAGAACTTTTGCTGCAGGCTGCTTGAACAGAAAATAGACCAGGGTCTTGGGTGAAAAAAATGTCAGTAAGCTTCTCTGAGATTACTGGTGGTATCAAGATCTCCTGTAGCTTGTGGTGAGTAGACATGATTTTTCTCCTCTGCACTTAACTTGATAATCATGGGTTTGAGAAAGAGCAGTAAGAGTTATGTCTGCACTGCCATGCTTTAATATAAAATATAAACAAATCCTGTGTTTCTGTGATTCAGTTGTCTTTCACTTGTCATTTGATAAGGCAGAGATGGATAGATAGATGCTTGGTTCCCATGCTGCTTTCCTTTAATGGGTAAGAAAGTTGAACATCCTACTGCAGAGCCTTCAGGCCACTGAACATACCCAAGCCTACATGTTTTCACTATAAATGCAACCAGAACATCATTTTAGTCTATTACTTAGCTGAACATAAGGAGAAAATGTGTAAATATAGACTTGCTTATTCAACATAATAGCTGTGGTTCTGAACTGTATTAAAATGGCTTGAAGCTTCTGGTGCCTCAGGAGCTCTATCATATAGAACTACCCAGGCAGTTGTTCACTAAAAGTAAAGCACTGGGCTGCTGGATGCAATTACATCAGAATTTATCCAAGCTCAAGGCTCATGTTCCTTCAGAAATGCCAACATTTAATTTTTGTTTTTCTCAAATTTAAACAAAAAGATGAAATTTCAAAATTTACTGAGAAATGACATTTGGAGGACTTACTTTACTGTAAGTCATCAAAAGAACAATTATTAGAGATTTCATTTTACTGAAGTTGAAAGTATGTTTTGGCTTTATTATTTTGATTTTCAAGTAATAACATATTTGAAACATTATCTTTTATAGTCTACAACGATTGAAACAATGAAGTCCAAATGAAATCATTTAACCTTTTAGAAGTAAAAACAAATAATTTTCTTTAAATTTTTTGGATGAACTCAATAGAGATCGTTGAGTCAGCACTTGCTAATGGAAAACAGTTCTTCTGGAACTGCTTCAAACACTCCTATCAGGATATAAGACATTCTGATTTCAGCATGAAGATAAAAGCCCTCCCCCCAAAAAGCCTTGTACTCTAAATAGGCAAATTACATGAACTAAACAAATGTTTATGTTTTGTGCCTGCATATCACACATGAGTGGTTGTGAATGTAGTCTAACACATTTGACAGTTCTGCTGGTCTTAGTACTTAATTCAGCTTTTTTTTTCCCCTCTCATTTTTTTGAACAATATCTCCTTTCATCTTCACTTGCTAATGCTGGCTATAGTCTGTTATATTCCATCCCAAACAGTAAAGCTCACAAGAGCATTTTGAAGTTAAAATAATTTTCCACTATTGATTTTATACTCTACCATATTACAAGGACTCTTTTATCTTTGTCTTCAGAAGGTATTTTGAAAGCTGCAGACACTCAAACCTCATACCTTGCTAGCAAAAGGAACAAAGGCTGAGCACTGTTTAGCTCCAAGTGTCAGTCAGGACAGAACAAGTTAAATAGCAGCTAGCACATTGGCAGATGAGTAACACAGAATGGTTACTAAGCAGTGCTGAGTGCTGTTTGTCCTAGTCTACCTCAGCAGCTTAATGTGTTTACTTATTCATCTGCATCTGTTAGGGTGTAGTCATTGTCAGTAATGGGTAATTTTCCCAGCAGAGACACAGTTTTGGGGCTTGTCTTACAAACCCATCCAGACCCAGAGGATATTACTGTGATTAAACTAATTGATTTCAATAGGTGCTAATCATGCAGGCTCTGGCAACACACAATGATGAAAAACTTCAGTATTCAGTGTCCTTCAGACAACAAATTATTATGGTACTTTGTCCAAATTCTCATATAATGAAGAGAATTTTTCCATCCTGATTTGGGTGTCTATTTGGCATTTCTATAGCTATACACCATACTCAGCTGGTTCTCTCTATCAGCCCCAGTTTGCTACTAGGAAGTAGCCTGTGGATAAGACCAATTCTCATCAGTGTAAGGAGACATCGCTATCTAACACCTATTACAGGATCTGATTAAGCCAATGGAAATTACCTGACAAGTTACCCCACATGTCTGCTTAAACACTTGCTCCAGAGGTACTACTGACTGTGTCCTAACTTGCAGAACTGGATATGAAGATGGCAGCTTGCTGCTTTGTGGCCAGGCTTGTACGGATTACAGTTTAAGCACAGGACTTGCTTTTCCTCCCTTTGTGCTGTCAATAAAGGAAGGAGGGATGGTGAAGGGGAATGCCGTAAGTGGCAGACTGAGCTGAAGACCGCACCTGGGTGCCCAGAGATGCTTTATCTGGAGAAAATGTAGAACATAGCATTTCTGCTCACTTTTACTAGGAATAGCCTTTATTTTGTTGCAGCTTTCATTTCAGACAGTGCTGGCAGATGAGGGATGCAGTAAGCCTGATTAAATTTCCATGATTTATATATCTGCAGCACACAGAGTCCATAATTAAGACAATGGGGGACAGAGACACTGGCTGTGAGGTACAAACACAGAACTTGGTGTCAGATGACAGAGAGCAGCGTTAAGTGTGAGAATACAAGTTAGAGCTGAGGCAGTACTGATCAGCACATAGGCCAGTAGACTCCATACATGAGTATCTTCTTGCTATCTTTGTAGCTACTTTGGAACAACAGAGAGTTAAGGTAGGCTCCTGTAATCTATATTTGTTTACTGAACTACAGAGAGATGTTAAACAAGAGGCTTTGGGGAGGTTAATTGAAATATAGGTGGAGGCTGGTGCTGTGAATGTGGAAAAAAATCAGTGGGAGTGTGGTAAGAGCCTCCTGGTTTATCTAGAAAGCTGAAGGAGGCATCAGGATGGTCTTTGGACTGACCCATTTAGAGGAGAGGAAGGAAACCGTTACCAAGGAAGGCAAGTGAGG
Organism: Cyrtonyx montezumae; assembly: GCF_038088225.1. Lineage (NCBI taxonomy): Eukaryota > Metazoa > Chordata > Aves > Galliformes > Odontophoridae > Cyrtonyx > Cyrtonyx montezumae. Next base: position 54,762,629 of record NW_027071936.1, read on the forward strand.
GCATGATTGCAAGATGAAGGCAGTTAATTGTGTAGAACCCAGCTGACATATCACTGAGGATGGGGAGATAGCAAGGCTGAGTTTTGTCTAGAAACGGTTCTGAAGAGAATAACTGGGAAGATGAGGAGGAAGCTCATCTTTTGCATATCACAGATGCATGCCATACTGCAAGTAAAATATCTGAATATCTTTTACATATCATATACAGCTCTATAATTTCGAGGTAAATCAAAGAAAGGATTTGGGAATACACAAGGTACGTCCCTAGAACAGAACAATGTGAACACAAATTTGTAAGTAGCTATAAGCTGTTTGATAGTATCTGCCAAAGCAGATGTTTGTTGATCCCATTCCCCTAGCAATGGACATCTTAATTTCCACCTCATCAAAGAGTGACTGTGGCTTTTCCTATCAGCCTGAAGCCCCTCACTCCAAGTCTCACCAGTGAGATTAATGTGGGATTCCATCCCTGGCAGACAGTGAGACTTGGACTACCTGAAAGTAAATGTGGAAGCCTGGCAGGGTTATAACAATCAAATCAACTTTTTTTTTTTTTATTTTTTTATTTTTTTTAAGTTTAATACTTCATAGCAGTTGAGGAGGAACTCAGCAAGATCAGATAGTCATGTGCTGAGGAGTGGGAGGGATCTGAGGGAAAAATCTCCAAATCAGTGATGAGCTGTTGTGTAAGGGATAGCACAGCATGATTTAACTTTTAACACTGACTTATGATCTGAGGCACACATGCTGGGGTACCCACAGCCATGCAGCTTGGCCATGAGTAATGTGTGGCTGATTTTTGCCTGTCAAGAACAAATGATCCTACTGCCATTTGAATGTGGCATCTCTCTCCTGGCCATGGCATTCCTCCCTGTGGCTGGGCTCCTGTTACTAAGTATGACATACAACCCTGAAAGTCATGTGGCCCAACTGATGATACATGGTGTAAGTGACAGACCACCCTACATGCCAGAAAAAGAAGTGGGCATCAATCACATTGTTATAGGAAGGTACAGGCCTTATGATGCTTTTTGTGAATCTCTTTTGTTCTGATACTAAATTACCTTGGCTCAGAAGTCCCTGATGCATTTACAATTACAAGATAATCCTAGATTAGTACAAGCATTTCAGGTGTTGCTGCAAAGTGGCAAAAACTTGCATTCTGTCCACCTTTTGGTCTCCTTTTGGCAGCACGGTTGGGTCTCTGCTTGCTTCTATCTTCAGGCCCACGGGCAGGGAGAGGAGCTGAGACCGGGTGTGAGTGCCCAAAGCTCTCCATGTCCCATCCTCTGTGTAAGTCCTGCTCAGGCAGGACATGGGGATAAGTGTTGCCATCTTTGGGACGTAGACCTAGCAGCAGGGACTCTGTCTGCCATCTCCCCTTCCATTCCAGGGTGGTGAGGCACTGGAAAAGTCTTTCCAGAGAAGCTGTGAATGCCGCATCCTTTGAAGGGTTCAAGGCCAGGTTGGATGGGGCCCTGGGCAGCCTGATGTGTTGGGTGGCATCCCTGCCCACAGCATGGGGTTGGAACTGGGTGCCCTTTGAGGTCCCTACCAACCCAAGCCATTCTATGATTCTGTGATTGCTGTGGAAAAGAAGTGTGGCAGAAGCACCTCAGCCATTTCCCCTGCTGCTCAGCAGGATGTGTTGAGTAGAAGCAATTTGTGCCGTGCTTTCTCAGTCATGAGGACATCACTCTCTGCAGCATGGTGTTCTTTATTCATTACCCATTTCTTACCTCCACACCTGTTTAATATTACATATTCAGCTTGGAAATACTGTCTTTTTTGTCCCCTTTTACACCATCTGTTGACACAACCCAGCCTGTGCCTGGGTAAGATCCAGCTGGCATGCACAGGGGGCGAACGCATTCTCATCTCCTAAAATTGCTGATTCAGGGTGGGGCAGTGGGCTGTGACTCTGAAGCGGCCCTGAAAGCCCCACAGCAGAGGAGCCAGGGCTGCCACCAGTGCTGGTGCCCCGCACCATCAATGCACAGCCGTCCTTTCACCCGGGCTGCCCTCCCCTCGCCCCGCCGGGCCTGCTGCAGCCATGGAACAATGGCAAGCGCCGAGTGCCCAGCACAAAGACAACAGCTGCACTCCCGGGTCAGGCTTTGCAGCCTCCTCAAACAATGGCAATGTGTAACCCCATCCCAGCGCCCAGCCCTGAATAATTTATTTATAGATGCAATATCTCTCTCCCTCTTTTTTTTTTTCAATCTATTTAAGAATGTCTTTTCATAAATGCATGGAAATTGAAATTATTCTCTGCTTTCCCCCCGAAAGATTAAGGTGTCTGCGCCATACAGATAAATAGTGTAATTTTGGAGGGCGAGAGGGAAGCAATTGGAATATGTGTAATGAAAGACTGGGAGAAGTTGATTCATTGTTATGTGTGCATTTGGGTTTTTTAATTAAATATATTTCATTATTAGCGTCTTTGTAATAATGGGCACATGTTTAAAAATAGGAAAGAAATATTGAAATAAGAAAAAAGAAAAAAAAAAAAGCCCTCCTATGAAATGGATGCCAGACTTTCCTCTGTGAGACAGGCCTGGTTGACTCTTTGGTAATAGAACCTCTTTCACCCGAACAAACTGTAAGTACGAACATCTGCTGGAAATGGAGGATTTTCTGACATCCAGGAGACCGTGAGTCATCTCTCACATGAAAATGTAGTCAGATCAGCCCAATCGTTAGTTCTCTTAAACACAGTGTTCACCATTTCTGCGTGGTCTAAATGAATGCTTTAACACAAGATCAGAAATAAGGAAGATCACCTAGCTCCATAAAAAAACCTAAAAACCATAAAAACACTTCTTCATGTGACTTCTTAATGCCAGTAACTTCAATATCCTTGCCCTATTTTTCTAACAATGACTTCATAATTAATTTAGGTTGGGTTTTTCCTTTCACTACAACTAGGTTTAATTTTCTTTGTCTAAATCCTCCTGCCTTCTGAATGCAGACAGGAGCTTAGACTACTTTCCTGAGTTAAACTGATTGGTGTCAAAGTCGAGAGCACAGAGCACCTTTCTGTGTGCTGGTGGACAAGCACATGTAAGGGAAGTGGGACAAGATAGCATTCATATAGGAAAGTGCTTTGGTAAGGTTAAACATCCTCCAAACGCCTTCTGTCAGTTTTAACCACTGAAAACTCATGTATACCGACGTGATGTGAAACACGCTTTATTGGTCACTCAGGAATAAGAGGAAAACATTTTTATATTAGGTAACACTGCATACATCATTGTTAGCAGCTCTCTATAACATATACTTGAATACGCATGGCCTCTTTATATTTTTTCCTGTTCACAGGAAAAGCCTCATGACTGGCAGCTGGTTGCCTGCCCCATTATCTGAGTGTGCGTCCAGTCTGGCTAATTACAGTCACTGATTACTAAACACTGAGGAGCACTGTCACCTGCCTTAGCCTGACAGGATTATACCATCTGTGCCACATGGCCAGGGTATGGAAAGCTGGTGAAAGGTCACAAAAAGGGGCAAATAGCCCGTAATGGGAGGTTCATGTCTGTTTACAGACGTGACAGCTGACTGTCATTAGGGTAAATATATGTATTCGCAGCTGAAGATACTTCCCATGGAAAAATTAGTGGCATTGGAAGTGTGACTTTGTCAGGCTTTTTTTTTTTTTTTTTTTTTTTTGCTTTCCCCCCCCACCCCCCCTCAAAATAGGTGTCTTTCATGGGAGAGAGACTAAATGTGATCATATCAGACACACTGGTGTAACACACAGTCGGATGTTTTTCCTTTGTGCCACCTTATATGCCACCACCCACCAAAGCAGTGGGCTGTCAACACAGTAGCTTAACTAAAAGCTCATGTGGATCAATTGCTCAAACCTTTGTGCAGGCAAAATTGCTTCACTTAGAGGAACTGGTTGGATGTGTTCAGTCTGTGCTTGCAACAGTACCAAAGTAGCTCACTTCTGCAAATGAGGACCAGGCCTTTCAGCCTGGTAGCAGTGCAGAGTCTGGAGATGGTGTGCCAGGACCCCGTCTCCCAAGTCCCTGCTTCAGTGTAGGTCTTGTCACACCTGCATGCTTACCATGCCTCAACACACCCATAGCACGGACCAGGCCTTGCCATACCCACAGTGCAGGCCATGCCTTGTTGCAGTTACAGCACTTGCAGGAACACGACTCCCTCCCATGTGTCTTCTCTCATCTCCTCCCATGCACTTACAGGTACCCTCTGCTCCACCCAGGCTCCACTTCACTCCTACTTCCCATCCACTTCATGCTTGTAAAAGTCTTCACTCTTTTCCCAAGCACACAAGAAGCGCAGCTCTCTGCAGAAAAAATCATGTATTTTCCCTTGTTTGTTTTATGTACTCATGTATTTCAGTATTGATTCTTCAAAGGTAATTCTGCAGTTTTTTTCTGTATATCTGGGCTGAGTCCTGCTGAGGTCAAAGAAGCATAGCATGCACTCATAGCCTTGTTGGACTGTCCCAGCTCAGATCTCCTCCCTTTGGAGAATCCCTCTAATATACCCTGGAATCGCTATAATTTAGAGGCTGTAAGGACATACTGGAAGGTACCTATTGCTTCTAACAATCTCTAAGTTGTTTTTGTAGGCAATATGCACCCAAGAGCATATATAGAGAGACCTGACTCTGATGTTATACACCCCTAGGTCCCACAGTGTGATTTGTGGTACTCCCCACTTGCTGCCCCATGGACAGATTTTTCAAATCCTCCAGGTCATAAACTTAGGTACAGAGCTCTCATTTATAACTCAGAAGGCCTGTGCTGTCACCCCAGGAGCTGACATGCTTCTTGGTCTGCTTGGGAGGAGGCCTGCATCCTCCTGTTCACATGGAAGGCTACAAATGGCACTGGCTTTGCCAATGTCTTCGTCAGTGGGCCCATGAATGGGCTTTTACAATCATGTTGCATTACGGCTGCCAGTCAGTGCCATATGGAAGTTAACACATTGAAAGAAGGCTGAAGAAGAGACACGATGTGCCTGAAAGGTTGAACACAAAGTGAAGGTGCCATGTGGCCACAACTCCATCCTAAGCGTGTCTAGGGCTATCTGCAAAGAAGATGGTGCCACAAATTCTGGTGTGGTTACAGGGCTGTTGTTCTTCTGCCATCAGTTGTGCAGTGGGGACCACCACCACCGGCTAGGCCACTGCACCATGTTTGTGTTATGTTCTGGTGGCAGTGGTGGTCACTGATGTGGTCCCCAAACCATGTTCCCCCAGTGTAGCTCTGCTGTTGGTACCTGGATAGGGGACCTTCCTCTTTCCCACCTTATTCTGGCTGAAATATGAAGCATTGTCATCTAGGAAATCAAGCAGTCTGTGCAACTAGGGAATGATTTATTTCAGGGAAGTATGGTGTCACACACTCACTGTTTTGCTTTTATTCACCTTCCTTGAATGTCTTATTTAATCCCTCTCTTTTGCTGTCAAATTTGTATTATGCTTCTCCAGTTGTATTCAGTCTGTATGGTCATTGTTTACCAAGTATTTTAGTATGTGAATGCAAGATAGATGCTTTACTGAAGATGATGACTCTAAACAGCCTTATATATCCCAAGGCATAATTTAAAGAAAATACATATGAATCCCAAAAGGGTGCATATATAAGTCATATCTCAATCAGTCTTACTTTTAATAATGTACATAATCTTCTAAAAAAATATATATATATTTCATATCAAATGGGTGTCCAAGATGTCTAATGTTCTGAGTTTTCACTTCTAACCCATGTGCTTTCCTAGTTACTATGATTTTTTATTTTTTTTTTTTAATTTTTTGTCTGGTAGGCTCTTCAAGATTGATCTCAGAGCTGCTTCATATATTTGTGCACATACACATATACATGTTCACAAGACTGCTAATTAAATCAACGAATGGAATGGTATGGGCAACATCACCATTGGGTCGTGGCTGTGATATTGGAGCGGAGATGCACAGTGGTATTCTGGAGGACTGGGAGAACAAGGTGAAATTTAATTGTATAAAGAGCAGACCTATTCTTTTTTTTTCAATTAATAGAGAAAATTTCTGCTAGAAACTAAAAAGGAGGAAAGTTTAGTTATCATCATTTACCGCTTTGCTTCAACATGATCTAGGTCAGATCTGGTGCTGCACAGAAGTCTGGTCAGGTGTGCTAAGAGCAGATAAGGGCAGACTGGACAGAGCAGGTCTAGGGAATGGTTACTTGGATGAGCAGGGGACCTGGCAGCTTAATTTGTGAGGGGCAGCCTTGGGAGTGCAGCTCATTTAGCTCCTGAAGACAAATGCTGAGAGGGAAAAATGTGTGATTGCTCTCTCTAAATTTATCAGTGGAGGCAAATGGCAGAGAGGGAAAGGAACTATTTAAGGTGAAGGACAATGTTGGCATAAGAACAAATGAGGGTAATCTGGCTATGAATAAATTTAGTCTGAAAATTAGAAAATGGTTTCTAACTATCAGAGGAGTGAGTTCTCAGCTTTTTAATAGGAACTCAAGAAACCCAATTCTTATTCAGTCTAATTTGATAAGATTATTAAAAAGCTGTGTGTGATAGGAGTGGACTAGTCAGTGGCTTAGTAGGTCTTCTCTGTCCCTGAGTGCTGACAGGTGCAGGTTAGCTCAATGGGAGTCCTGCCTCAAATATTCAGTAGGTGATTACATGGAGAAGTTTCAAAAGCTAGGACTCGAACAGTCGAAGTGGTGCCCCAAATCTGTGATTCTTTGGACTTTACTGTATTTTTCTGCCTCTGCTATGTGCCTGTGAAATACAAAGGATAATTCCACCCCTCCTCCCTATCTAATCACACTAGGGTATTGTGAAAACGCCCGCACTGTGGCATTATGAGAATATAATATTTACTGTTTGTGTAGCGTTTGAGAGTGCTGTGAGGATGAGTACCAAAGGAAAAAAAGCTGTGCTGAAATTAATAATTTTGGCTGCACAGCCAGGTTTGAATTACATGTAGTAAATCATGCCTAGGGCAACACACTGAGTGAGAAGAAAATAAAATATTGAATAGCTGCTCATTAAGTGAACAACATCTATTTCGTGAACTGAATGAAGCAGGGTCCCAAGGAAAATACAGGCTGTGATTTTGTAATTAAAGATTAGAAGAGGGCTGAGTGAAGGTTGCAAAAGCCTTTCCTTGTGACTTTCCAGCATTGAGGATATAGTTGGGTGGTGTTCTTCCTACGTGCACAACTGACCAATTAACTGTCTGCACCTACCTGCAGCACGATTCACCCGCTGTCTACAACTTCAGGGTTCCTTGTTCCTGAGTAGCATGGACATGTTGTTGGGAGGCTCAGGTCCTGACATGCAGCTTCCCTCAGAAGATGGGGACCGCCCAGGCCTATTTGGACAACTGCTACCTCACCATTCCCCGAGTGTGGAGATGCTCTGCAGTGCATTGCGCTGTGTGAATAACACCCACAGTATTTCTGCCCTTGGCACTTGCAGCTGGAGAAGAATGGGAGAGTTGCACCAGCTTTCCCACAATAAGCTTCTCAGTGAAGGGCAGAGAATAGCATTCTGTCTTATGGAGAAATGGGGAATTTATTTCAGCACAGTTTGGGGCTAACTCTGTTTCTAGAAATTCTCTCCAAATATAGTTCTGGAGAGTGATTAAATTGTGGAGTGCTGAACCAAGAAACTTAGGCATCCTGGACCAACCGCCTTCCCCATGAATTTGGAGGTATAGAAGACTGCCTCTGTTGCAGCAGATCTCAGGAGATCTGCAGAGGAGTGGGGAATATAGTCTCAAGAAACCATGCTGATTTCAAACTATGCGTTTTTTTTTTTAAGAATTTAGAAAAGGAAAGTGAGGTATCAATGAGGTAGCAAACATTTTGAGAATATCTTCCAAACGAGTTGCAGGACTGTGAATTATATGCTGAAGTAGGTGTGAGCAGGCTAGCATGGATAGCATGAGTTCTGACTGTGCCCCAAAAAGCTGTGGGTGAATAGATGGCCTGAGCTAGCTCACCTGTGACCACATCAAAACATGGTACCAGTGCACAGGGCTTTATTCTAGTTGGAATGTTTGAAATGCCTCCACTAAATGTTGAGAACACAAGATCTTGCTATTTTTCAAACACCTTTGATGCAGGGAAGCATGATTTCTAGCATGATTAGAGAGTTTGAGTACCTTTGTTCTTGACACCTGATTTCTCTTTCAGCCAAGCTCTGATTTCTGTGGCTGCTCAGCTCTTTGTGAACATCCTGCATTTCCAGAGTGGGCACTGGCAAAGCGAGCAAAGGCTTTGTCTATTTCTGAAAATCTTGACTCAAACTCCTCAGAAATGCAGAGATTGTCCAAGCAGCACATATCCTTCTCAGCTCTGAAAAAATAAGATTTATGGGTTTGCCCAGAACATGGAATGCTTGGCTGGATATTTCCTGTGTGAGTTGGTTCACTGGTGTAACTGGATGTGCAGCGCAAATTGCAGACACACCCGGTGTTTGAACTAATCCTGCTCTACCATAGCCAATCGCACTTCCATATTTATTTGTCATAGTAGGTATGTCTCTAATAACTAAACATGTGCTATGGCACATTCCTACTCACCAAAAGCATTATCAAAAATACAGAGCTATCTCCAGATGCTGACACTGTTTTTGACAGCAGTGTTTACTATTGAATCATACACCACAGAAAACAGTGATTTGCACAAGAACAGCTAAGTGTGGTGAACACTGCTTTTCACAAGAAGAGGGAAGGAAGAAAAACATAGTTATCTCAATAGTGGCTAAACGATAGTGCAAGCCAGTAATTATGTGTAAATTATGACCTTGCCCCTTGCAGGCAGCTTCTCAGTAAACATGACCGCATTTGATTTGCATGTCCTCAGTCATCCAAAGTGACATATATGAATCATTGTTTTCAGAGCAGGCTTAGTGCTTCCCTTCAGATTTTTGCTTCAGTGACAATGTATGTATTTTAGAGATCAAAACCTGAAATGAAAAGCTGTCCTTTTCAGGTTTGGGGAATTTTATTTGGATTACAGGTCTCTGATGGTATAGTATTAACTTTTATAATCTCTTCTTTACACTTTTCTACTACTAGAATGCATTAAATTCAAGTTATGTTTTTTTATTTTTTAATATGCATCTTTTATTTTTCATTTGACAATCTCTCATATTTCTAAACCTGGAGAAATGCTGTTACAATAAATAAAACAATGAAATAAAACTCTAACTTGGATATTATTATTTGTAATCTATACAGAAATAACCAAACAAACAAACAAATAGAAAGAACATGTAGGAAAAGCAGGAAGGAAGCCCACTGAATTATCTCTTTAAAAAATAGGTTTCTTAAAAGGAGGCACAATTTTAAAATAATAGAAAATCTCACTGAACTGGAATTGACATAGAATATTAACAGGACATTTCAACTTTTGAACAATTCTGAATTTTCAATTTATGTAAACAATGGCAAGTGGGTAAGAATTGAGTCTCAGTGCTTACGTATTATGAATTTCAGTGTGACAAAGTGCAGCTACATACAATTATCCTTTGCTGTCTGTTGCTGAAGTGATATTCATGATTTCCTACCTTAAGCTGTGCTGTAAATTTGTTCTGTGCTTTAAGAAGATATCAAGTTCTGCCTAGAGACAGAAAAACTGCTGATGAGTAAAGGGAATCTTAATAACTGTGTTTATTGATGCTTCTATTAAACTTTAGAAGTGTTTGGAATAAATGACAGAAATCATTCTTCCCTGAATAGCCACATTGAATTTTCCTCTCTGGCATTCTTGTGAAGTAAAGAGACACATTTCCTCTCTGGCATTCTTGTGAAGTAAGGAGACACATTCTTAGTTTGCTTCCCTAACTTGGGTTAATGCAGAGTGTGGTCAGATGCAGAACTGCCCTGAGCTAATCCCACTGTACTGAAAAGCCCAGAAGTGCTGGCGTTGCCTCTGCAGGAAATCCAGTGCTACTCCACATCCACACGTGAGTTTTGGCATCACCCCTGTCAGAGCAGGCAATGTGAGTCAACAGGTCCACCACAGCACAGTCGGAGGCTTTTGTGGGTAGCTGGGATTTAAATAATTGGTAGGGCTAAGGATGAAACCCGGGTTAGCATGGTTTAAGAGGAATCCTAGCTTGTATCCATGAGTGTGAAATGTTGCTCACTGGTGTTTCACCATTGGGATCATAAACGTGTGTACTCACATTGCCTAACTGAAGCTAGAGCAGACCTTGTTTCCCACTGAGACACACCTTCGAATACTTTGCAAATATCAGCAAACTCAGTTTCATAATGGGAGTTTCAACTGCCAGGCAGGCTGCGTCATCAATTCTGGATGAGGAAACAAGGTAGGACCAGTGCCTGGCTTCAGGCCACATCACCATGCCTGTGTGGTATGAAGACACCAGGTCTAATGGGGATTTCTGCTGCAACAGGGCCGAGGAGCCAGATCTGTCCTCCCCTGGGCATGTGACTGCTCTGTACAGTGCTTTGCCATCCCGTCAACAAAAAAAACCAAAACAAAATAAAACAAAAAATAGGTTATTTAAAGGGGCTGAAACACTGAAAACATGATATTGTGGCTCCTGAAAAAATGAAGTCAGGAATTTGCAGTGACGCAGGGGCTGGTTGTAAGCTACAGCACCAGGAGGGAGAGAGGCAGGGAGGGCCTGACTCAGCAGATGCTGGAGTCTTCAAAGGGATTAGCACTGTTGCCAAGGTGTTCCACCCTTTTTTCCTCTTTGAATGTCTTAACTATTGTAGTCTTGCACTGCATTATATGTAAAAAGCATATATGCTATTAAATTGGCACATCCAGAGCAGAGAGAACTTAAATATCAAGATTTTCCTGAAGGATTATGTTTTGATTAGATCTGCATGTGCACCCCATTTCATCAGTGCATAAGCAGCAAAATCCTTTCCGTGCAATTAAAAACCCACAAGCTTCATCAACACGGCAGCTGGAAATGTTTCAAAATAGGCACTCTAATATAAAACAACCTAAATCTCCATCCAAAGAATGTTTTACAACACAAACACACAGCTTGGACCAAAGCATCCCATCCCCCCAGCGTACCTCCAGAGCTGATGTGGGGCTGCAGCTCCTCTAGGTCATCTGCAAGATGCTGTGCTTTCTAAGGGGCAAACACAGTTCCCCATGCCTGCTGCCAGCCCATTTCATAACTTCTGCCTCTCTGCAGTCTCTTTAACTGAAAAGATAAAAATGTAGGGAGTTGGTCTATACTTAAAAGTTTTGCTGGCACGGCTATAGTATAATTACAATACCAAAGTCCCTACTGTAAGTTCAGTCCTGCCATCAAAAGCCTTTTTTGTTGTTGCTGTAATGTAATCTATTCCACAAACTGGTTTAATTTGTACCAGAAAAACAACTTTTTTTGCTGGTCTAAGCTGTTTCCTCATACAGGATGTTGACTGTTGCAGGTTGAATGCTATACCTGCATCAAGTGGAGATCTGCCCAGAGGATGTGCAGACCTTTTGCTCTTGCAATCTGAATACAAAAGGAATTAGGAGATGTGTAACAACTGCTGGGTCAAAGGAGAATTTCAGTCCACATTTCAGTCTGACTCCTTTGCTTGAAACCCTGTGGTTTTAAGTCTGGCTTCACTGGGAGTATTTTCTGGCTTGTGGCTGCAGATAGGACAGAGCTGTGTTGCCTGCATGCCCCACTGCCATTTCTGGCACATAATGCATTTTTTGACTGGTAGGAGAAAGGAGACAATAGTTTTCACAGTATCACAAATTAAAACCTCAGGTTCTCATCTCAGAGCAAAAACATGGCCCCACACCAAATGCAGAATTGTTTTAATCCGCTGTTATCTTCTCTATCAAGTTGCAGTTATCAAGTTCAGAACCCTTATGCCCGCACTTGTAGGTGCCCACACACCTCCTTAATGCCATACATATGCATTTCATTCGTGATGCTGCTGGTGGGTGCTTCCCCAGGGTTGGGAGCTGTGCAAGGGATGATCTGTGTCCCAAAGATGAGCCATGGAAAACCTCTATGAAAGCCCTTGGATAGGTGCTAACATAATGATTTGTGTCTTTTTAATAAGTGCATATGGAATGTTTGTTTTCATGCATATTTTCTCACTTTTTGTTTACTCTAATTTCAATATTCTGTGGAACTGATACCAGATATAATAAAATGCAGCAATGAAGAGAGAATTATATTAACTTTTTTTTTGTTGTTGAAAAACAAATGCTTCAACCTGTTTTAGAAAACCTCCTAGCACTCCCACAGCAGATCACCAGAGCCATTTTCACAGTATCTTATGCCAAAAAAAGCAGGGACAATCTGGAAGGAACAGGTGCATTGGCTCCTCTTGCTGCTTCAAGAAGTAAACACCTAATTTGCTGCTACCACAAAGGAGGCAAACATTTAGTGCACAGAAAGTTCTCTTCCCTCTGAGAAAGACCCACTGGTGTTGATCTAAATAAATTCCAGCAGTCAATCTGTTTTGTTTTGTTTTGTTTTTTAAAAAAGCTTATTCTCCCTCAGGGAACTGGCACTGATTTTGTATTGCAACTACTTGTATAAAGACCAAAAAGGCTGCAAGAAGTATCTGGGCTTCCCGAACTCTTTCCAGGCAGGAGCATGACGAATATGTGAGAGCTTTCTGTCTAGTATTCCGATTTTAGCACACATAGGTTTATACATGAAAACAAGGTGGGCTTGGTAGCCCTCTTGACCTGTAAGCATTTTGGACGCATCATTCTTCTGGTTTGCTTTGTCTGGAAGGAAACTTGCCAACGGGTAAGCATTTGGGCTGACCTTTTTCATGCTGGTGGTGTGCTTCAGACTTGCTGCTCCCAGTGCTTTCCAGAACAAGAATTTTGGTCCAAACTGTTCTCAAGGTGGGCAAAGGTTACAAAAAAAGTATTTTTTCTGTTGAAAAAGTGGCAGTGTTTGAGGAGGGACCTTGTTAAGACTCATCTCTGCAAAAAATCTTCACAGTTGTGGCCAAAATATAGCACTTTGTAGAAATACTGAGACTTTGTAGGGATTTACCAGTGGGTAAATATTCATGCATTCAAGTGGGCCTTGTGAAGAACCTGAGCTGAGCTGAGAGAGCCCATCTTTCCCATCATGTGCTTCATAGGGCTACTCATTTGACTTCAGGCCTTGCGCATAGGGCACTGCTGAGGAGGACTGGAAATCAGCATTGGACTGGGGACAGCAGAACTAGACTGGAACAACAATAGCAAGGGTACTTTCTATCACTGAGTGCCTCTTTTGCTTTACTTATTTAATGTGACAAATCTGAACATCTCCCTTCTGGCAAATGTTTTTCTTAGATTGCTCATTAATCCTTGTACAATGATTTCTTGTGGTGTCCCAAAGTTAAATATCTTCATGCATTTAAATGTCATCTATTTTTTCTTTTTTCAGATTGTGAAATGTTTTCTATAAACTGAAAATAGGGCCCCAATTCCTAAATTCAGGCTGCAGGGTTGTACCGGGAGTGGTAGCTCTCAAAATTGCAGTTCTCGTTAAGCACAACCTACAGCGGTGGTTGTTTTTGATGTGATATCTAGCTCTTGTCTTCTATGTTTTTCTAATTCTTTTTTAGAGGGCGTCTGCAGCAACTGAGTCTTCCTGAGGTTTTCATTCAGTTTGCAAATTGTACATCTGAAAGCTGAAAAATAAGCTCCATGTTTTTGTGGTGTGGTGAGGTTTGCCATTCCCCTTCAGAAACGACAGAAATGTGGTTTTTTTTCAGTTGACATGGGCCCCAGTCAATGCAGGAACCTTTCGGTGCCCTCACTAAGTGCACAACCTCCCTCCCTAGATGAGTGTGCCAGTGCAGATTTATTTTAACAACACCTGCAGAGAAGCAGAGAGCTCTGGTTTCTTGTTTTGGCTATGTGGTTGTAGGACGTCCGTGCCAATGCGATCCTTCGGGATGTCTGTGAACAACTGTTTTCCACCCTCTGTTGTAGCTGCTCACTTTTAGAGCTCTGTATTTTGTTACTTGAGCTCTTAAAAGATGTTTTACGGCATGCCTGCTGGACATTTTTCACAAGCTTGTTGCTTTAGACAGCCAGTGTATGTATGGGAATGTTTTTCATAGTCCGGGAGCCGAAGGAATTGTTGTGTCCTTCTCATGTGTTGAAGAAGGTATGCTACAGATGGCAGCATTATTGCTGTGGTCAGTCTCAGCACACTTTTTTTTGTTATTTTGTTTTTCATTTTCCTCTCTGAGGGATGATATTTCTCTTTAAAAGAGTTGACTTTTCCTAAGCTTTAGTCCAGCAGTGCTTCCCAAAGCTGCTCAGCTGCTCTGTTATACTTCTCTGTTACCCAAACCACGAGCCTCTTTATACCATTCAAAGGTCTTGCATTCTTCAAGCAAAATATTTCTTTGCCAAGTGAGAATTTGCAGAGCCAGGGTCTCCCTGTGGGAGTGTTGAACATGCACGAATGTCACTAGGTTTTCCAAACAGCACCTGCCAAAACCCTGCTGATGCACCACTACATCAGAGCAAGATCTGGCATCAGAACCCCCTCCAGAATCTCTGTGGGGGGGTTGGACTTTTTAGTATTTTTTTAATATATGTACTTAGTTTGAAGCAGTTCCTTTGTATTCCTTTCAGTGAACTCACCTGATTTATCTATCTATCTATCTATCTATCTATCTATCTATCTATCTATCTATCTATCTATCTATCTATCTATCTATCTATATTTTTTGCCTTGCCTCCACCTATTTAATGCCTCCTACTGGTTTCACCTGGAAGATGTTCCCAGAGGGATAATTTACACACTGACCACTCTCTTCCAGTTCTGTCAAGATCTGAGGAAGATGTTTTAAAACTCCCTCACACTTGCTCTTCAGAGAACTTACGCTCCCTCTTACTTTTAGCCTATTGATTAATCTTATTCCTTTGGTAGTATCTTTCAACAGCTATACGTCCGTATATTTGTCTGCATAGTGTTTTACTGAGGAACAGTTATTTCACCACTTTATTATACAACATTCTTCCAAAACTTGTATCATTTCTCTGAAATTATTTTACTTTCTTTTTGTTAAAGTATTAAATAGCATAGAGCTATGCCCCAGAGAAAAGTCATTAGAAACATTGCTGTCTTTCCATTTCCAGTTATCTTTTAAAATCTAACAAAGACATATATTTATTTCTCACTCAAAGCATGTGAATCTGGATTTGATTTCACTCCCATTTCTTATGTGACTCAGAGCTGAATGTCTTAGAGAAATTCAGTATTATTATTTCAATGCTGGCGCCTTCGGCAACAAAACAAATCTAATTTAAAAAAATAATCAATATAATTTAATATGATCTACTTTCAATAAACATGTTGATGGCTATTACTTTTTTTATTCACCTTAAATTCTGCACTAACCAGATCTTTCATCTGCTCTTCTGTTGTGCTCCCCATGTCTCTGTTGGAGCAGCAGACTGGGCACTTAGGCTTCCAGTCACTTACAGTAGCATCCCTTCTCCTGTAGGTAATGGGAACTTAACTACTGCCTCACTGAAAAATGACAGTAAAGGTCTAATATTCTTAGAATGTTGAGGCTAAAAGTTCAGTTAATTTCTGTATGTTTTAACTTATGTACCTATATCTAATGAGTATTTCTTCCTGCTGATGACCTTTCTACAGTTCTAAACTGCTAGCTGGTACTCAATCTCAGCCTTTTAGATAGTTATCTATATTCCAATGGTTGTTTTTATCTTCTTTTTTAATCAGGTAGGCAACTTAATCCCACTGCTTTGTTTTGTTTTGTTTTTTAATAATGCTACTTTATTTCTATATATATAGTGTTTTTAGTCCTCTATTTATTGGTGAAAGTATTTCTATTATTGAATCATAGAATAATAGAATCACCAAGGTTGGAAAAGATCTCTAAGATCATCCAGTCCAACCATTCACCTATCACCAATATTTTTCTCTTTCAGCAGGAATTTTCTAGGCATTTTTGAGTTATTATTGATATTAACCTATTTAAATGTACTCTTCCAGATGATTTTGTGCATAACTATTCTTAGCTTTGTGAACTTGGAACTTCTATAATGTCAAGCATATAATTCCATTTGCACAGAATTACATCTGCTAAATAACTGAGGCAATAGCTAATTGCTATTCTCTGATCAGTTTTGCAGACTGAGGTATAATGCAGAATTCTTTTTGTATTGAAAAAGTACATTTAGAGCATGGAAGCCCATTCTCATAGCTCTGGTGCTGAGGCCATTGGAGAATTCCTTCTCTCCAGGTCTCACAGTGATGTAATTAATTTTGTTTCAAACATCTTAATCTGAAAATATTACTCCTCTTTTTGGAAATACTTCTTTTCATTAGCATCATGTTCCTTGGTCAAGTCAGAGAGCAACATGGACATTTTATTTCATTTCTATGGAGACAGGGTGAGGCTGAACCTCATGAGTCCATCTTTCTATTCAAAGAAAGCCAAAGTTTCACAAAAAAAAATTATTAAATATTTGCTAAGTACTCCCTTTTTTTGTATGCAAAAAAAAAAAATCATGAATTTATCCTGTAAATTACTCTAAGCATTCTTACACATCTTTAATTCAACTTCAGAGTTGATTAACTTTGTATAATTTTAAAGCCACAGCGTTTTTGGAAAAAAAAAAAAAGATTATAGGACTAACAGTTGTATGAAACACACAAGACTTAATTGAGATGACACGGGTAACATCTGTTCTGGTACATTACAGTTTTTGAGTGCTAAATACACAATGTTGTTACTTTGGTTTGTTTGTTTGTTTTTTCTTTGTACATAGCATATATATCATGGAGTTTCAAACTTTTTTTATTTAGTATGTTCTTATAAATTTTAATAATGAAATATGAATCCTTTTACCTGGATTTTTTTCCTAGTCACTCTCATAGAACCTTTAGAAAACAAACAAAAAAACCCATCCCTATCTGACAAAGATATGCAAACCACCAGTTAGAAATAATGACCCATAATAGAGATACCATTGGTTATAGTAATAAAGCATTTTCTGAAAAAGAAATATTTTTCCTAAAAGTTCTGGATTTCCTTACTATGTCCTGTAGATTGTTTAACCCAAAAACAAGCGCATTTTACCTCTGTTTTCTAGATGAGTTGCAACTAGAGGTGTAGTTTCTCCTACAGTTTAACTTGGTTGATAAGTTCCCAATCTTTGAATTGTGCTGGGAATAAGTGAGACAGCTATGAGTGATCCTCCACGACAACCTCCACTCTGAGAAGGGGTTGTCCCACGGGGGTGAAACCAGAGAACACATTAATCACTGTGAATCCTTTTTGGGAGGAAGGGAAGAGGGAAAAGCAGGCATATTGATCAGCTGCGGTAAGCTGCCAGTGGAGGGAAGGTGAGGGAGATGGGAAGGAGAGCAGAGGGGATGTGGATCAGGCACGTGATCTGCTGCCACAGGAGCCAACCACTTGAAATCTTGCCATTACCCATTAGCAGAGGCAGCAATAAAGTGATTAATGTCTCCTTGGCAGATGACTAACTCTTGTGTTGTTTCCAACAGAGGCTGCCAAAGTTAGTCAGAAACCTGCTAAAGGTGCTCAAATCTTCCAAATGGGGAGGCTGGGTGAGTAGGCAGAAGTTTACTTCCAAAAAAAGCAGCTTTAAGGACACTTGGATTATATGCAGGGCCCAGAGCTGATGGATGGCTGTGTGAAGAGGAGCAGAGTAATAATAAGCGCTTTACAGAGAGCCAGGAACTCCTGGATTTTAACCTGAGGGCTAACACTAACATTTGCCTGTATCTTGGCAAGGTGAAATCTGCACCGGAAAACAATAGTGAAATTTTGCCTTCATTTTATCAGGGACAGAATGTCACTTTTCATGAAGAAAAGAAGAGCATTGACTGACATGGGGGGAGTAGTCTTGGAATAAATGAGTTACCTTTCCCAGTGATTCATCTATAAGTTGTTTTTGCTGCTACAAACCACTTTCTACAACCCCTTGCATATAAACTTAACTTTAAGCTTCAATTTTAAAAGGAAACCAACAGAACTCCCCAGCTAATATGAATACCAGTTAAATGCTCCACACAGCCAAAGGTAGCAGTGTCTTCTGCATTTCAATGCCCCTCCCATAGCTGATGTTAGCTTGCCTCAAACGCCTTCGGTCTCTCATAATCAAAAAGTAAATATTTAATATGTGCTACCCTGCACTTAGCATTGTTGGAGATGCAGTTGAGGCATCATGTTAGATATGCAGGTTTAAGACTTTTGCTTCATTGAGGAGCAGAGCTCCAGAGGAGTGTGAAGGCTGGGGAAGGGGTGGGGGTGCAGTTAATTCTCTATTGGATGCTTTCTGGGATTCTGGGTTACTTTTCTCACAAGGCAGTGCTCCATCTGTGGTGGTGAGGGAACTGCTGATCTGAGCCAAGGCTAAAAGATACTAGAAGTACCTTGTCACAGGGTATGGGTTTTGTCATGGTTCACGTTCATTCACATTATAAGAAAATGAAACAGCTCCCTTTAATTCAGGAAGGAATGCTAGATTCAAACCTATGTGTGTGAAAGACTTAGTTTCCTTACATTAGAAAGTGTCAGGATATTTTTTTTTTTCCACACAGGCAGGTTGCTCCAGGAAAGGCAGGGGGTTAATTAGGTGAGTAAGATGTCTCATAATATGTGAGGATTAAAAGGTTTCTGTTTGCATGGGACTGCGAAAACTTTTTGGGTGGGTTTTATTTTACATGGCTTTGTGTCTTTTAAGTTTCACTTTAGGTTTTTGTGTTTGACTGTGCCCTAGAGTGAGAACCACACGGTTAGACTTTGCTTACAATAGAACCGGCCTGAAACAATGAAGCCTTGCAGCGAGAAGTTGTAAAACAAAGTCCCCGTGATTATCAGGGAGCTGTCTGCCTTTTGGGATGAGCCATGCTGCGTTCCTGCATATTCCACAGGGCAATGGGCACTGTGCTACAGGTAAAGCTTATTGAGGAACTGTAATCGCAGTGGTTTGGACTAGATACATTTCATAAACTAAATAAAGTTTCAGAAAATCACAAAGCTGATTATTGTTGAAATGTGCTACTATGGGATATTTCAGCATCTTGGAAAGAATCAGTTCTGAAATTAATTATTAATTTTGAAATTAATGAAACAGCTTTATAAATATTTGGTTTTCATATTGTTTATGTTAGTTTTTGTGTTAAACTCTATCATAAATAATCAGGAAAGGGCAGATGAATACCAATGTGAAACTTTTTCAGATCATATGCAGATCTGTAGGACAGAGAAAACCAAGACCAGAATAGCCTGATTTGTAAGTGGATAATGAGGAGCTTTATTTTGTTCATTATCATTCAGACAAAAAATCTTAAGACAACGTAGGTGATATTCAGAAAAATAGAATTATAGAATCATTAAGGTTGGAGAAGACAATAAGATCACCCAGTCCAACCATCAAACCATCCCCACTATGTCCACTAAATAATGTCCATATGTACTACATCTACCCTTTCCTTAAGCACCTCTAGGGACGGTGAGTCCACCACCTCTCTAGGAAGCCTGTTGCAATGCATCACTACTCTTTCAGAGGAAGAAATGTTTTCTAATATCCAGTCTGAACCTCTCAATTCAACTTGAAGCCATTACCTCTTTTTCTATTGCTGTTATCCAGGAGAAGAGGCCTACCCCCCATTTCACCACAACCTCCTTTCAGGCAGTTATAGAGAGTGATAAGATATTCCCTGAGCCTCCTCTTCTCCAGGCTGTACAACCTGCTCCTTCAGCCACTCCCCCTAAGACTTGTATTCCAGACCTTTCACCACTTCACTGCCCTTCTCTAGACATACTCCAGTTCCTCGGTGACTGCCTTGTAATGACTGAGCACAGTATTTGAGGGCTGAGTATGTTTACACACTTCATACAATGGAAGGGGTTCTGGTTGGTCCAGTTAAAGAAATGATACAGCGGAAGTGGCAAAAGGTGAAAAAAATCATAGCTACGGGATAACCACAGAAGATTAGCACCCTTTGGGTTGGAAAAGATAAAGTATAGTAAATGGAATATTGCAAATGTTTATAAGATTTTAGAGGTATAAGAGAGAAAATTGTGTGTATTGTCTGCAATTGTCTTAGTCCAACAGATTCACATCAGTCCCACAGAAATTATTTAATAGGAGTGAAATGTACATAAACACAAGGAAATTGTTTCATGCACCATATAATTAAGTAGAATTCCTTGTTAAGAAATGATGTGGAGATAAAATATATAAATGGTTTCCAAAATATTAAATGGAAAAGGGTAGCTCAGGCTTTTCTGCAGCAAATGTAGCCCATTGCCAAAGTATGAGAGCCTCCATGTCACAGATGGCTGGAGCAGGGGAATCTGCAGCAGGGTAGGGATCTCCATGATCCCCTTGCTCCACGCATTATGCCCATGAGTGTCAACCACAGCTGCCGCGGCAGAGATCTCATTCCTGCTCACTCACTGTGGATTCTTCCACTTTCATATCCTGTGGCCTTATTTTCAGTTTGGAACTTAAGAGTTTCTTACTGAGATGACAAAAGCAGAGTAGGATGATTTGAAATTTCCAGAGACTGGACATTCTAATTTTGTGTCATTATAACAGTTGTTACACGAATCAGACTTACACTGGGTAGCAAGCGAGGATGTATTAAGAAAAGATTTATGACCTTTTAGGGTGGAATATTGTCTCTAGAAGTCAATATTTTCTTTCTGGAGCCAGGCAAAATTATAGAGTGTTTCTGATGCTATATGATATTACTGCCTGTGTGAGTACAGGCTGCAGACAGTGATAGTGCACTTGGCTGTGGGTCTAGCTATCAGGACAGAAGTGACAAGCAGATTTTGGTAAACATTCAGCTTTGAAGGAGACTTAAAAAACTTAGATTGTCCCCCAAACTCATCCTGTGCAGTGTCTATAGATGAATCCCAGCAGTGTCCTGTAGACATCCTCAGCAGAGTTCAGCTGTTAGGTTTGT
This sequence comes from Cyrtonyx montezumae, assembly GCF_038088225.1. NCBI lineage: Eukaryota > Metazoa > Chordata > Aves > Galliformes > Odontophoridae > Cyrtonyx > Cyrtonyx montezumae. The sequence goes on from NW_027071936.1 coordinate 54,783,563, forward strand.
CCCCAAGCCAGAGCTTTGCTGGACCTACACCTTCCATGCAACACCAGATAGCAGGGCCTCTGCATATGCAAGTGCACTGATTTGCATTAGAAATTACCCCTAGCTTTTCCAACAGTTTAACTAGGTCAGTTAGGGGTGTGATTGTTTACTCTAATAAATACCCTGAGAACTAGGAAAATAATAATACCTTTACGCTGGTAAAATGATCTCCAAAGGAGATGGCTGATTGTGCTCAGAGTCCTGTGTGTGGAGACAGCCCAGCAACATATATAGAATTAGGTACCTTAATTTTTACCTCCAGTAGTAAATTCAGTTCCGAGTATTGGTATTACAGCACAGTTGCAAGAGAAACTGAGGTATGTAAGACATTGTAAACTGATTTCTAATGTCATGCTTGTAAGACACCAGCAAAATCATGGGGTGAGCAGGGGGATGTTTTTTAGATCATTAACTTAAAAAACAACACACAAAAAAGAAACACAGACATCCACACCCACTCTGTTATTCAGAAACCTGAATATCATCAGGAAGTGGTGAGTCATCACCATCAGGCCACTGCCCTTTCTCATTATGTTGTCTTCTGAACATAACATTTAGCCTTCTCCTGAACTTTGGACAAAGTGCTCTGGCCCCCACCCCAGCCCATCGCTCACAGAAGGCTGAATTGTGTCACATGGGCACAGAGAGATGAGCTTTTGGGTATGTTTGGGACAGTGGGGCTTAGAAAGGGCCCAAACAAGTTCCTGACATAGCTTTAATAGCTTGTTGCCGTAAGTGTCAGAGAATCAGAGTTGCTGCCTCGAGAAGGTCGTGGAAGTCATTTGTGTTTTAAAATGTCTTGTTAGCATACATTGTGGAATTACTATTAAAGCAACTGGTTCAGCCTAATATAATACATCTAATTATATGACGTGAGCCTCATCTGATGACTTTTGCCAATTATATATGACAGGGCTATTTTAGATGAGAGGCTGAATGTTACAGCAATTTAAGGAGATGAATAAAACGTAGTATATGTTTTAAAAATAAAATATCTACTATATTATTTGCAGTGATTAAGTGCCTACCAATGCAGTTGTGAGGTAGGGAAGCAAGCCTTTCTTGTTTGTGAATTGTGCCTGTGCTGAGTCACCTCTGCTTTTTTAAAAAGGTTTATTATGAATGAAGGGCTGGGTCAATGCCAAATGCTTTGTTTCTGGTTGTTTCTTTTGTTCCCTTGCAAATTGTTCTCGTCCCTGAAAACAAGTTTCAAAATGAAAACTTCCAGAGTGTCAGGAGCAGTATCTTACATGCAAGGCTTCCAGACAGCCGCTGCAAGTAACATCCCTATGGACATGACTATAAGATGCTACCAAAAATGATGAATATAATTTCTTAATATGACTAGCCGTTATCCCTTAAAATGAATGTAGAGGTCGATATTAACATCTTTTGCTACATAGAGAGATTTAGCTTCATGTGAGAATATCTAGTCAGATGATAAAAGAAAACAAAGGCACCCTAAATTCCCTCTGGAGCTGCCAGGGGGATAAGAAGTGTGTAGAGACTAGAGAGCTGCTCTTGGTTCCTCTTGTGTCTCCTTAGTGCTGTTCAGAGCAGGAAAAGTTCAAAAGTCAGTCTAGACAGACAAGGGAAAACACAGGAAAGACAGACAAATGTGCTTTATCTAATACTACTGAATATGAACATGTACACAGATGCATGGCCCCCATCTTCAGCTCTGGGCTACTGCAGCAATCTCCCCCATACTAGTGCTCTGGCCAGATGTACCCTGCATTGCAGACAGGGCTGGAGTCTGCCCTGATCTCATGAAGAAGTAGGGATGGATGCAGGAATGCAGGACCTCAGGCTGGCAGCTGTTCTCTGGCTCAGGAGGCACATAGGAGCAGTCTTGGTAGCATCTGCAGGTTGCTGCAGTCATTCCCAGCTTGGGCTCCTCAAGTCTGTCATGTGTTTCTTGCATTCAAGGCAGCAGCAGGCCTCTGAGCCTGCATCAGTCGAGGGCTATGCACAAGGGGATGGCTGTAGGGTGCTGGGCCTGTTGGCAGCAGCCCTTATGGGGAGAAGCAGCTATGACATTCACCTGACACTGCTGGACTCCCACTCTGTGTCAGGCAGCCCTGGAAGTTTTGTAAATCCAAACCATTAACACATGCCGGGCCTTCCCTGGAATGGCAAGCAAAATGCTCTGCATCTGCCCTGAAACACTCCCAAAGCTCTCCCCACATGTAGAGGAGCAGCAAGCCATATCCAGATACTTTAATCGCAAAGATTTACACATCCTTCTGATGCACTTACTTGCAATGTGAGAAATATACATCCAAATCTCCTCCCTTCTGGCTGGCACTCCAATGTATGCTTGTTTCCCAGGAAAGTCTAATTACTCCACTTCAGGATTTTCTGGGACAGATATTCTCCAAGTCTCTCATTCAAGTTTTTCAGCTTTGGCTAAATATTTACATTCCTAAGCTGCCCCTACCTGCAGCTGAGTGTAACAACCATGCAGTAGCTTTCTCTTTCACTCTGCCCCAGTATACAGCTAAATATTTTGAGAAAAGTGAAGAAACTTTAACAGGAGGGACCAAGACTTTCTGTACACCAACCAGAATATTTTTGTTGCTAGATTGCTGGTGAAAATTAGAAGCTGGGCGTTAAAAGCCTTCTGGCAAAAAGAGCTCTTCCACTTCTCACAAGAAGTCTTTAATCACTAGATTACAGGATAAAAGGCAGTGGGTGAGGAGAGAGCATCATGTTCTAGCTGTATTTTGTGGGAAAGGCCTGCATTAGCTTTTGAATGCCAAAAGAACATTCATGGTCAAGAACACTGTTGGTAGAAGGAGGTAATTTCCTCTGGTATGGCATCAGCTACCTCTTGAGTTTAAACTCTGCAACTTTCCTTGACTTATCTGAGATAATTTAGGTGGCTCTCTAAATTCAACATGCCTATGAAGATGAGTTCGGACATATATATGTATCCCGACTGGGGTATGACCTGTCTAGTTGAGAGCCAGCTGGGATCTAGCAGCATGATATTAGTGCATTGCCACATCTGAATCAAGACATACAGCTGAAAGGCAGGATGGTTTTGCTCAGGTACAACACTTTGCTAACACAGGTAAACAGCCTATGAACCACAACTTGGCTTGCACCCAGCTAGCAAAGAGCACAGCCAGAGGAGTCCAGGTATGCCTACACCCACCTGTGTAAGCCTAGTTATTAATTAATGCTAAGTTATCTGCTTGCTCTAAACTAATGGTGCCAAATGGTGCCAACTAATGGTGCCCTGGTGCCAAAGTTAGGTGCTGCAGCATTATACACTGTTCTTTGGATATTTGACTGCCAAATGACTTGTAGAGCCAAATCAGAGCTGAGCTGGTGTAAAACCTGCATCGCAACTTGCAGAATGTATAAGTCCTCTCTCATGGCTGTTCTGATTTGTGGCCACCAGCAGTCCAGTTTGGCAGTGGGAAGCCTGTCACTCACCTGCACTGAATAAGTATTCTGACTTAGTTTAGCTCACAAACATCAACTTGGGTGTTAAATTGAGGCATAAACATTCCTCAAAGAAGTTGCTGAAACTTTTTTCTTGGCACTCAGACAAGATAGTATCCATATTTAGCACTGGGAAGAGTTATTCCTTGTTTGTTTAATGAATGCAATGGAATTGAAGGTAGCAGACACCATTTCCTAGCAGTCTTTGATTACTAAATTCTCTATGCTTCACTTATACATTCCTTCAGCCAGTATATACAGCTGTGTAGTGTATAAGAGATTCAGGTTAAGGACATTAAAAATAAATTAAAGAACAATTAGAAACACCTGGAATTTTGGGTTAGTATTGTGTATTTTTGTCTGAGATACCAACACATGTAACCATACTTGCCAAATTTTTTAACTAGTATGTGTGTGTGTGGTTTAAAAATGCAAGCAACCCCATCAAAGGGCCTCCAGCTTTTTGATTCTCTGAGATATGAACAATATTCAGCACATTTTTTGGAAACCGCATTTAAGTTAACCCTGAAAGTGGGACTGGATGTTTAATATTCAGAGAATTTTAACAGCTTCAGCATGAACTAGGAGAGAGTAGAGTTGCATTTGGGATCCTGTTGTCTGCCAACTTCTACAGCCCTTTGCAGATAATGAATGAATAGATTTAGTTACTTTGGTCTTGAACAGTAAGCTTGGTGGTGCTTAATGTATGCCACTACAGTAAATCCTGGATTTTCACAGAGTACACTGTTAAGTCCAGACATCTTCATCAGCAGCCAGAAGCACTCCTAATTTTGCATATCCACACCAGCACAACGTAGGCACTGCAAAATATCCAGCCCTGTTTGACTGGTAGAAAACTAGGAACAAGCAGTAACTGAGCAACTTTCTCACGTGCCTAGGTCTGAGAACATTGAAAGGATCCTTGTGGCATGTACTCAGAAAGTATGCTCAGTATCTTGAAATGGCATTCCTTTCTAAGCAATACAAGTATTCCTCTTTCTGTAATCTCCTGCATTATTCCCCTCAGTCTCTGCAGGAAGCCTACTGCTGACAACATCTGCATAGCCCTGTGCCTTCCAGGTACACCAACCGAGGCACCAATTGTATTTCAAATGAAACAGCATGTGACTGACCAGCTTCAGTTCTGGATTTCCTATCTTTGGAGAGTTTGACTTGGCAGTCCTAGCTGTTCTGTTGCGCAATAACTTATAAATGCGCTGATAGATTAAGGGAAGAATATTTGGACAGGGATGTGGATGTGTTTGTGTTCCTGAAAATAACAGCTCAAACACTCTGTGAGGTAAGTAGGCAAGTAACCACTTTTTACAGGGGAGGAAGGGGGTGTGGATTTGATAAAGTGACTGCAAGCCAATAGCTGGATTCTCAGCCTTGATCAACTTTTGTTTCCAGTACTTACAGGCAACACAGGCAGTTCCACAGCCCTGGGCATGCCAGATATCCAAAAGCTTCTAAACTGCTGCCACAGAGCAGTTTTTGCTGCCACTAAGGGCAAGGGTCTTGTCCTCTGCAAGGACCCAGTGGAGGGCAGTGGGAATCCCACTGCAGCAGCTGCTCCAGTTTGTGATAGCAGAAGACCTCTTCTTTTGGTGGGAATTCGCACCTGGACCATGAAGGTTTGGTTAGTTGTTGGATCAGGGTGAAGGTCTGGCCCCAGAGCTCTTGGGTCACAGGTCTGTGCTTTGATTGTTAGAGTACTGAGTTATGCAAATGCAGTGAATGGGGAAAAGAAAGGTTTTCTTTTTAATCTTTTTCTGTGTTAGCAGAAGGAAATGGAAAAGTGAAGTAATCTTTTCTCCTTTAATTGCGTGGTCCTGCTCTATTGAACTTGATGGCTATTCTCATATACTGCTCAATGGGAGCAGAATCAGCAATAACTGCTTCCCACTGGAGTATCAGTGTGAGTGGATTTCCTTTCTGTGGGGATGTGTCTGACTCTAGGACAAGATCTTTTAGATTGCTTGTGAAACAGAAGAGAAAAAAGAGAAGTAATGAGAAAATAATAAACTTTCTGCACTCATCAGGAAAGAATGACAATAGACTGCTGGTCCTTGATGCAAATGGAGAGGCTTCAGGACCTGGTTTGTCCCCCAGGGCTGTGTAGAATATTTGAAAGGGTCTGGATCGCTGCTGCAAGCAGGAATTATAGATTTGTGCAGTTCCAGAAGAGGCAGAGAAGTTTTTCTACTCCTAGAAATAGCTGTTTTCCAGCCAATAGAGCACTCTGCTGATGTTGTAATACTGCTGTTGTAGAGTTTGTCTGTCCGAACAGGAAGAGATCATAGCTTGAAATATGCTCTCAGAAATTCTGCTTTCAGCGTTAGTTGGCACACAGGACTCTTCACAAAAGCAACCCAGTGATCTAATTAATACAGAAATTCAGGGTCAGCTCTAGAGACAGATCTGTGGTACTCTGACCTGCTAGTTAAAGTCTCTGTGTTTCAGGTCCTAATCTGCTTTTCCCTCTTTTGCTCCCTCAGCTCCTTTGCTAACTTTGCTAACTTTGCTGACTTTCCTGCTCAGCAGGTACTAACTGTGCTCTCCTCTCAAGTGCATAAATTAACTAATATAATTAAATTGAACTAAGTCTGATGCAAATTTAGTTTGGATTTTGCTGTTTTTTGTCAGGTGGATGAGAAAACCCACCTTTTCTCTTCCTTTGTTGTTGTTGATTTTTTTTGTTTGTTTGTTTCTGTTTATTCCTATTGGTCAAATAAAAGCTATTACTTTTCTCTACAGATTTCACCTCCTTGATAAACAGAGACTATCATTGCTACAGGGAATAAAGATGCTGTAATTTCTCATGATAATCCAAGTTGAATTTTTCAACAAATGTCACCTCTTTGCTTAGTTTATCTTTCTAGTTAAAACACACTGCTACAAGGACACATAATGTACCGTTTGTTTGTGCAGGGACGTCTCTTTAACGATGTCCCAGGAAACCCTGCAGGAGACAAAGAAAAACCCCAGAGGCAATAGAGAGCTATATGGTAGGAGAAAGTCTGAGCTAAAGACTCAAGAAGCATCTGGGCCTAACTTGGAGAGGAGGTGTCTTCAAACCCCATGTTCAAGGGAGCCTCTTGCTAGGCTTGCCCAGGTTTGATATTTAGACCATGTTTTTGAATAAAGAACATCTTGCTTCAGCCTCCTCTTTCAGATTGGTGCCAACAATGTGCCTATCCACGAGGCCCTAGAGTTGTACATTAATTCAATTTACTTCACCACTAAATGTGAACATAGCTCCACAAACTTGAGGTAACTCCATCAGGAAGTTTCCTATAGACCTGGAGCTGCAGATGGAGCCAGAGACCCAAGAGCTTGACAAGAGCAGGTATGTGAAAGCTTCTTTGGGGAAGTGGGGAGCAAATTCTGTTACGTGGTGGCTTTAGAGCTCCTCAAGGGAACACCTCCAAACACAAGGTGAATCGAGCTTCCGTCCCTCAGTTGCTCAAATCATCTATCCACTGGAATGCATGGAGCAATGGAGAGGGGTTGGAGAGAGGCAGAGGTGTGAGCTTTTCTTTGACTGCCTCTCTTCTAATCTCATCCCTAATTCTTTTTCGGGATTACATCCAAAAGACTGTTCTCATTCTTTGATCTTCCCTTGCAATGAGCCTGCCTGGAGTAGAGGCCCCCATCTCTTTGGAGCTTCCAGCTGTATCTGTGAAGTGAGACAGGAGCTTAAGTACAATAACAACAGCTTTATTTATTTATTTTCCTAGTGGTTTACACTATTTTTAAAAGACCAGGATCAATCTGTGCTCCAAATAGCGTTTCTGTAATTTATGTATTTATGAGCAAGTGCAGACAGTATATAAAGTGCCCATTGTCTGCATTAGCTCTTCTTGTTTCTCATCTCATCTGCATCAGGAGGGTTTTGTTGCTGTGGTTTTCCTCCATTTTGTGGATAGTGCTGGATACTGAAGGCATGAGACTCCCTCTAATTAGAGGCAGTGATGTTTAGACAATTCAGATCATCATCATAAAACAGAAAAAGAACAAGGCTGAAAGGTAGACATTTTAGCCAGAAAGATCCATGTATTTTAAATCCTGAGGCTTGTTCTTGCTTATTAAAGCTCAGACATGATGCCTGAGGGACTAGTGATTTTTTTCTTTTTTACATAGAAGATGTAAAACGAAACTGTGGTTCTATTTAATGATGAAGGACATAAAACTACAACTCTGCGATATGACCAGATCGTTAAGGGAATATGTCTACTGACCACTAGAAACAGCTGGGCAGGCTTTGAGCAGATTAACCAGCACTTGGTGGCACGGGAGTGCTGTTGAACAACCAATTCTTCACTCCTTCATCCCTTAGGGTAGATTTGCCCTGTCTCCTATTAATACCCAGCAGATGCTTAGGTGATTGTGGATGCCCAGTGTCTGACTGTAGCAGTGACCTTGTGCAGAGAGAGGCTCATACTGCTGTGGATTGTGGCTCTGTGATGAGGATGAACGAGTTTGTGATCTGCATGGGAAAGGTATGTGTGCTCAGTGCACAGAATGTCCCTGACAAATAGTCGTAACCTTTAAGGGAAGCTGTGCAAATGATCCTTGTCAATACTACCATTAGATTAGTGAGGGACAGTGACTACTCTAGGGCTATGAACTGCCTTGCAGTCACTTAATAGAGCTCATTGGTAGTAAACTGACTTGGTCATTTGCTTTTCTTCAGCTCTATGGGCTGACTTTTGAAAGCCTCCTCTGTTCAAATAGAATGTGAGTGTTATTTTGCACCAGTTGGGTAAAACATCACACACCAGCACAAAGGGAACCAGGCTGGTAACAGCTAGCCAGTTGCCTCTGAGTTGTGAGTAACCATGGCAAGAGCTTAACACTGTTACCCCTATAAGTCTGCACTGCTTCAGGTACTTCTATGCAGAAATAAGGTACTGACCTGATTTTTTTTTCCTGTCCTGCTGATTTCACAGGTCTGTACAAGTTTAAGGCTTCGGAGGTCATCCTTTGGCAGCTGCTGCTGCTGTGGAAGTGGCAAGGTGAATCTGTAAAGGTGAAACTGAGTGTGGGGGCAGTGGGTGATGGATAGCCTCAGGTTCTCCTTTTCTTTGGGTCCTCCACATATGCTGAGCCAAAGGTTTCTAGGTGATTACTGTCTTCTGCTAATCCATAATTAGTATACCTGTGTAAAAGGTTTACACAGGTATACTAATAGACACAAGTTTTTAAATAAGCAAGCACCCTCCAAAGAAGCTGTTATCTTGAACAAAGATGAGTTTAAAATAATATGGCAAGCACTAATTCATCATATCTCTAGAACTGGAGTAGGTGGAGACTTTCTCTGCTTTACAGAAGAGGTTGTGTGACAAACTGTAGTTGTGTAGCTGTTTGGTGGGCCTGCTCTCCATCCCACCCATTGCACAGGATAGTGTGTCTGTGCAGCAGCAGTGTCAGCCTGGAGCTCCTTCGTTCTTACAGCAGGCTGCTTTGGTGGCCTCCAGGAACTCACTAGCTTTTCCATCTCCTCCTTTCCTTTATCTTCCGGAGGTGTTGTGAAGACAGATTCATGCTTAAAGTGAACATGAGTGCCATTAAAAACTCTCTGAGTATTATTTTTGGCTGCAGCAATATTATATCTGGCAGCAAGGAAGTGGGTTACAATTATCTTTCCAAAGAGTTTGCAGACGCATCTGTGGCTCCAGTTCTCCTACGAGGGATCAGCCAGGACCTTGACTTGGTTTGTGCGATATTTTGTCAATGGGTATAGGGTTCTGTTTGCAGGTGATTGCTTTTCTCCTTGCTGTTGAGTTGAAAAACACCCTCATCACTGCTGCTTGAGTAATACTGTCTCCCTGGCCAACAGAAGCCTTCAGGTCCAGTAACCCTGAAATGAAACACATACAGACATGACATTAGCTGCAGCAGTGCCTCATTGCAGCTGCTCGCCACCACCTGCCCAGGCAATGGGATCAAAGTGGTGCCCAGCCTACAATGTGCTGGGCTGGGACAACCCAAGTGTGTTCTTAAGGCTGATATCATTGCTCTGCTCAAATCACAGCTTGTTTCACTCACAGAGGTGGCTTTCCTTTGCTACCTTGGTCAGCTCTTTTTAGGACTCAGAGAAAATGCAACTATATCCTAGGGTTGAGTGATGACTCTGCTGGAAAAAATGGATGGAAAAATAGTTTCATTGCAGTCACCTTTTTTTTTTAATGTAAATTATAACTTTTGACTTCACTTGTGAGTTGTTCAAGCACTTCAGAAAAGGATATATGTATCAGAAAGATACTTTATAAATTAATTTTGAAGCATCTTTGAAACGTTGCACATAGTTTAGGAAATTTAAGGGGTTTTTTTTATTCAGGTTTAGTTAGAGATCCAATTTCTCTGAGGCATGAGCAAATTTTAGATTTATGTTGGAAAATGTCATCAACCTTTTACTACAAATATATGGAACAAGGCCAAAAATATGGACTATCTTTTCTAACAAGATTTAGCAATGAGAAAATAGAACCTTCTCTGGAGAAGCACGAGTGTGCTCTGGCTTCCAGAGTGATATTTATCTTGTGGAAAGCTGGTGGTTTAGGCAAATACAGTTCTGAAACTTCACCCAGATATTGTACTGATTTGCATACCTGATTAGGAATGAGACATCACGATTACCAGCCCCCAAACTTCTTGCTCTACAGGGTAGTGTTGCTTCCATAAATTCAGTGCCCAAATTCAGATCCAAACAAATCCTTTTATCCCTGGGGGTTGTTGTGGATCTGGGGGCTGCTGCTATGGACTTTTAGGTTAGATTTCTTCCTGCCTAGAGAGTCAGGGGTTTGCAGCTCACCTGGTTCTATTTGGAGTTGAGGCTTGGAGTGTTTGTCCCTGCAGAAGGGTCACACAGAAGAGGTATTAGTGCACTTCAGAGAAGCCAAGCTCCTGTCTCTGGGTAACTGGAGTGCCACCCATCTGTGGCAGCAGTCACCTCTCTATGCCCTTTCTATTCCTTTGCTACTCTATTCTGATAGTAAATCAGTTTGGGAGCAGAGATGCTGTTGATTTCATCTCTCTTCTCACCTCGGTAATCTGGACACTGTGGACTCACATAGACATAAAAGCTAAGGTGACTCATTTACTGAATCCCTAATGCAAGGAGTCAGATGAGAAACAGTTGTTATCCGTTATACAACACAAAGCAGAGATTTCACTTACAAGCTGTGAAACTCTTTCCAACAAGCCAGCTGACAGTCCTTGCTCCCCCACACAACTGCTGCATCCAGGGAGAATTGCAAGAGCCCCACACTAAGGTGACACAGGTGTGGATTCATTTCCAAAACTGCCTAGTCCCTCTGGGCTCCTTACCTTTAATTATTTTTTTTCCCACTGATGTCAGTACAGCAGCAGATTGAAATGCTGGTACTGCACTGATTAAAATTGTTTTCCTAAAATAACTTTGTCCTTTGGCATCAGTTTACGAGATGCTTTTGTATCTTTTTAAATGGTTGGCTTTTCAAAGGTAATTCTGCAGCAGAAACTGGCTAGTTTTAAAATAACTTTTGTCTACCACAGGATGCACTGCCTGTCTTTGGAATGTCCATTTCAAAAAAAATAAAATAAAATAGGAACAGCCAGTGGTAAGAGAGACCAATAAGTTCATAAAGGGATTGGTGGAGGAGTCATCTAGTGTTCCCCGTATCCTTCCCCTTCTTCCCACATCTAATGCTTTTTTCTACAGACCAGTTGTGGTAGGGGTTTCGTGGTGACACTGCCAATGATTTGTGACTTCCATTTTGCTGCTGATGAAAATCTGCTGGTGTCCTGAGAACATAAACCAGGACTTTGCTGCTTGCCTTCACCCATCCAGTGTTGCAGTCCTTCATGTCTGCTGGTGCTCACCTACTCCTGATTCCCCTCCACCTGAGCAGCCACTCTGCACATTGCCTCCCCACCTGATGCATCTCTTACCTCTGGACTAATTTCCTTTTTCTTTTGAGCTACAATGCACCAAACAAACATAATTCTCCAGGTAGAACCTAACACTGATTTTCATAATCTCCTCTTTAATATTCCAAAGGCTTCTGCAGTATTCCTTGATTAACAACTGTGAGTATTAAGAGCTGATTTGTGTAGAAATTAACAAAATTCTGCTTGCTCATCTCCACTTTTGACTTAGATCTCCTATTTGGGTGGCCTGTTTTAGACAGCTGATTCAGCTCCTTTCCCTCAGCATGGAGTGACACTTGATCCTTTCAGTGATGATTTTGCAAAGGAACTGTCTTGGTTCCATGGTGTCAAGATCCTTACCACTGAAATGGGCTTGTCATGAAGACTTATCTGAAGCCTGCATGACTGCTATACTGTGTTTCTCTTCATAACATATGTTAGATCTATTTCCATGCATCACTATCTTATTTACATGTTGTGTATCTCTGAAAGCAATGATTCCTACATCTTCTGGATTACTGTTCCTCTATCATTCTTCCCCAGTATGTAACCATCCAACTTCTAACTGAAATGAGCAGAAAAAGTGCTATAATGCTGTGGATCAGCTGCTGGCCACTTGACATGACTTTGCAGAAAATTAGGACTTCTGACTATGGTTAGGGAAAATTGGCACCAAGTGTTAAATAGACCTGCATGAACTCTTTGCACTCTTGGCAGCACCATCTTTTGTCTCTGGCGTGGTTAGGAACTGCCATCTGCTCTGCCTAAGGCTGATAACTCCAAGTATCTCAGATGCTTACCTGCTAGAGGGACATCTTTGCATCCCAAGTCCAAAGTCTTTCAGAAAAAGAGGATAAGATCCCAAAACCAAAATCTTGGATTTTAAAAAATTCCCTGAGCTGGAATCTCATAACAAAAATTACAAATCCATGGGAATTTTACTCCATAACTCCTTTCTTAGCAATTTTCCCTTCCTCTTACAACAGAAAAAACATAAAAGAAAGGAAGAAAGTTCTGAATAGCAGAAATTTTTTTTTGTGGATTTTTTTTTGTTTATTTTGTTTTGCTTTGTTTGTTTGTTAGTTTATTTTGAGGGCGAGGTAGAGTACTGGCGAAAGTATGCAAAGTTTCAGCCAATGTATTTACTATCATTTTTACAAAAAGCAAGTTTTCATTGAGAAATCTGTGACTCCCCCCCCCCCCCCCCTTTTTTTTTTTAAGAAGCTCTATAGTGAGCTACTTTTAGAAAATATTTTATGTGTTTGCAAAGGAAGAAAAGGTACATATCTGCAACAAATGTGGCACAGAATCAGGAACATGTAGATCTGAAAGCTCTTTTTAACTTAGAGGTCAGGGCTCACCTGTGTCTGAGCTGACCTAAGAGCAGAAAACTCACCCTTTCCATGTGTAGAGGATTTTTGTAAGAGATCTTACAGAGGGCAGGAGGTACTCCTGTTTTCCATTTTCACTTCAAATTGCAAAAAGCTGTAAAGTATGCAATAATTTTCTGAAGAAAATGACAAGAATTATCAATGAGAGACAATACTGATATCTTCCCAGCTAAGGATACTTCCAAGTATGCATCTTCTGCGTGAAGGCTGTTCTAGGTGGGGTTAATGGATTTGCCTGACCTGCACACCCACTGGCACAAGTATTGGTGACAATTTGCATAAGAACTGTGAGTTTTGGATACTGACTGGTCCAATGAAAAGATTTATATGCATATAAACTATAATAGGCAGGTTGAGTGCAGTTTGACCAAGTGCTCAGCTACTATGACTCTGAGCAAGCTTCTCCGAGGCACTGGTATGCATCTTTATATTCATTCTTATGTGCTTTATTCGCTTCAGAAATTTGCTCTTGATGCACAGATTGCAACCTGATGGGCAAACATCAGGAGCCTTTTTCTCTCATCCAGAGCAGGATAAGAGGGAAAGGACAGGTGATAATGGTGCTGGGCTCTGCGGGGATGAAGACCATGTCATAAATGTTAGTGGGTGTTACCTTCAAACGTATGTCAGAGGTGATGCTGAGATTGGTGGCTCCCTTGTTTCAGAGTACAAAAAGCCCTACCCTCATGGTTGGACTACATCATCTTAAAGGTCTTTTCCAACCTTAATGATTCCATGAATCTATGACCTAGTTCAAACATTTCTCAGGCCACTAAAATGAATTATTTTTATGGCTGCTCCTGCAAGTCAGTCAAGTAGAGTTCCACCGTCCATCCCTCCACAAATATTGCTAGAGGATTACGGACAAAATGATCCTCATTGATAACAAAGTACTGAGCATTTTGTAGGGGCTCCAACTTTGCTTTTGTAGTGGTGAAACATTTCTGAGACGGGCTTGGAGTGGACAAACAAGCTATGAGTCCCTCGGGCATAAGGATGAGACCTCAGCATTGCCTTGAGTGCAAAAACAAAACAAAACAAAACAAAAAAACCCATGATATCTATACAGTTATTGTAGTTATTTGGGAAAAGTCCTTGTCTACAGTGTACCAATCCTCTGATATTTTTGCACTCACTTCACTGTAAGGTGAAGACCCAGGTATTGGAAACGTTATTATTATTACTACAACAACTATTACTATTATGATTATTGATGTAATTGAGCTCTAAAATGATTGTATCATCCTTAGAATGCACAGACATAATGGATTGCCTCCTAATTTTGACATACGATGAAACCTTCTTTTCATTGTTTCTTTTTATTGTTTTACCTTTGAAATAATACGGTGAAATTAAATGCAAGAACCTCATAGCATAGCATTAAGGAAAAAAAATTAATTGAGCAAAAGTCAGCAAATGTAGAATTATGGTTCCCCCAGCAACTGTAATGAAGGCAGAGAACACATACACACACTGGGGTTTGAGTTAATGCTGCACACTGCCTGGAATACAAATCCAAACTGTGTTCAAGGGGCTGAGTGATGATTACTGCGAGAACCATAACTTTGCATTTCTTGACTTTTTGCAATTAAAATCTCAACCTGGATGATGCATTAGCATAGGTTTTGCATTTAATTTGCTATTTTCTTTAGAAAGTATGTGTGTGTTGATTATGCTGGAACATTTCTTACCTTTTCATCTCATTTATTCTTTTGTAAGAGAAAAATCAGGGGAAAAACCATTTACCACATCAGCTCCCTTCTTCTCCCTCACCGGCGGGGGGGAAGAGGAGAGGAGAAAAGAACAAAAACCTCAGTGCAAGCAGTGCAATTAATTGTATTTTTAGCTCTAAGAAGCATTTACTGATGAATGTAAACTCATCTCACTGCTTTTCTATTAGTATTTGTATAGAGAATGGCTGATCTCTACAGAGTGGTCTCTTTCAGACTTTTAACCCATGCAGAATTGAGAGAAACATCATTTCCATGGTCTTGGTGTGCCAGAAGCAGGTCTGAGGAAACCTTTGGTGGCCTCAAGCTCATAGATTTTTTAGCCAGCAGCCATTAAAATTCAAGACTCAGTTCTGCAGCACTTCAAGATCTGTGAAGTCCCGGTGACTTAAAAAAGCTCAGTATTGTGAATGCTCAAATGTGTGCTCTCACTGTAAGATCTGCACAGAATGTCTGCTATAACTCCTTACTTAAACACAGAGGAATTTAATGATCATACGAATGCTTCCACCCTGGGTAGCTGATGTATGGCTGAAATTGGACTGCATTCCAAAAGCAATAGTGAGATTTCAGTGTTTTTCTCTCCTGGCTTCTGTACAGAGGGAAAAGCAACTGGGGCATGGAGGTGGTGACCTTGTGAAGCATGGGCAGTCTTGTGTGCCTAGCCCAGGGACCAGCTCTCAGACCTGTCTTCTGCCCCAGTTTCATGAAGAAACTCAACCTCTTACACATCATGCTGCCCAGGAGTAGTCACTTGTTCTGGGTGGCTGAGGGACTTTGGACCAAATGACAGACCAGGAAGAAGGAAGGGGTGCAGAATAGTTGTCTCTTTAATGGTGTGATTTTTATTTTTTCTTCCTTTTATTTTTAATGTGGTGATGCTTGCATCATGTTGTTCAACCTCTGCTTTTGTTCTTTTGCCTATTAAGCTTTCCTAGTGGTTTTTTTTTGTTGTTGTCTTTTTTTTTTTTTTTTGCTTTACATTCAACCATTTAAAGATTGTGACTTCTTCCAATAATTAACTCTATTCCCTTTGTTCTGGGCCTTGTGCTTTTATATCCCCTTCCCCATAGAGCCATCAAATTTCTTATAACCTAAAGGCCCTCTGCCATCAATGGTAAATCAGCCTTGTCTAAGCTCATTCACTTCAGCCCACCAAAGAGAGATTCCCCTCCCTTTCTGTCCATCCTCATATGAGCTCATGTCCATGTAAAGATGTCAGGCATCAAAGTTCAAAGAGAAAATAGCTTGGCACACGTTTTCCAGATGCTGTCAGACTGTTGCTTAGGCTCTGAAGGAATTAAATTATGTGAGTACTCATGCTGCTGTCAGAGCCTTGATGACTTCCAAGAACAGACACTATTATCTTTAAACATATCTACTATGCCTGAAAATACTAGCACAAAGTTCTACTTTGTTGATCAGTGTATTAAAAATGCAGTGAAATATGAAAGCTTAAGACAGTTAATTAATGGTATTTTTGGCAGTGGATATGAACCAAAATTGGTGAAATCTGCCTATTTCTATTAGAAGTCACAGAATTCTATAAAAACAAGGTGACCTCGAGCAATATGGATTAAACACTAAATAGAATGGCTTCTGTAAAGGCAGTGTTTACTCTTATAGTGTCCTTTTATAGGTAAAATTTCTACTTTTTATTTTGACCTTGTGGATTTTGTAAAGCTTCACATGTCATTCCTAGGACAAATAGCAGACAGACCAAATTCATTTTGTTAAAACCTTTACTACATCCCATTGGCAAACTATGTTTTGTCAAAGTCTTTTGTTCATAATGTTCACAAACAACATTTCATCACATTTTTTGTCAACAGAATGTAATTTTATTCCAATCATTCTGTCAACAAAGAGAAATACCACAAAATCACTTTGCTCACAAACATAAATTATATGTTGATTTTGTTTGGGGAAGAAATGGAAGTATCAGAACTTTTTCTGAGAAGACAATGAAGACAGATCACATTTGTTCTGTGGACAAAATATTAATATTGCAGGCAGCAATAGTTGGAGGGCAGAGCATACATGAAATTTATGGTCAAGCAAAGGAAAAACCCACAAATGTGCTCATTCTGGCCATAATTTGGGGCACTGGGAAAGAGCATATTTTATGGAAGTCAGTGAACTTTGGATCAGGTTTTTAAAGTGCCAGATGTAACGTAAGGCATTATGCACATGGAAAGCAAGATACTCACTTTCAGCTGCTTTTTGTTCATTGGATTTTTAGACATAATTTTGTCTTGTTGTAAGTGGAAAACTGGGCTCAGAGTTTACTTCATGTCCCAGTGGCCAGGATGCCCACTGTGGCAGCAGGCATGCTACAGATCTGTGAGAAAACCTATACCTTTGTGGAGAGTGAGTTGGGATGACAGAGAGGGGTGCTAGGGCATCTTGCAAGGCACGAGGTGATAAACTGAGTCCACAGCCTCCTTTTTCACTTAGTATGTGATGCTCTGATAAGTTTTCTTTATTATTATTATTGTTAATATTGTAAATAATTGCTTTCTTGTGCAGCATATTTAATGCAATAATTTCAAGATACATCCTTTAAGTGGCTATTTGCAGTTCAAGGCCATTGCTCAAGAGCCTGCATATTCTAGCATGATACAAGAAAAAGATCTGTGCATTTCAGAGTGATTGCCAGTCACTTTCCATTTTTGCCATTAAAGTGCATGAACAGCCTCCCCTTTGTCTTTGCCTTTCAGCCTAATAGCTTAAACATAGAAAAATAGGCATATCAAATAATTGTTGGATTCTGAGTGCCTGGCTCACATCTATATGTGCTGCTTGATTACTAGTTAAAAGCATCTGTACAGAATATAGATTTTGTTCAGATGCATTTGGGGAATGTGCATTCTTTTTTAAGCTTTTACCTTTTCAAGAATATAGCCACCCAATCAGGAAAGGAAAATAATACTGCTGCATTGACTCCTCACACCACAAGATCAGCAGAAATTAGCCAACATAGACAAAGGACAGGAAAAGAACTAGTCCTCTAAACATATTGTATCAATTATTTTTGAGCCATTATAAGAAACCATCACTGTCTTTCCTCTGTTAAACTGATAGCAAACTGAGGACAAGGCTCAAGTCCTGGACAGGGCTGGGGTTTGGAATCCTTAAGTTCATTTACAAGCTCTGCCACTGACCTGCTGGGTAACTTTGGAGAAATTGCTTCATGTTTCTATTCATGAATATTTCATCTGTAAAAAAGAGGTAACGGTTCATTATATTTCTGTAGTGCTTAATATCCATGTGAGAAATGCTGCAGGGAAACTTGGTTTTGGGTTGAACAAATGACCCTCTCTTTGCCTGCATTTCATGCTGTAGCACATCCCTTTCCTTACCCGCACACAAGGGCTGCAGCTCAAGGTTGGTGGGTCTTTCTGCAGGTGTTCTCAAAGAATGGTCCCTCTCCTCTTGCATGTGACCAGGAGCAGACTGATGCTCCTGCTGCTCTTGCCCCAACTGCTGTGGTCTCAACTGCTGTACATCTAGCCTTTCTGTTTTCTCAGATTATCCCTTGAGGTGATCCAAAGGACAGCTGCCAAATTCTTGCCTGTGTTCCCTCTGTGACTCGACTCTAACTCAGATACATATCTGATCATCACTTTTTCCAGCCTCCTGACATGAATTTTCCTGATCTCTGTCTCTCCTTGGCTGAACTTATCAGCAGTGCCAAGTGTTCTGCCAGCATGGCTTATCACTTGCCTTATTACCACTTCTTTCTGCTCCCTTAGACTCCTCCTCTTTTCCCAAGCTTTGCCCCTCCTTTTCCAGCCACCTCCAGCCTCATGCCTGGTATGCTGGACTCATTGACTTTATGCTCCACTTCTTCCTCAGGTCTCTCTCCCTCAGGTATATTTTCAACCTGACTATGACTACATCATAGCTCAGTGTTGAAAATGTTGCATAATGACAGTAATAAACCAGTAATTCTGCTTTTGGAGCTGCACTGATTTTCATGGAGCCTCTGTAACCCTATTGTTTCTGTAGTTGGCGTAAAGTAATACATTGTAGAATGGAATAAAACCATCCTTTCCCCGTAGCTCTGCATGCAGCATTTTGCACTAGGACGTTTTGTACTTCATTGTAACATCCTGTGACTTCTGTAACTCTGAATGCATAAGCACAAATGCTGACTCACTTTAAGTTTAATAGACTCTCTGTGTATAGGCTGAAAGAGAATAGGGGGAAAGGATGATTTCTGAATGCTCAGCAGCGCTGTAAAAGAAACTTGTTGGGACACACCAGGGAGTTTCACAACTTCCACAGCAGGTGCAGTCTGTTTGGATCTTCCTTGTAAAAGAAAAGGGAAGGGAAAACAACTCTTGGCATCTTGTATTTTGGTGTTCACACAAAATTTAAAGTTGACAATAAGTGTAACAAGGATGAAAATTCAAGTATGCAAACTCACAGTTCATTTTTGAAGCTTCCTGTAAGGTTATTTTTCTTCTACTTTTAAGTATTTTTCGAATGCAGTTTTTGTCCAGGTGAAAAACTTTCCCAGAAGAATAGGTTCATAGAACTAGAGAATCATTAAAGCTGGAAAAGACCTCTAAGATCATCTATTCCAACTGTCCACCTTCCACCAATATTGCCCACTAAACCATGTCCATACGTACTACATCTACCCTTTCCTCAAACACCTCCAGAGGCCGTGCATTCACCACCTTCCTGGGCAGCCTATTCCAGTACCTCACCACCCTTTCTGAATCTCCCCAACTTAAGGCCATTACCTCTCATTTTATCACTGTTACGTCGGAGAAGAAGCCTACCCCCACCTTGCTATAAACTCCTTTCAGGCAGTGATAGAGAGCCTTATGGTCTTCCCTGAGCCTCTTCTTCTCTGGACTAAACAATCTCAGTACCCTCATCTGCTCCTCATAAGGCTTGTGATCCAGATCCTTCATCAGCTTTGTTGCCCTAGTGTTGTTGTGCCAGTTCATCTGCTTTTATCACTGAGAATGACACTTTGGAATAAGTACAAGTATACATTCAGTCTTAAGCACTGATATAATATATTATCTCTTTTCAGAAGTCAACTGGAAGTCAGAGAAGAGATAAATTAATAATTGAAAATACTGCATAATTGCAGATAAATTCCAGTAGGCTTGCATTAATTGAAAACCCAAAACCTCATGAGATCAATGAGAATTTACCATTGACCTCATCCAGGGAGGTAAGTTCATATAAACTTTGGAGGCAAGACTCGTAGCCCAGATTGCTGTTGGTTGCATCTCCTTGCTTTGCAACAAAAGGGCACTCAGATCTTACATCCCTTGGTCCTCTGGAGCTGTCTTCTCGAAACTTTCTGGTTCCCTGTGCACTAAAGCCAGGCTCTGTTTGGCATTAACCCTTCTTTTCACAACTGCTCCTGTTTCTAGAAGTTCACCTTAGCCCCAGTGTACTCAACCAGTCTGAAGGATGTGAAAAGGGTACCCATAAACCACCACAGGGCTCTGACCTTGTGCTGCAGGATGTCTGCTGGCATCCTGCTCAGACAAGGAAAATGGCTCTTTGAAGCTTTGCCAAAGGGATGGAATTACTCAGGTGTTCACAGCTGCTGTGGTGGCAGCGTCCTCAGGATGAGTGACAGGAGTCACAGAGGGCACAGTGGGTTGGAGGATGGTCGTGGAGGACTTCCCTTATGGTGGAAGACATTCCTGGTGGTGGAGGACATCTCTGGCAGAGGAGATGGCCCTCAGAAGAGACACTGCACTGAAGCAGTGTCTTCCAACTGTGTCACCCATTTTAGGGCCATAACTTGAGGATCTCTTTGAAACTGGAGGAAAGGTGACCACAGGTGATGTCTCTGAGGGCTGCACAATTCGTAGTTTTGTTCTTTTCAAATCTAGCAACTTTGTTTTCCTTCTTCCTCCTTGTCAGATGCCAAAATCAGGGAAGTGTGTCTGTGCTTTTGGTGTCTTTCTGTGGTTATGACCAAGCAAATAATTACTGCAGAGGCTACCGTGTATGACAGGCTGGCTTTTAACATCATCTGAGAGAGGAAGTCATTCAGGTCCCTCAGCCCATCCTGCTCTACTGCTGATCAAAGATGGAAGCCAAGCTGAAGCTGAAATTAAATGTGCAATTTCTGATTCATTCTCACTATGTTTGTGCTGATTACTTAAACAACAACAACAACAAAAAACAAAACTCAAAGCTGGAATTACAGGCTTAGCAAGAGGAGTGCATATTTCAGCACATACTGGGCTCTTTGTCATTCTGTCACACTGACGGAATAAAACTATTTATGCATTGTCTCAGGCAGGTCACATTATAAATCCCAGTGTCTAAATTAAATGAAAAAGTCCCTCAGAAAAAACAACATGCAGCTTCCTGCTGCTCTCTCTTTACTGCAGCACTGCCTAGGTGAGTAGGGGGAGATGCTGTGCATTCTGCTTTTGCAGATGAAGTTGTAAGAGCTTTTCATAGAGAAGAATCTTGCGATTTTCAATAAGGTTCCCAAGCAAAGCAAATTTCCAGGGTCTGATCACTGTCTTATAAATTCTGCGTTTCTGAAGTGCTATGTGTCAGCAGGTGACAAATATTCCCTCTTTGTGTACAGGCAAGGAATTACATGGAGGGCTGTAAGTACTTTCTCGTTACCTGTTCAGCTCTACCAATAGCATCTGGGGCATGCAGGGGCACAGGCATCCTGCTTTGAGCTATAATGCTAGGAGAAAAACAAAGTTTCTACATTTGAAAAGAACAAAACTATGAATTGTACAGCCCTCTTTATCCATTTCATTTATCAGGGGACTCAGACTTGCCTATCAATTTCCTGGTATGCCCATGACTAGCAGATTCAGGGTCCCTTGTGTGAGGCATGGGCAGCAACAGTGGCCCCAGTACAATTTGAGAAAGCCCCATCTCTTAATATTTGTTATTATTCAGGTATGTTGGTTAAACACCCTGCCACTGGTGTCACCCTCAGTATTCCTTGCTTCCCATTTCTGCGGCACTGGAGTGTGCTTGGTGTGGAGCTGGCTGACTAAAATCTTGCTGTTCTGTAGAGAAATTAGTTGCTAAATAACAGAAGACCTGTTCTGAATTAATTTTGTCTGTTTAAAATTTTGGCAGAGTGATCCCTTTGGAAGCTTTCTTGGTTTCACAGCAAACCCAAACCCACTACAGAGGATCCTGGAGGAGCCATCAGGATACTTCAGCATCCTTTGGTTTCTTTTTTTGCCTCGGCAAGTGGTATCACCCAAACATCTCAGTTCCCTTACTCTTTCAGTTCTAGTACTGTCAGCCATGTCACATATTTGCCTAAAAATCCAGATGGTGGGTGAGCAAGCAGCCTTTGTTCCAGGCATCTCACAGAGAAGAAACAGAAGAGCAGGTGATGGGTGATGTCAGGGATAACTATTCCTTTAGTATACAGAAATGCTGGGCAGTGCAATGAGTGTTTGCAAGAACTGAGTGTGACACTGAATGTGAAGAAACAATTCTACCTACAGAGGCAACAATTTTGTTTAATATTTTTTTAAATATATATATATTTTTTTGTCATTCTACTTCTCACTGTATTTCTTCTCTTTCTGGAACTACATGACTTGCAAATTTCTCCCAGCCTCCCCCTTCCCCCCCCCCATCACCAATGTTTTGCTCCCTTTTTCGTATTTATCAAAGATAATTTTATTTTACAAATGAAAAGAGCTACCAATATGAATAAGACCCTCCCCTTCAGGAGTTGCTTTTTCCATTGTTTTCTTATGGAAGTGTTCCTTCTCCTCCTCCCATGCCACACATCACTCCAGTCTGGGCAAAACCAAGTGGCTTTTAGGGCTGCTTTAATGGCAGAGATGGTGTTAAACAACAGTTGATCCGGTAACATATCTTCCTACTGTGTCATTCTGAAGGAAAACAGGGCTAAAATAAAAGGCCCTTTTCATCTTTTATTTGTCATGTTACTAATTGCTGTATTACAGTGCTTTCCAAGGCCAATTACATATTGTTTGGGAAGATTAGCAGAGTGCAAAACCTACCATGGTTTATTATACAGTAATGGCTTTATGGAAAAGAAGTAGCTGACTATTTTGAGTATTTATCCTGATGTGGGTTTTGTAAATATATATATATACATATATATATATGTATATATATACACGCACACACACACATATATATACACACATACATATATATAATAGGAACTGTGCAATAGTCAGCAATGTTTAAAGTGGAATTTTTTCCCTGAGAGGGAAGGAATACAAGTCATTTGTCATATGTTTCCTTTAATTCATGGCTACAGAGCATTTTAGAATTGGTTGATGTAAATCTGTCTCATCTATTTGACAACTCTGATATTGAGTCATTCATTTTTATTCTATGACTTCAAAAATTCTATATTGCAGCTGGAGATGGGTGGCTAAAGTGCTAGTTTTGGACTATGGCTTGAATGTAACAATAGCTTTTGACCCTAGCTCTAGTCCCAAGGAAAGTGAATTTGGTAATCTCATTTCAATTCATAGTGAATAGCTGTTCACATAAAAAAATCAGCACCTACCATTTGTCATACTTGGCAGCTTCTGCTTAAGAATGGTCCAGAACTGCATTACCATGGAAACTAAATTACCTACTCCTACTCCTGGCTCAGAAGGTGATTTCAGCCGGTTGTGGAGGTTTCATATCACTGACAGAAGGAGGTGGGGGCAACCTGGGGGAACTGCAACACGAATGACCCATAAGTAGGCTTGGATCAGCCCTCAGTTTTCAACATTGCTGTATTCTGGTCACATGTTGCTGGATTATGGCTAAATGTTTTTTCTACGCATTGTGATATATTTACTGATTTTTACTGTGATAACAAATAACTGCTCCAATCCATACTAGGACCGTGTTGTTGTTTATGTTGCACATACTTATATTTAGAGACAGTTTCTACTCTGAAGACCAGACATGCAAGGGAGGTTCCATATATTAATTTTTTTTTCACTAGAATTTAAAACCAGACTAGTGATTTGCTTGAGATTGCACAAGAAAGTGCTAGCAGACCTTCAAAACTAATGCTCCTTTCTCAGATTCCACCCTGTGATACTTCCCCAAATCACTTTACCCTTTATGGAATTATTTCTACTATGCTCTGGGAGCTGGACATGCCCAAGGTTTAATAGTTTTTGTCTCCTGCATCTACCAAAAGGATGCTAATTCACAGAAGAGCATTTTATTTAAGGATCCTCGGTCTTGGAATGAATAAATATAATGGATTAGAGATCAATGTTTACTGTGCACTGGAAGTTTTTAAGATTAATTATATACTGTATGTTGATTTTGTAATTGCAAGCAAAAACTGCTGTAGCCACTCTGTCCTTCAAATAATGACTGAAACAAAAGATCGCATCAGTATGCTGAGCTGCATCTATCACCCCTTCCCCTCTCAGATACTGCTTTTTAGCAAGACATACACTAGTAGGAAGACTAGAAAACAAACAAACATATGAAAAGCAGATTAATGGAGATAGGTCTTAAACTCATAGAGCTGGAAAATCAGCAGAGAAAAACAAAAAAAGCTTTGCCATTGCTAGGGCAGTGGCTGGGTGAGAAGGGGAGAACCATGAGCATCCTGTGAAGGTTTATCTCCTGGGGTTGAGAGCTGACTTTGGGATTGCTGGACAAATTGCATGGGTAACAGAATTTGGGGGCAGTTCCCATAGCCGTGGGTTTGGCTTTAGGACAGAGCAGTCTCCAGGGTCTTGCTAGAGGGCTGGTAAAGCCTGTCAGAATCATACAACTCAGCCAGGACACTAGTACGTGATATAAACCAAAATGAGACAGAACTGCTAAAACTTGGTGGCTTCAGAGCTATTCAACAGATTGCTGCAAGTCTAGGGTCTGCTTATTAAATGTAAGCCCTGATTCATAAAGTGACATTGCATCCTTCCCACAGACTTTCTTCTAAGATTTGTCTTATTAAGCTTTTATTAGATTGTGGATGTCTTGTGTCAAAATCTGCTACAAAAGCTGCTTTTTATTTGAAAAATGGATTTTGAGATGGGCCTTGGACTGATTTCCGGGTGACTTGGGTGTCTGAGGCTCCTCACTCTGCTCATCTTCTGCAACAGATTACTGCAATTGCAGCCATGTACTAGCTGACACTACAGCTCCTGCCAGGCTCTCTCTCATCTTGACTCCATCAGAGCTGGTACCCGTGTACTAGCTGACACTACACCTCCTGCCAGGCTCTCTCTCATCTTGACTCCATCAGAGCTGGTACCCAAGTCCTTCTGGGCCAGAGACGTGTGTGGAGGGAACGTGCTATCTGGGCTGTCGTGTAAGAATCTGCACTGTTGTGGTCCATCGTTTATCCCTAACCACTTCTCTTCCCTGTTGTGAGGTGGGTTATGCTGGGAGCAGCTGTCTGTTCAGCACACCCTGTGTTCAGGCACCATCCACCCACATGCCCCAGTCACATCCTCCTCAGAGGCTGCCTTTGGGGCACAGAAGCAGTGGGGCTGTTGGTAGCAGCAGACTTTTGCCCCCCTTTGGAATGGGCTGCTGAGGGTGGACAGTCATCAGCTTTTCCCTTGCCATGGCCCTGGTGGCATGTTTGGGTCCCTTCTGTTCTCCATTTGCTTTTCATATGCATCTTTCCTATTTAAATGTCACAGATCGCTGCACCAGCTGATTAGCCTATACATGGATGGAATATAAAAGAGCAAGTCCCCAAGTTGTAGGTAAAATCTTTTGTGAGACTGACTGGCTAAAAATAAAACGGAAATTGGCTCTGAGCTTTTGAGAATCTGTCTCTTCCTCAGGCCATGGGAAGGCAGAGCTAGGGGTAGCACTTCATAATTAATTATGAATTTATAATTAATTTCAAGCCTGAATCAACAGCCTACTAGTAGAGCTGCTATTGCTCGCTCTGTCTTCCCACAGTCTGCCACAGAATTTGATCCTCACAGGCAGGTTGCAAAAGTTCCAGGCCTTTTTCTTTTCCGTTTGCATTTTTTTAGCCTATTACCCTTTCATGCAACTGTTTTTGTTTGAAGGACTAGATCAATAGCTGCATTTTGGGTCTCTAGACTATATGGAGTACAAACAAACTTAGCCTCTCTACTCCCCGGATAGGAATGACTTGCTTAGATGTATAGGCTTACATATTGTTACAAAGGTTGGTTCTTTTGACAAATAAGCCACGCAAAAAACATTCTGTAACTCTGCAGCCCATCATCTGATGCCCGTTGTATACCAAGCATCTTTACTCTGTGCAATAAATGCAACAAAACCTCTCTTCTTGTTGAGGTCGGCAGGGCTTAAGCAGATTGGCAGGGTGGGATTTGGAAGAGCACTGAAGGCTGACCTTTCCCTACCTCCCCCCTGAAGCTGATGGTTAAAATTCCTGCTGACTTCAAGGAGAGCAGAGCTGGGTCAGTGTTGAACACTTCTGAAAATCCCACCTGTAAAGCCTGCAGAGTTCATTATAGGGGTAAAATTTTCTATAAAGCCCAGCAGGGACGTGCAGAAATTGTTAGCAGCTTATTAATGGCCTCCACTGTGGATGTGTGTATTGAATTTAATTGGGCTGCATCCCAGTAAGGTTCTGATATGCTTCTGATTAATTTTCTCTACAGTCTACCTTTTGCTTCTCCTCTTAGAAACTGGACAGACACCCCATGTTTGCACTTGCATAAAAGACTAGCGGTGAAATAAAGCGTGCAGGTAATTATTTATTATGCCCTGAGCAGTGAGCTGAGAAGGCCCTTAGTTAACGTCAGATGCTAGGAGTTCAGGATCAATCCCTCTTAACATAGTCCTTAAATAAAGTAGGATTAAATGTGATACTATATAATTTTGTGGGTAGAAGCATGGTTAAATTTCTTTGTGTGAGACATGCTTAGTGGTGTTGGACTTTGAGTAGGCTTTGAGCACAGTGACACACTTGAGAGGGCAGGTTATATTCATTTCATGCTGTGTCAAGGGCATGCTGCTTGCTAACTGCAATTAGACAGTTTATCAGGAGGTCTGTGTCCAAACAGCAAAGATGTCTTTTCAGAGTACAAAAAGGACTATTGTGCTAGTCCTTGGGTCCTGAAGGCTGTGAGGATGCTTCTCTCTCCCTCATGTTATTGCTTGTACTTGGTTACCTTCATGTAAATCCAGTGATGAGAAGGGCTGAAAAGACTACGACATAAAGAAATTTCACCTTTTTCACTGAAATGAGGCTTTTGTTGTCAAGTAATGCTGTATTAGTCTGCTGCAAGGAACAGAAAGAGATGTTGAAGATCCCATAATTAACAGCTTAAGGTATAAATCATATAGAACTCTGTTCTACCATAAGCCCTCTAATTAGCTTTGTAGAGTCTGTTTAAAAGCAAACAGACATGCATCCTTATCACTAAATAATTATTTGTAAATAAACTCTTTCTCAACACATCTTAGGAAAACATGAGATTATTTGTTGGCAGAGCAAAGCCAGCAGAGTAGCTGAAAAAGCATGAAAAGAGCTACAGAAGTTCTTTTCAAAATCCTGCTCTCTTTGGCTTTATTTCTCTAAAGCTTGATTTATCAAGAGGAGAATACAGTATTTGGTTTCCCCACAAGTAAGCTCTTTTCATGTTTTGTCTTTGAAATGAAAATCGTCTTTTGGAACAAATATCTACTCTATCAGATAACTGCATGCTTGTCATCCCTCGCAGTGTGCTGGCAGGAAGGCTGGGCAAGGATTTTTCTGCAGTACACTGAGTACACATTGCTGGCACTAGATCAAGAATCAATTCCTCTGATATCGAAATATTGACTTTGCATGGTTGGTCTGATTTAAATGCTTATCATTCTTGACTTTGTAGGCTACATACGTACTGCAAACATTTTTCATGTGGGCCTGAGAATAAACATCTTTCCAGCTGCCTGGCCACTTCTCGCAGAGAAACGAAGGGGCTGTGTGCGTGCAGGGGAGTGTGTGTCTGTGAGTGCGACTGCCAGTAGATTAATGTGAAAGCCACATCTGCGTAGGGCCAGTTTGTGTGAACTTTGGAAGGGAATTTTTGATGCTTGAGGCATCCTTTGAATGTATGTGTCAGTCTCGTTCCTCCACCTTGGTGGGTGTTGACCACATATCTGAACAAGGGAGAACATAAACAAATGCTAAAACAATGATTAAAGCATTTTGAAACCTCTGTGATTTGAAATAATAACAATAATAATAAAGTAAAGATGATTTCCCATAGGCAATCAGAGCACCTATTAAGTTAGCAACAATGTTTAATTGGCATTATCGTATGCTTCAGTGAGGAAGACAATGGATCTTGCGAGTGTGCAAGTGGAACACATTTGCATTTCATAGATGATTAAAATAGATTTGATTGCATTTGTCTGAAGCCTGGCAAGCAAGGGCACATCTGCCACCTTTGCTGTGCCCTGTGTTTCCTAGGACTAATGGAGTACACCGAGTCACCATGAGATGGGCTTTTACCTCAGAAGTCCCACGGCACCTTCTGCTGCCTGGCCCACTCTTTGCTAGCCCTGGAGACTTCTTCTTATAAAGAATTGATGTAAAGTGGAGCAAGATGGGAAGGATTCAAGGCAGCAAACTTGTCTTCATCTGGTTATGTGAGAGCCCTTGGGCTTTCTACTGCTTCAAGGTAGAATTTATAAGGTGAGATGAAAGATAATTTAAGTCATTAATTTGTATTAAGGGCTGGCAGGACAACAACAATGCATTTAATCTTACTGTGGAAAAAATCAGTGATTTGCAAAGTAGGAGTCAGAATTAGGGGTCTGATTTCCTCTTTCCCACCGCATGAAAAGCACTGCTTATAAATGGAGATTTTTATTTACCAGAAACATAAAGCAAAATTAATTGTCTTTGAGAAATACATCTAAAAGCTTTAAATGTAATATAGAAATCTGTATAAAACCAATTCATTGATGGCATTAAAATGTTTTCCTTGTGCTTTTCATTACTCTCTCATCTAAATTCAACTCAACAAGTACATTCCCTGTAGCACTTCCTCTGATATATTTGTCACAGGCCACTCTACCTGCATGCCTTCAGCTGTCATATGTGTGACCTCATCCATGAACCCCTCATCATCCTCACAGAAGCCCATCTTCCCCTCTCCAGCCCACTGTGTGCAGCTGAACAGCAGCACAACAATATTCTTGTTGGTAGTGCTGTGCATTTTTTTTTTCCATTCAGCATGACAGCATGACAGTCCCATGGCTGGTGAGTAACTTCTGGTGCTCCTGTTTCTTACTTCCCTCACTGACCCTGGTGTGTCTCCTCGCCCTTTATCGGGGTCTTTGATTGGGGATTTCAGCTCATTTTTTTCTTTGTTGCAAAATGGCTCCTATTTTTGCTCCCTTTGTGTTCCCTTTGCTCTTGCTGCATATTGTGCTCGTCTGTCCCTTATTCTCACAGCTTTGCTCTCTTTCATGTGCCAAATGGCAGCTCTTCCCTCCTTAGAAATGTCTCTTAATAACACACTGCCCTTACATCAAAGGCTGAAATAAAGATGAGCTGGCTTGACTGGGAGAATCTGGAAAGTATGCATCCTCAGCTGATGAAAGCAAACTTGTCCTGGCCACTAATGTTTCAGAATACCTGGAGATGTACAGCAGCAGCAGTGATGCCTTTCTAAAGAATCAAGCTATTTGTGTGGCCCTTGTGCTGCTACCTCCAGTGGTTCTTGGGTAAGAGTGGGCCCTGTGTGCACCTCATCCTACCTTTCAGCCCTGGTCCTTGCTCACAGCATCCTCACCTTTGCTGTGACTTGGTACTAGATCTGGTAATCTTTTCCTCACTTTTCACCCTTTCTGACACTCGTTTTTTTTTTTTTTTTTTTTTTTTTTTGCTGTTGTTTTTTGTTTGTTTGTTTGTTTTGGTTTTGTTTTTGCAAAGGGAATGTCTCCAGCTCTTTCTCCCTTGGACAGAGTTGAGTGAATGGATATTCTGCCACTGGGAGAACTCCAGTGCTTTTCTTCATCTCTTCTCTGAGATCTCCCCGCAGCCCCTGGACTCCTTTTCTCCTGGCCGTGGCCTTGTCTTGCTGGGCTGTTACTCCTGCACGTGGTGTCAGACATGCACTTTATGAGTTGGCTGGTGGCCGTGTTAAGCTAGAGATCATGGGTGCTGGAGTTTTGTCTGAACAATGTCTTATTTGGAAAGAAAACAGAAAATTACTGGTGATGTGTGTAACGTTGTAAAAATAAAGTTTGCCTGTTGAGAATCTGATTTTAATCATGTACATGTTGCAGGGTTTTTTTTTCCTTTTACTTAAATAAAGTATTCGCATGGAGAAAGAGTACTTACAAAAATTTTCTCACCATTTATTGCCAAAGCTTTTCCCTTCAGCTTTGTTGCTACTTAATCATAGCCCCTGGAGGCAAGTTGCACATATTAACCTGTCAGAGCAATGCTAAAATTGTGTGACACTTAGGAATATATTCAGAAAGTCCATAAAGCCATCATAATAGCTCTGGTTTTCCTCCTCTCCTACTCACGCACTATAGCAGCACTTCTCCATATTCTGTACCACTGCCTCTATTGTTTGTTTAACATAGGTCTTCCAGTTGGATCAGCTTTTTAGTGGTTTTTTGGATCACTGGCCAGATAAATGTGTGCTTTTTGCTTGTGCTCATTTCTGGTCTAGAGTCTCTCAAACTTCCAGATGCAGATGACGGAACCAGAATTCATGATCTCCTCTGATTACCTTGGCTTAGCTTAAAAAGTACTGCAGAATACAGTCTAGATCTGAGTCCTTCCAGATGCTCCCTGTTGGAGCAGTGGGGGCTGCTGTCTCAGTAGAAGAAGTAACAGACTACTTGACCCGTGTCTGCTTATGTAGAACTCTCTTTTATAGATTCTTGATGATTATTTGTTTGCTCTGAATCTCTTAAAGAACTGAGGCATTTTATTAACCTATTGGGAATATCTGCTTTATCGGGTGCTGTTGGCCGTCCTATCTGAGGATGGAGATAGAGGCAAACAAAGGTCAGGTGAAGAAAGGCTTGGATAGGGAAAAGCTATGATTAATGTCATCTGATTTTGAATTATGTTTTCACTTTCAGGATTCAGGTTGTGAAATATAGATTGATGGATCCAGTTTTACACACACAATGCCAGAACCTGGGAAACAAATATTTGAGATGAGTGCCATGGATCCTGCCATTGTGAGCAGTCCCAACATAATAAAAATTGCTGTTTCCACATGACAGCATGGATATTAAAATGAGGCGGAATTATAGCTTTCAGCTTCAGTTGTGTTTCTCTTAAATTAAAGCCTGAAGTATCCTTTATCAGGGTGTACAAATATACAGGGGTTTTAAGGTACATCCATGAAGAGATAGACTTTGGACTATAAAAAACATAATTAATACGCAGGTTGTGCATTTGTAGATTTCATTTTTATTCAGATAAGAAAAAACTGTTCATTTTTATTCAAATAAGGAAAAACGATTCATTTTTATTCAGATAAGGAAAAATGTTTCTTGTTTGCAAGTCAGTAAGCATGTACATGCTAAAAAATTGTTTACCGTGTTTCAGAAACACAAACATAAGGCTAAATTAAGCTTGATCAGTCAAGTCTGACTGTATCCTCTTTAATACAGCATGCTTGGCAACTCTAATCTTGAAGCTTGCAAACCATAGAAAAAGCATAATTTTTGAACACCTTTGGGAAAGAGGATCCTTTCCTGGTAGCTAAGAAGTTTCTCTCTCTAGCACAGTAAGAAAAATGTTCGTATGCAACAGAAAGATCTTTATTTAAAGGCAAAAATAGAGCCACTCTGTCATGTGCTCTAATTAACTTGCTGTGATGTCGCTTTGGTGATGGACACAGAAATAGACATTTGCTTTCCTAAATCCTGAAGTAGAAAATGAGGCATGAATCAGGAGGATACAAGAGGGCAGAACTCATTTTCTTTTAATTACTTTTATTCAGGTTATATCATCCAGCAGATGTTCAAGTTTCATTTTGAGAAGTTGAATCCGCATGAAATCCCAGCATGTCATTTTTGATGGGACTTGCTTTCTCCTTTACACATACATAAGGTGGCTTTTTTTTCTTATCTTGGAGCTGATAGGGAAAGTATACTCAGTGTTCCTGTTCACTGTTGAAGGACATAATTGGCCACCAACTCTCTGTTAGTAAAATGGTGGAGGAGGCAACGCTCTGCAAAAATGAGGTCAAATAATAAGAGAGTTCTCATTACTGAGCAAGTAGACAGTGAAGTGTTCAACCTTCTCTCAAAGCTGGTGTACATGTGAACCATGCCTGCTTTTGGAGAGACCTATGCAAGTTGCAGCTGGGTGGCAAACTTCAACTGGGCCTGCAGGCTCACTGTAAGGCCCATTGGCTGCTGAGTTTCTGCAAGCATTGCACACCATGGCTTCAGACATAAATGACAAAATAAAAGCTGTAACCAGATGAATTCTACTCTCCACTGGCTGCTTTTCAGCCTGCAGGGCTGGTGTGGCTAAGCTTTGCCCTGTGGAAGTATAGCCCTGCTGAGTGCTTGCTTTTGTACACTAGCACTGGTGTCTGGTGCTGAACAGTACCTTCACCTCTGTTTCTCTCTTCTAAAATGGGAATAATATGACTCTGTTGTCTGGCAACATAAAATAAATACATAATATGCTTTGAACCATCACAGATGTTCTGCTGCACTGAAGGCAGGTAGTACTCTTGAGGAACAGCAAGGACATATCCTCCTTTGAAGGCAACAGGTGGACTTGCTGAGGACTGCAAGAACTCGATGCCTAAAATATTTCCACTCATTTTCTGCCTTCAGTCTTTCTTTCTGAAAAAGGGTAGGAAATTCTGGAGAAACATTACTCTGAAATCTGATTTTCAGTTCTTGATTTGTTGTGCCCTAATGTTTCCACCAGTGGCAAAGGGCTAGGCTCTCTTCATGTGCAAGGGCCTTTATTTTTGACTACCAGATCTGTAAACATGGTCTTTCTGTAAGAAAGCACTTTTTATATTTATTTTATAGACATCTCTCTGAGCACAGGAGATTGGGTGACAAGGAGTGTCTTGGTATTGGAAATTCTGAAGTGACTTCTATCTGCTTCACTTCTGAAGGAATGCTGAGCACCTGGAACAGCATGACAAAGATGGTGAAGCAAAAGCTGGTAGCATAGGTTAGTCCAGAGAAATAAACAAACAACAAAAAAACCAAAACCCAAACATTTGAAAATAAGAACCTCTGGATAGAAACCTCTATATTGGTACTATTTTAAAGTTATTTAAAAGTCTATAAGGTCTCCAAAGCCTATTTTCTATGTAAGCTGAGGATGTCTTGACAACATAAATCAATATTTCAGTATTTAAAACATAGGAAATGAATTGTGCATAAAATGGAACTGCACAAATGAATTTTGACAACGGTTCCTACATGCATTATTTATTTTTTATTGCTTTATTTTTTACAGATGTGGATGGTGACTGAGCCACTAATGTAAACTTGTATCCTGATTGTTTTAAAAACATGTATTATTAGCCTTGTTCATAGCAATAATATAAGTTTAGTTATAAAACAGCTTTTGTTGTGAACAACTTTACAAGTCTAAAATATATATCGAACTTCTGAATATATAAGAGCCATTTTCATCCATACCTGAAACACTCCTACATGAAATGATTCATAGCTGATTCAGAACACATATAAAACTCTTGCAAATATATTTAAGAAAGGAAGTAAAGGCTATTTTAAATTTATGGAGAGCTGGAATTAGAAAGTACCTACAACAGTGGAACTTAACACACACAATCCTTGGAAGAACGAACATCATATCCCTAAATTTACACACTGACCAGAAATTTGCTTTGAATGGATCGCCTTATCCCACTATCACGTAAGTAGCAAGTTGT
Organism: Cyrtonyx montezumae; assembly: GCF_038088225.1. Classification (NCBI taxonomy): domain Eukaryota; kingdom Metazoa; phylum Chordata; class Aves; order Galliformes; family Odontophoridae; genus Cyrtonyx; species Cyrtonyx montezumae. The sequence continues at coordinate 54,816,926 of NW_027071936.1, forward strand.
GCTTCTCATTTCCTAATTAAGAGTGGCATCGCTGTCAGTTAGCACTGCCAGTTTGTGCAACACTTCAGTGTATCCTGAAAGTCCCATGCAACTTGCCATGCCCAGTCTCTGCATCACACTTACTCAATGCTGCATTTAAATCCTTATGGTTATTCTCTTTTAGAGCTTTCTTTTTCACTTTGTTTAAACAGTTTTTCCTCCTCCACAAACTCTGTACATTTAAGATGCTTCTGAGTGGAAGCAAATAGTACTTATCAGGAAAACAGAAACTCACTCCCAGAAAAATAAAAAAAAAAAAAGAAAGAAAGAAAAAGAAAGACATCCACAGCATGTTTTAATGTTTGAATTTAAGTACCGTCTCCAATGTTAAAATGAGGTTTATAATGGAAATGCTGACATCCTCACCAGACTCTGTGTGCCTGTTGCTCTTTTGTCCTGCGAGTTATTAAAATCCAGACTGGTTGCCTAAGAGACAGGGTAGCTACTTAGCAGATATTTAGCCATCAGTAAAAATTAATGTCCTACAATGTATTTATTGGAAAAATGCACTTAATTAAGCACTCAAGTTATACAAGCCACCCACCAACTACAAGTGTGTTCTGGCAACAAAAGTATTGTTGTTACCGTGGTTCTGCTTCATGATGTTATTTTCTTAAGTAAATGCATTTTTCAGCCTAACAGTTCTGGCTACAGCATATTGATAAGATAACTGTGCACTAAAGGAGGCCATAGTATTTTTAGTCCCTATTTCTATCTACCAGAAGTTCATTAGGGACACTGTTTTGAGAGTGTTGATTCATTAAGAGTCTTTTCATTAACCGTCTGACTTTCACACGTAGAAGATAAAGCCAGGAAATATAACAAGGCACTCAGCATTTTCTGCTGTTGCTCTGGTACGATTATCTTTTCTAATGTCGAAAGAAGATCTGGATGATTCCATGGCTATTGGTTTTAAACTGAACCTGAATATGTATATTTTTGGGAAGAATTTGCACATGATATGATTTCAATGCCAAGTCTGTACTTTGCACATATAAGAGGCCTAGGAGTTGGCATGGGAAAATCAGACATGAAAGTTCTGTTCTTAAATTGCTTTTGATTGGAGCTGTAAATGCTAACATGGAAACACAGAGGAAAATATGACTTTTTCTTCGTTATTTAAATGGGCTGTTGGCCATATCCCTAAACTTTATGGGGCTTTGGATAGATTAGGAGCTTTCTGCTAAGCTATCAAATATGTCATGATCGTGGAAACTCCCACTAAATATATAAATATGAATTTTTCATTGTTTATAATTGCCATTTAATTGTGGGACCAAATTCAATAGCTTAACATTTATATAGTGCTCGATACTTTAAGCATTGCACAAATGTTAACTAATTAATAAAAACATCTGAGCAGCCCTTCTGAGACTGTCAGAGTCCAAAGAAATAAATTCCTCTTCTTAAAAAATGGGACTGTTCAAGCAAACACACTGCAGGCTTTTAAATGGCAAATCCAAAATGACACAGTAGGACAGTATTTTATGGCTGAAATCTGAGAAGAAAGCCTTTATTTTTCCAAGATTTTTTCCTCAATCTTGTAAATAAATACAGGTAATGACTTCTCTTTGGAAGCAGAGGGGAGTCAGGCCAGAGATGAGCTTGACATTGGCACTTACTTTATTTTCATCTGCGTATAGTATTTTGTTGGAATATAGTATTACATTGACTTATGTATTCATTCAATCGTGAAATTCAACAGTAGTTTTCAGTTCTGTCATCAAAAGAAAGCAAGAGGAGCAAAGCAAACGGTATGTTTTTGACCTTTGCTTTCCTTGCTGAGAATTCATGAAACAGAATTGTGGCCTTTAAGACCAATTTGAGTTATTTTGGTTCTGAAAGGTCTGGTTTAGTGATGCGAAACTATGTGAATATCTCTGACTTGCTGGAAAAAAAAAAGAAAAGAAAATGAAATAAAATAATACAAAAACTCAACCCAAAACGTATTGTTTGATAACTTAATACTAATCTGGCTCTTCACTTTTCCTAGACTCGGGGCTTTGCCTTCCATGATGATCTTTCATTTCTGGTTTTAGTCAAAAAGATGACATTTCATATAGCACATGTGGTCGCCGAGCTGCTGTTTCTCTACATTTCAGAACTGTATCTGTAGATCAAGACAAAGCAAATCTCAGATGTATGCATACTACTATTTAAGATGGACATGTTAAAGAGAAGTAGAGTGAACTAGGGGCAAAAAGCAGCTATCAAAGGAGGAGACATAACAGAGTTTTTCGTTGGAAACTTTTCTCCTTGGAAATTACTATTCTTAGAAATAAAGATGCTCTTTTGTTGCTTAAAATATAAATGCTTATGGCAATTAACTTTTTAGATTTTGTTTATTTCTTTCCTTTTCTCCTGTTATCCTGGGCAATGTGGATACAGTATATTTTAATCATAGTTTCCCATTTTGAGAATTAATTAGTTCTCAACTTTTTATGCACATTTGTCATGATGAAAATGAGTATGAATCATATTTTGCCAGAGCTTTTCCTGTTTTCATATACATTTTATGTTATATATACGTTTTATGTTATATATAAGTATATAGTAACGTTTTCCATTTTGTTAACAGTGTCTGCTATAATTGCAAGACAGCAAGCACAGCACAGTAGCTGCAATATCAGTTCAGGTTTATTTTACTTGGGGAGCAGTGTTAAAGATGAATGATTTGGTAGCTGGGAACCTCAGAAAGTTAATCCAATAAGTAAATCATAAAAAGAAGTTGCAGGAAGTAAAAATGACACTGACATAAGCAGCCAGAGTCTCAGAAACCCATCTGACAGTTTGATCTGTTGCTGTGTTGTCAAGATGTCTAATTAAAGTGCTATATATATAAAAGACAATTTAAAAATGGCGAAAAAAATATTAAAGTTAATATAGATGTGATTTCACAAGAGATATGCCATTTATTTTGTTTGACAGCCAGAGACAATTGAATGAAAATGAAAGCAGGAGTATTCATTACCTACGTGGGATTTAGACTCTTAAGGAGCTTTCTGCAATTTCTGATCACAGCTCCCCTTCATATTTCTCAACCTACTATATCAATATTTATACATTTTGGATAACCAGCCAATATCACACAGCTAAATCTACTTGTTTTTGATGCATGTTCTCTTTCTAGGGAATTATGTTTGAGCTTGTCAGTTCTATGAATACAACCTCAAGCATAAACTCTGGGCCCTATTATAGAAAGATTTGGCTGTTTTGACAGCCATCCTTGCATGGCAAAGAGAACAGTTTTATGTTATGAAATGAAGGGAGATTAAAAAAAACAAAATCAAAACAACAAAAAAGAGAAAACAGATTCTTCAAATGAAACACACTTTTCCAAGAGAAATTAATAATCAAGAAGTGTGAATTTACAAGGTCTGTTCCCGTTAATAAATTAAAATACCTTTAAGAGAGGATCAACAGATCTTAGCAGACTTATCAACAATTGAGTAGAGCCACAAATTATTAAAAAAAAAAATAAAGTAGGGAAATTTAGGATTGGCCATGTGTGTACATTCTGTTGCTATACTTTGAACACAAACTCTGCAAATAGTGTGTAAAAAAAAGCAAGGGACCCTGAAATGAGAAATTATAAGCCATCCCAACCATAGAGCAATTTTTTTTCTTAACCTGATTGATCACTGCATAACTGTGCCCTAAATCTGTAGTTCCTAAATATTTAATAAATAACTAATGACTATATAAAAAAATATGTATTAGACCAAGTCTAGCATATCCATAAACACTGCACATAAATATCCCAAATATTATTCAATTTAACATCAGAATGATGTGAGAGTCTCAAACATATCTTCAGAAGCTCTAGTGAGAATTGGATTTTATCTCCCCACTGACAGCAAGTATGCTGTATTGGGGCTGGGAAATAGTCTTTATTTAGTTTTTGGGCTATGAGGCACGTCAGCAGCTTTGTGTTCATGGAAGAGAAAAGATCAGGCTCTCACTCGCTGTTTTGCACTTTGTACTTCTACCATGACCTTGTTTGCTGGAATCTCTTCAAAAAGATATTTTTTTCTTCATTGGGGTTTCCTATGAACCCCCTGGAAAGCATTTGATGTGTTACTGAGGAGGGGTGGGCAATCTGCCCTCTCCTTGTCTTTCTAGTTGCAATATTCTGGGCCAGATCTTCATCTGGCAGGGGTCAGCATCTGGTCTAGTTTGTCTCTCCTTCAAAGTTATTTGGTGATAGTTTTAGAAGATTATTTGATGTTCTGCCTCTTGGTGCATTTTGTTTTCCCATTTATTTGCTTGAATTTACTTTTCATTTCTATTTTTCAAGAGAAAATATTTTTCTTTTGTTCTAAAATCCAATCATCTTTTCTGGTACAGGAAGATCCCTGTACTCTCCTCAGCACAATTTTAAAGTGCTGTTATTTCATTTAGAAAGTATGCTAATGGTTTCAATTTCTTTGATTTTCTCTATTGCTGTTGATAGTTGCAGCTGCAATTTTTAATATACTTCTCTTTTTGAAAATATTTTTTTTAATAAAAACTAGTTTAAACTCTTCCAGTATACTGTTCAAAGAATCTCACAATTTACATTTTTTATATCGTTTTATGTTAGAAGTCCCCTCAAGCATTCAGTGCAAGGCCCTGTGCAGTACCCTGGCAGCGTAGGGAAGAAAGACCCTGGAGACAGAATAATAGAGTGAAGGGGTGTGATTAGAGGAAGAGGGTGGTGGGGGACCCTACCACTGAAACATTTGAGCTTTCAGGTGTTTTATAAAAGAAAAAACTAGCTTCCCAATATATGGTGGCTGTTGGTACAGTGCTATTCAAGGAGCAGCTGGGGAAGCAGCAGGAGGTGGGGTATGCTGGTGAAGGCAGCAGTTCACTAGGAGATGAGTTGGAGTACACAAATGCCTCAACTTGCAGTAACCAATGCAGATACTGGTGCTGGAAAAAATAAAAGGAAACTGAGGTGGATTAGAATGTTTGCTAGAAAGGTAGAAGGAATCAGGACAGGGTTGAGTAGTGTGCTGCAACTGTACACTGTCACTTCATACAGTGACCTGTGATGAAATCTCCTTCTCTTGGATATGGTAACAGAATAGTGAGATCTACTAAAAGGCACCATCCAGGCCAGCAGAAAAGCATGGGACATGACATGGAAGACATGACATGAAAGATGTCTGATGCTGTGGCCACAAAATCACACCACTCCAAGCAAGACTTGGCAGATCCTGAACCTGAGATGGCACTAGGGTGCAGCACCAAGGAGGTTGTGGGGGCAGGGGGTTGGAGTTAGTCTGTGCTGTGACACTAGACTCCTGGCACGTGTGTGGGACAAGGAGGAGATTGAGAAAAGGAGCACTCAGAGCTGTCAGCTAACTGCAACCATACACTCTCTGACTGTATCATGTCCCCACTCCACTAACACTCTCTCAGACAGCTGCATCTGAACGTTGCTACATATTTTAAACTTAAATAAGGAAGTGATTGAAAATGGAAGGGCAAAAAGGAAAGGAGCCAAAGCAAAGCTGACAAGGTTTTATGTGTGGCTGAAGGGCAAAGACGATGTGGTAGAGAGAAACCTGCAAAGGGGAGGGGAATGATGATTAGATAGCCTAATACATTTTTTCTTCAGCATTTAATTTCCTTAGGAGTATATGCTGCTTTTTATGACAGTGACAGATAATGAAGAACTTGAAAAATAATAAGCTTAGTATTCAGAGAAGATCCTGAAAAGTTTAATGTTACAGGTCTGTTTGGGAATCTGAAATTCTCTGGTGATAGGAGATGGATGAGTTGGCTGGATTCACCAAGATATTTTCCTCGGTCAATCTAAAATTAATTTCCCTTCATAATTAAAATATATTTTATATTTTTAGGAGCAGCTCTTTAAGTGGTGTTTTTTTTTTCTTTTTTTTTTTCTCTTTTTCTTTCCCCTACTATATTCTACTGCATAGCAGAAAAAGCCACACTGATTGCTAGCTTGCCTGATTTAGGATGGAAAAAAACAGCAGGATGTTCATGTCTTCCTGTCTCAGCTACTTATTTATCTTTTAACCATTGTAAAAGCTATAATGTATTTAGCTCTGCTATATGTTTATATGGCAGTTAATTTACAGATAAAGAGCTGCTGTGAAGTCAGGCAACACAAGTTTCCCGAAGTCCCTGAAGAAGTGGATGGCCAAGATTTTGAACGTTCCTTCTCATCCTTGAGCCATTCTTCCTGCACAGATGTCTGGACTCCATATCTGTATCATAAGGTGATACAGAAACATTAAGGCTGGAAACGATCTCTAAGATCATCTAGTCCAACTCTCTACCTACCACCAATATTGCCTACTAGCCATGTCCCACAGTGACACATCTCCCTTTTTCTTGAACACCTCCAGGGGCAGTGGCTCCACCTCCTCCCTGGACAGCTTGTGCCAGTGCCTGATAACTCTTTCAGATAAGATTTTTGCAACATTCAATCTGAATCTCCCCTAGTGCAACTTAAGGTCATTTCCTCTTGTCCTACTGCCACAGTCTGCCAGGCCCATGTGGAGTCCTACAAGCCATGTTTGCTATACGCGACATCTGTGACACAAAAGGCCTCATGGAATTTTGGAAAAGCTTCATGCTGGTGTGTGCCTCATCTTCCTACAGTCACTGACAGAACTTGCCCTCGCTTCATTTCAGGTGGTCAGGATACTGCTGGAGCCCTCTGGGAAAAAAAAACTGGATGTATTTCTCATCCCATTTTATTTGGGATGCTATGGTGGAAGATTTGTCCCTGGTAAACCCAGACTGGTTCACTTTCACCTCCCTCTCCGTTTTTGTTTGTTCAGTTTAACAAAGAATATCCCAATAGTGACTCCAGCTTTTGAACTAGCTTCTGTTTCCATTAAAGGCAGTGTGAGTTCATCATCAGAAACAGCAATAGCAGCAGCATCTGACCCTAATTTAACATAGCTGCAAACTGGAAGATGGAAATTCAGTAACATATATTGACAGATTTCCTGCTGCTCTCAGACACTAGATGACTGAAATTCATCTGAATTTCAGTTTATTCCGAAAATGTGCAATGAGTCCAATTAACCCTTTAAATGAATTAACTAATTCAAGAGCAATCACACAGCATCTGTTTCAGTATTTTATAAGTTACATAATAAAAATCTTCCTCTTGTACTTCTGCTTTCTATTGCATTCTGTGCTGATGATAAATACAACCCATTCCTTCCCAGTCACAGTTGCAGAGACCTACTGCAGAAAAAGGAACCCGAAAGATCTGGAGACGCACACAGGGAGAAATCCACTTAAATACAGTGCTTCAAATTGAATGCCTGCAGTGCTACATGGCAAATTTAAAGCTAAAATCCACACCTCATTAACAACGAATCCTGATGAGTAAGTTAAGTAGAAGAAACATCAATAATTTATGTTGATGAACTCAGCATTTTCTGCCTCCTTTTTTTCTTTCTGTGTTGCATGTCTTTGGAAGCCTCTACTATGTTACAAATGAAGTGCAGTGCCAGAGATGAGCTAGAAAGAAAAAAGCTAGGAGGTTTTCCAGGGAGACAGAGAATAAATATAGAGCTTCACGAATGCAAATACACATGCTTTGGACAGTTAAGAATTTTTAATCACACAGTGTTTTATCTTCTCAGAACTTCCCAAGTGGCAAAATATATCCCGAGGAAATGACAGCAGACAAAAAGCAAAGAGAACCAGAAAACAAAATTCAAATCAGAAAGCTCACCATAATACAGTTCTGAATTCCTTGTTCCCTGAATGATAAAAGTAGTTGTCATGACTATAACCAATTTCACTCAAAGAAGGCTACCAATTTAACAGCGGGTAAATGTCCTACTGATATCTTGGCTGAGAAAGAATAGAGAGAATGAACCAAATGATTAGGTTTCAAAGTGTGAGTGATATAGCTACATTTTGTGTTGATGTTTGTCAGTTTGCGTTATTTCTTCAGTTGACTAGCATGGATTTACTTTAGAGCTTTACCCTACAGTAGCTCCCAGATTAGATACCCCATATGTAATAGTAGGGGGAACTTTTTTTTAAAATGTCTGCTATATGTCGATGATCTCTTTTATCCAGCTCTATTACTGTTACCTCCCTTTTTGCATAAGAGCTTGGCAAATATAATTTCTGTTGGTGAAGGAAATTGAAGATGGAGACAGGTTTTCCTTTGAAGAAGGTGCCTTTCTTTTCAAGGACTATAAAAATTCTGCTACCTTAAATACAATAAAAACCTAATATTGTAAAACTATAAATGGAATAATTTCCTTTTTCAAAGTCATGAAACTTTCCATGATACTACACCTATTCTTTTACTCGGAGTCATAGTTTGGGAAGCTTTCCTGATGTAGATCTCTCCTTTGCAGTTAGACATCTGCATGAAAGTCCACTTAAATCAAATCTCAGTCTTTCTTCTTGTACTCTGTATTTTTCAGGTGAGGCTTGTATCGTTTCAGCAGTCATGGAGAAGAAACATTGAGGCTAGGAACTGACAACAGTCAGAGCTGTTCGTGGTACATGCAGTGGTGAGTACATGGTAGGTAAAGAGGAAAGTTTTAACTCTATAAAGACACTACAACCTTGCAGTTCCAGTAAGTCCATACTGTTCAAGTAGTGATAGAATTATGAACTTTTAGGTCTAGGCTTAAGGTTATTGCCTTTCTTGAGTAACAGGACTTAGAGAACATGAGTGAAAATTTTCGTTTGTGAAAAGTACTCTCCTACTTTTACCTAAGTGCTACTGTCTTGTACTGATTTACCTGGAAGTTTGCTCTGGGCAACAGTGATTGCATGGTTTCAAAAAATTAGTTTCTTTGAGGAAGAAAGAACATTCCATGGCCATACATATCTTAGGGTGTGTTTGTGGGATCCACACTGGTGGCTGTGGAGATGCATTGCCAACTCCTGCATTTACTTCATGGGCAACATTGGGTTCCTTGTTTGCAGAGGTTTGCTCCTGCGGTGACTAACAAAGTTGGCATGCTCCTCTGAGAAGGCAGTTTGGGATTATTTTCTTTATAATAGGGTTTTAATACCATTAATTATATGCATAGACGTTAGGGCAAGATGAAAAATGAACTCTCCAGCATAATATTCTTGCAGGGTTAAAATCCTTTTGAATCTAACATAGTTGACGGGAACATTTTGATTGTTTCCTTCAGAACAGATTGGAGCAACTGAAAGTATGTGGGTACATAGCTTTTTTATCTCACGTGTCTGCTAATATCATAGATGTAAGTCTTAATGCTCTATTAACATTTTCCCTATATCGAGCAGATTATAAGATACTACTTAGGGGTACAGAGACAGTTCTATTAAATGTAGTATTTCACTTATGAGTTTGTTATGGGTTAAGTAAGGTGGAAATCCTGGTGAATGTTTATGTTCTTTGTATGTACTAAAAGAGCTTATGATGCCATCTTGGGGTTGGGTACTGTGATATAGACTGGCAACATTTACAGTAGCAAAAGTGATGTTAATGGGAAGGTTAGTTGATAAATATATTTAGAACATGCAAATGGTACTTCTTAAAGTAAGATTTTGGGTAAGTTGAATTGGACAGCAGGGTTTGAAAAGCCTCTATAGTCATAGTATGTATATATATATAAATATCTCCTTCTGAGTGAAATTACAACTTTTGTTTATCTGTTTGTAGAAACCAAAGGAGTATGCAAAGGGAGGATCAGGAGAGAGAGGAGCAGCTGCTTTAACTCTTCAGGTGATGTGGTAGTATGTGGGCTAATTGGTGTTTAGTAAAGGAATTAAAGCCTTTGTATAGATCTTGGTAAATCCACGATTGCTCTACTGTAACTAATACACACACAGGAACGAGCCTGTTGCCAAGGCACACCAGAAGTTTAATTTCATACCAACAGGTAAGAAAGCGTGTCAGTTGTATTTTCAATGCCTGATTAGAATTAAATTAGCAATTATTTCTCAAGGATTGTTTTATACAGAATCTAAAGATGTATGGCATGTGTACCATATAATTGGCATCTGTATTGCCTCAGGACTGAACTTAGGTAATCCAAGACTCCAGCTAGATAAACTTCCCCTCTTCTGAAAAGGGAAGTTTTCTTTGGGTTATGGTAGGCTGCATAGTCAGAATGATTTACATAAATATACAGTTAACTATTTCTAGCTCTTTGGAGGGACTGGCTGAACTGTGTAAGAGGGGCTTCATTATTTTCAAGGGTATTTTTTTCATTTTGCTTATTTGTTTTGGATTGGATGTAAAGATAGAATTATAAAGAACTCCACTGATGAGTGTTTCTGTAACCATCTGGCACTAAGAGATGTGTGAATGTTCATAGCACAGTGCAAACAGTTTAAAGGGCATCTCTGAAAGCTGGTCCCTCTAAAGCATGCCTGCTGCAGCCGGAGTTGCAATGTGACTTTCAAAGCTAGCATCTTTACACTCTATCTCACCTATCATACTCCTGTTGAGGTAAAATATATACCACTCTCCTCTCTGTGGCTTCCAAAATGCTCAGTGGTGGAGATGGACAGGATGGGAGCAATGTTTACGAGGCTTTTCTCATCACCCAAGAGGTATTACCATGCACTGTTAGAGACTGAGAACTGATGCTTTAAGGTGAGCTAGAATGTGTTTAGTGTTGCTTATTGCCACGTTTTGGTTTCAAAAGACTAATATCAATGTGTACCTTTTATACCAATAAAGCAGAACAAAAACCCATGGATGACTTCATCTGTTGAATTAGAGTTAATTAATGAAATTGAGGCAAATAAGATTTAATAGTAAGCATCTCAGAATAACACGTGTATTTTAAAGGGACTATTATTCCACTGTTATCTAAACTACAGAATGACAGAGAATTTGATTGAGAGAAAAGTCAGGCAGCTTCTCTGCATGTGAATTTCTGGATGGGGAGAGCTACTCTTTCTCCCCTCTGACTGCTGAAGGTTGCCATGTTGTAAATGCCATGTACCCTGATGTCTCATCAGTCCTTTTCCTCATTTAGCACATGATGGCCTTGATCTGTGTGTCAATTGTGGCATAAGAAGTGTGGCAGACATTAAAGAAAAATTAATAGGATAGTTTTTGAAAGTACTACAATACCTCTGAGAAGCCAAGGACACCTCCATCCTCAAAGGAAGAAGGAAAAATAGAGAATACAGCATCTTAAAGGTGATTACATGATAACTCATCAATAATAGCCTCCCAAGTGCTCATCAGTTCCTTGTCACTCGTTTTTCTCTGTTCTGTAAAATAATTCTAAATCTAGCTCAGCTGTAATCTTAAATCAAAGAGGATCTCTTGTTAGTGAGGTGTGGAAAAGTGATAGATTAAAAAAACAAATTTTACAGAAATACAATTGTTAGCCTGCGTGTGGGATCAGCATGCACAAACATCCCCTTTGAGTCCAGGAGCATCTTGTAAGAATCTGAACACTTACTGTCTTCATTATTTTTCTTCTTTCTTTTTTTTTCTCTCAATTTTATTTTATTTTTTTTTATTATTATTTACTGTAAAAATGTGCCAGTGCCTTTTCATACAAAAGTAAAAAAAGCTGTACTTAAATGATCTAAAAGAAGAATCTAATCATTTGGACTCGGTAACAATCCTACATCAGAGAGGGGTTTTTAATTAACCTGGTGTTCCAGCTATTTTAATTACCTTTGTAGTTCCAGGTAAAGGCAATACTCTCTGCTTCTCAGCTTCAATTACAGAGCAGTGATGCTCTGCACATCACACCAGTATTTCTGTATTCCCATGATTCAGGAATGGATTCCAAAAAAATTACGGTAAACATATCTGTTTGAAAGGAAAGTATTTTAGGATGAAAGACAGAATGTGGGAGGAAAATATGGTGTTGATAGTCTGTTAGAAAAAGGTGAAAAACACAAAATCTGAAATGAAGGATCAGTAAGCATTATCGGAAGTTAGCTTTATCATTAAAACACAACTCATCCCCTTCGCAGTTGCTAGCTGAGCAGAAGCAGGACATCAGCCCTACTAGCATCTCATATGAAGGATAATGTCCATACACGTCATTTGCTTTTGTTTCAAAGTAGAGTGTCTAAAGACAATCTTTAGCATGCAGAGCCAAGTAGGATAGTCAAAGCTCAGACAGTTCACTTCAGCATAGTCAGCGTGGGTGGGGTCCCTTTGTGAGCATGGAGCTGCCAAGCTCCTTCACTGAGTAAGCAAGCCATGTTGTGAAGAAAGTACTCCAGGGCTCCATAGGCCACATACTCTTTTTCATTAAATAACACACTGAATTGTCCCTAAGTCAGTCCTAGAGGGTTAGTGTTTTGATAGCCAGCCAGCATAGAATCACAGAATTTTAGGGGCTGGAAGGAGCCTCTGGAGGTAATCTAGTCCAACCCCCATGCTAAAGCAGGTTCCCTGAAGAATCTTGTTATAAACTTACTGGCACAAACTATTAGTATTTGTAACAAACTCTACTGAAGTGTTAATGAAAGGAATTTGGAAACAATTTTATGTCCCAGAAGAGTATGAATTTCAGTGCTTTCATGACTTATTTTACTGAGATCTGTACTAAAAACCATCAAGTTAAGATTCATGCTTAACACATAAACCAGAAAATCATCTGATTAATGCTGCACAGTGTCTTTTTCTTTCTTTCTTTTTTTTTTTTTACTGAAAATGGGATAGTCATAAGCATGTCACAAGTATCTTATAGATATATGTCTGATAAATATTTTTTCCACTAAATTCCACATATTTTTTGGTGATAATATTTTGCACTCAGGATGGCAAAATTCAAATATTGATGCTTAATAGCTGTTTGTTTGCAATGTAACTCATGAGGAGCTGTTTTTCTACTGCATATTTTCCATAATTGCGTGGATATGGAAGAATTTCTGAAATGGCTGTTTCCAGATGAAAATCAGGCTTTCTGCCTGTCAGTAGGTGCCTTACTGAATGTCATCATATCCCTGTAGTACCTCGGTGGAACTCAAGAGGCTCTGTACACTGGTAAAATTCATACCAAGACATATGACTGAGCGCCTCAATTGAAAACTTGATGTGGCAAATGTTTTGTATATATGACTGAAAATTGGCATTTGTGTCTGTAAACCACTTTGTGGCTGTGTGTCCCCCAAAAGGGGTAAGAGTTTTCCTGAAACAAACATATTATAAAGCATTCTCCAAGACTCTTAGTACACTAATTTCTTCTCTGTAGGTAGGACAATTATTCACACAGTGTTTGGTGGCCAGCATGAACATGTGAACCTGCTGTGTTGTGCAAGTGCCAACATCTGCATTGATGGCTTCCTCACAGCTTAGGCAGGAGGTTGCTCTGACATCTGTACTTGACTGGAGAACTAAGCCCATTATGGCTTACAAGATAAGGCCCTACTAACCCAAATACTTTGTTTTAGAAATAATACAGTGATGGTACCTGGAGTACCTCACATTCCTCGCATTCATCAGGTGTCATTTCTGGGAGAGCAGAAAGGTTTCAGAAGGATTCTCACACATTAGGCAACTTATGCAAGGCTTAAATAAAATTCATGGAAATACGGTGGCATCTGGCAACACATACTAAGTATCCTGGTTTATCCCATAGCAAAAGCAGGCAGTTTTCTTTGTTACTATATCAGTCAATTATGGTTAATTCTTGTTATAGTGGTGTTTTGTATGGTTGAGGTAGTTTATTAGTTTTTTTGGCTCATGGAATTTATTGGATGCAATAATTTGTGTAGCTAATTCATGAGTCACTGCCTAAGAGCCAACGATGATGGTTAATTTTGGCAGAAGCTATTAATAAAATAAAACAGGTGCCCAGCACTGCACATAAAGGTTTTGGAAGATGCAGCCTCCTTTCACAAGGAAATACAATGTGGTGAGTCTTTTCCTAGGTTAGATGTTATGCCAGAAGCACATCGTTTTCAGAGTTTACCTCTGTGATGGGTTACATATGGAGAAGGAAAAAGTTTTTAAAAAGTGCTGACTTACACAATATATACAAGAGAATACCCCACATAGTGAAGGTTTCTACAGAGAGTTTTCTCTCTCCTTTACATTTCTTTAGACTTTTTTTTTTTCCCCTGTGTTGCACACTGGTTATCCGTGTCTCAGGTTCTGGCTATGACTACTCAGATGATTACGAACAAATGTAAGCACTTCTTCATGAATCTGAGGATGTGTAAGCCAGTTTTCAGCTGGCTGTGTTAGCATTTCATCAGTGCAGTGCTGTTTGCTGAGATGATCCATTCTGTCTCAAGCCCCTCAGGGCATGTTGAGGTCCCTGGAATGCAGCAAGGATCCACTTGGGGTGGTAAGACTGTGCAAAATCTGTACAACTGCCTGCACTTATCTATGCAGATGCATTTTCTGAGCACATGTTCTCAGGGACTGGATCCTGTGCTTGAGGTGGGTGCCATGGCTGCAGCTCACGGAGGATCTTCCCGGTCCTATAGGCTAGCCTATATTGTACAGACATCTGGAGATGGACTACTACATCCCTGTTTTGTGAAGGCTGGGACAACCTAGATTAAGTTTCTCAGAACCAGCTCAGTAGAGCAGTGTATTGTAATCTTCTCAGCCAAGAGCATCTCTGTGAAGTTGTTTTAGAAAGAGCACAGCCAGCACGTTGTAGGTAGTCATTATTCCCCTCAACTCAGCACTGGTGAGAGATATTTTGGAGTACTGAGAATGGTTTTGTGTTTCTCAGTGCAAGAAAGTGTGTTGACCAGCTGCAGCAAGTCCAGCGGAAAGATCACAACCAGCATGGCTGGAGGGTGGAGTGAGTGATGTAGGATAGGCTGGGTTACCTTTTTTTTTCACCCTGGAGATGAATATCACTTTTCACTTCTGTCTGCAACTACATATTGACAGGTTTTAGACAAGATGAATCCTTCATCTTGACGACAGAAAAGACTTGAAAGGTAGGAAATTCCAGTTAGATATTAAATGCTTTTCACTGTAAGAGCAACAAATGACCAGCTGATGGTTGGTGGTGTGGTGTCCCCCAGGGTTTCATCTTGCGACCAGTGCTCTTCAACATCTTTATCAACGACATAGACAGTAGGATCAAGTGTGCCCTCAGCAAGTTTGCTGGTGAAACCAAGCTGTGCTGTCTGGTTGATACAATTGAAGTAAGCTTGAGTAGTGGGCCCAGAAGAACTGAATGTGATTCAACAAAGCTAAGTACTGCAAGGTGTTGCACTTGAGTCAGGGCAACCCAAGATATGTGAACAGACTGGGAAAATAACTCCTTGATGGAAGCCAACAGTGTGCACTTGCAGCTCAGAAGACCAACTTTTTAATTTTGGAATTTTTTAACCTTTTAATGGAATGTCCTTCTTACTATATTAAAATAAAAGCAAGTAAGAAACTAGTAAGCAAACAACAAACTCTGGAGGCTACACACGCACACAAAAAGAAATTCTAAGCTAAAATGTTTTAGTTGATCAACATTTGTACAACACATTATCGAACTTGTCAATCTCAGCTTTTGTTACCTATTTCTCCTTTAATTAAAGATTTAAAAAAAATAAGAATTTTAGTAATTTCTAAACCACAAAAGCAATTTCCTAAATAAAAATGACTTCTAATGCAGATGTTTAAATGTGCAGATGTTGAAATACATATTGTACTTTAAATTTCTATTTCTCTTTTAGGATAACTGTAACAGAAGATGAGGCAGAACATTGAGACAATCTAGACCATCCTCTGATGGTCTGATTGAAAATGTTTTCAGCAAATGTTCTCTCTGTTATGCTTTTTTCAGTTATCTGGGTATAATTTCTCTACTTCTACTGTTCATGACACAGAAAATGTTACTGAAGTCAATAGCTATCCTGGCAGCAAAGCACAAATGAATGAAATTCTCTATTTTCAGTCATCTGAAATAGCCACTGAGCCATCCTTTGGAAAATATTGATGTCAGAGAGGTCTTGTTAAGTGGTGTTGGATTTCCAAGGCAGCAGAGAAATAGGCTACTGTATTCTTGAACATTTTATGCTGACTTTCTGTGAAGTGACAAGGATAGCTTCCCTGGAGGACAGACTAACTGTGGGGGCAAGTAGCTGAATCTGCCTCTCCTAAGTACCTTGCCAAAGATATTTTTGCCTGTCCTCTTTCTTTCAGTGCCTGCTCTTTGAAACTTCTGCTGGCACCAAGGTTTGGTAAACACCAGGGTCTCCCACCACTTGAAAATACATATTTAAAGGCAATCTTGAATCCGGAAGGGAAGGAGGAAGAGAGTGTGATGCTGTGCTATTTCAGCTGCTAATTGTGCCCAGATTAGTTAATTAGATAATTAACATAAGAATGCTCTCTTTTCATATTAGAGCATCGTACATTTACAATAGAGCTGTTCATAAGTAAAGTGCTATGCTGTGGGAAACACTAATTAATTTTGCAAATTTGGACCTTTAATTGCTAAAGTGCTGTGCTTTCTCAATGTTTGTTTTAGAGTAATGTTAACTGATTACTGTCTGTTCAGAGAAGTATTTATTCTCCCTGCCAGTTGGACAAATTCCTCTTGCTGTGCAACTAGAATCCTAGCTTATTTGCAATATTAACTGCATTGCACTTCAGAGGAGCCTGATATAAGTGAGGCTGCCTATAAGCCCAGATGATGCTGGATCCCATACCCACAAACAACAGTGCATCCCATCATTTCAAGTTACATCTTGTCCTAGTCAGTTGTCTTTATTATATGCTTACTGGATTATTATGACAAAATTCATCCTGGCTTGAAAGCAGGATCTAAAAAAGCTGCATCTGGCAGATGCAGCTGCCTGCCTCCTTTGCAGCAGTTCCCAGAATACATCAATCCATGCACTAGGCACTTTGCTGCCTCCCTAATGATCTCTGGGTCAATTTTCAAGTGCTGGGGCTGAATTCTCAGAAGCACTTATGTGAGTCAGGGGAAACGTCAGCAATATTTGCACAACCTCAGTGGCCTCCTCAGGGGATTTCAGCTCCATCCGCCTCAAGAGGATTATCTCTATGGGCAGCTCTGTGGTTCAGGAGCCATATACATCTTCTGATGTTGTGACATTGCTCAAGGAAGAATTCAACAGTTACTGAATCAGAAGAATATTAGGCTTTGATGGGAGTTTCTTGCCAACAAGACTACCATTTTCTTAGGTGCAGGGAAACATGGGTTTGCTTCCTGTTCTAAGGCTGCTTTATGCAACTCATGCAAGGCTCTTGAGATAGGAAATCGGAGAATAGGTCTTGAACATCTTCAGTGGATTCTTACATCACTTAGCTATCTAATAGATAACCAGCTGAGGACATTCTTCCCGTGTGTGTGGAAGTGGCCCATCATTCATATCCTGTTCTGTTTTTGCAATGGAACACAAAAACTTCTAAATTAAGAAAAAAACCCACAAGAACTTGTGATGCCATTTCTGTTAGGAGCACCTGGAAGGTGAAATTTAAGACATCTTTTTAGTGCATTGCATAATCAACAATGACATGAAACTAAGATAAATACCAGATTCTGATCATGGGACAATGTAACGTTGGACACAGTGACATACAGAATGGGAGATGATAGTGGGAGAACAGCTCAGCAGGAAGAGATCTGGGAGTGCTGGTGACAACAGGCTCAGCATGAGCCAGCAGTGTTCTCTGGTAGCCAACAGGGCAAACTACAGTTTGGGCTACAATATACACAGCATATCCAGCTGGTAAAGAAGTGATACTTCCTCTATATTTAGAGTTGCTGTGGCCTCACCTTGATTACCGTGTGCAGTTCTGGACACTACAATTTAAAAAGGATGTCGACGTCCTTGAGAGTATCCATGGGAGGGCACCAGAGATGATAAAAAGGCTTTAAGGCATGCCATATGAGGAGAGGCTAAGGACAACTGGCTTGTCTAGCCTGGAGAAAAGAAAGCGTTACAGCTTCCTGATGAAGGGAACAGGAGAGGAAGGTGACAGATTCCATGAGCAACAGTGATAGAACATGAGGGAATGATACGAAGCTGCACCAGAAGAAGTTCTAGACATTAGGAAAAATGTCTATGCCATGAAAGTGGTCAGAAAATGGGACAGGCTTCCTAGTGAGGTGGTCAGTGCTCCACGCCCGCTGGTGTTTAAGGAACATTTGGATAATGCCTTTAATATTATGCCTTAACTTTTGGTTAGCTTTGAAGTGGTCAAGCAGTGGTACTAGATTATGTTTGTGGATCCCTTCCAACTGTACCATTCTATTGTATTTTTCTACTGGCTGACAAAGCTGCAGTAGAGTTGTAAGGCCCCAGCCAAAGCATTCACCACTGTATGGGAACTGCTGAATCACGACCTGAACCACTGATTGGTCACCTGAGGTGAGCACCAAGTCAGCCATGGGGCCACAGGTGGAGGTGATATACCTGTGTGATTGGAAGGGGTGGAGCCTGGCTCCACCTCTCCAAAACCCCATTTAAGGGCTGACCACCACCAGGGAAGGATCTCTTCTTGGAGATCCCTCCCATGTGGAGTACCTTGCAAGCCTTGTCATCCTGAAGGTGAGCCATCTTCTCTTTTGTATTATTTGTATCCTATCTCTATAGAACTACTCAAAATATACCATCATCTATACTATTTCTTTGTGAAGTACCATTCTTGGGAGTTATTTGCCCCACAACCACATTACCCAGGGAGCTTAGCTGACTAACTCAGCACATTTGAATCTAAACTAAACAGAAGATGTCTATGATGCTTTCTAAGCATAGCCCATAGCTCTTATTTTCAAATCTTCTGGTGAGTGAGAGCTGACTCAACTAACCTCTTACTGGGTTGAAGAGGTTCAAATTAGACATTTGATCAGTAAACCTATTTCAGCAAAACTCAGATACAGAAAATAAGTAGAAAGACACCTTAATAGACATATTCAATAATTTTCATGTCTTCCACTGATTTTTTTTTCAGAGCCTTAATCAGCTTCAACAGGGGAAATAGAAAAGAAATGAATAAAAGTACAGACTGAATAGATGCATGTGATATTATATTTAAAGCAGTCTCAGTCATCTTCAGCAATGAGCACAAATCTCTCCACTGTGATCTTGTACCTCAGTAACATTCCTGGGAGAAAGAGAAGGAAAATATGTCAGTAGTTGTGTGATGAAGATGAAGGGTATGGAGAAAGGCCCTCATTGAGGGAGGGGTAATATGACAGTAGAAAATACATGATACATTTATTTCTTACTCATGTTTTGATTTCTGCCTAAACTGCTGTTGTTTTCATTGCAAGCTTTAAGATGCCACAATCATTCATTGAGACAACCGTTCAAAGATCCCAATTTGAAGACAAGACTTTGCTCAGTAGCAGAAGAAAATGAAGAATTCAAGGTTAAGTCTGAAGCAGATTACAAGGACCCTGAAAATCCTGCAGAAAATGATGGCCTGCTGATATGAGCCTTTTAATTTAAGTAAGAAAAGAAATTAAGGTACAGGTTTTTCTCTCTGCCTGCTGTGTTAGTTCTATTGATTCTAGGTAGGCTACACATTATGAAGCACCATAACAGATTTTATATAATCACAGTATTCATCCCTTGTGTAGCATAGATTTTAGGGTTTGTCTTGAGTTTTATCCTTTCACTAATTTTCTTTCTTCAATTGCATTAATTTTGCAAACATGAAAAGGCTATGAAATGTTTCAGACCCTTCCTCAGTGTTTATTTTGAGGATAATTATTTGTTCATTCCAGAGAGATCCTATAATCCTTTCTAATTCTTTGGATTTCAGAACCAACAAGGTTCCCTCTTGATGGAGGGGTAAGACACAGGATACATGTCCTTGTTTTATTATATTTGGTATGGCTACATCTGATTATGATATTTCTGAATGTTTTTTGCCTCCTCTTTTATTCACAGTATTTTCCCTGAAGCAAAGCCCTTCACTTATTCTGACTCAGTGTTTTACTGTGTTGCCCAGTAATGTTTTCCAGTGTTTGCTAGGCTTCGTGTGCTCATTTTTTTTCTTTGAAAACACACTGCATAACCTTGAGGCTTGCACTGGCTGTGCTAGAATCAGCTTTCCTCATGGAGATCAGAAAGCAGCAATGTACAGAATACAGCCCTTAGCTATCTTTTGTATCAGTTCCACCAGTCAGAGGATGAAGGAAATTTCTCTGATAGGAATGTTTAGGTTGATTCCAGAACTTCAGCATTAAGCAATGACTCTTGTGAGCACAATATTTTCTCCCTTGTGCTCTGTCTTCCTTGAATGCACACACATGCATGGACTTCCTGCTGAAATAGGTAGTATGGCTGAGGTATATGCGAAAGGATCAGTCCTACCTCTACTGAGATTCTTAGGTGGTTCATGTACTGAGCAGGGAAAACAGGTTTGTAATGATCAAGAGGTTTTGGATATAAATTTTAATTATTTACTGGCAAAAGAAGTAGTGTGATGAATCTATTTTAAATTAACAGGATAACTTCTTTGCTGGTATCATTTAACTTTTGGGGAGGAACAGGAGGAAGCACAGTTCTGTCAGCAGGAGCTACATCACTATGAAGAGAGTTTCCTGTCTCATTACAGTGGAAAGCACTTCTTGGTGTCAGTGAAACTTGAGTGGGAGTCCTGCAATAATGTTGTGGGAGTGTGGAGAAAGATGTTACTGTGGAATTAATAATGTGCTAAGAAGGAAAGAGTGTTCTAGCAAAGAACTGTCAAAAAGTATTGATGACTGAAAGCGAAAATATATGGCAACTCTGAGTTAAAATTTTGGCAGAACATTTCTGTATGAGAAGCAGGCTATTTATGGCAGCTTCTTGAGGAATTAGTGACCTTTGAAGTTGTGCTGAAGTGGCAGAAGCAGCAGAGTGACATTTGTTGTTTTCTGTAGTACTGATTTGGACACGCAGTGTTGACTTTATCAAGACATTCTCTTCTGATCTAGGTTACTTAATCACAGAAGTGCCTCGGCAAAGACAAATATATATATAGAAATGAGTGATGAAGAAATATTTTGAGAAACTGTTTCATAGCCAAATATTGAACAAGTGCCGGGTTCTACATTTAAGTAGAATAAGACTGGAAATCTTGTTGATTTGAGTGGGTATTGGCTTCAATGCTGAAACAATGTAGAGATGCCCACTTTGATGTAGCTGAAGGAAGATGTCACCTTTCTCATGTACTCAGTCACTGTCTGTGATGATTACTGTCCCCAACAGTTGTCCGACTGAAATCACTTAAGTTAACTTTATTGATTTTTCCCAAAGTAACTTAGAGACTGCTTCGAAGGACTGCCCTGGCAGCCCTCTGGTGGAGTCTGTAGCCTCCAGAAAAGGAATGAATTGGCTGGCACATTTGGACATATAAGAGGACTTCTATCTGTCCCTTGCACAAATGAAAACATTTGTCTTGTCTAGAACATTTCAGCTAGTTATTTTGCCTTGGACATATGGGATTTTTTTTAAAGATTCTTTATAAGTACCATAATGTACTATGTTCATTTCATTTTGATTTTTTTAATGTTGTGACCATTTTTAGCTAAAGCAAGAAATAATTAAAATGGTCAACACTTTTCCTAATACTTGCCTACTGCAATATGCTGTGATGCTGAAATCAAAACATCCTTCAAGAAAATATTGATTTGAAATATTGGTATTGATTTGACTATGAAAAATTGCTTAAATAGAGTTGATATAATGTGCTAGGAAATTTCTGGAATAGCATAATGTAATTATTTTAAGGTTACTTTTTGAGTTTTACTTTAATATTTGTGCTGAAAGAAAACATTTTGATTAAGGGGAAAATGGCTGACCCAAAATGCCTCTTTTTGATTAAAAATTTTGAAGTAACAAAATGTCTTTGGTCTCATTTGCTTTTAGACCAGCTCTTACATGAAACAGGAATCCAAGTTACAATGCATCTGTAGAAATGTATGAATGGATATATGCTATAGGTGACCTCTTGAGGCCCTGTGGTTCTAGTTTAAGACCCCAAAATACATGTATTAGTTTTAGCTGGATGCCTCATTTGATAAAAATGCTTGTGAATGTAGTAGTTGTGCAAGTATTTTTAAGCTATGATGACGTTAAAGGTTTTTTCTAGTCATATATTAAATCTATCAATATTTTCAATTATCTCCACCAATAAAATACGCCAATAAATCTTCCTGATGTGCACAAAAGGTAAGTACCTGCAGAAGAATGGAAAGTTTGATACTGGTTCCATTTACTTGAGTAAAAATCTGATTTAACTCTGTTTTACTCATGTAGACTCATTCTCTTTTAACATGTTTGAGCTTTGTTGTCACTAACACAATGAAGTTTCTTTTACAGAAACAGAATGAAAAGCTCATATTATTTCAAGACATCAGAAGGCATAAACTTTTGCTCTGAAAACGAACTTCTTATAAAAGACTAATAAGTCATGCTAAAGATCATGCTGTGCAAGAGGACAACACAAATGACTACAATCCTGAGAAGACAAATGAGCATACAGAGGGTGCATAACTAATTATGACCTCTCATTACTGGGCACTGTCCTATTCAAAGCCATAATTTTGATAGTAATTACTATTAATTGTTTTAATTAGTCCCTCCTGAGCTTTCTTAGAGCTCATACTGTGAGGTTAGTATTTCTTGTTTGCTTCCAAATATGATAAATGTAAATTTTATTTTTATGACTTTGCAGAAATGCCTTCCTCATTTTTTTGTGCCAGTACAGAAAGGAAGTAGGAGAAAATGCTAAAGGCTTAACTGCTTTGCTTTGATCCTTCTCAGTTATTAAAAATGAAGCCATCAAGTAAACAGCTGCAAAAATTAAACTTCACAAATACATGGGGCTTATAGGAACCACAAGGTCTGCTGTAGCAGCTGTCTGACACTTGAGGCATCAACTTCATTCCTAGGTTGGAGTAGGTGGAGCAGCAATCACATCTCTGCCCATGCTGTGCTTGGACAAATTTGTCCCACCCCTTTACACAGTGATGCAGGGCAGGTGTTGCATGGTGCTGCTATCACTGTATTGCTTCTGGAGTCCTGGCACAGAGCTCCAGCTCTGCTTGATCAGAGGTAGAAGCTGGGAGGAGGGCATGTACTGCTTCCAGGTGTGCAGCAACTTGTTGAGGGCTGCGATGGATCCTCCATTCCCTGGTGTACTCCACTCAAGGTAAAGGGATTTCTGGAATACATTTATATTTAAAAAAACATGTATATATAAAAATATGTATATAACCATTCATCAAAAAGAGATGGTAACTGTGTGAATTGGCTCAGATGAGCACAATTGGCCAAGAGGGACTTTCTGGCATCTAATTTAATATATCTGTAGTGGAGGGATAGGAAATAGATGAAAATAAAATAAACTTCTGAATCTGATTAGTATTTCTTTCCCTGTAAGGAAACTATAGGGCAAGTTCCCTTCCCTTTTTTTTTCTATTTAATGTTCTGTCCCTTCTGTTAAATAGGATGCTTCTATGTCATTCACAGAATGGTTTAGATTAGAAGGGACTTTTAAGATCATTCCATTCCCCCTCCTATAGTCAGGGACACCACCCTCTGGATCAGGTTGCTCAAGGTCCCATCCAGCCTGGCCTTAAATGCTTCCAGGGAGAGGGCATTCACAGCCTCACTAGGAAACCTGTTCCAGCATCTTACCACCCTCACAGTAAAGAATTTCTTCCTAATACCCAGTCTAAATCGACCCTCTTCTGGTCTAAAATCATTACCCCTCATCCTGCCACAGCATACCTTTATAAAAATCCCTTCCCAGCTTTCCTGGGGGGAAAATAGTGAAGTTATTTTGTAACAAAAATGAATTTTAATTAGTCCTATGGAATAAAACCTTCCCAGCTAAAGAAACAAAGTCTATGTCTTAGAGTTTGCAGCTTCCTTCACTGGTGAGGCAGCAATGGAAATGGGAAAATGCAAAACTGAGGTGGGAGGAAGGTCTTGATTTGGATCCTTCCTGGTAGGAATAAGTCATAAAACGTTCTGTAATTTTTCCAAATCTGGAAACTGGGTATTTTTCTGCAGAATTTCTTTAGAGGCAACAGAGTACGAGCATGGTATCTCAACAATAGACACTGCCTTTGAATTTTAAAAGGAAACTGTAGAGTATGACTTTGAGAAAGTCACATAAAGGCAAGAAGCAGGGTTTGGCTTGCCAAAGAAAAACAACTCTAATCTAAATGGCATGAAGTCCTTTGAGTTTTTGTTTTATGTTTTGCTCTTTTCATTTTCACTCTTTGAAACAGAAATGAAGAAAATCCCTAAATCTGTTGACTGGCAGAAAAACAGCTCTTGCAGACAAAGGAGTTACATTAATACATGTGGGTATTGCTGATATCAGTAGGACTGCTTAGTTCAAATGAGGACAAATTAATATAATCAGTTTTCATCTTTGGTGCAACTGGGAACTCTTGGGCATCTGATTATAGGTTGGCAGCACTTTCATGGAAATTTATCAGCCTGCTTTGAATTTTTCTAAGTTCCACTTCCACTAGCACAGTGATCATGTTGATAAGAGGCCTTATGGTACTATGTTTGCACATCAAAATTATGTGCCTTGTCAGAGCAGTGAGGTTGCAGTTTAAAATGTGTAATAATGCAGCTTTAACCCGAGCTCCTTACCCTGGCTGCATTAGACCTTCTAGAATACACTTTGCATTTCACAGGTATCAGGCAGTTGCTGTAAGGATCAGAGCTCTACTGAATGTCCTTCTAATGGTTGCATTTCTATAGGCAAGTCTGGTTCAAAAACACAATCAAAGGGTATGCTCTGCCATTTTTACTCATTTTCAAAGATCCTTTGTTCCACAAAAGGTTTCTTTTTGCCTCTGAGGCATTATACTTCCAAATTTACCCAAAGCTTGATTTTATAATCATGTAGTTGAAACAGAAAACCCCCACAACATAAGGCTTCTTTTCATGTTTAGTAGTCAGTGCTCCCTAAATCAGCTTTGTGGTTTTTTTTGTTTTGTTTTTTAATGGAGAAAGATGCAGAAATTTCTACACCATGAAAGGAACCATAATTGATTAGTAGTACAGGAGCATTACTAGAAACATTTATACTTAGAAAATAGATGTTATCTTCTGGATTAGACAACAGGAAATGTACTCCTATAAGAAAATGATCTTTCTAGAGATAGCAGCACACAACATTCCTAACTCACCACAGACACTGGCATGTTATTCCTTCAGTGTCCCAGGAGTATCCCTCTAATTGACTGTGAGACAGCTATTCCTATTATCCTGGTTATAAGCTGTACCTTTCAATGCCTAATTAACTAAGACTATGAACAAACACATCGTTCTGCTAAGTTCTGCCTTGTCCACATGTCCACCTCCTCACCTGAGGAAACACGGAGTTAAGGCAAATTCAGACCTTGTTTTTTAGGTATGTCCTCGCCAGAAGGGAAATAAACTTCTGACTCAAAGTTGGGTCATCCTCAGTATTTTCTGTACTTGGTTTAAAACAAAGAAGATTCTTCTTCCTTTCAGTTGGATGTGCTCCTGAGGTGCTACATGGGGTCACCTGGAGCCTGGGGAAGCCCCAGTGGAGGTGGCACAGTCTTTTGTCAGTGCCAGCTCCCAGTAGTGGTACTGGAGCACTGAGAGTATTGCCAGCTGTTGAGCTGGACTGCCATACCCAATAATGATATAGTCGTAAACACAGAATAATATTCTATGTGCAGCTGAGAGCAGGAAAAATTGTCGTTGTTGTTGCCCCACTTAAACATCCTGGCTCAAACATTCAGGTTCTGCTTTGGCTGCAACATGCTGTGGCTGAGGAAGGCAATCAGCAAAAGCTATGTTAAGCTATCTTTAGGTCCCATCAGTTCTGCCTGGCCAATCTCTCTTCCAGCCTCATCCAGAGCTTTCCTGCTCATGTTAGCCACAGAGAGCAGCTCTGGGCACTGAAGTCTGCTGTGCTGCAGGCGAGCGGCCAGAGAGTGCAAAGAAGGGAATTACATAGAGGGATTATGTTGCTGTGCCTGTACTAGCAAGTGATGAAGCATGATAGGAGCCTGGTGAAACAGTGCTGATGGTTCCCAGTGAAACCTGGAAGAGTGCTTTGGTCTCTGACAGGAGTGGATGAAAGGACGGATGGTGGGGAACACATTGCTTGGCTCTGCTGCACAGGGATAGTATCAATATGCAGACAGCACACAGTGCAGTAAGTGCAGCACAAGAGACCCTCTCTGGGGTCCCTGGTCTCAGCAGTAGTGTGAGCGGAGGCTCTCCTGGCCTCCTGAGGATGAGTTCAAGTTGTGGCTTCTTTTCTGCTGTTAATAGCATGGATAGCTGATGAGGAAGAGGAAGAGAGGTTTGTCTTCACTTCCAAAGTCCAGGTATAAAAATTTATCTTCATAATTGGAAAGAATAAATACACTTAACTATTATCTTTTCTGATATAAACAGTTGTTCATCCAAAAACACAATTGAAAATTCTGTATCTTGGTTTCATTTAAAAGAATACAATTACACTTATGATGGATGTTGTAATATATGCATCAATTTCATGAGGAGACAGCTATCTGTGTGGGTTGATTTCTGATAACTCACGAAATGCTACATGCTACAAGGCAGTTCTTGTAAGGCCTTTTCTCCTATATTATACCTAGATAATGCAAATATAAAGCTTAATTCTCTATAGATTACCTCAGTCAATGGTATATCTGCTTTTGCAGACCAGCAGCAGTCTGTTCCTCAGCCTCCATCACTGCGTTAGCTCAGTGCCTTCCTACCAGCACACTGTATGCAAAGTTTATAAACGCCTTTGCTACAGCAGCCATTAACAGCTTTATAGGCTATGTGAAATGACATTCTGGGATGTATTTCCTTACTCTGCTGTACCTGATGACTACTTGGAGACAAAGAGACAAGTCAAAAAGCAAGAAGGTGCTTGAAAAAGTAGTGGGGAAATACTGCTTCGCTCTGAGCAATGAGCGAGGTTAGAGGATCTGAATGCTCCATGCTTAATACAAGATAGGAGTGCTTACAGAAAGGAAAAACAATCCAGTCCATACCCTGTTTGTGCAAGCCCGTAGGGCAGGCAAGCAACTTAAAGATTTGAGTCTAAGGAGACAAAATAAACCCACAGAAATTATGGATAGGTTTCCTTTATGGCTTTGCATGTTTCTGGACTACACAGACTCTTATTCATCTGGTTCACAGAGATATCAAGTCTTATATCTGAATGCAACAGAAGTGCTGAGATTTTGAAGATGTGAAAAAACACATAGAAATAAATATGTATGTCTGTTCACATTGTTTATAAATACTGATACAAGTAAACCCTGTAACCACAGCCAGAGTTACCAGCAGGATGCCTCTCTGACCCACAAGGTGCCATGTATCCATGTCTCTCAGCACACCAGCTCCCTGCTCCATGTCACTGGTCCCTGTCTTCAGCTCCAGCCAGGGTTCCAACCATTTGCAATGACACAGCTGATTTTCCTCACTTTATCTGAAACATTTTACAGTAGAAGTAATTAATCAGTTTGTAAGTCACTGGGTTGCAAAGCAAGCCGTGCAGCCATGTTGCAGGTATGGGCAGAAGGGAATTGTTGGTTGGAGCTTAGAAGTTAGGGAGAGAAATGAGGAGAAGGAGCCTATATCAGGCCCTTGCTGCATTAGAAAGGAATTAGTGACAGGTGGGGACAGCATGCACAGCAAAGAGAAAGAATATAAAATAGTTAGACACTGGTTTTACCACAAAGCCAGGCCTGTCTTGGCAGTTTCTGCCACTGACGAGAATTAGAGAGAAACAGTCTCCCCAAGCATCCTATGATGCCATCTGGCTTATTACAGAGGAAATCCCCATTGGCAATCTGTTTTTTTTCCCCTTTTTTCTTTCCACAACAGCCTGAACAAGTGCCAAGATTATTTTCCTCTCTCATGCTCCCTCTCTTTGGAATCGAAACATTATTCAGTAGAAGGGGGAAATATGTGCTGTATTGGCTTAGATGAAGGCAGCAATTTAAGGAGCTGGAGTCTTTGCAAGCCTGAGAGGGAAGCAGGACTGATAAAGGAGATTAAACAAGCTGAGACTCTTTTGATGAACAAACTGAACCATCTTGCTGCTGAAAAAATGGAGATAGAACTGATAGCTCTGCTCTACTCTCTGCTGCTTGCCAGAGCTATCTGCTTCCATTATTAGCCCAGAGGGCCATGTAGGAAAGGAAAGTGAGTCGGCGTATAGAAGGAGTGCAGGTGAGATGAAGGAAGAGTGAGCAGGGAGCAACACTTTATTACAACTCTGCAAATTACCCACTGTGGGCAATTACTTTGCCACCTCCTTGTCTTTTCTGCAAGTTTTCCTTCCCTGAGATTAGCAATGTGCATTCACAACAGTGGTCTGCCTCTGACAGGAGTAGAGTTGCATGTGGTATGGTTAGTTTTAATTATTTCCAGTGCAACATCCATATTATTTTCAGAACAGAGCTGATTTAAATTATAGCTTGTCTGAAAACTGTGATTGACCTGCAGAAAGGTCCTAACATGTTTAAAAAGATTATTATACTGGAGGAAAATGTTGAATGTTGTGCTATATACTGAATATTAACTCTTATCCTAAATACCTAGATCTGTGTGTGAATGGTCTCACACACATATACACAGAACTGGAGATTTTTTATATAGTATTTTTTTAAGTATCCTTTTTTTTTTTTCCAGGTGAATGAATAATCTCAGTTTTCACTGTTTAAATCCTTGTATATTTTACTCAAGCTAATAATTTTCATGCTAGTTTGAAATGTTAATGTGTATTTTGAAAATGACATAGAATATGTATGGGACCTACATGTGTGCTGCGTGGAAATCTGCTCCTGTATTTTCAAGGTGACAGCCTTGGTACAATAGAGAACCCCTCAATTTCTGTGATCATCATTTATAATCCGTAGGACAGAAAGAGGACCGTTACATTTCCCTCTCTCCTTCTATTGTACAACCAGTCATAAAGATTTGTTCCTCAGCCATGCTAGTTTTTTAAGATTATAATTCAATTGCATTCTTATTGTATCTTCTCCCTTCTTCCCTGTAACACAAAAGACGCTGAACTATTTGATCAAAAAATACAGAACTTGTTCAAAGCAATTGCATTGTGCATAAACTATCTATCAATACTGAGCTATCTGGGGCATGGAGTATTTAACAAACCTAGGGAAAAAAGCAGTGAGCTCATCAGGTTTGAAAGAATTGTATTCAATGTCTGCAAAGCAATCATTCTTATGCTAACACCAGCGTTTGAAGTATGCTCTAAGTGTAATAAGTGTATTGCCTAGAGTCTGGTTTTGTTGTTGTTCATGTTGTTGTTTGCTTTTTTAATTCACCATGAAAGTTTCTATTATTTCTTTTATCATGTACCATTCATATTTAAATTCAAAAAACAGTAGTAATATCTCCAGGATGAAGAAGCTTTATTCTACAGAAAAAGAACTAAATGTTAAAATGAGGCTTTTCAGATATCACCAAAAGCATTCTACAGCTCCATGGAAAGAAACATAACAGGAGGGGGAAAAATATATGAGGGAATTCAGTACAGCCTGTAAATAAGGAAAGGTGAGTTACGTAATCTCTGGACAGATTTTGATATAGATTCTACATATTTGGTTCTTCACGATTATTTTCTATGGTTTTAAAAGTTTACTGCAGTAAGTTTCATTGCATTGAGAAATTTCACCTGTGAGGGCACCTGGAGCTTATGGGAAAACCCACACCAATGAGCTATGGGTCATCAGTCAGCAAGACTCATGAGGTAATTGGGAAGTTGTCTTGATTGATGGTAGAGATGTACTCAACAAAAATAAAGACTTGAGATCTTTTTAAGAAATTTGCTACTGTTTGATCACCCTTAGTCATTACGTGAATCATTAATTGAGTAACTCCATGAAGTTTGAAAAATGAAGAAAAAGAGCAAGCATCTAAATGGTCAAACTGTAGGTCAGAAACTAAGCCACAAGTTAGAGTATTCAAATATAATGAGCTGCCGAGTGGTTTGAACAGGGCTGATAAGTTTTTGATAAAAGGCCATGGATTATTGCTTTTACTCAGTTATATTGCCCTTGCAAAAGACAAATTGCTCAAAACAGAGGACAAATGTGCTTCCTTAGAAGTCTCTTCGTAGAGAATGTACGCAAAACTAATGAAATAAATGAAAAAGGAACCTATAATAAACAAAATAGTGACATTTATGTGCAGGAAGCATATAAAAATTGCCTTTGCAATAGAAAAGACATCTTGATTGTGAAATTGGCTGCTGTTGGAATAGCACAATTTTAGTAATCTCTCTATTCCATGCACGATATTTTATTGCTATTTTCCATCGAATCCATCACTCAGCTTACTCAACTATAGGAGTTTTCACCAAAAAGCACTGTACCAACTGCGTCAGTAATTTATATCTGATAAGAAATGAAAATATTCATGGGTTTTTGCAAACCATGTATACATTGCTGGAAGTGTGGCAGAGAATAATGAATACTCTCAAGTATCTGAGGGTATTTGTTTCTTTTCTTAACTTTAAAAAGAAATACAAATTTTGTAAACACATGGAATCAAAATTTCAGACTTTGTTACAGTGAAGAAGTTCATCTCTAGGAAATAAAAAAAAATAAAGATAGCAGAAGCAATGCAAACTCATGATGGTCCCCTTGATTCTCCTCTCCTATTAACTAAGAAGTTTTTGGGAAAAAGCGTAAGGCCAGAATGAATGGATTTCTAGTCTATGTTTGTCCCACCATTCAAATGCTGTTTATGGAAATGAGGTGGGTGCAGAAATGAGGACCAGCCTGGTCACTGGAATTTGCCCTTGCTTGGGACTGACAGGCACACACTGGTTACACGTGCAGGTCTGGCCCATTGCTGCGGGGCCAAATTCCTTTGCAACCTGTGCAAATTGCAGAATCCTCTTTGCCTATGTGCGAATGTGAAGTGACATTGTTTAACTTGTTTTACTGTGGAATTTGCACTGGAACGAGGCAGAGAAGAATGCATTTAGTCACTGTCATTAAAAATGCTCAGACATTGCTTCTTCATGAGAAAGGAAAAAAATAAAAAGGACATCCCTTAAGATAAAGGTTGGGTGCATGTTGTGCTGATGTATGTAAAGCCCTGGCCAAGCTCCATGCACAGGGCTCACCCTGCTCAGTGATGACACCATGATCAGCATTAACAAGGTGTCAGTGAGTCCTTCTGTAGACTACTTATTCCAAAGCAGCACAGCAATGCCAGCTCTTCTTGCCTCCTGCAAATCCAAAGAGCTGGAAAAAAAACAACCCGCTTGTGCTTCATTGTGACTGCTGCTGAATGGGGAGCTCCAAGATGGTCCTCATGCTTCTGAGTGCAATCATGTTAAGAATAGTTCAGATCTTTCTCAGTACTCTCTGTCCAAATATTTTGTATGTACTGTAGCTTAGCAATGCCTCCCAGGAAATATTACTCTGTCAGTGGGCAAACAATTGCTTAGCTTGAAAGAAATGTAATTATTTTAGGCATGCACAAATGTTTTTGGCTGCATGATGCTGTAACATTATTAACTGCGGGGGGAAAAAGAAAGCTAGTTCTATTTTAGAAACTATATTGCCATTGTCCTAAAATGCAAAATAGTGTAAGTCCTATCCTGACCAGAATTCCACATTTGCTCTTGATAGTAGATTGGATTTCAGAGTAGGATTAAGTAAATAAGTCATATTAAAATGACAAAATGGGTAAATAGAATATAATGTGAAATGAAATGTAAATTGGATTTAGGCAAACACTTTTATACAGACCTCCTGTCAAACCCTATCAGACTGCTTCAAATTCCTACTGTGATTTCTGCTCGCAGTTCTATTACATGTTGCCACTCAAGGGCATTTGATGTTTTCTCTCTCTGGAAATTCATTTGCATTTAAATGATTTGAAATAATCATAAAAGCCAAGTGCTATGAAGTTTGAAATTAGTTACTGTCTATAAATTGCGATGCCATTAAAAGATGATTTTGAAGAGCTTTGCTGTCTCAAATGTATGCAGATTAAAATCTAACAAAGTACACCTTGTTACAAAACTGTAAAGAATGGTGTGACATGGACTTAAATTGATTTATTCTCCTACTAGTGCCTATAAACTTTACATACTTGGGTTTCTTCTGAAAGAGGAAAAAAAAACTTTCATTTGCCTGCTGAATCTGAGCCAAATTCTGTTCTCAGATGGGGTTTCATTGGGTGTATCTGACACCAGCACTTGGCCCTCAGAGTTTAATCTATCTGCTCAATTAAATTTCTGGAAGTGCTGTATGAATAGCTGGGTCTCATAATTTTTTTATGGTGGGAATAAAGGAGTAGGATTGGAAACAATGGAGGCCATTTATGGTTGGCAGTGCGTGTATACGTACGCATATATATGAATAGATGTTCATTTTTTTCACCTCTCCCTTGAATTCCGTGTGTTCTCCTGGTGGGTGTTTCTACAGGGTCTTCTTTCTGAGGCAGCTGTTGCTCTTGGTAGGTCACCCTGCAGCTGGCCTCACCTTCCTCATGCTGATGGAAAGCTGAAAACCATTTAGGAGCACAAATACATTTTGAAATACTGAAATCCTTTTTGAAACAGAACTCCCTTCTCAATCAATCCCTAGGTAGACTTAGGAAGTTCAGAGTTGTCACCTCATAAGCTCATCTTTCACTTGGCCTCCCATAGCACTGCTCTACTTTTTAACCTACTCCTGCTCTCTGTCTGTGAGACCTTATTGCAGTATACAGTCTAATATAAATTCCTAGTCTTTCTTTGTTTATACCATTGGGAGACTATAACTTTACATCTTTGGATACCAGCAGTACATTCCAAATGTTTTCCTAGCCCCAAATCATTTTAAATTGGCTTAACCGCACATATACACTCAACTATGTCTACTTGTATAACTTGATCATAAGATGTTTGTAACAAGGAAAGCAAAACTGCCTTGGTTTATAGGTCTCAGAACCCGGGGATGGAATTACCTCTTTATAAACATATTTATGTGTGCATTTTTATTATTCAGAAGAATGAGAGAAATGTGCTTCACACTGTGGAGCACGTTTTACAGGACAAGTAAATGTAGCATTTTTATATTTCCAGTGGTTCAAAAATTCCTAATATGGTTTTCTTGAAGATAATATTACTTCTACAATTGTTATGGTTTCTATTACAGTGATGAAGACTTCTATGCTTGTTTGTGTGTGAGTCATAAAGCAGAGTGGTTGCTTTAGCTACCTCTACAATGAAGAGCCTATTATCTGAAGTTGTCTTAGTAGCTAGTGTGAACTATCAGCTAATCCTTCCTTAATTACAGTGTGAAAATTCAATGTATGCACAGCAGTGTGGAGACAACACCTAGCCTCTCAAGTCAGGATCTGTACTGCTGCAGCATCAGATATGCTGTCGAGGGTGGGGAAAGAGGCAGAGATGATTCTGCTCTTTGAACATAGTATAAAGCATGGATCCTGCTTGGAAGCCCAAGTTGTTTAACAGAAAACAGCAGTCATAGACATGGGGAAGAGGACTCAGCAGACCAAGGACAGTAACATTTGCTTAGGATGATTCTCCCATGGCAGTTTTCATTGCAAAGGCACCTGCTCTCAATGCATGTTTTGCTCAAAATCCCATTTGGAGAACTCATCCAAAGCAAATATACTTTCAGCTCCAGTTTTGTCTGGTGAGAACCATAGACTACTGTTGTCTCTTGGTTCATGGAAGTGACCTGGCCACTAAGCTGTCAGTTGTCTTCATTCACATTCACAGCCCTCTTCATCTCAGAATGCCCCAAAGCATTAATGAGCCCTGGAGCAGCTCAGCTTGTCTCATCTCAGAGAACGAGGAGTATTCCCCAGAAGTCCTACTAGTGTCTGAAAATGTCAGAAGCTGCTGAGTACCAGCAGTAATTTGGACAGGAATGAAGGGTTCGTTGTTTGACTATCTGACCCATGGGGTTACTCCAGGAGCCAGCTTTTATGCTGAAAGAGAACTAAACAATCTTGAGGATGGTGGTCAGTCAATATTTCAGTGGCAAATTCTTTCCGAGTTCTCTAAAGAAAGGTTGGAAAAGCCCAACTTCAGGTGCAGTCCTTCAGCAGAGAGTGGTTTACTGAAAGAATAAATGCAAAGCTTATGAAAAGAATAACATTTTGATGACTCTTTTACACGTGTTCTTTCAATAAAGAAACTCAAAAAATGAGCCAAAGTCATAGGTTCTATCCTGCTTTAAATCCTTATTCAGAGCCAACTGAAGAAAGTTTTGCAAATCATCTGGCTTTGAGAACACTTACCACTAGAAATGTGATCTGGCAAAATAGATAAAAAATTACTAGGAGCTGCAGATGAAATTGTGGCAGGAGATTTAACTGAAAAAAATAACATTTTATGTATCCAGGGCAAAACAATATCTCCCAGAACATATTGCAGTCCGATCTTCGCAGATGTTATTAAAATAATGCAGAGTTTGATAAAAATGCATAAATTATACTTTATTGTTATGGATTATAAAATGTGCTCTGAAAGGGATGGTAAGCACAGCAAGCATTTTGCTTTATCTGGTTTGACAGCGCTTCATTGCCATTAAATGAGGAGGCATAGCTTTACAGAATTTGCAAAAGGCAGAGGAGGAAAGGCCACAGAATCAAAACTTTCCAAGGATGGGACTGTCTCCTTGTGTGTTTAAACAGTGCTTTGCACAGACATGAGCATAAATCACAGAATCTTTCTTCTCCAGACTAAGATGATAACTTTTTGCTTTTCCTGTTTTCAAAGCCTCATGTTCTTGTACACAGCCTGAGTGCCCTTTTGCTTTCACCTGCCTTTTTTCCTAACCACTCCCTATGGGCATTCTTTTTTAGCTGTGCTCTGACCTATGATAA
Source organism: Cyrtonyx montezumae (assembly GCF_038088225.1). Classification (NCBI taxonomy): domain Eukaryota; kingdom Metazoa; phylum Chordata; class Aves; order Galliformes; family Odontophoridae; genus Cyrtonyx; species Cyrtonyx montezumae. Next base: position 54,851,708 of record NW_027071936.1, read on the forward strand.
GGAATGTAAAGTTTTGGCTCCTCAAAACTGCTTAAGTTCAACACTGTGGCTCAGACCTGTCACTACACAAGACGGCTTTGAGGGCCAGGACTGCAGTACTGAATTTAAAACATAGTGGGAGGTAAGCCCATCTCCTACAACAGCAATGACATTTTCAGTTTTAGGGTTTTTTCCCTTCAGGCAAGCATTTCTGAATGTTCTGGAGTGGAAACTAACAGATGGGATTTCTTTAAAAAGATACAAACCACAGCGTAGGGTTTCAATCTGATTTATGCATTTTTTTTTCTACCAGAAGGGAGCTAGACTGTGCTACCTACTTAGGTAATTAATGATTCAATGCACAGCCACCATACACTGGAATTTAAGCTGCTGGAAATTTCATTTGTAGCCATAAGAATGCAAAGGGACACAAAAAGCTTGATTGGTTTGTGTGGCGTTCCTGAGTTAAAATTAAACCTATTACCAGGAGCATACAATGCAATATTGTTACATTAAAGCTGTGTTTATTCTTCTTTATGTAGATTGTTTCCCATGAATGGTAAAATTTGGTGTATCTTTTGTAAACAGAGGTGAAAATATTACTTTGTTGCTGTAACACCTATTTGTAGCTGTGCATGCTGTCTATTGCCTGCATCTTGTCTCTGCTGTCTGCATATTGTCTCTGCTGCCTGTATAGTTTTCCATCCTAATCATTGTAACTAATAGGTATATTAGACATCCACGAGATAGTTTAGTCCCTTCTAGCTAAATGGTAGGAGACTGCATTTTGTGAACATGCTGGTTATGCTTCAACTTTATCTTCAAGCCCATGTGTTGCTCATTGCTCCTCTGCTCCCTTCAATCATTTTATGAAAAGAGTTCCCGCTTCCCCTTTCACTTGCTGTACCCTATAAACAGGAGGCAAGAACCCCACAGGAAAGCAGTTTTTTTGATGCATGAGTTTAGGTTTGTTTAATATGGGAATAAATGTGAGTAAAGGTGAAATACAGAATGCTTGGTGTCTCCACTGGAACTCTCTTAGCTGTATGCACCTGGGCAAACAGTCAGCCCCTCGCTAAGCCAGCAGCCTTCTGCCTCCCTTGCATGGCCCCTGAGGACTGAAATGGCCTCCAAGTGCAAGGCAGTAGTCAGAACTGCAGTTACAGCTTAAGTCTAGAGAGCGTTTAACTATGTGCTTAACTTTAAGCATTTTTTTCAGTCCCACTGGCCTCAACAGGATTTAACAAGGCACTTAACATCCTTCCTGAACAAGAATACATTCCTGGAGTCAGTCTTAACAGGGCAGCTCACTAATTCCTTTCTTAATGCTCTCTGAGTCCTACCACTTTGGTAACAGTGTGCAGGAGCTGGCTGTGCTCTGACGGCTTTGAGCAGGTGAAGAATAAAGATAAAAGTGAAAAATCATCAGCTGTCTTCAGCCCATAAGGCCACCTCTATCCTGGGCTGCATCCAAATTAGAGTGGAAACAGAACGAGGGAGATGATGGTCTTCCTCTACTCTGCCCATGTGAGGCCCCACCTGCAATACTGCTTCCAGACTGGGGTCTCTGGCACAAGAAGGATGTGGAGCTGTTGCAGTAAGTCCAGAGGAGGCCATGAGGGTGATCAGAGGGCTGGTGCCCTTTCTTCTCCTGTGAAGAAAGGTTGAGGGAGTTAGGCTTTTTTAGCTTGGAGAAGAGAAAGCTCTGGGAAGGCGACCTCAGTGCAGCCATTGTAGGGTCCGCTTCAGCAACACAGGCTGTGGGCTGGGTCCCCAGCACCAGACAGATAAACCACCAGTAACATACCACAGAAAACATGCTGCAACGACAGGAAGGGGACTCAAAAGGTAATTCAGAATTTCTAAGTGCTTCCCTACATAATCTAAACCTATTATTTGTCTGGCTCTGATTACGCTGTTGCTGTTGATTTAAAGTGTAGCACTATCAATATTTTTGCATGGTCTTTGCTTAGGAGGAAAGTAAGCAGAAGAATGAACACTGATTAAGGGAAATGTGACCAAGTCTGTTTACTGATAATATATGTAGCAACACTGAGACATGTAAATTGTATTCAGGGATTGCTTTCTGGTCATGTTTATGATCTTCAATATATTTGTGCATTTCTGGTTTACTGCATGGGCAAAGCTTGGATTTCTGAATTATGGAGGCATTGTGAATTTTTCTCATGAGGTTTCAAATGCTAGGTCATTCAACAGACCTATGGTGCTATTTTGTAATACTTCTAAATACAATTTTATTGGCCCCTTTTCTCACTGGAGAATACACTAAAATTTGATTAAGAGTGAATGCCTTCTTTAGGAGTTTTTCATAGTGTCTTCCTTAAAGTAGCTTTTCTTTTCTTCATTTCATCTTGAAAGGTCATTTTAGGAACTAAAAAGCCCTGTTGCCAACTTTTAAAATAATTATGATCTCCAATAAAATGCCATCTATTTTTAACATTGTACTTATTAATGTGTCTTCTTTAAAGACACAAAGTAGATGACTTTTTTCATGAATAATGTATGACTCTAGAGACTATGTATGCTATGACATGAATTATCTACTACTTTTCCACTATTTGCTGATAAAGTGGGGTGTTTTCCACATATTCTGTAGTCAGCTCATGTTTGGATTTGGTTTCTTTTTACTGCTGTATTTGAATGATGACATTTCGTTGTAGTTTATACCACTTGATAGCATAAAATGTCAGGAGGAAATGATCATAACACCTCTGCAGGTGATAAGTATTCCTTGCTTGTACTTCACAAAGTACAATACACTGCATTACGTAAAGGAAAAGCAGACAGAGTGGTAAAAGAAATGGGATTATGAACATGGAGTGTGACCAGTTTTGCTCAGGAAACATCTAGAACATATTTTAGAAAAATAAATGCCTGCTGTTTCTAAAAGATTTGCAGGGATGGACAGTATTTATTAAAGTCAAAGAGACACTAAGCTATACGCAGAAACTGGAATCTTGATTTTTTGGCTGAGGGATCAGAAAAGGAGATAGTGGTATGGAGTAGTTTGTGATGTCCATGGGCAAATTTGATGTGTTTCAGTATTTTCACATGCCAGGGTCAACAGTAGTTGATGTGGATTTAAGCTAGTAATTCAGACATGAAGTAGAAAAACACAAGAATGTTTGGGAGAAAAAAAAAAAAAAGAAAATACCTTAGGTGACACTTTAAAATAGCTGTTAAATATTCAGGTGATAGCAGTTAAATATTCAGGTGGCTAAATGTCTCTCAGGAGACGGTGATGTTTAGGATGAAGAGGAGAAAAAAAAATTAGTGGAATTGGAGAAAAGTAGATAATAGTTTTCAGGCAAGAGGCATATTAAAGCAAATAAAGAACTTGAGGGGAGAATCTTCTGGGACCTGGAGCTTAGTAGAGATATGGTACAGCAAATAACGGGAGTTAGTGAGAGCGAGAGATTGAAACTAAAAGAAGAAAATAGCCTCACGGCATATGGAAACGAGATCAGGAGGAGAGCCACAGGGGTACTAGTGTGGATTTATATCTCAGAATTAAAATCGGTGGAAATGAGGTGATAAAATGCAATTTTTAATTTTTAGTAACAAAGAACAATTTCCAAGATTTTTGGTTAAGTTGTACACGTTCCACATCTTCCAAAGTTTCTCTGAAGTCACTTATACCATTACTAGATTCTTCAGAAAGCATCTTGTCTGTGATTCACCCTAGAATGAACTGCACCAGTCAGTATGAAGATATAATGTGATGAAAACTCTAGAGGCACTGCAAGATCCATTGGGAGAAAACAGCATAATGTAACATCAGTAGGTTGTGTGGTCAAAAAAATAGGACACAAATGTAAAAAGGGAATGCCCAGAACGGATCTATTAAATAATGTTCAGCAAATGCTCTGGTCTGTAGTGGTACAAAGGTATCAATATTTATGACAGTTTCAAAAATGCTTTATGGATGTCAGCTTCCTGGCAGAATGTTCTGGTTTGTGTTTGGACTCCATTAAGAAGTTGGAAAGGCAGAAAAGCGAACCATTCTCTTCGCTGGAAATCTAGAAATATATGAATCTTCTGGTAGACTCCAGGTGATAACAACCTGCAAAGGGGAGAATTTCTGCTGTCAGAAGGAGAAACAGCTTAATGCAGCAATTCTTGTTGTACTGATGCTCCCTGAAGGAAGGAAGATATTTGAAATAGGGTGAATGCATGTCCATGAGCCTATAATTCTTATGAATGTTTAAAAAAGAGTAAAAAATGCTAAATTAAATAATCTGCTGTATGAGGACTGCTGAGTCACAGCCTGAACCACTGATTGAGCACCTGAATGAAAGTCAGCCTTGTGAGTACAGGTGAAGGCAATTCACCTGTGTGACTGGAAGGGGGTGGAGCCAGGCTTACACCTCATTTAACAGCTGACTGACACTGAAGAATGATCTCTTCTTGGGGTTTCCTTCTTTTGGTGTTCTTTCCCTGGGAACCTAGATCTTTGGAGATAGGTAAGCATTCATTTTCTTTCCTCTGTAGCTTGTAGCATTGCTTTGTTTGTGCTGACCCCTTTGCATTTGCAATGTTTCTATTTATCCACAAATACTTAGGATGAATCTGTTCTAGGGACATCTGGCAACATTTTGTTGCCATGAACATTATCCAGTCATCAAAGTTTTCAAATACAGTTATTGAGATTTCTATGAAAACAATCTGAGTCCATTTGAAAAAATGGATAAACATGGATAACTTATGAACAGAAAAGTTTGAATATTTCAAACTTGTAACTATAAATTATTCATTATGATCTAGTAGAAATAATGTCAAATATGGCTAGTAGCACAATAATTGAGGATTCACATTGTATTTATGGGAATCACCATGTAATTACTTTTGTCTCCAGTGGTGGTACAGCTAAATAATATGCAATATTTCAAGGTATTTAATTAAGTAACGTCAGTGAGTTACCTTGAAGATAACTACTATTATCCCCCTATGACAGGCTTGTTGACTATGACTCATCTGATGGATGAGTCCCATCAGTATGAAAGACAGACGAACTGGGGAACATTGGTGTGATATGCAGAACTCAGTGTGATGGAGTATGTGTAATTATTTGTTATTTACCCTTTAAAGGTGACCTACAGATGCAATGCCTTAGGGCTTTGTTTTCTTCTCTTTGTAATGTAAGAGAAAATTCTATTAAGTTCTTCAGCAGGATCTGTACCTTTTTCCTTTCTGTAAAAATTCTTGTCCACTTTATTTGTCCCTGAAAGCCACTGATCCCCGAGGGAAGTAACAGGCTTACAGTATCTGATATCAAGGAAGAAACATCTTTGTGTGGGAGTAATATCTTATGTGGCCTTTTTTAGATGTGCTAGCTGTTATGAATTCATGTGTGGTTCACTAGTAATGTCAACAGCAAAAACCATCATCCCTATCTTGGGAATTGTAGAAAATACCCTGCAGCCAGCATGATGGAAATGTAATAAGAGACCTGAGAAAAGACAGAAAACAGAAGAAGTTGAAGAAAGATGAGTCTGTTAATTGTTGCTTCTGTCAGAGGAGTTAGGGAGTGATCACTGGTTGTTTATTACATTCAGCGTAAACTCAGGGCTTTCAGTTTCTTAAACAACAGCTCTCTTACTCTGTTGGATGTACTACCTTGTATTTTCACTTACTGCACTTTTTCTTGCTGTCACCATGCAGCTGACTAGATCACAGCCTTCAGCCTAAAAATCCTTGCTTTTTACTCAAGTCTGATTCCTGCTTACCATGCTATTTGTCTTCTACTATATCTGTGCACTCCTCTGTGGACCCTAAGGTGATAATTACATTAGCTGTACTTCATCACAAGCTTGTTAGGGCTCGACAGTTGATTTTGGCTGACTATAATCAACCTTGTCCCCACTTGTCATTGTCCCTTTGTGCAGCAGTTGCGCATGACTCTTCCTACATCAGCAAGCTGTGTGTTCTTTTAGGAGTGTAGCTGGTAAGTGAAAAGACTTCCACTGACCTTTGTGTTACATGTGGTTTAGGGGATTGTAGCTCGCTAGCTCTAGTCTGGTTCAGAGGTCTGAATCATTAGTGGCTAAAACTGTTTTTTGGGTTTCATTTCAGCTGAAAAGTAGCTGGTTTAAGTGCTCTGAAGACAGCTCAGCTATTCCCACTAAGGCATAGTAAGGGACAGGGACAGCCAGGAGCTTCAATGTTGATGAAGGTGCCTGTGCTGCCAGTTGATATACCTGGTGCACTGCTGCCTCAGCTAGTCCAAAGTGAGATCTAGAATTTTTTTTTTTTTTTTTTTTGTATAATGTTGTGAGTAAAGCATCGTTCCTCCTGTGGTCTTCTAGCAGATAGCTAAGATTTTGTGTGTGTGTGTGAGATTCTGAGGGTGATAATTTGCAATTATTTCCACTATTATGTAATATCAGACAGCTTCAGTGGAACATCTCAAAGCTAGGCTTTTGACCTTTCTAACCCTTGAAGGTAGGTAGAGCCTTATTTAGTTAATTAGGCATTATTTTGAATGAATAAAAAAATTTTATGTACTTATGCTTCCTCTTTCTCTACTTTTCATATATTCCAGAAAATTTGGATTTTCTGTTCAAAATTAGGTTGCAAAATCCACGCTCATTTTCTGTAATGTGCTTGCCATCTTGAGTGGTGTATGTATTTTTAAAAAGGAAGGATTAAATTTACTTCTGAAAGTGATGTAGATTTGAGATAGGACTAGACTGTATTAAGATCATATACCTTAGGTATGAGTAGGTATGGCTGGAACAACTGGTGAGTAATATTATGTTTGAAGAAATTAGCCATTTATTTGACAGGAGAAATAAGTAGAATTTAAAGCAAGGAAAGAGTCAACTTTTTGCAATGTAACCACCATTTTCTGTGAGTAGAAAGTGTGTGAGTGAAGAAAACCAACTGTAGCAGGTTTCACATCCACTGGCTATGAGCTCAGGCTTTCAGAGTGAAGGTATATCTGTGTTGAGTTTTTCATTGCAACACCCCCCAGTGTGGGGCCATCTTTATATAGCATTTAGTTTAGTGGGGCATTTATTCTTATCAGAACTCCCTTAATCTTAGTATGTACTGCTACTACTACTGCTGGGAGAAGGAAGGCACATAAAGATGTAATATTCGCTCACTTTACTCTTATTCTCCATCTGAACTTGTGCAAAGCACACAGTATTTGATTTTAAAATTTTATTTTAAGCAGATGTGTCACAAACTTCTGAATCTTTTCCCTCTACATGTATTTTCTACTCTGTGTGAGTTATTTAATTCACTAAATTCTACCTTTTTCCAATTTTTCTTAAATCATACTCTTTCTGTTCTGTATGTTGAGACCAGATGCAGTGATGATTTTTTTAACTAATGCTAGCTTATGCTTATGAAGACATATAATTTCTAATACTAATGAGCACTGTGAAAGCTCTTGTTGACTGCACAGGAGGAAAGTTTGCAGGAAGATTGGAAGCATAAACAATGTACTATTGTTTCCAATAAGAAGGGAAAAACTAATTTCACTTGAAGTTGGAAGCAGACCTTCAGTTGGGGGGAAAATGTTAACTGTAACATCATGGATAGTCTGGTATACATTGCTGTACTATCAGCACTGTGTCCTGGCCTTGTGATTTTTATTCTCAGTTTTGCACATAACATTAATTAATACTGCATATAACATTAATAGATGAAGTTAATGGAATATGGACATTTCAAGCAGTTAGTAGTAGCCAAAGAGGTGTATTCATTGTTATAACTGGTAATTTAGTGTCTCTGTTCAAACAACTCATGCTTACATTCCCTGTTAGAGAAGGGAAAACTTCTTAAAAATTTATAAGCTGACTATGCAGGTTAACTTAAATGTGCAGTTATACAGCGTTGACTCAGAGTTAAATTTAGGAGCACTTTGCAAAACTAGTGGAAAGTAGAGCATTTGTTCAACATCACAGACTTGCAAATGGTTGAGTTAAATATAACGGTGAGTATTTAGTCACAGGTCAGACACAGACAGAGTGCTTAGAGTGCCTTCTATGGATTGATTGGTCTAATTTTGGAGGTCGTTTAGTGATTTTTGTTTTTTCTTCAAAAATAGACAAATCTGTTAGAAAAACATGGACTTATAGCAAACAGGGCAAGACTTGTAAATAGAGCAAATGTGATGCTCTGCTTCTTTTTTGTGTGCCTTATGCAGTCACTGCTGTAAAGAGTAGGGAGCTCTCTTGGCTCAGATTCTTTCTGGGCTACCTTGCGCAACTAGGTTTGACTTCCCAGTCACTATCTTTGCCTGGCTCATGACTGACCTCAGTGATTTTATTGCTTATCAATTATTTGTCCAGAGGAGTCCCCAAGCTCTTTGCAAATAAAGACCTAGACTTTCAAACCCAGATGTGTGCTGCATGAGTAACTGTGTAATTTATGTGTAGAAATGCCCAGTGTGCTCTCATAAATCATCTGCTTTTATCCATGGGTGAACAGGTTGCTGCCTAACTGCCCATGCTCCCATATAAATACTTTAGAAACACACATTAGGCATCTACGACATGTGGAAGTACAAGTGGGTAGCTGTAAGCCATTAGTTTCACATTCTCCCTCTCCATCCAAACCTTTTCCAGCATATAAAACACTCTGAATTTTCTGTCCAGACCCTTAGATTATAAATTGATGGTTTGTGATTTCCCATGCTGAACTTGTGCTCTTATGTCTCATATGAATCTTCTATATGACTGGTTTTCAAGGTGCCCCCTGGTAGCTTGGTGTTCTTACGCAGCTACCATGCCCTCAAGAGGCAGAAGAATCTCTGCTGGTTTACCAGTTTGAATTTGCTGGCAAAGCTTTGATTTTGTTAGTGCCATTTTTTGCTCCTCATGAAGAGGCTGAGGATTGTTTGTAATGACTGTTACAATGGATGTAGGAAAGAGGGTGCCATTTGTGGACTGAACATCCAGTCCAAGGAGCTAATCTCTGGATTTAGTTAAGTTTGATGAAGAAAAAGAAATTCTAAACAAATCCAAGAGGAAATCAGAAGACTTTCCCTCATCCCTTCTGAAGGATTTGACAGGATGTGCTGTTGGCTTAAAGAGTCCCGTGTATTCTTCAGTTAACTGACCTCAGTTGAGTATGTCATTTAACTAGAAGATGAGAATTTTAAACAGAACATGGCCACCTAATACACATGCGTTTAGAGCATCAATTAACTTTAAAGTCATCAACAAATGAGATAAGTTTAGCTGCAAATGTTACTTAAAAATGAGTTTTTCTAGGGACAGGAGGCTCCTGATATGAGAATGGCTGCAGAGCCCTCATTGCATTTGTTATTTAGCCAATGACTTCCTGATATTCATAACAAATTGTACAGATAATGATAATTTAAACCATAGAGAGCAGAAAGTGACTGAATTTAAAGTCCAAAAACTGCTTAGAAATGCTTTCATGGTCCTTCTTCTTGTTTAAAACTTGAAGATCAAACAAGAAAAAATTGCAGTTTAAGACTACTACATACTGTACAAGGAATCAGTATAGCAGCAGAGTTGAACTCCTTGGATACATCCACTTTAAATGGCATGTCTTTGTAGTCAGTCCAGGAGAAGCTGTATTAATAGGAAAATATTAAATATTTATTTTGTGTATTTTTACATGTTTTCACAGGATCTTTCTGTAAGTAATTTATGTTACTAGATAGGCTTCATTTCACTATTATATACAAATTACTTGTTGCTTACATATTTATCTTGTTTTTCTGTTTACTTTTTTAAACCAGACACAGAAGGAAGGGTTGGCAGCTTAAAAAGTGTTCAGAGTAATGTTGCGGGATGTCTTTTTTTGAAGTTTTCTAAATGCTATCCCTCTTTGAATTTTCATGCTAAATTAAGAGGGTCCCAGACATTTGCAACAAGCTTTGTTGTGATAAGAAGGATCATCAGACGTGGGGTTTAGGTTGTGAGTTAATAGGATTTGAGGAGCAAAGGAAGAATACTGTCCCTCTTCTCTCTGAAGCACCGTATCCTTGTGGTAGCAGATGGCCGGATGCTGGATCAGTAAAAAGATGTTCTTTTTAACTCTGATAGTTGCAGGATAGTTGCAGCATTCCTTGCTGTCTTCTCACTATGAGTGACTTGCGTACAACAGAGCAGAAAAAGGACTGGGAAGGTGTGTCATCTGCTTGGCAACCAAGTATAGTTCTTGGTAAAGTATATGGCAGTTAGGTTTTTTACATGAGTGAGTGCTTTGACTGCTGGAGATGTTATTCTTTTGCTGGTGTTGTGGATAAGTGAGTGGGTTTTGTGCTGCCCATTTCTTCCCAAATCAAGAGGTAGCTCTCATCTGAGAGCTCTGCTTACAGTTTTGGGAGCACTCAGAACAGAGCAGTGCTTTCATAGATAGCTATTTGTAGATACCCAGAATTTTCTAGCTAACTTAGTGCTTTGCAGGTTATTTAATTAATTTTATTCTGATTTGCTTCGATGTCTGATGAGAGTTTTGACATACACTGAGTATTTACTCCTTTCTCTTCTTGGGACATATATTGTTTAGCTGCAGCAATTTGTTTAATCCCTTCAGAAGGCTGTCCAGTCATAAATGTTTCTAGATTTCAGAGTCTGGAGTTTGAAGTATGAAGGCAGCATAACCCACATTGCTCATAATGCCCTGTGGATGTAGCAAGTAAGACAAAATTCCTAAGTTCATCTATTTGTGCTGTGCTCATATAGAAGTCAGATAGCCAAGTGGCCATGACTCAGTAGGCAGTGAATTTAAGCAGCTCTCAGAGAGCACTCACCTTTATAAAACTGAGAATCATTCAAACAGTGGCTGAAAATGTTATGTAAACAACACTTATGTCACTCTACTGCTGCTAGCAAAGGCCTGGGAAAGATAAGGAGTGAGGGTGGTTGCAAAGCAGTGAAGTTTCCAGTTTGTTGACTTTATGCTCTGGAAAAAACACTTCAAAGACTTTTATTTCCCCTAGAATTTATTGTCTGTGATATTCCCTGTATAACTATGATTTCTTCTAGAAGATGATCAAGAAGGCATGTAAGTTGTATCCTGGCAGGAGGTGAAGAGGGGAGAGAAAATGAACTATTAATAAGCATTCTGCCTGCTGACTGAATTGTCTTAATTCATGAGGGGCTTAAAATGTAGACACAAATTTATGATGTCTTCAACCAATGAATAAAAAAATTCAATCCCAGGGTGTTTAGTGGCATGTTTTGTGTTCACACAAGAGTAGATCTGGGTTGAACCAGAGTGCTGGTCAGGTTGGGATGCTGCCATGGATAGGAGATACACTTACCATGAGAGAGTAGCAGTGATGTGTGGAGCTCTGCTCTGGGATGAATGATAAGCCAGATCAGATCTTGCTAATTAGGACCAGAGAGTGCAATGATGTGGGCAACTTTGTGGTGGATGTCTGCTACCTTCTGATGATGAAGAATTAAATGAGCCCTGCTGCAGACCTCCCTGATATTTATATACTGGAATGGCAGTGCAGCAGGGCACAAGCAGCTCAAGAGGTTACTGGAGTGCACTGATGGTATGTCATTGACTGATTTAATAAGTTTGGAGTGAGGGATGCGTTCATAGGCTTCTCCTACCCCAAAATGGTGGCCTCACAGTAGGGTGCTTGGTTTCCAAGAGCCTCCAGAATTTCTCTTGCTGAAGAGTCAAAATACAACACTCTGAGCTGTTACTGGGCAATACTGGACTCATGTTTTGCAAGAAATTTTGAGGTTCTGTTTCAGTTTTTGTTTCAGAATTTCCCTTTGGAAATAGAATTCTGTACTGTGAGCAGCTCTTGTACTTTTCAGTGACACCTGACCTTTGTTTTTTTCTTCTGGGGAAAAATGTATCTGCTGAAGAGTGATTTACCTTTCTCAAGATAACCACTTCATCAATCTTGAATGAAACTCATTTCACAGTTGTAAGGCTGTAAAACTATTCACCACTCAGTTAAAAAACAACAACGAAACCCAGCAGTCCAGGCGGGAAGTGAAATCAGTCATTGTAAACAACAGAATACCTCAAGTGATAAAAAGACAAAGTAAATAGCTGAAGAAGTGTACAGAAGTGTACATAGATAAACTACTATCTGCTAAAACTACTGTCAAGTCTAAACAGTAAACAAGAAAAAAGTTATATAAATAAGAGATTTTATCTTCCATAAGAATTTGACCAACTTTGCAGTTCAACTATTCTTAGTGCTATATCAAGACACTTGTCTTTTATTTTTCAAATGGAAATTATGAAAAAAGAAATCTGAAGGCTGTCTTGAACATGTATAACTTTAGTATAGGCTTTATTTTTTTGTCAGAATCTGTTAATTAACAGTAGTTTCTCACAAAAAAAAAAGAAACTATAGTCAACTTATCCAAGGTGCTGCTGCATTTCAAAAGATCTCAGAATAAGATTCCTCACCTATTCAGTTAAAAGCTAGCTATCCCACAGAGCCATTCTTTAATCACTTCAATACATGCTTTCATAGAGAGCTGAAAGTGTTCTTGACTTTATTAAAACACATTTCTTCTAAACTGAACACTAATCCTGGTTCAGAGTCAAAAGATCATCTTGCTCAGTTATGAAAGGCTTTTAATTTTTTTGTTTCTGATGTTAATAAGCCATGAAAGTTTGAGCATTGTTGCTGTACACACTTTGATCAGAGGATTTGAAATGTAAGCTCTTTGGCCATGGCCCATATTTTCTTTATGTTTAGGCAGTGCTGAGTACAGTGGAGACCACTTTTTTTTTTTTTTGGAAGGCCTCTTAATGCTAACGATAATATAATATGCAGTAATTACAGAAAGAATATTAATAAGCTCACACGTTCTGAGATAGAAGGTTTTGTATGATTTCAATTCCTTTCTTGCCCTGTGATTTTTGACCTGAAGTCCAACATTAAAACTGAACAAAATTCTCTAATGTATATTTCTGACTAAAATGTCTCTCTGAGCTGAGTTGGGTGAGACAAATATCATCCTTCCCATTGCAGTTTATAGCTCTGGTTCATTGGCTTTTCTTCTTAAAGTACCAGCAAGGTACTTATGACTGTGAGCTGCTCCATAAAGGAGACAAAAGATGGTGTTGCAGTCTGCCCTAATCATCTCCTCTTCTCTTTGCTGGTATTAGATGGTTTTGAATCTATCTGCCACAGCTTCGCTCCTCGATTTGCTGGAACAGCCTGTATGGAGCTTGTAGGGTAAAGTCATCGTACCCCTCTTTTCCTCTGTTTTAGTGTGGTCCAAAGTACAGATAAGCCTGTTTAGGTATCGACCTGCCACCAAAACGTACTGTTGATTACTCTGTTAAATACAAAACAAAGGAATATGCAAAGCCTGTCTGCTTCCAGCTACAATGGCTCTGGAGTGCCATGTCTTTGGATTGTAAAACTAAGCTGAGAAGTAGTTACGCAATCTAAAGATGTCCTTATCATCTTACTGGCTTTGCTTTTAGCTTGTTTTTGGAAATTACAAACGTATACTATAGCTTGAGAAACTATAGTTATTTATGTTGATTCGGGTTTTGTTTTCCTACAGAGGGTATTATTTTAAATCAGCAAGAGTTCTGTTTTGTATTAAAACTTCATTATAATGCATTTTTCTATCTTTTGGCATATTGCTTTGGACCCCTGGCATCCAAAATCTTACCTCACCCAGCAGAAAGATTGATATGAATCATGTTTTCAGGAATGGATATAATGAATGATTGGCTGTGGCTTGAAACTTGGATAGCAGGTCCCAAAATGAACAGCATTTATGGCTGATTTATAAGCACTTAAAAAATAGAATGGAAATGCCAATATAGCATTGACTACCAAAGAGCCTTTATAAAATCTCCCTTTAAATTATAATGCCTTGAATTTAATGCATTTTAATGTTCTTAATTTTGGATTAGGAAGGAGGAGGAATTAATGACATTTGTACTATGCATCTTTGCTATGGGAAGTCACAGCAACTCGTAATGACTTAGATGGCAGCAATAAACAAAATATGCCTTAGGTTATTTTATTTTATATGTGTAAAGATGTTACTAAAGTTGCTTCTTTTCTCTCTAAATCAGTAATATAGTCCTTATTTAACCTACAGTTTCTACTGAAGTCAGTACTGTCATGCCGATGGCATCCTGGCTTGTATCAGAAATATTGTTGCCAGCAGGAGCAGTGAATTGTCCTCCTGTACTCACCAATGGTGAGGCTGTATCTTGAATACCATGTTCATTTTTGGGCTCCTCACTGCGTGAAAAACGTTGAGGCCCTGGAGCACAGGGCTTATGAGGAATGACTGAAGGAGCTGGGATTATTCAGTCTGGAGAAGAGGTGGCTTAGGGGAGACCTTATTACTCTTTTTCTACCTAGAGGGAGGTTGTAGCGAGCTGGGGGTCAGTCTCCTCTCTTGCTTAACTAGTGATATATTGAGAGGGAATGGCTTTAAGTTGCACTAGGGGAGATTCAGACTGGATGTCTAATGAAGCAATATATTGAAGATATAATGTCAAAAATTTGTTGTGTCTGTATCACACACTGGGTTTTCCATGGCATAAAGGAACCCACCAATGGGAGCACAGTATACAGGGGTGTCTGAATGGGAGCTGATCTTGGAGAAGGTTAAAGAAATTCTTGTTTCAAGGAGTGAGTTAACTGGCCTTTTCTGTTGCTTAGTGGTTTATTAGGTTGCACTTCATCATTTGTAGGTTCACTATTTTGTCCTGGTTCTTAATGAGAAAGTCTAGATGTCATTTGTGGTTTAAAGGCAGATTAGTGCTTGTGTGGAGTGAGAGGTCAAAAGATTCATAGCAATGGGAGTTAGGTTTCATGACTTTAATTGCTACTGACAAATATTCAACTGTTGAAGGAGATAGGAATGGCTTAGTAAAAAGTATGGTAAATCCAGGTGACCAGAGTCTCAGAGAGGCAAAACAGCAGTGAATTGCAGAAATTGTTTGAGGATTCATGTGTTTAGCATTTAATGCATTGGTTGTGTGAGTAAGCAATAGATTAAACTTGTCCCTCAATGTTTTATTCAAATAATGTGCTTTTTAAGAAATGAAATGATATCTGAAAGAGTTCTTAGATCAAATATTTTAATGTTGTAGATAATGGTGGAATTCATAGAAAAGAGTGGAAAAATCACTTGCGGGGGGGACACTAGGGTTAAAAGGGAGAGGAAACTGTAGGTGTGGACTGAAATTTGCAGATCTATTAGAAGACTGCTAGAGTTCTTTTAAAGAACTGCTTCATGGAAGTACATCCACCTAAGGATGAGGAAGAAGTAAAGCATGGACAGTGGAGAAGTTTTTGTTACGAAACAGGCGAAGTGTTTTCTGCCCTGAAGAAGGAAGAGGAGGGTAAAAAGACAGCAGATTGCAACATGGAGAGAAAATAGAAAAAAAGCAGTAAAAAAAAAAATAAGTGAGGAAAGTAAAATTGAACTAGCTAAATGTAAAGACAAAGGGACCAGCACAAATAAAGAGCTGTTACAACAGGGAGGAAAAGTGAATGCTTACCTGTCTCCAAGGATCTAGGCTCACAAGGAAAGAACTCCAAAGGAGGGATCTTTTAAGAAGAGATCCCTCTTGGTGGTAGTCAGCCCTTAAATGAGGTCTAAGAGGAGTGGAGCTGGACCCTTTTCTGGTCACATGTGTGAACTACCTTCACCTGCGTTCCCAGGGCTGACTCGGTCTTTCCTTCAGGTGTTCCATCAGCGGTTGAGGCTGTCTTAGTAGTCCCCATACAGTAGGCATAAAGGCTGTGGGAGAGGGTAAGAAAAGAGGCTATGAATGAATATCAGTACAGACAGGGGAGTGCATAAAGAGAGCCAAGTGCATCTCTGAGAGAAGATAAGTGATGGGGCACCTGATATTCAGCAAGAAGAACGATATGATGGCTTTGAGGATGCCAGTTCCCTGAGGGCTGGAGCTACAGATGTGCAAGGTGGTAGGGAAGAACTGGAAGTAATGTATTAGATGTTTTTTTTATCACCTCAGAAGACGGTGAAGGTAAAAGAAGACAATGTGGTTCAGCAGGCAACTTAAGGCTCCATGTCTTGTGGTGTTTGATTACTTCAATACTAGATTGAAGTGTACCTTTAGCTAAGCGAATTCAATCCTTGCTGCAAGAAATATGCTTTGTAGTTTTTGTGAAATCACAGGAGATTATATTTTCTCAGTGTACTTGTTTTTAGGGTATTCCAGCTGATACGGAAAAAATAAACTAGAAAGTAGGAGGGAAGAAAGCTGGAAGAGATTCATAATCATTCTTCTTGATGTTTCTGTACAGTGAGGTAATGTCAGTAATAAGCCATTTCATGGATTGAGAGAGCTGGAAGAAATACTTCTGGAAACTGTGAGTCCCAACGAAGGCTAAAGGTAAAAACAAGGAAAGGAAAACAAAAAATGAAATGTGTGTTAAACACCAGAGTCTGGAGGAAAAATAAATAAATAAAGGGACTTATACTGCTGTGTTTTATCCAACACTGCCTGTTCAGAGACTGCAGCAACCTCCTGGAATGGCAATCATATCTGAAATACCAGTATTCATAACCATAATAGTCCTAGAAGGATGAGTACTGGAAAGAAGTAATCTAATCATCCGAATTACTCCTGTAATATAATGTAAATCCTTAGAAACAATTTCCATCAAAGTCATTCAGATATGAACAAAAATCTTTGTGCAGAGGTAAACCTTTGGTTAATATCATGTGCTAAGAGGGATACCAATATGTTGAAGGAATAACTCAGCCTGAGGAACTGGGAAATGTGTGAGACTTATAAACTTTCTGACAGAGGTATGTTAACTCTCAGAAAGTTATTTTCTGTGTAAGACTCAAGACTCAATTCTTACAAATAAAGAGCCTCCATTTATATTCCATATCTTAGGTGGGGGGGTGGGCTCACAAGTCCAGTGAGCTCACAAGCTATCTTTTTCAAGGGAAAGACAACCAATGTAAGAAGACTAGTGCTAGAAATCCTTTCTGAGTTGGAAAGAATATTAAAAAGAGTAGAGAAAAAAGGTTTGCTTAGTTGGAGGGAATGGAGGACAAGGAAATTTTTTTTTCTAAAACTGGTTCTCTTACTCTGATCAAAGAACAGGAATGTCAGACAAGCAGTGCTAGGATTATTTAAACTGACAGAATGAAAGATGAGAAGGTGTAAGGGAACTCTGTAAATACATCTGGACGGGAAAGCACCACAGAGAAATAAAGGTTCATTCTGAAAAATAGAGGAAAATTTTTCACTATGGGAACTGTGAGGTTCTAGAAGGACCTTCCACTGGGAATAAGGTGGAGATGATGTGGTCTATGTTCTGATAATCTCAGTCATGTTATCTAAGCAGGAATTTTGACCATGTGATCTGAGAGTTTCCTTCCACTGCAATGCTACTCTAATTTGAGGGCTAGTATAGCAAACTGCACACCCCCCCCCAAAGATGGGAAAGACTTTATTATTAATTATGAAGGGGGAAAAGTTAATTATGAAGGGGGAAAAGTTGAAAGAAAATGTTAGTTTGTGTAATAACGTAGATGGGATATGTGACAATGGTTTTATTTGTCTGGGTATTTAATTATTTTATCTGGCTTAAAATTAGCCAAGATTTGTGGGGTCTATATAGTTTCAAAGCTCACTTCTTTAGTTACAATTAATCTGCGGTTTATGATTTAATATTTCTTTAGCTAGAAATAAAAGTAGAAATGTCTCAAAAGAATGAATATTTTTCTTTCATGAGATGAATGATTCAAATATAATCTCTTCTAATAGCCTACCAAATCTTCACTCCAAAATTGATTTCAATTCAATTCCCTTTCTCTTATCCCTCATCCTAAATGCTTTTTAGGAGTCCCTTAGATCACTGGTCTGCAGTTCCTTTTTGTGGTTCCCTTGTTCCTTTTGCATGTCATATTTTCTAGGGAGAATAATACAACTCTTGGAAGAGAACTTTCCTGTCTGAAAATGGCTACAGGAATGCCTGTTTCATCTGTGGAATAGATCAGCAAAGCTTTCTTACTAATGATTGTGTTATGGAATAGAAATTTTTTTAAAGTATGTTAGAGTCACCAAGCTATGTGAGATATGGAGAAACAGGATTTTCTCTGTATCTGTGGTGTAAAGCAGCAGCAAGTCTATTAATGTTTGAACGGTATTTTTTAAAGTCACTTCTGAATAAACAGGTAAAGACACATCAAAGACAACATCCTCTTCAAGAAGGACTAGATGCATCTTGCTAGGATATCCCAGCAAGGTGAGATAAGTCACTTGTTCTGAGCGTACCATGTCAATATTTTGCAGCTATTCACTGTATAATGAAAGGGCAGAAAAATGTGGTTTGAAGAGGAACAGCTGCTGCTAAGAATAAGCAATGAACTAAAATGAACAAAGGATACTATGTTTTTTTAAGGTTTTGTGGGTCCCCTGTAGCTATGCCATCTATCTCACCTGCTTTGAGGCTTTCCTGATTCAGTAGGAACCATCAAGTTATTTAACTGTGAAATCCCAATCTGAATGCGTGTGTTTGTGGGATTAAATGGGACAGGTATATTTGTTCATGTGATAGTTTTCCTAACAATCAATTTTTTTCTGCATGTATATAAAAGAGTAGACAATCTAGGAAAATTGTCTTGCAAGCTGAAATAATCCTAGATCTTAATGATTTCTTACAATATTAGGCTTAAAATGAAAGATGCCAATATTGAAAGTGATGATTGAGGAAAAATATGAGAGAGCGTGGAAATAAGTCATTTGTTTAATGCAATAATCATTCAGTTAGCAAACAAATTCCTAAAATCCTTTAATTGCATTTGTGAGGAATTTTTTATTACTTCAGACAGGTTGTTAGATCTTGAAGCAAAGTATAAAAGTCAAATTCAGAGACATTCAGTCATGATGAGGAGCACTTTATTCTCCTATTCAACCTGTCAATTTCAAGTAACGCAAATCAGAAATGAGCTCCATTGTTAGACCTAGTATGTATGAAGTAGTACAGAGGAAACTCATTAGAATATTCTTTTCAAAATTCATCTTCTAACTTTTGTCTGTTTATTTTCAGCTATTTTTTCCTTTCTGACTTGTTTCCAATTTTGGTTGCAGCTTGTTAAGCTGGCTGACCATATGTGGAAAATGGTCTGTATTTTCCAAAAGAAAGTAGTGTTGCTTGCCAGCAGCCCACAGCAGCTTGAGGCACATCTTGTTTGATGAACAAAGACCAACTTTAATTGCGCATAGATACATGGGTACTTCCAATTTGAATTTTCTGACCCCCCCCCCCCATTATAGGATTTACTTTCTGTTTGGATTGAGATGCTTCTGCCAGTTATACCTAAGCTTTCTAACTCCATGGCTGAAGGAGAGAACTCAGCTAGCCACTATTTTATTTTGTTTTGCATTGAATTTGTTTTTCATCTCTATTAATGTTTAAATAGTAATTAACACTTTTATACTTAAAGCATTATGAATTAATTCAGTTTAATCATTTGTGATCTTCCTTTTCTGAGGAGTCATCATGTGCCTCATTTGTAGCAATGCCTTTTATCTGACATACACTTGTAGATTTATTGTGCTGCATCTAGCCTACCTGCTAAAATCATATGAGGAAGAGGGAAAGAGCTGCCTCTCTGGGCAATTATCTCATGTTTCTCTACTTTTGGTATCTCCCTCAATATGAAAAATAATTCACTAAGGAGACATATTGTAGTGTAACAGATGAGAAGGTCAAGACTCCCCCCCTTTTTTTTTTTTTCCTGAGAGCTCTTCTTTGCCTATTCTCCCCCAATTTTTCTTGCAGTGATGTTTATTTCACACGTAGAATAGTAGAATATGTTCCCTCTAGAGGAAAATGTCTGTGCTAATGCACAAAAATGGTCCAAAACAGTGCTAACTGTTGAACTGATCATGCAGTTTTGACATATTTCTGTAGGTTTCTCCAGTAAGGAATGGTTATAAGGCTCACAAGGTATATATATAACATTTCTCTTCATCAAGATGAAAATTTACTTACTTCAGAACACTTTGCATTTTATCTTCTGTTTTCCTGACAATTCATCATTCATCATCAAGCATGTATGGTTGATAGCTTGTTTTTTGAGAATTCGAATCCAGGAATACTCTTCTCTTCAGTGACAACAGTTGAACTGCTGATATCTGCAAAGAAAAGTTGGAGGCTGCGTAGTCAAAGGAAGATGTTAGCAAGTCCCTGTGAAAACACTCAGGAGAGCCTTACAAAAGACAGAGGAAGGGAATTTGGATTGATTAGGTGCAGGTGTTATGAACATGGAGCAGAAGAAAGGACTTTATTAAGCTCTGGAATTATTAAAAATTTATGGGACTATGAAAAATACCAGCTCTTTTCCAATTCAAAGAAAGCCACCACCACTGGAGGGGAAAAAAAAAAAAGGCTAGAGGCTGTGAAAAAGCAAGAGGTAGCAATGCTGAAATGCTCTTTGCTGTATTTGCTGCTTGTTGGAAGGGACTGGGGAGATGAACCAGCCTCATAGTGGCCATAGCCTGGGTCGCGCATGACAACTTGAGCTCTAGGTTTCTTTCACTCAGGGTACTGCTGTGGCTTCAGAATTAACACTGTAATTCCTAAGATGTTCTTTTTGTCCTGGTTCATGTTTCTGTGATGTTCTGAAGCTGAAAGGCAGCGTATTAATACTATTGCATCAGTTGTCTGACTCAAATTCCTTCAAAAGGGTCATAAAACTTCAGTTCTGGGTGACCTCAAACTTTTTTCCCCACTTTTATAATGCCTTCCTCTTCTCCAGACTGTTCAGTCTCAGCTTTCTCAGCCTCTTCTCACAGGAAATGTTCCAGTCCTGTCATCACCTTGGTGGCCCTCTGTCAAACTCTCTCCAGTATGCCCATATCTCCCTTGTACTGAGGGACCAGAACTGAACACAGCACTCCAGGTACAGTCTCATCAATGCAAAGTAGAGCAGAATGATCACCTGTCTTGGCATGCTGGAAACACTTTGCCTAATGCAGCCAAGAATATCATTAGCTTTCTTAGTGGCAAGGGCACATTGCTGACTGATATTCACTGTAAGATTTTTATGATGCTCAACTCTTTCTTAAAATTATTTATGGAATAATCTTATGGAGGATTTCTGATGTCTGGGTAAAGTGATAATTGTATATTTTCCTTAATGAGAATAGATAGAACTTAACAGAGACATTCTTTTGTGTTCTTGAAATGCACTAAAAGGAATTGTTTTGAAATTGAACATGGAGGGGAAACTGCTGAAAAAGAAGCATTAAGCAAATAAACAGATCTGCGTGAGTCTTGCACATCTCATGTTGAACTGTCTATTGATTCTCACGTTGTGAATTCCTGTTGTAAAGTGTAATCACAGTACATACATATCCAAAGGGATTAGAAGTGTTAAGTATTCATATTGCAGGGTTAAACTTGCAGCAGCAAAAGTGAAGAAAATTCTTGCAGTCTTTCAGCAAAGATTGAAGAACTTCCATAGCATTTGTACAAATCATGCTGCAAATCCATGGCTCCCAGAGTAAATGGCACTTCTTAGCACTTGGAAATTACATCTGGAAGTAGTATTTTCTCTACAGCCTAGAAAATCTAGTCTGAGCTCCTCTGGCTCTCCAGCCTCCAGAATTGCTGCTTGAATGGATGTATTGTACAAAATCAGATTGATTTGGCATACAACAGGGTGCTCTCATCTCATCATACAGAAAGCCAAATGCTTCATTAAATATTTTGCCAGTTCTACTTTTTAGAAACAGCACTTAACTGTGCAGTTACTACAGCCATTACAATCCATTGATGTGTTGCAGTAAATTGCCTGTCACCTGAATGGGGAAGTTTACCTAATAGAAGTAGGTATAAGTTTTATACTACTGGCCACTGAAAGAATATATATACATTTACACTATAAGGAGTTTGGACTTTCTGTAAGAACTGCTGGCACCACAGTATTACAGCCAGAGCTGCAGTTAGGAAGTGGTATTGACAGTAGCTGGCTTTCTCAAAAGGCTGCTTTTCATTTCTGTTTTCAAAAGGAATGTTGCTGCTTTTGAATCTGAGTAGAGTACTTCAGTGTAGCTGGAAGGGTCGAATTCCTTTTAATATATCTAACTGTCCTAGATGTAAGGCCAGAGCCTGACCTTTAAGGATGTCCTATCCCCAGTACATACTGCTGCAGCAGAAATGTCATATGGAAAAGAGCCTAGGAGAAATATCTCAAACTAGAACCTATTAGTCACAGGCACAAATGTTTTCTTATTGTAGCCAGATGTGCTTGATGTCCATATACGGAAGATAGTGTTTCTTTCATTGAGAGAGGTGATTTCTAAAGCAGGCAGATAAATTCCAAGCTTTGAAGATCAAAGGCAGTGAATTCAGACAAGCCTTTTCTGCTCACAGAGCAAATGTATTGCATCCTCAAGACTGGAATTGTACCAGTAGAAGATGATATAGTGAGAGAAACCAGTTCTCTGGGTAGGTTTACAGGTGGAGGACTGTCACTTTCAGATGGCAAAGGATGTGTTTGGGAAGGCAGAGGCTGCCAGCATGAAAGTGCTCACCTTCCTCCTGTGCAAGAAGGTGATTTCAAAACCTACCCAGGTTCCTGCTGTTTGTTGGTGATGTAGGAACAGCTGGAACTGTCCTTAGACACTTACAGTGTCAACTGGAGGATGCTGCCTCCAAGTGGGATAAAAACAGCCCCTGTGAAATCCCAAGGCTGCTGACAGTTTGTCTCAGTTTCAGCTGGTATGGAATTTTTTCTCTAGAGTGACTTGTATGATGCTTTGTTTTTGTTTCTAGGGGAACAAGTGTTAACACACTGATGTTTATAGTTGCTGCTCTAAGTAGTGTTGTACAGAACCAAGGCCATTCTCAGTGAAGTGCCCAAGGAGGTAGGAGGGAATAGGGTTAGTACAGCTGATTTAAACGAAGAGATACTCCATACCATATCACATCATACAGAAAAGGCTTGGAGGGGATAGAATTTCATCTAGTTTGTTCTTCTGCTGCTCAGGATGTTACCTGGGCATTGACTGGAGGGTGGTGAGTAATTGCTTGCGCATCACTCGTGCGATACATATAGCTGAGCAAGATATACGAAACCATCATGTTAGACACTCTGAAGAAAGCATTTCCACCCCAGATGAAACTAAGACACAGCTAATAAAATCTAGCATTTCTTTAATTTTTTTTTAGTATTTTTAGAATGTTCTTTACAATGAGAAATACATTCCTCTGGTACTGGGAGTGTTTCTTTTTAATCAAGTGTTGCAGGAGTTCCTAGAAGTTTTCCATTGCCTGGTGGGATGTGCAAGGTGTTTGCTAGGGTAATCTGACTACATCCCTGGAGTCCTGCAAAGAAGAGGCACGTAACACTTTTATTTTCATGGGCAAACTTGGTTGAGTCACTGGAGAAGTGATCGCTGTGGTATGGACTTTGAACATTATTTTTTGCATACAGATTATGAACTCATGTGGCCTTCTAATTCCTTTGCACTCTTCAGAGTGTCAAGGTGCCTTGCTCTGTGTAAGGCCTGGAAAAACTAGTCAGGTTTTAAGAGCCTAACTATATGTTAGGAAGTATCATGTTTTTGTTTATATTATGGGAATTTTTTTATCACATGGGAAGAAAATTTCTACCTAATCACTGCAATAAAGCTTTTGTGCAAGTTTTGGAAAATTATTTTGTACTTGCATTACTGAAAACTGATGCTGTGTCCTGTTTGTTTATACGTTTAAAAATAAGTCCTTAAATCTTGTAAAATGCAGATGGTTTGTGGGACCTCCCTGTAGGTGCCCCTGTTTGTATTGCCTGAGTTTAGCTACTGGTTGCAAAGACCCAGCAGCCAACTTACTAATGAGCTTGTTTTGACAGGACTGCATTGCTCATTGCTTTTTAATGAACTGTGTTGCTTCCTGGACCATGCAACACTTTCTGAAACTGTATAAGAGTTTCAAGAGACTATATCAAAAATGTGCAGCAAAAATAATTTGGAATTAGATTCAATGGGTTCACAATCTAGTTTAAATTCTCAGGGAAGAACTGTTGTTTTCCTACATACTGCTATCCTCTCCTGTTCAAAACTCTGAGAATCCCTGTGCATTGGGACAAATTTATCCTGGGGATAACTCTAATGAAGTGAGTGAAGTCACACCAGGGATTCATTTGGCTCATTACTAAAGTCTTGTCTTTTACCAGCATGCCCTGCATTTGTCACTTGACACTCTGTGCTGTGATGAAGACAGAAATGGTCAGTTTCCTTTTTAAGGATCCTCTGTCCTTTTCATGACAAAATGTTTTGTTTATTTTTTTTTTAATTTTTAATTCCTTTTTAAAATCTGAACAGCACTGTGGGCTGTGAAGAGTTTGAAAAGTAGGCAGTATCAAAGCTGTAATAGAGAGAATTACAGTGATCAGTGAACAAATACCTTCCTCTATGGAACTTCTCCTTTTTTGTGATGTTAGGTAGTTGCAATTTTGTAATGTAATACATTTTGTTAATGTATCCAGGGATTCATGAGTCTTCCATCTCTAGACTGTTCACCTTTCCTATAACTGCTTATTGGAGTTCGCAAGTGCTGCATTTATGGGGAAGACCCTTTTTCCCCTCATTTTCTATATGAAATGTATAAGGATTGACTAGTGTACATAATCAGCAGTCTTAAATGATCCTGAAGAATTGATCCATTTGACCTTATCATTAATATGGCGTTGTAGTATCACATGGGGATGACCTCTGGCATGCTTTGGAAAACAATCTTATTAATTTAACTTGTATTTATTCTGGAGATTTCATTGTACAAAATGAAATAGCTACGCTTATTCTTCAATCCATACAAATGTGTAGAAAAAGACTGTAAAAGGAGACTGGAGTGAAGGTTTTTAACTTACGTAGATACAAACAGACGCATATATATATATATATATATATATAAATGTATATGTATATAAATATAAAATAAATGTAAATAATTAATAAAATAAATGTAAATGTATATAAATATATATGTACAGTTCGTGGGAGTCATTTGCACTTTATTGATTATATCATGTTGCCCTTAAAAATGATGGGCTGTAATGTGTGTTTAAACAGTATGTTTAGCATAGGTATGTAATAATAGTGTTAAACAGGTGAGTTAAAGTATGTTTACAATTTGTGGAGGAGATAACAATAAGTTAACATTATGAAAAACTTTGACCACATACTTTGCCCAAGTATGTCTGCCGAGAGAACATCAGTCTGGAGCAATGTGGCAGCATGTTGCATTAAGCCTTGGGGACCAAAACATGACATATGGAAGGCTATACCTATGCTCAGTCCTGTTGGCTGATCAGGATACTTCAGGGACAAGTTGTTAAGCAGGACACAATGAGCATCTCCTGACCTCTTCAGACCAAGAGTTCCAGAACCTCTTATCTGTGTGTGTGATGCACTCATCTTACCTAGGAGTTATAAGCAATATATTTATCTACATCTCTATGTATCTAGACATATATATGCACTGGATGTACTTGCCTAACCTCCTCTGTGAGTTTCCAAGACAGAGAAGTAACAATGTGGTCAAAAAATCAGTGATCAAACTTAAGTATTTTATTTCTGAAGCTCTCAGAGATGTTGTCAGAGTTGCTTGGATACACCTGAAAATTGAAGCTATAAGATCATAAACATTAATAATGTAATCAGTAGGAAAATGCAATTAGAAGACAATTAGAAGATTTCCTACACTTAGCAGAGGCACCAGGATTTAATAAGGTATGATATGATTTCAAAACCTAATTCTGATTGATACTTGTTTTGTTGCAGTACTCCTTTGTCTTTTCCATACTAAAAGAATCTGCACTGGCTGGTTTTGCTCAGGATATTTCTTGTAGTCTATAACAAAAGGCTCTTAATTTTATTTTTATTTTTTCCTCCCCCTGTGGGACATCTTTTTTTCTTTATGACTTGACATGGTTTCAGATTTGTTCTCTGTATGTTGGTTCAAATGTATTAATATTCAAAAAGAATAGGACTGTGCCAAATTATTTCTTATACTGCTAGGTATTCTGCAGTGTTTTACCCCTGTAAGCTTTCAGCAGTTGTCCCTGGAATTAGAAACAGAATGTGATACGTTGTCTTTGGCTTAATGATAAGGCATAAATGTTTTGGTTTCCATCCACATTGCATTCACCATCATGGAATTTGGCTTTAAAAAGTAAGTGAAAAAATATAACATTTCAAATTGAAGAAAACTGATTTAAGAGAAAGTAAAACGTGTTACGTTGCATACGTTTTGTGATTTGTGAAATATGTTATCCTTAGTAGTAAGTACTCTTCAACCTTGGAGTTTATGACTCTTATGACATGTCTGATAAATATTATTTTCTCT
Organism: Cyrtonyx montezumae; assembly: GCF_038088225.1. Lineage (NCBI taxonomy): Eukaryota > Metazoa > Chordata > Aves > Galliformes > Odontophoridae > Cyrtonyx > Cyrtonyx montezumae. Next base: position 54,878,001 of record NW_027071936.1, read on the forward strand.
GGTTTTGTTAAAAAGCTAAAGATTGGCTGCATGTCCTACAATTCCTTTTATTTTTTTTTTCCTGAAAATATTTGATGCTCGGTCAGTGAGGTATTTATATGATCTTTCATTCTCCTCTGAAAAAATGTATCAATTTAAACCAAGACTATTATTAAGTTCACTAGGACATACAGGAATCTTCACTGTGAAGTAAATATATTAAGTCTTACTAAAAGGGGAAAGTAGAGGGCTGTGCTGATAATATTGCAATTCTTTCTGGTCATTGGTCCTGGGATTAATTCAACTAACTTTTGCCATTCTTAAAAACAGATGTCTTCTTTTAACTTGCTGTTAAAGCCTCAGCTATTCTAAGATGCCAGTGATGAACCAGGTCCTTGGAGCCAAGAAGCTCCAGGTAAGGGTTTAAAAAACATGGTGAGATTCTATGTACGAGAGGTAAGAGAAATCAGCACACCAAGGAAGGTAGGAATTTGGAGGTATGTAAAGGGATAAAGTGGGTTCAAAGGGGGAAAGAAATATTTAGAATGCAAATCATGAAAAAGTTTGACTATAGAAAGTAAGAAAATTTAGGTAAGAAAAGTCTCAAAACAGAAGCTGGCTTGTTCTATAGGAGATTTAGAAGTACAAATCAACTAGAGGAAAAAAAACCAAAATAAAAACAGCTCGGAAGAGAGGTTTAATTCTTTTACTGCTCTGTGTTCTACCATGTAAAGATTAGCAAAATTGAAATGATCATTGATAAAAAAAAAAAAGGTGTCTAGAAGACTTTGCTATTCTGTAGAGGATGTGTTTAAGATTACTTTATCCGAAGTATTTTCCTTCTCAGGAGGTCCATCATATCGGCATGCTCCAAAGTAGACTGGCTTTTACTGTGTTTTGATTATTTATTTTCTTCATAATATGGATTTTGCAAATATAAAAATAAGCTTAATTGCCTCTCTGCAAAACCTAAAGTACTTGTAACAATAGAGGAGGTTTTTCTGATGTCTACGTTTATTTGGAGAAGCATCTTTTATAAGAAATGTGTAATCTCACACAGGTTCAGAAAGATAATCTGTTAAGCGTGCATTTTATGAACACTTGTCGCATTTTCTTTAAACATGTTTACATCTATGCTAAACAACAATTACCTGCTACAAAGGGAAGGACCAAATGTATGTATTTTTCTAATTCATATAGCATAAAGATGTTTGGAAATTAAAAAACAGCAGCAACAACAACAACAAAAACCACAACCAAACACAAAAGCCATCAGTAGCAGGAACTTGAAGGCTTGTAAAAAAGTATCATGGCTTCCTGAGAAGCTTTTCTGGTCTATGGTCCTTCATCGTATATTTCTGCAGCTTTGGAACGATACAGGCTATAGCAAAAAAAACCTACCCTATTGGCACAGAAGCCACCACATCTCAGCTGCTTAGATGGGGAAGGAGTGGGCACAGAAATCTTTGAGTAGACAAAACTTGTTCAGAAATGCCTACTCCTAGGAACTTGACATGCTGCAGTGTTTTGCAGAATTAGCAAAGAGGATAAGATTGGCAGCTTAGTATAGAATGAATTGTAGTTGTCTGTATAACCTCACATTCACTTTTCTCTTGTATTCAGAAGTACTTGCAAATCAAATGAGAACAAGATTAAGACATCTGATTTTTTTTAACAAAACCCCTCAGATTTAGATACAGCTGTTTCTGATACCTTAATTCTCGTTTTTTAGATATAAATGACTTGCCCTTAACAAAAGGCTCAAAGAATTTCATGAGTCTGATTTTTCCAGATGTACAGTACTGCTTTTATGCAGCCATTATGAATTTCAAAGTAAATGTAACCTTAATTATGTTGAAAGTCTCTGTAGATTTTTTTTAAGTAGCTGCAAATCTTCAATGCAGAATGAAGAGCAACAAATTTCTTATTAGAGAAACATATTGTTAATTTGTTAAACAAGTCACACCTGATTGCCAGTTGCACTTCATTGGTATGCTGTGAAGACAAGCCCCTTCACGTTTAGTTAGGCATTGTTTCAAACAACTTGCCAACAAAGATTTTTTCCTTGGATCTAGGAAGGCAACATTTTACATGTACTCAAAAACAATAACAATTGAATGACAGTTATTTTCAATTTGGGATTCTGACAAAGACTCTTAATTGTTATTCCCAGGCAAAAATCTTCATTAACGGGGAGTCTGGGTTATAAATATTTATCATTTACCTAAGGGAAGAATCCATTAGAGGAAACTGTGTCTTCTAAATAAGTCAACCTGTAGAAATTAGTCTGGAAGTTCCTAAGATTATATTCTATTTAAATTATAAAACACATATGAAAATCCTCCAACTTTTGAAGTAGTTATTATTGCTTTTGCCACTGTGCTTGTGCTCATTCCATCAGTCCTTACAATTCATTCTTTTCCCTAAAGACAAGAAAACCTGATGTATTGGGTTAATAGGTGAAATATCTGTCAATTTGCTTCTCTCACCATTATTAATCTTTAACATGCAAATCGTGTTTCTTTGAGCTTTTACCTGTCCAGTGTCAGGCTATGCCAAGAGGATCTGCTTAGCCCATGAGGACCTGGGAAGATGAGAGAGCTGCAGGAACTGATGGTTCTGGGGTTAACTCCAATTGGACTCTCTTATCTTCATTTAGGTACCAAAATCAAAGGTTCATCACCAATGGTGCTATGAGGTAACCGCCTGCTCCCAAGCCCAAGGGCAGCTGGTTGCTTCAAGGTGCAGCCAAAACAGCATCATTCATGGTCACAAAGCACAGAGCAAAACAGAAACCAGGTAGAAGATGGAAAATTGTGATATTTTCTCTGGATTTTACCTCATCAGACCATGACCAAAAGAAATGGATGTTTGTAGGGTATAATTTCTATCTCTCTGAAAAAAAAAAAAGGAAGACAGGACATAGTCAGAGAATGACATGAGTTCATTAGGGACTGCCAGATCCTTTGCATGTAATTCAGTACGTGAGTGTAGTGCTGATTGAATCACAGTTTCCAAACAGGATATTAATATTTCATTATTTTACACTGGTACTTTGCTTACACTTTATTTTTTTAGTCATTGAGACAGTGCAAGACATTAATGCTTCTGATCAAAAAGAAAAAATGCTCATTTAATAAATTTGACCAAAAAAAACCAACAACACCAAAAAACAAAAAATGTGTTTATAGAACCACTGAAATACTACATAAAGAGTTGCTGTCCAGTAAAAAAGCCTGTAACATGTTATTGTTCATTTTGTTTTGAGGGAAGTGTCACGTGAATTCCTCTCTGCTGCTGTCCAGCTACAGCAAAACTGTTAAATTAGGGTAAGAGCAGGAAAATGAGACTGGTAGTAATGGGATTTGCTGCTGCCTGATCTGTTACAGAGCTGAATTCCAAACAGACTCTGCTGGTTAAACCGCAGGTACTAAGTGACCTTGCTTACAGCTCTAGCTCAGATTACGGCATTATTTAAACTTATATTCATAATAACATGCAAACTGCTATTGAAAGGGATAACTTGACTGTATTAATGTAATAGTAAGCCAATGCATGCCTGAGCCTTCAGGCAGCCTGAAACAATGTCTCTGAGAGGTGCACACTGCTGCTTCTGAAGATCTGCTAACACCAGCCCAGAAGCAGACACAGAAGACTCCAGAAAGCTTAACACAAACTTATGTTAGTCTAGACATTGAAAGGCTCTAAATACTGCCTAGGGGATGGAAGGGTGATGCCACAGCTGCTGTCAGGGCTGGGAGGAGGTAAAGTGACCTCCAAGTGGAAAAGCAGACTCAGAGTGACAGTACTTGTAGATTGCTGGGTTGCTTGGAAGCAGCCGTGCTCCCTAGTAGAGAAAGTTTCTTTAACAATCCTTGCAATTCTACTTTGATAGACTAAAATTCTGGCAATAGATGTCAGCTACTGCACAAGTTTATCTGTTACTGTGTGCCTTAATTTTTAAGATCTTTTTTTCAGGGTTTAAACATCCTTAAATGAATACATGGTATTCTGTTTCAGTATGATGGATATTTTGTTACTGCTGTTTATCTGTGCTGAAAATGTATTTTCTGTGGATGGGTTACTGCACCTCAGCTCAGTCAACAATAGCTGTCAATAGCTTAGTCCCTGTCATAGTTTCCATTTTGCACTTTGCATCTTGATTGAACAGGAAAATTCTTGGTAACTGTTAAGGTTACGTTATGCCTTAAAGTGGAAAAGAAATAAGATTTCATGTTAGCTCCTGGTAGTGAATGAAAGGCCTGATTTGACAGACTAATCATACAAGCGAGGAAAAACCCAGCTCTTGGAGTTTGAAAATGGGGTTAAAAAACACTGTCTGCTGTGGCCAGGAAATTCCTTGAGGCACTGAAACTACCAAGCTACTAGGTCTTGGGCCTATTCTGGTTTTGGGTACGAAAATGTTTGTCCATCTTCATGTAGAATCTAATCCATTTTTCAAGTCACCTTGAAATTAGCATTTAAGCAGCATTTTTGCTAGATTTAAATATAAAAGGTGTATTAAAGAACTGAACAACATGCTTTCCAGTATAATGTGTGGTTAATTCCCTTCAAATGCAAGACTGGAAGTAAGGAATGGAGTTAAGGATTGCAATGCTCTGTGAAGCTTTGATTCACAGATGTTAAAGATTAAGATCCAGAAGCTGTGTACAGGATTCCTCTGTAAAATCATAAAATTGCTATGGTTGGAAAGACTTCTACAATCACCTAGTCCAGCCATAAACTAATCACCACCATGCTTACTAAACCATGTCCCTCAATGACACATCTGCTCTTTCCTTGAAGGACAGTGATTCCACCACTCCTTTGGCACCCTGTTCCAATATCTCACTAGAAAATGAATGAGCTCTTGCCATAGTTTTGTCCTGGAGAAGGTACAGCAGGTGAATTATTAAGGGTGTGATGTTATTTGCAATTTTTCTGCTTTCTTCTTCACTGTCTGGAATCTGTCCACCCAGCCTCATTGCAGAGGGTCTACTCTTTGCAATGCTCCCAGCTCTGCCTTTCTGCTGTTTTCTATAATGTAAAATTTAAGTCACTCACATTGAAAGCATATGGCTGTTCCTTCCCTAGGCAAATGTAACAACTCGAAAAATGAGAGTGTGTGGAAGCAGCTAGACAACAATTAGTGACTGTTTTTTCAATATTAAAAATGTTTTGCTTTCAGCAGCACAATGTTGGGAGGAACAAAAGGGATACTAAGCAAAGGAATGCTGGAAGGGTAGGGAATAGAAGGGGTAGAGAGATAAATGACAGTATGCTCAAGGGTTATGAGAGCCATCTAGCGATAAATACGCTAGGAGTGAAAAAGGTCACTCTGAATAAGTGAGCACAAAAAGTAATCAAGCATTGGAAAGAGGGACATGCCACGTGTAAAGAATGAGGTACTGGAGTTAAGAATATAAATACTGATAAGGAAAGGAAAGCTAGAGAATGGAAGCAGATTGCCCAAGAGCTTTGAAAAGTTGCATAATGAAATTGGCTTCAAGAACACTGGGACAAAGAAGTCAGTGGGGGAGAGTGCAGTGCTACTGAAATTACTGCTGTAAGGGAAGCTTGCTCCTCAGATTTTCCACAAAGACCCTGTCTGGCTTTCGGGGAAGACTTTTTCTGAAATGCAGTGAGGACAGTTTGCAGGGAATGCGTTTTTATTGCTACAAGACTTAATCATAGACAAAGTGTAGTAATTTCAACACCCACTTGGTTCCTTTTAGCAGGAGAAGACCTGCTTCTCAATTTCACAAGTTGTCCACGTGGCATATGCAGGATATTAAATTTGGACCCCTACTGAATGTTTACTTTTTAATGCTGGGAGGTGTAAGATGCAGTTAATTATGTGTTAAAGGTTTGTGGGCTGGTTCAGCCCAGTTCCATGGCTAGTGGGTGGGGGACCCATGAACCCACACCTCAGGAAAGGGTAGGGAGGAAAAATGAAGAGGGTTAGGGAGATGGTACTAAAAACAAAACAGCAGCAATGATCTGAGGAGGAAAACTAATTTACTAAATAAGATATTGGCATGCAAAAATAATACGATACAATATAATTGGAATTGAAGCTAATAAATCAAATAACATGAGAGTGTCCAAAACCAAAGGCCTTATGCTAAAAGCTGAAGGTGTGATGGCTAGGAACCTTCACTGCTGAGATGAACAGCAAAAGAGGAAGTCTCCAGGACTTGCATGCAGTTTTATCTTTACCTCTGGGTGGAAAGCAAGGACAAAAAGTCCTCTGGGGTATGCAGTTCTTCTCTTCTGAGAACCAGATACCTAGAAATTCAGCAGTCCATGGACTTAGAGCATTAACACTTTAACTTCTAGTTCCTCATATGGTGGTATGATGTGGAATACCAATAACAAAAATCATAAAACCATAACATAATGGAACAAAATCTTAAAAAAAAAAAAAAAAAATCCCCATTTTCTAACAGCCTTTCTTCCTCATTCCTAGCAGGCTCAGGTGAAACTGCCCATGACTTCAGCCAGAGGACTTGTGTCACCAGCTGAGGAACTGTTGAGGGACGGGAGATGGACACCGATTATGTGATGCTCTGTAGGAATTACACGGGACTTTGGAGTGAGCACTGTTAGAGAAGTACTACTGCTTCCTATAAGGAAGGGAGAAGTGCTACACTGAAGAAGTGCTTTTACATTTTTTTTTCTCCAGAAATATCTTCTTTCCCTCTTTGTGAGAACATGACAAACTCCTTTTTAGTTTGAAAGTCTCTTCTCACCTGCCTTTTTCTATAGTTAATGAGTTGTTTTAATGTAACGCAATCACACTGAAATTCAGAAATTCTTTTCTTATGTCAAAGGGAAAAATAAGAAAAAGAAGGAACCATCCAATTAAGATTTTTCTTTTTTTAAATAATTGATTTCTGCTTGGAAGGAGATCATCTGCATTTCTGACTTAAGGAAAATAAAAATAACAGCAACAACAGAACAACTTCCTTATATTCTAGGGCTCAAGGCCTGTTTAGAAAAAAAAAGTGATGTGCAACATAGTGACCTACATGGGAAGAGACACCATGGAACGTGTTTAAGGAAGGTTCAAAATAGCATGCAGCCAGGAATAATGGAGACTGTATGTGGTTGATTACAATGAAGATAGAACCAAAATTTAAGAAAGTCTCAAGAGTTTGTGGTTTCTCAAAGAAAGTGAAGATGGATGATGTTCCTGCTTGATCTGGAGTGCCTTTACCTTCCTTACACTGTTACTGCTCCAGCTTAGATATTCAGGGTGTTTTTTTTATGCTCAAGAGAACTATGTGGACTTACAGAGATGCGTGACTCCCTCATGCAAGTGAAGATGTATAATGTCTACAGTGGGTCCGTGGCCTCTCCATGCTGATTGGCTTTGAAAGTGATATTGTCCCTGCCTCTGCAGTCCCCACAAGCAATGGGCTGCTTGTTTCCAAGCTCAGGGGTACAGTGTCAGACAGGAAAGATGGATGGGCACCTTCTTCCCAGCAGGTGTCCTAGCATTCAGTTGCATGGTGCATGTTCCCTGGTTGCTTCACTTGTGAGACTGTGTATATGTGCATTCTTCCACTCTGACAAGGAAATATGGAAGAGACTTTCAGGATATATATATGTATATATATATATATGTATATATATTATTTATGCTTTTCCTAAAGACTCAACATAAGGTAGACCTACTTCTACTCTGTTTAGGTTGAAAACCTTTCATTTGATATGGCTAATAGAAAACAAAACAAAACAAACAACAACAACAACAAAACCAAACCAAAACAAAAAAAAAAAAAAAAACCCTGAATTTACTTCCAAGGTTATAAGAACAGAAATATTTTCTTGGTTGAGACCTTTATCCAACTCACATGTGGTGATGTGTCACACTGGGTATGTGTCATGTACAGAAACATTTCTGTCCCTAAGGGTCAAGGAGTGAGATTTGTTTTCTGTCTCTAGACTATTTTAGGAGATCTGTTTGCATCCTTTCAGCTTTAAACAGCTTTCCTGTAGTCTGGCTAATCAGCTGTGCAATAGTTATCACTGAATGATTTTTTCATGAAGCAAAACACAGAGAGTAGTCTGAAAAGACCACAAATGTATTTGATTTATATTGCATGCTTATCGTATGGATACTGACCCCATAATTTCTCCTGACAGCCATCAGGTACTTAGTACCTATGATGCAGCAGAATCATGCTCTCTTGATACATGTTAGGCTATATTCATGGTTGTTGATGTTTCATAAATCAGACCTGAACTCAAGTTTTGATTGTGGTCTCTGCAGTATGAATCTTATATCCATTTTATAAATACCAATGTAGAGAAAGAAGCTGAGAAGATTATGTTATAGTTCTGTGGATGTTCAGAGGAAACATTTTCAGTTTGAAATACGATATTGCTCCCTGTTGGCTGTCAGAGATGTTTTATCATATTATTTAATTTTAATTTTGCCATTTGTTTGTACCTACATTCTTCCCTCAACTTCATCCTTACAGTCCAGTTATTACAACACTTCAGCATCCTCTATGGGTCTTGTTTACTTGGCCTATGCATATTTAATAGAGGCGACTCATCTGTAGGAGAGAGTTCTTCCATCAGCACCCTGATCTGAACCAGTTTACATCTTCCTTCTCTGGACATGATCTCCTTGCTACATTGCTGTCTCTGTAGCCTGTCCTTTTTTCTCCTCCTCTTCCATTCTTTACCTATTTTCCCACTTCATAGATACCATTTTTTGATCCCTTAAGTTTCAGTGCAGTCTTCAGAGCTATGGCTGCTCTTCTTTCCCCTCCACCTCCCTCTACTCCCAGCTGCAGAGTCAGCCAGGATTTCTGGACCTCTGAAATTTAAAAAAAAAAAACAAAAAAAACTTTGAAGAAAAAAGTTGATGGGAACATCCCAGGCTCTTTGGTTTTCAGGATTGCTTTTAAGCATTTCAGTTGAGTCTAACTTCTACTTTCCAGTATTGATTTCCATCAGTTACACTTTTCTTGCTTTTCACACCTCCTCAGTGTCCACAGAGTGAGTAATTCTTCTCTCAGATGGCATATATTTCAGGCAGATTTCTATTTGGTTTCAGTCTGTTCATGCTTTGAATTGCTGCATTATTCCCTCTGTTTTGTCAGTGCTTAGCATTATATAAAAAATGAAATAATGTGACTTTTTCTCCTTTAGGTCATGCACGTTGATATTCAGATTGGATCTAATGCAGAACAAACTCTTCTGGACAAAAATCACCTCCTCTCCTGTTAGCTGTGCCTTACTTCCTGATGCAGAAAAGGATTTGGAGGTGAGTGTATAGCTAGCTGCCACAGTTATGACTGACTCAAAAGAGCACACCTTCCCATTCTTATTGTTCTATGAAAATGAGATTATTTTAGCTTGCTTTGCAGACAACAATTGGCAGTGACATGCTGCTCCTTTATGAGAAGTAAATTCTGCCTCTGAAAATGTACGTCCCAGTTCTGCAAAGAGGTATCTGTGGGCAGCCAGTGCCTCTTTGCTGAGCCATATTGATCGGGGATAAGGGTCTGTTTCTGTAGATAGCTTTGAAGGTTCAAGGTCTCTGTTGTGGCAATACAAGCAGTTTGCTGAGAGTCTCTATATAAAAAGAAACTGGGAGATGAAGTGGAAAATCTTGTGTCTGGCCTCCCCCCCTGACAGCATGGGAGGAAGGAATGTCAACTTGGGCATTTTTCAGCTTTAACTATGAATAGCTTCACTGGAGTTAATGATACATAACTAGTGTTTCTGTAGACAGCTAATCTGTTCTTCTGATCCTCCCAAGGCTCCCTGCCCCTTTTCCCCCTCTTTATTAAAAAATGAACTCAGTCAATGCAGAATTTTAATCTTTTGCAACCTGCAGTTTCATAAAGAGCTGGTTGGACAGGAGCAATCACAAAGTTTCTGTATCTGATGACATTATTCTGGAGCATTTGTTGTGCTTCCCACTTGTGGTTTAGCTGATAAGCGCAATTCAAGGAACAAAAAAAGCTTTGTGGATTGTCATCGAGCATAACAAAACCAGACTGTGCTCTGATGGTATTTTAATAGAGGTATTCTTTAAAAATGTTGCAAAAATATGTTGTTTTGGATGCACATTTTCTAAACTAACTAAATACAATGGTAATAGCAAAAGACAGCAAAATCTTTAAGATAAAATAGATCAGGCAAAAAAAAAGTCCAATCCATTCTGTTGTCTTTGGGATGGATTAATTATTTTTAGGTGTTATGTTTATGACTGTAAATAAATTTGACTTAATAATATATATAATGAGGGTATCTCCTAATATTTTAATGTATATCTGATCAACAGGATCATGCATGTATATGTTTATATATACAGATATACATACATATTTATAGGTATAGACAGCTAATGACCTCAGGATTTTACTCTTGTCATTTCAAAGACCAGCAGCTGAAAAAATGAGGAACTGAAGATCTCTAGAAGTTTGCAAAATGTTTTATAATCTAATGCAGTGTTAAGAAATATACACAGAGATGTGACGACTTCTCATATCATTAGTATTCATATTGTACTGGGATGCAGAGGTCACTATGGGATTTTTTTTATATATGCTGTTAGATTCTTTATGCCAAGAGTCCTTTGGTGAGGCATAACATATTTGTATCTGACACTCTTTGGAGTGAAATGCTGAAAAGTCATAGAAAGAGGTATTCTTAGATCAGGTGAGAAGTTTTAATGCAGAGATTTTCCACAGACAGCAGCTTCCTCAAACCTCTATTCCCTTCCCCTTCCCCTTCCCCTTTCTCACCTTTTTCTAAACAATGCTGGAGAAGAACATTGGGAAAAGAGATATTTATTAACTTAGTAATGGGATTAAGGAGAATTGGAAGGCAGTATCATTAACCCAAGGGATAAATGTTATATATGCAATCACTACTATCCAAACCATTGTTCATCTGGAAAACCAATTTAAGTTAAGCCTTTTTTAATTGCTGCTTTGTGTACATTTACTCAAGTCAAGGAAGGGGCAGAAATATTTATTTTCTCCTTGCCAGATTTTTGTTGTGAATGTATTTTTTTTCCATATCACTTCATATGAACAGAAATATCTGCTTCAGAGTGAGAATGTTTCTGTACAGTGATGGAAAGAGAAGCTTGAACTGCAGCAATGAGGCTTTAGGTGCAGCTAAAGACTGAAGATGGCTAGATGAAATTCAGGAGTTCCTAATACCCCATCACAAACATAAATAAATGTCATTAAAAATGTTATTAAAGCCCATCCACTTCCAACTTTTTTGCCATGGGCATGGTTGCCATCTACCAGATCAGGCTGCCCAGGGCCCCATCCTGTCTAGCCTCAAACACGTCCAGGGATGATGAATCCGCAACTTTTCTGGGCCAGCAGAGATGGATGCAGGTCAGAATTACAATTACAATTCTGTGATTCTGTCATATGGATGAAAACAAAAAAACCCACACTCTGCCCTAGCACAACACACCTGCAACGTTGCCAACAATTCTTGACCTTTAATGTCCCTTCAAACTCAAGCCATTCCATGATTCTAGAATCAGGATGGAAAGGACCTCAGGAGGTCTCCAGTCTAACCGTCTCACAAAGTTGATCTGACCAGGTTACTCAGGGCATCATCCATACAGGCCTTTAAAACTTCCACATCGGTTTGGCAGTAGATGGAGATGGCAGCATCTGGTGTTTTAGTGGCTCCAGTATGGGAAAAAAAAAGCTTACAGTATCTGTGTGTGGATGTGGAAAAAGGGACTTTGAGTGAGTCCTATGGTTGCAGGAGATATCCGTGTAGATTCAGAGATAGCCTTGGGAATCTTAAAACTTAAAAGTAGAAAGCTTAACAGCAATGCTGCTTTTTATCAAAAAGAAACATATTCCAATTTTCTTTGGCTCTGGAAAAATAAGAAATTCCTTGTAAAGCTTGATACTTCTTGTCTGGGAAATACATGACTTTCTGTTCATCAAAACAGGCAGTTTTACTGAAGGATGGTAAATAGATGCCACTAAGAGGATTCATGGCAATTGTAGCAGTAATTCAGGCTGGCTAACTGTTCCCTGTTTGTTTAGCGAGGAAGGAGCTTTGAGATGAACTGGACAGAGTAAGTACAGAGGATTAGCTTAACATTTGGGACATTGCTGGTTGTATTTCAATATTGACCTTGAGCACCACCTTCTCAGTAATGTATATATTAAGCCTTGGAGCACCAACATTATTTTATTGATGAAGTAACCTTTTACTTGTGGTAGTACTGGGAAACTACTTCATGTATTTCAATGGAATTTTTCTGTGTGAGAAAAGAAACAGTAAAAAAGCTCAGATTTACCAGTTCCTTTTAGTTGTGAAACAGCCTAAAGACCTCTGCGAAAACCACTTTCCCTTTGTTAGTACATCAGAAGGTAAATGCTCAGTGCTAAATCTTGGAATGGTGTGTATATGGAACTTCATGGCATACCTGTCAGATGTTCTGATTCATTTTTAGGACTCTGAAATATCACAGCTATAAAAGATTTAAAAGTTCAGCATAGATTCAGCTGCCAGATTGAAAGAACCATATTCATTAACTGTTTACCTGCCATTTGCACACCCTCCAGTCTCAGAGTGAGAATTGTCATCTTCACAGTGAGCAAAGCACCAGCATTTCACTAATGAGCTGCTTTGCATATTCACCTGCAATGCCTCTCCACAGAAATCCTTCTCTTTCATGGTGTGCTGTGCACAGTGAAGGCAGAGGCATTCAGGCAGCTCAGGTGGATGAAAGCCCCCCCAGACTTCATTAAACATGACATAACCTCCTTCCATCCTTTCACATCTGCAAGCAAATGTGTATCTACCAATGCAAAATGCTGCATCTTGCAATTGCTGCAGATTTCCTTAGTGATCACTCTAATTGTTCTTTCATTCCATAATGCTTTCCATCAGCTTGAAGCATGTAGACACAGACAGGTGGTCCTTGCCTTGGAAGATCTTGCGTGCGGTGACAGCAAGGCTGTAGAGCAAGTCTTTCCTGATTTCATGGTACAGATTTAACAGCTGCTTCATGAAAGGCTGTACACTTGATGCCCCATTCACTGCTGGAGCTGCTCTGAAGTCTTCATCGGAGTAAAGCTAAACAATGCCTCAAAATGCTTAAAAAAGATGCAGGTCCGCTACAGCCTTTTCCTTTTCTAGGGATAAGTTTTACTGGAAACTTTTGGCAAACAGTCAGAAGGTGGTGAGTACCAACAGGTTTCAGTGCTGTATTCGCTTTGCTGGGAGATGCTGTGAAATGCAAACTTCTCTAATGACAGCTACTTCAGACCCTTTTCAGTCTTGTCAAGATTCCTTATTAATAGCAGAGAAGTAATCTTAGTTCTTTCAATGGCAGCAATTCTGTAGGCAACTGCTGAATTTGTAAGAATACAGATGGTGCCTGCCATTTCTTTTTTTTTTTCAGTACCACACTGCATTCCTCACCTGACATGTGGAACTTGTTTGCTACCATAATGCGTCAGCTGCAGACACTTTTCTTAGAGGTAAAAGCAGTTTTGCTTGCATTTTTCTTGGCAGCATTGAATTTTGCCCACCTGCAGGCGAGATTAATTCTTTTTCCCATTCTGAGATCGCAGAACTCGTGATGGTGATCTGATTTGAAACTTGTTGGCACTGTGCCTTTTCCTCTCTGCCACTGTAAACTGATAGAGTTAAGCATCTCTTCCCTTGTGAACAGAAAAAAATAAAAATAAAAATAAAAAAACAATCAGGCAAGCATCTAGGTAAGACTTTCATTGCATTTAAAGTGTCTAAATGGAAGTGTTATACTTCAGGCTGTATCTCTGGCAGATGACAATGCTATGATTGAATAAAATCCAACTAAACAAAAACAAGCCTCTTTATTAGAGGAACTAAATTAAGCTGAATACTAGAGCTGGGTGCACTGTGACTCAGGCTGATCTTTCTTGCTGGTCTCTGGTGCACTATTAACTGCACCGGAGAAGCTGGAAAATGGACAAACTAGAGGATCATATGTTTGAGGTTCATAGTGTGGGCATGCACTGGTCATAGGGAAGAGGGAAATTTCTTACAGCAAAACTCATGTACACTGTTGGTCACATGCTGCTCATTCACTAGAATGTATCTGTGTTCGGTTTTTCAACAGATATTATTGTAGCAGTTGGTTTCAGTTTTCTTGTTTTGTAGATTTAAATTCTCTTTCTTGATAGCTCTCAAAATAGTCTGCTGGTCCAACATCCAGCGTGGATGGATAAATCTGCCCTAGAATAAGATAACATGAAGTTTTAAACAGGCATGATTTTGCCTGCTATGTCTAACGGCATGTTTCCAAGGCAGAATGAGCCTCCAGTTTCAGTATGGATGCACAGCTTTAGCATTCAGCTGACCCTAAGAGCAGCATCTCAGGGGAGGACCCAGGCCACCTGGGCACTGCTTTAATTCCAGACTGGTGTAATCATGCCCTTGGAAACCTTTCACATCACTTACATGTAGAACTGGTTGTATCATTGCTTTAGAAGATGCTTCCAACAGCTGCATAACTTTTGACCATTTTGAAGTGCTGACTGTCTTAGTTTGACAGATTTTACCTCTGTGCTACTTAGAAAAGTTTTTCTGTTGGGATTATTGTCAGTGCTCATTACCAATTTTCACTGGTAAAGATATAAACAGAGATTAAAAAAAATCGGGAAATCTTTTTAAAGTAAGGTAGTAACACCTCCTGTAAAGATTTCTTCATAGGTTGAATCCAGAGAACACAGGAGGAAGTCTGCTTCTAGATAAATGCAGATGGGTGCAAGCAATTCTGTCTCACATCTGAGCAAAGATGTTGACAGGCTGATGGCTGTACTGTGTGCAGGCAGCAGCTCCCACTTTCTATGTGCATCATACATTAACACATTTTGAAAATCTGGTTCTCATTGTAAATATCAGCAGTCTTATTTCAAATACGTGGTCAATGAGAGTGGGAGCGAGGTATATTGTCCAGCTGCAGCTTAGCCAGGGATTTCCTTCATCTGTTCCATGCACTGGCCTTTAGAGATCACTTAGATAAAAAACAAAACAGTTATTTTTTTTAGCAAGTCACTTGGCTCTCAAAGTGAATTACAAGATCAGCTGTTCTGACAGGCCAAGAGGAATATTTTTAGTTCCACAGTTAGTAAACCAAATCAGCAGGACATGACTTTTTGCTTGTTCTCTGTGAAAACCAACTGTTCCCTAGTGCTGGAGGTGAAAGGGTACATTTTTGCTTTGGCACGTGGAATGACTGCATTTCAGCCACTTTGCTGCTCTAGCAGTGCTCATTCTCAGAGGGAAGCTTGGTGGATAATCAGAAGTATCTATAAAGGAAGCTGGAACTGCTGGTTATTTGACCCTTATCTGAAGTGTTTTTAGAAGGTAGCAGAGTAATTTGATAATGAGCTCTTGAAGGTTATTTTCCCTTATACAAATCATGGAACAGAAATACTACAGCTTTGTGGGCTGTGAGATGCTTATTTCTTACCACAGCATCAGCAAGGTCCCCTGCTGGAGCTCAGGCACCCAAGGCACTATGGCACCTGCAGAGATCAGGATGAAAAGTCACTTCCCTCACTCTGTGGGGCATTGGAACAGGCTGCCCAGGGTGGTGGTGGAGTCACCATCCCTGGAGGTGTTAATAAAAATGTGTAGATGTGGCACTGAGTGACATGATTTAGTGGGCATGGTGGTGATGGATTGATGGTTGGACTACTTGATCTTAAAGGTCTTTCCAACCTTAATGATTCTATGATTCCCTCTTCCATTCCATTAAATAAAGATGAGAATGAGAAAGAAATGAGAATCACACTGAACTAAGCCACAGAGCAAAAATACTGCAGTTGGTTCCTCCCATGGTTCCTAGAAATCTGTAGGCAAATGACAGTGCCATGTAGGATCAGCAAATTCTTCTGGAAGATGCCTGATGTGTTAAGAGATCAGCATTTTGCAACTTGGAAAAGGAGTAGATGAAGGGAAGGTGCTAAAACTTTATGAAACTGCAAAAGGGATAGAAGAATCAAATATAAAAAATTTACTCTTTCACAGTTTCTCTGTCCTAATGCTTACATGACTTAGCTGATCTGAAGATTTTACCTTTTTGCCACAGGACATTGTAGATGCGAGGAATCTAACTGGATGCAAAAAAACGTTTACCTATGTGCACGGAAGACCAAGATCCTGTGCCAACACAGAGATAGATACATTTCATTTAGAAAAGCGCTGGATTTCTGATAGCTAAGGGATGTACCAGGAAAACTGTACACGTATGTCCTCCTCTATAGTCATTCCTCATACATTAATTCCACATTTTGATCTAGATATACTTCTGTTTTTCCAGTTTCATTATCATTGAAAGTAAATTCTGTTGTTTAAGAAAGGGAGGAATAGATTCTGTTTGATGATTGTCAATTAATGTGTTGAAATCTTCTTTTCATGCTCTCTTCACATCTACAATGTGGCAAATTCAGAGGAGCAGGTGTCAATTAAATGAAGTTCCAGTGATAACAAGCAAAGCAGGAGGAACTATTCAGGTGTGAGATCTTAATTCTTCTAGAAAAGTGTCCTCTTCTGTGTGAAAAATTTCTACAAGTTCAACAGTGGAAAAAAGACACTCATTCCATAGCTTATCCAAAGCTTAATTTGTCATTACACTTCCTGCGCTTTTTTAAAATCTCTTTTGTTTCCTAAACCCTTCAGAAGGCACACATTAGGGTAAACCAGAGTTAGCATTTCATTCCCTCTGTCCTTGCTGTTTTAAGTTCATTTTATTAAATATATTTCAATTAATGTTCAGTAACTTTTGACTTGGACTGTATACAATAATCACAAATTACAGAATTACAGAATTATGGGGGTTGGAAGGGACTTCTAGAGATCATCTAGTTCAACCCCACTTCCAAAGCAGCTCCCTAGACCAGGTTGCACTGGTAGGCTTCCAGGTGGGTCTTAAATGTCTCCAGAGGAGACTTCACCACCTCTCTGGGCTGCCTGTGCCAGTGCTTCATTACCCCAGCATGAAGAAGTTCCCACACATATTTGTGGAGAACTTCCTATGAATCAGTTTGTGGCCATTTCCCCTTGTCCTGTTACCACACACTGCTGAGAAAAGTTCAGCCATGTCCCTATACCTCCCCCTCCTTAGATATTTATAGATGTGGATCAGATGCCTCCTGACTCTTCTTTTCTCAAGGCCTAACACATGCAGGTCGTTCAGCCTTTCCTCATAAGTGAGGTGTTCCACGCCCTTTATCATCTTTGTAGCCCTTCACTGGACTCTTTTGAGGAGATACTGGTCTTTTTTGTACTGGAGAGCTCAGAACTGGACATAATATTCCAGGTGATGCCTCACCAAGGTAGAATAGAGCGGGAGGGTCACCTTCCTTGACCTGCTGGCCACACTCTTTTTAGTGCACCCCAAGATACCACTGGCCTTCTTGGCTCCAGGGCACACTGCTGGCTATGTGAAATGAAAGCCTGTTTTTACCTTTGTGAACTTAGTATTAGGGATTTTCCATTGTTGCTCTATTGTGAATTTTCAGATTTCTGTATAGCATCTGTTATTTTTGTATTCAAATACACACAAAACATCTATTCGAATGTTAATATTTTTAACGTTATTTTTCGTATCCATTAATATGGGCTTTGCAAGGGTTGCAGACATGGAAAATGTGGGATGGCTCAAAGGAATCAGGATTTTCCTTGGTGCTGTTTCTTGACTTTGCCAGAAACAGAGTTAGAACACCATTAAACTCAGTTTAATTTCTGGTCCCTTTATGTAGTTTTAGGGCCTTTACTGGTGCCAAATTGGTGCTCTAGCCTCGGGCTGGCTCTACACCTACACCATTGATACCATTGATTCATCTGTCTACTAGCTATTCCCTGGCTGTGCTGCAATCCCTCTGGAGAGGTCTAAAGCAAGGAAGTATTTTCATGCATGGCAGTAGTAGAGCTCAGTGTATCCCCCTAGTCCCTTTTTATTTTGAGGGAGATGTTGAAAGAAGGTCTGGAAAGTATTCATAAACAATCCATGTCTGGCTGTTGTGATGTTGCTTATGTACACTGGTCAGGTGCCTGGAGAGAGGCTGATGAGGAAACTATAATGTTACCATGTAGGACAGTTGCTAAATTGCTTTCCCCATTAACTAGTGACATTTGAGTTAAACTAATGAGAAGCATGTCTGCTGCAATGCGGTGTACATTTATTCTTGGAGACTGCTTTTTCCAGCTTATGTGCTGTTTCACCAACACTCTTAGCCACTATTACAGCTGATTAATGATGCCTTTCATTAAAAGAGAACTATTACGGACAGCCTTATTTGATCTACTTTGAAACTTTTCTATTTCTGATCATCATCTTCTGTCTCTCCCTTCTCCTCCTTCTCATCTTTTCTCAGAAATGATAAGCGAAGCAAGAGATAAAGCATTCACAGCCTTTGATCAACTGCTGTACATATGGCACATGATGAAAATCAGACAGAAAGCAAAGTGATATTCTCGATAAAACAGGTACTTCTACATTAATAATTTGCCATCATCTAAATTGCCATAAAAATCTCAGCTAGACTGATATAAGCCTAATGCCTTTTGCACAATAGGCAGGTTTTAAAGTACAAAGCTACATCTCTACTCTGATACAATCTGTATTTTAATGGAATTTGCTCTAAAAGAGATGGCCTCAGGACTTCTACAGTGAGGGTATTCAGCTGCTTGCTTCAGGCTTATCTGACCTTGCCCATTTTATACTTAGCTTTCTGCAAAGAGTTTTCAGTAATATTAGAAGTACAAAACACTCTGTTCTGATTTTTTTTAAGGGAAAATGCACGTGTGCTCAGGACAGACCCATGGATCTACTGGATAGGGACTGGTGGGGCTGCCCTAGCAGGATATGCTTTTTCTCCGAACCTAAGTTATGCCATATCATTTTCTTGTAGAGATTTGTCACTTCATACAGTGACAGAAAGGTGTATTGTGGGGGTGTCTTTCTTTTGGCTGTTTGCAGGAATGTCTGCAGTCCTCAGAATCTCAAAATGATCAAGTGGAACAATGAAAATTCCCAGAAAAGTAAAGTCAAGACAGTTTCTGGGTTTTCAGCATCACTGTTTTCTCTGATGTGACAACACGCATAGAGAAACACGACTTATTCCTGCTTCTGTCCATTGTATGTTAATGAGTCACAGAAGAGCTTTGTAAGACTGAGCAGGAGGAATAGAGAAGCTGCTCTAGAAAGGAGAAGACATTTTCATGTTGATCAGTTACATCTTGAAGACTTCACAAGGAGCACTTGATCCATATCATATTTTCCTTTAAAATAACCAGCTGCAAGGACACCACTCTAGTTCTATTTTTAAAAGATGAGGGTATGAGGGATGCATCTGCTTTCTCATAAGTATAAAGTACCAAATATTTTTCACCATGATCTATTAGCCATGCAAAATAAAATTTATTGACAGAACTTGCTTCTCTTCAGCTTTCTCTGACTTCTACCATGTTGTGCTGTAATATTCTTGAACAATATCTGCTCAGGCTGGGCTTGATTTCCTTTCATCCAAACTCAAGGAAAGTGAATAGGCTTAGCAACACAACAAGAAGGTATTTGGATTCAGAAAAAAAACCAACAGAGGTAAAACAGCCAAGGTCTCTGAATGTGGGATATCATGATATAACTGACTTCTACCATGGCAAGACACAGCCTCTTAGGTTAAATATCTTAAAATGCTTCTCCTACAATAGTACCTTTCATCAGGCACAATCTTTTGGAGACATTATCAAGGATATATTCAATTCTATTATGTCACCAAACCAAAGAACGTTCCTTAAAAAAGTAAATGTGCAAAACAGATAATTTCTGTTGGTTTATTTCTTTGTACCAACCACTGTTGTACTAAAAAAAATACAGCTGTAAAAAAACTGTAACTGTTTTTGTAGCATATTTTCCTCATCCTTCAAACATCTTATGTTTTTTTCAAGGCTGAGGTGCAGTGTACTAAGCGCTCAGAGCTCACAGAAAATTTCCTAAACATATTTAGGAATAAACAGGTATAGAGTGATTTTTGGTTAGGAAGAGCAAAGTCTTTTACTCTTGGAATTGAAGACACAGTACTGTACATGTGAGCAGCCTCTTAAATATGATAGAGCACAGTATATGAGGAATACAAGTGCAGCAAATGGCTTCTCAAGGACAGGAGCTGTTCAAAGCATTTCTGGCCCATAAATACTATTCCTATTACCTGCTAGAATAAATGGGTGACTACTAAATGTGGAACATTAGAAATCAATGCAAGAAGGTGTTATGGAACTCAGTGGACTATGGTATTAGAAATGTGCTTTAGTTAAATGGTTCTAAAATCAGAATCTTTATTACCTTTATACGGAGCAAGAAACAACATGATACAAGGTTTTTTGTGATGTCTAAAATGTATTTTTAACTGAGTTCTTCGGAAATGTTCTCAATTCTACATCTCTTCAGTGCTTAGCTTATATGATTTTCCTTCTCCTTACAATGCATTTCAGCTTTACAGCCTGTTATGAGATGTGCATTTCTCAAGCTGTATTAAAAACACAGTAAAGGCAAGAAAATAATCATGGTAAGATACTGCTTTGGTTCCATATATGAGCACAATGAGGTCAATAAGCAGTACGTTGATGAACATTCAATCTGCACCGGGGTGAGAGAAGTAAGACACGCATTTAAAATGAATGCTCTAGCCTAGCAATTTCCAGCAACTAGTGTGTGCCCTGTTGGTGATTTGCCTTGGTTGCCCTCTACTTTCTGAGAGGACTCTGCACTGCAGCAGATAGATCAACATTAGCCACTTCTGTCTGGTGAGAGAGAACACAGATTAGAAAGAAGAAAAAAAAGTGACAAAACTTAACAGGGGCATCTCATTTGTGGTAAGTCCAAATTACAGAGGACCTTGTAGTGTTTGTTATGCCATCTTCTTCCCAACACTGTCCCTTTCCCATCTGATCCCGTCTTCTAAATTTCCCGTATTCACTGCAGCTGGTCTATTAATAATTAGTTCCCATTGTGCTCAGCTCTTTCCTCAGAGGTCTGAACTGACAATTTTTAACCATCAGTTGTGGTTTTGAACACCACCTTATCTACTCAATGCCTAATTACTAAGATTGTTGAACTGGACTTGAAAAAATGGCAAGTGGTGGCAGTGATTTGAATGTCAATTTAACACACCCTGGCAATAGTTCCCTAATCTAAATATCTACTTAGATATTCTTATCGTGGTTTATTTTGCTGCAGAGGCACTTGTCAAATGCATGGGAGTTGTAGATCAATATCGGTATGAGCCCAGAGTTCTCCCTTGATGTTTTCAAGGTGATTAGTTCTGCTCTAACGGTCTGCTGGAAGTCTGCAAGCGGAGTGGAGCTGACCAGGTTGCTAAGGTCCCATACATCTCTTAGAACTGTCTGGTTTTTGGATAGGAAGATTATTTACTTACTTACAAATGTTTAGTTCTAAGCAGTATCTTTTTACAGGAAAAAAATGTTCCAATTGGTTATGGTTGCAGATCGAGGACAGATTTAAAAAATATTTTACTGAGAGTATCAGATTGAAAGAAAAATATTTATAATGAAGTACATTATGTTTTTAAACGTTTTTTACCTCTTTTATTTTTTTTTCTTAATGTAATAATACAGAGTGGGTGCATTTAAAAACTTCTGTTTGTAGAAATAATGTTTACATTTCCCTTACATTTCTTCTTTTTTCTTCCCTCCTACTCATTTTCTTTGGAAATTGTTATGGTCCAGGTGTACTTGTGGATGCTGTTACAAATCCCAACAATACATTTCAAAATTTTAGACACTTGGAGAATTTAAAACTGTGAACAGTCCACAGGATCATAGAATTGTAGGTGTTGGAAGGAACCACTAGAGATCATCACGTCCAACCCCCTGCCAAAGAAGGCTCACTAGACCAGTTCTAAAAAGGCAGAGAGGCAGAAAAAAATGAAATGAATTTGAATAGAAAAAAATCATCTATTTCCTTTCTACCATTAAAATCTTTCACAAAGAAATAAAGAAAAGTAGGGAAAGGTACAAAAGTGGAATTCTATCTACGGTAAAATAGGAACTTAGTATTTTATTTTATGAATAAAAAATTCAGATGGAAGAGTTAAAAGAAATTTCCATTCCAGTATTAGGTGCTTCTCTTCCAAGATTAGGATGTGTTTTCTGGATCTGGCTTCAGAATTGAAATACCTATAGACCAGGTAGGTGCCCCATGATGTGATTTATTCCACCTGACATGAATTTAGGATGCAGTGAGTCTGCCTTGAGTGGTGGCTATATCTTTCCATCAGCTGCTGGAAACACACTAAGCCTAGGAAAATTCTGAATCAGGCAGTCATGATTTAGACGGCTGAAAGTAGAAACAGAGCTTTCCATCTTGCTTTGCTTTTGAAATTCTCAGTGTGCATGCCTGTGTATTTGTAGTTGCTGAAGTAATTGTGACCCGCTCCATAGTCATTAGACTGCAAATTCTTGAAGCACAAAATGTTCATTTGTGTGCGCTCACAACTCTTAGCATGTCAAGGTCATGATTCTGATTAGGGGAAATACAAAATACTGTTAAACAAATAGTTACTGTTTTGTATTCTTTTGCACGCATTTCATACAGATTCTGAAGATGAGAAGTTCATTAAATTGGAACATCAGGGAGAGTAACTAAGATCAAGAAACTGCTGGAAGTCTCTCCCTGAGCCCAAACTCCTCTCTGTTTTTCTGTCTGGTTCAAGGGAAGAGATCTTGGCATGTGTTGTCTGCAAATGAATACAGCACTTGCTATATCTGCCTTATTCCAAGATAGGTAAACATGAAGCAAAACATATAAGGGCCAAAAATAAAATAGTCAGTATGGTTGGAACTGAACTAAAGAAGAAAAAGCTTGGATCTGAGCTTCCAAAATTCAGTAGGTACAGGTAATTCATAACTACTTCCTCTTTTAATTTCATCTTCAAAGTTACTTATTAGTAGTAAGATACAACTGAAAAAACTAAAAGTTTGCAAGATGCAGGAAATACTTTGCAGGATCCCAAATGTGTTGCTCAGAAGAGCTGGCAAAAATTGGAGTTAATCTTTTATCCTAAGTCTCTGAGAGTGCAGGTGAAAACAAAAGTTTGAGGACAAAAAGCAACTCAGCTTCAGTGCTGTTTTTCTGATTTATATACCTCTGTGTTTCTGTATTTATTTCATTAATTTTATCATAATAAGTAATTCCAAAGGTGTTCATGTGGTCTTACAGTAAACTTTAGATAACACAGAACACATACAGTTTAGCTGTTGCAAATATGAAAATAGCAACAATACAGTATTTCTTCTATGATAGTAGATTTTTGATTCCGTAGGATAGTTTAGGCTGGAAAGCATCACAGGATGACTCTAGTGCAATTTAGTGCCCAAACCCAAGCCAGCCATGAGATCAGCCCAAGCTGCTCAGGCTTTATCAAAACAGGTCTTTAAAACCTCCAGTGGTGAGTATTACACTCTCTGGACAGTGTGCACCAGTGCTCAACTGTCTTCATGTTGAAAGAGTTAATGTCTCTTGCTGCTATATCAGAAATACTTATCAATGACTGTCTTCTACACCTGAACAGACTCAGTTTAAAAATTCTGTCAAAAGAATCTTTTGGAAAATAGTGTATAAGTGTACTAAGAAGTTTTGCAGTGTGTACCCCATATCAGCTAAAAACTTCAAGAAAAATAAATGTATTTCATACCTTTTAATCATATAAATTTTATTTGAGTGTTCAACATGTAACCTTATTTTGCATATAAAAATGTTGTTTATAGACTTCAAGTGAGCAAAGTATAGAGCAAAGTTTTTAATCTGTGATAGAGCATGGATAAAGCTAATGGTCTCTGATCAAATCCTCAATGGGTGCAATTAAATGACTTTTCATTGACTTCCGTGAATGTACCACTGATGATCAGACATTTGAAAGAAAAGCATTGCGAAAGCCACGGAGAAAACAAAAGCATTGAAATATTATAATATACTGTGATTGTGTGTGGATCCCTGGAGAGGTGCATTCTGGAAATACACCAGGAACAGCAATTACAGTGTGGATAAAGAAAGACAATGAAACCATCTCATTTTAGATTCATAGGGTCAGAAAACAGAAATTGCCTGGCTTATATTTTCCCCCTTTGAAAACCACATATGTTAACAACAGAGGGAGAACACAGCACTGAAAGCAGAATTTGCTGCATTCTTGTAAAAGCTTTTAGAAGGGAATACTTTTGGATGCTTAAGGAAACAACAGTCCAACACTAATTCATCAAATGGTGTTAGCCAGAAGTTTGAAGAGCTGAGGTGAAACTTGAAGTAAAGCTGAATATTTACAACATCACTCAGTCTTAATCCTAATGCTGCAGCACGAATACATTTTCATAATCTCCATGCTTGTGAGTCATCCTGGCGTTCTTTGCAGCACAAATTCACATTGGGCTATGTAATTATTTTTAGAAACAGGAACTTTGTCATCTTTGCCATGCAGAGGGATCGGGTGATGCAATTGGATCCCCATTGCTTTCCTGAACTTGTGACAATGAGGAACAAGTTCATACCAGTGATTATTCATGAGCTTTGTCATAATCAGGATGTGTAAGTGTAGATACAGAGCTGCTGGGAATGGTTTCAATTAGAGCACTGTGAGCTTGGGACTTCTGATGTCTGCTTCAGGCTTTGTGAGCTGATGAAAATAACATTCCCAATACAGCAAATCAGACCTGAAAAGCCTGAGGGGTTACCAGTCCTGGAGGAAGGATCAGGCAAAGGGAGAGAAATATTCAGCATGATTGGAAGTTTACTTCCCTGACATAAAACTGTGGCCCTGATAGAAGGTACTTGGGATTACTGGACAACAAAGGGACTGCGAAATGAGATACGGAGACCTTCACCTGTGTGTCAACTGGGTCATTATTACCTGTCAGCTCTTTAGGAGCTCTGTGAAATGAGTGTGGTACTCTGTTCCTTGTGAGAAACATGCTAATACCACAACTACAGCTACACAAAATGGCATGTGATGGCAACTTGCAAGCACAACAGGAGCACTATCTTCTAATGTAGTGTTAAGGTTGAATCTAGTCCCTTTGTATACAGTTGTATTTCTCCTGCTTTGAACCAGATTGTGGGAATGTTTCTGGTTTTTTTTTTTCTTTCATTTTCACCCTCTCATCAAATAATATTTAGTATAAAATAGATAAAAAGGGTCAGGAGACAGAACCACCTACCTTGAAGAAGGTCCAATAGAACATTCCTCCTGGTTCACAGCTAAAGGCTGCTTTACCCAGCCCCCTGCTCTGAGACAGTGTCCAGGGAAGAGTATACTAAGGAAGATAAATGTGGAAATATTCTTATATGCATCCTCCCTTACCTATTGTTGATTTGAGGACTTTCTGAGCAAGATGAAATTGTCTCTGCTTTTCTACTGAATATCTACTGATGTACCTTTTGGTCTATGAATTAGCCTTTTCCTTTCTGGAACACATTTGTACTTTTGCTCTCTGCAGCATGACAGCAGTGAGTTCAGAGTGCTAGTCTCTTTCCTGCCTATTACCTTCTCATTCCAGCTCCTTCAGTCTTCCATGCCTGTCTCACAAATCACAGGCTCAGCCGAAGAACCAACCATCCTATCTGAGTCACGGCCTGATGGGCTGGGCACCTCCCAGGAACATTTCTGGTCATGTCTGAATACTTCCCATGGAAATGGAAAAAGTTGGTTTTCCACTGGCTAAGAGAGTCATAGAATCATAGAATGGTTTGGAATAGACCTTAAAGACTATTTAGTTCCAAACTCCCTGCTGTGGGAAGGGTCACTTCCCACTAGGACAGGTTGCTCAAAGCCCTATCTAACCTGCCTTAAACACTCCTGGGGATGGGGCATTTGCAGGTTTTCTGGGCAGCCTGTGTCAGTGTCTCACCACAATGAGTAAAGAATTTCTTCCTAACATCTAAAAATCCAGACTTTCCACTTGTATGCTCGCTTTAAACCTTACTCATTGCACAATGGGAGAGAGGTGGCTATGGCCATGGCAGAGAAAGGAGGCACTTACCTCTTGCCCGTGTAAGGAGCCCAGTGCTGCCAGTCCCTTCTAAATGCCATATGCTGATTTATTGGTGTGGACACGCTGGTCTCAGCATGACTCTGCTTAGTGCCTGAGCCTGGTACAAAGACACGTGCTGGATGGTACAGAGCAGGCTGGCACCATATGATTTGGGGAACAGTGTTCCAAGCAGCCCCAATGACACTATGCCACCTCAGGCAGGGGAAGGAGTTGCATTTTAATCTGCATGAAGCTGCATGAAATTCACACAAAATATGTTGTATGTTTGGGGCCTTTTTTTTCATCTGGCCCTGTGTCGTGGCTTGGGCAGCCTTCCTCTGAGAGAGGGAGGGCTGAGGGACTTGGTTTTATTCTAGTTGTTGCACAGTGAAGGTCCAGCAAGGCTGATGCACTCAAGATAGCAAAGGGAATTGAGGCACCATTTGCTGATTTCCGTGCATGTGCGATGTTGCCTAGCTAGCTCAGACTTTAAAGTAATCCAGTAAGGAATTTTAGCTGTCTGCTATGATAGCCTCCATGTGATTTTGTGCATTTGTGTATTTTTGGCTATGGATTTGATATTCATTGTAATTTGTTCATTGATTAAGTTGGACCTGTGTACTGCTGAATAATCACAGCATCATTATGAGTAGCATACCATGGCTTCTAAAATTTTAAAAAAACCTGACCACTACCTTCTTTCTGTAGTGTCAAAAATAACCCCCATCCCCAAGAAATGCATTGTGAGGTGAGGAGAAAACAAAAAATGAGAAAGCATTTCAAGGCACATCTTATATCTACCATGAATATTGCTGTATGTTGTTTGCATGCAAGCGAAAGCGTGTCTCATAGTAACTAGCAGCCTGCCTGGAGAGTAAATTGAAATAGTTGATTGAATAGATCTAGATAAAAAATGAGGAATCAAAAAAATGCTGCATAAAATCACAACTCCATAAAATTCACTGCAGTGTAACTCCCCTATAATGAAAAGTACAGCTCTAGAGGACTTCTACATTCTCACCTTATTTAGTACAGCATCTCGGTTTACACTGCTCCTAACAAATGTAAGCCATCCTTTTGTTACCACTGACTACAACATGGTAAGGACTTTCCGAAGCAGTAGCCTTACAGATTACTGCGTAAACACTGATATAGAGCACCTAAGTAAGACAATGTGTCTCTGAAGATGCTTTTATAATGTTCTACAAATACTTCTGAGGCGGATATAACAGTGCTTTACGTGCTGATACGCTGTGTCTGGATTTTGTGTCACTGGGTAATGTAGATGTATCCAATCTCTTGGTATATTTCAGAGGTAACTCCTAGTGAAAGCAGGCATCTAAATGTCATAGAATGATAGCATGGTTTTGGTTAGAAGGGACCTTTAAGATCATCTAGTTCCAGACTCCTGATATAGACCTCCCCCTAGATCAGGTTGCTCGAAGCCCCACCACACCTTGTCTTAAATGCCTCCAGGGAGTGGGCATCAACAACTTCTCTGGGCACTCTCTACTACTGGAACAGGAACATGTCTTCAAGCATTGGCTTCTGGAGCACTAGTGAAGCTAATAGCAACTCTTGCAATTGATATAATTTTCTTAAGCAATGAAAATAAGAAAAAAAAGAATTAAATCAAGTAAATGGACAGAAACATAGTTTTGACCCAGTTCTATAATTCCCAAAAATTTATGTTGTTTTTTTGTTTGTTTGTTTTATTTTGTTTTTTGTCTCAAAGCTCTCTCTGTTAACTGCATTTCTAGTATAAGTCACTGTGAGTAAAATCATGATTGCATCATGGAGTCAAAAGTATCCACTCAGAGAATAGAGTTACAGAGAATTCCAGTATTTTTCACCTTGAGGTTTTTCTCTGCTGTGTGAACCCCAGAGATTTTTGTCTGAATGAATATTTTGAGAATTGCCTGTTTCTAAATATGCCAATTATGCTTTTAGGAGATTAACGCATTCTGATTATATATTTTCTTCAGATAAAGAAAATCATCCTACTTCTCATAAATGTTTCAGAAAAAAAGTGAAAATGTGAGTTTGTCTTACAATTCAGATGTCAAAGTTTTTGGAAGAAAATTGCTAAGAAGAAGTTGAATTCAAGGAAGAAAACAAGTGAAAAATCAAAGTAAACAACTTACTTTCATGTTAAAAAGAAATCCACATTTATATACTTACAGTGTGTGTACAATTCCTACAATTATATATGCAAATAGCCAATTATTAGAAACTGCCAATTTTAATGTGGTAGTTAAAAATCAAACATTTAACATAGTAGTATGTTGAATTGCATATGCAGATTATATTTATAAATTTTAATTTAGTAACTTGCAATTTGGTAATTTCATATTCTATCATTACTATATAATTAAATACACGTATTTGTGTTCATAGGTTGCACAGACACTATCCAATATTATCTTTTGATGTGGATTTGTTTTACTACTATATACAGTGAAAAGTAAGGTTCAACTATTTTAATTTAAATTCCAATCCATGTATAAAGATTCATGGTGCAGCAACTGTTCAGAATTGTTGATCTTTCTGACATATTACCATTGCTGGTAACGGGATGCACTTTGTGAAATTTCAACTTTCTGAGTCAAGGGGTTAACATGTAATCAATAGTTCTCACTGTTATGGGCTCTACTGGGAAATACTAGTTGTGATATATGCTATGCATCATGAAGCAGGAGTTACAGCCTGGAGAAAAATAATCTGATTGCAGAGTTTCATTGACAGTGCTCTACTCATACATTTTCTATACTTTATTATTTTCTATAAAGCCCACATAAAATTGCCATGGTCTTTTCCATTACAGTGTCTATAAGATGTCACATAGCAGATTGTTATTGTGTTCTCAAAATATTTTTCCATGCTCTCATGAAAACTTATGCCTGGTTCCCATCGAAAGTTACCGAGGCATGTTAATAAATTGGAGTGTAATGAACTGATGCTTGGTTTTTCTGGTCAAGGCGTAGGTATGGATGTTGTTTCCATAACTGGCAAAACTCTGTGTGTGTGCTACATTAAAATTTAAACACTGATCACAACAAAAATGCTTGATCTATCTATTACAAAGCCTTGAAAATTTTTAAAGCTAGGATCATCAGCTAGTAAATTTGAAAACCAGAAAGAATTGTTTAATGTGGGAGGAGTGAGTTGTTACAATGTTAAGATAATCCTTTTTCCTAAGAACTAGTCTGTTACCTAGATTTAATACCAGTGATTATTTTCTTAGACGTGTCATGCAACCTTGGCTCTACAGAAGAGTGAGGTCTCAGAAGCCCACACACAACTGCCCTAAAGATTGGGCAACATCTGGATTGCAGGAAAGATGTGGCAGGGAGATGAAAAATGTTCACTAGTTTTCATTAGTTTCTGTGAAAAAGCAGATCTTAATCGTGTTTTCTTTGATTAAAATCTGTTGGTAATCTGTATGCCTTTTTTCCTTGTGCTTGAAAGACTATACCCATCCTGCTTTTTCAGAACTAATTTTCCATGTTTTACTTGTTTTTCTGATATTTTCTTGAAAGCACACATTTTCGTATTGGCTCCATTACTTCCTTGAGCCCATAGAAGTCAGCAGAAGACATTCTTGCTGCCCTTTCTGGAAGAGGAATTCCTGAAGGACTCCACATACTACGAAGGTTTCTGACCAGTGCAGACAGTGCTTTTACAAGCAGCCCCACCTTCCTGGGTGATAAAAGCAAGTAATTGCCATCCAGGAGAAGATTGTTTGGAAATATATGAGAATGCTGAGCAGATAGAGGCACAAGATGGAATCCTATTTATTTTTCTGTTGTTAAGATCTGTGCTCAAAATTTTTCTTCTCTCTAAGCCACACTTCAAGCAGAGAATATCCCATCAGAAGCTCCATATGTGTTTCTTTTCATACTAAAGCTGTTTTGCCCTGGGGTTTTGTAGGTAAAAATGATAACACAGAAGAATTGTGTGCTATCTTTAATTACAAATATGCTTGCTGTTCCCCTCACAATCCTGAAAGAACAGTCAGTTAAAATAGAAAACAGACCATTCATTCAGGATGATTGTCACAATTTTTATAGTGCAAGGAGCAATAACAACTTGCCATGTATCAGTTTATAGGGAAGTATTACATGGCAACTGTTTAGTATACATGTCACTGAAACTAGCCATCTAACCTGAAGGAATTGTTATTTTGCTAGGCAACTTGAAGGCAACCAGTCCCTATAAATCACTTATGCACTCTGTGTGTATATGTTTTTCTTTAAAACATGTTGTGGGAGAATTTATAGAGTACTTCTCCAATAAATGACTTAATTACTGAAATGGAAAGGCTGCATATGTGATGCAGTGGAGCACTGCCATTCTAAAATGAAGCTACATCTTCCTTACAAGAAAAATATATGCTTAAAATATTTATATTTTAGTATTAGAATGTCTGGAAATGAGCTGTTATAGTAATACAGGGTTTTTTGTTTGTTTGTTTGGTTGACTGGTTGGTTGGTTGGTTTTTTTTTTTGCTTACATACCATCTTTTATTTTTCACCATCCCAATTAATTATCCACTTTCATTCCCCTCCATTTAATTATAGGCTGAAGGTATAGAAAAGGGATGCAGACTAAGAACTTAGAGTCTCTCCCCTATCACTCTTAAAGGTGTATTTTTAGCAGTGTTCTCCTGACCCAGGGAGTGTGAGACTCTTAAAAATCAAAACAAAACAGACTGCATGTGGGATGACTTGACATAACAGTGTATGGTATATCAAACAGCTTGGAAGGAAAGAAAAAACAGTGCCACTTTTAGACAGTTCTACTGTCCTCATCTCCATGAATCTTGGCTTCAGTTGAGAGCTTACACATGTGTCCACCTTCCTTTCCACAGTGCTTTAACAATGACATCAATAAGTATTAATTACATTTCATTTTAGGTACTTGTTTTCTGTAGAGTCAATCCACATTTTTAAAGTGTAGATGATGGCTGCAAATGCTGTATCACTCTGAAATATCTTAATCTCTGATTGCTTTATTGCATAACATAAAATTCACAGAATAAAAAGTAACCATATTTGCTTTACTGAGTTTGTATCAAATCATTTCCTTGTCACTGCATTATATTCACATGACTTACATTTTTGACAAACAAGTGATAAATTCATGAACGTAGTTCAGTGGTATGTAATAGCTCAGTTCTAAGCGGGGGCTGTCCATGTGATTCTCCTTTTGATTCTGATACTGTGGAAGTGGGATATTGGCTGCCCATATCCTGATTTCTTTTCAGTAGATGATAAAAATCTTGTAGAACTTTCTCAATATTTGGCATTTCTCTCAGAATCACAGAACGATATTTTGCATCAGAGTGGGATCCCAAGGTGTTGTACTTCACATCACAATCATGTCAAGTAAAGTATAAGCCAGGGAAAAGTTTGGCTGCATGATAAAATCTGAGCACTGTATACAGAACAAGTAGTAATGCATCGTTATCTCTTTTTGAATGGAGGAAGACAAAGCAAAAAAAAACATGGAGATTCGTGTGATAAAGATTCAGTACGAGATAGTAATTTACTTTGTCTGTGGACTATATTCAACTTGATTTAAATATCTTAATATTTAATTATCTACATTCATCTTAGTGAAATGCACATCAAGGAACTTCTTCAGAGAAATTAGCTTTGAACATTATTTACAGACAAGGTGACAGCTGTCTAATTCATTCTCCTGTGCCGAGGGGGAACAGCAAAGTGATGTAAAAAGGTTTCGAACTGTATTATTTATTTCACACAGTAAACTTAAACTGAAGTCACAAGGTAGATTTCTATTTGGTTCACTGCCTTTTTGCTGATTGTCTCATTAGATGTTTGCACTTCTACATCTGGCCGACCTAAATGATTTCTTTGGTTGTCTTGAAAAACTTCCAAAGTATAAGACTCTATTTTTGCAACAGTTTGTATTCCCTCTGGTTGAGTATGTGTATATAAGCATGCGTAACTTGAAACACTCAAAAAAACACAATGCTGTCTTGAAAGCCTTTATGCAGAGTAATATTAATTTAATGTAGTAGCTAGCAATGTAGGTTGCATAATACACACTGAGGAAGTACAGTTCTGCCTTGAGTTATACACTGAACACAGCTTGAGAGAAAATGGCAGGAGGACAATACTGCTGAGGGACAGACAGAACAAGCTCTTGAGGTTTCGTTCAGCCATGATGGGATGTGAATTTGAGTTGTAGAGAAAAAAAATAGTCTATTTTTGTCCTTAGTTCTCCTCATAAAACAGAGTTGGGAAAGCTGTGCTCTGCAATTTCTATAATCCCTTTAGCACTGAGCTGTGTAATGCTGGCCTTTCATTAAAATACTCATGTGGATAAGGTAGAATGGATATATTCTTGACCTTACCAAACTTCACATTTTGGAAAGAATTCAAACTTTAACATCAAATAGCTGATGTGTCGGTCCAGAGCCCTATAAATGAAAAGAAGACTGAAAAGTTGAGATGTAAAAAGGTTAAAATCTATGTTTCAGCAGTAGACTTTGCAGAAAGTGATTGCTATGATGTAGATTAAGCTGTACACTGACCTTTCAAAGAATAAGCATTTTTCTCAACTGTCACTGTATCAATGCACAAAACAAGCAATATCATTAAGGAAGGCACCCAGGCTGGCAGTCTTTGAAGAGATTATGTCAATGAGTCATGATCTACCCATTCAGCAAATAAAGTGAAGGTTAAAGTGTGCATGTACAGAATAAAGTTAACTGAAAAATTGCAAGTACTTTACTCTCTTTATAAAAAATCTTGGATGCAAAATCTGGGATTATCTAGAGCTAGTGTGCTCTAAAGTTTATCTCTACCCATACCCCCACCAAATATAAAAAGGCTAAAATCAGCTAAAAACAAGAACCCCTCCCTCCACCCTTCTGCATATAGACATGTTCCATACTCACTGGGAGACAGCTTTCTGGCCCTAAGATTACTGTTATTATTTCAGATATATTTCATCTTGAATTTGGCTAATGATGTTGGAGTAATACTCTGCAAAATAGCCAGCTTTTTAGGACACATCTGCGGGCGTGGGCTTGAATCTGGATCATTAAGTAGATAGTATGTTTTAATAGCATTTTTTGGTGATCATATTGTCAAATCCTTTTTTTTTTTTCCAAACATCTTGGTGAACAAAAAGTTGTTACTGAAAAAAATATTATATCAGATTGATTCTTCACCTGCTCTGTTTGCTCACATTGGAATCAAAGCCTGCCTTTATGCAGTAAGTAAAGGACTGATCCTAGTAAGTAGGTAGGTCTACAGTGAGGTTTTTGCAAACTCATCCAAACACATCAACCCATCTCTATCAACAGTGCTACTACTCTATCAACATTATCACTCATATGAAAGAATGATGTCTAATGGTACTTAGCACATGGCTACTTGACCTTTTCTGGGGATATTTTCTCTGTTGTTCACAGAAAAAAAACTGAGATTGATCTTTTGGGCCTCCAGCAGAAATTGTGGCACCAGGAAAGTATGAATACATAAATGTTATGCTTGTGTCAAGATGGTGGAGCAGCAGTCAGCTACATGGACTTCATATGAACTTGTTGCTGAGGTTGAAAATGTTTCCACCCTGCAAAAGTAAACTTACTTTTCAATTGGTGTAATGAGTGCACTCTTTTTTAGGTGCAACGCAAAGCTAGATTTAATCAAACTACAGTGGTCAATAAATGAAGAGAAGCTGATACAAATTTCAGGAGCTTGTCCATTAGTTGGCATATCTTTGCTGCACCAGGAAACAAACTTGTTAAATTAAAACTAGATGTGGTATATTTACTCAGGTTGCAATTAAACTTCAGTGATGGAGAACAGGAATTACTCTAAGTGAGGTAATTTAGTGTGTAAACAGTTGCTGGTTGGCTGGATCCAACACAAGGTTGAATGCCTGTGTCAATACAGCAGCCAAGTACAGTCTCAGAATGGAAGAGCAGCAAACCACAGGCAGTAGAAGCTTTTTTTCCCAGGCCTATTTTTCAGCACAGGAGAAATGGTTGATATCAAGCTCTCTGCCTACAGCCTTTGCAAAGACTTATATTTCCACTCAATAAATAAATAAATAAATAAACAGGAAAGAAAACAAACCACAGCTGTCTTCCCTTATCCAACCCCTTTGTTTGTACATGAATCCCAAGATCAAACTAATCCCTAGATGATCACAGCTCACCAAACCACTTCACACATGTCAGTCATGGTTATGTATGCTACAAAGTGCAAGCTGACATGAGGAATTCTACATACTCAACTCAATGACTTTGAAATATATAATTGATCTGGGTGTCACTAGCATCTTTGTCCCACCACGGTTTAAAGGAGTGGTAAGAAGGGAAGGGTAGGAAAAGTGGTCATGGCTGTGCAGGCCTCAGCTTCAGCTACTACAGTGAAATCTAAGAGGAAAAGGAGTGATAAAGGCAGACACCAGTCTGTCTTCCTGCTAATCGCTCTTCACTCCTTCAGCGTGGCTGGGAGACAGGCGGTCTTCACTGAACTAAAGCTTTCTTTATCTATGTACTTATGTCGTAGTAGTAAGGCAGATACAAATGTCCTCATGTTCTGATTTGGTGTCCATCTGTCTTATACTCTTTTCAATATTAGGGCTTTTTATCTGATGAGGCCTATGATAAAATTATTTGTCAAATTACCAGCACAACTATCACTGACATAGGCTGAACATGTAAAAGCTTTTTGTACCATAGGTGAATGTGCAGTTAAGAAGGAGCTATAGCACAACTCTCACATCCTCAGAACTTCTATTCATGGTGGAACTCATCTTGTGATAGTTTAATGATATTAATGACAACATCCAATTTTCTGTCTGCTCACTGGCTTCAAAGTAACTTCATCAACAAATTACATACATAATGTTTTTATGTCAATTACATATATCTAGGTCTAGAGTACTGTGTCCAGTGGGGGCTCCTCAGTTCAAGACAGACAGGAAATTGCTGAAGAGAGTCCAGTAGAGGGCCACAAAGGTGATATGGAGCCTGGAGCATCTCCCTTATGAGGAAAGACTGAGAGACCTGGGGCTGTTCAGCCTGATGAAGACTATGAGGGGATCTTATCAATGTTTATAAACATCTAATGCACAGGAGTCAAGTGGGAGGGACCAGGCTCTTCAGTGGTTCCCAGTGACAGGACAACGGGCAATGGGCACAAACTGGAACACAGGAAATTCCATAAGAACATGAAGAAAAACTTCTTTGAGGATGACAGAGCACTGAAACAGGCTCCCCTGAGAGGGTGTGGAGTTTCCTTCTCCAGAGAGATTCAAAATCTGCCTAGACACTCTTCTATGTGGCCTTCTGGAGAGAACCTAGTTTATCGAGGGGTGGGATTACATGGTCTCCAGAGGTTCCTTCCAGAGTCTATGATTGTGTGATTGTGTAATGACTTTGCAGAAGTCATAAAAACATTCCCAATCGCTCTTCACTGATCATCATAACAGCAAGCAGGTGCTTATATATAATCAAACAATTTGGGAACCATCTCATACCCTTTGTCTATTTCAAAGGATGTTCCTCAACAACTATTCATCTGCATATGAAATGCATAGAATGATTCAAACTGTCCACTTGGCTTTCATTACTAACAGTGCACAATTCAGAATTACTTTGTTGTTTACACTTTAAGCAAGAGATGGAGTGTTGATATTTTTAAAAGTCAGAAATATAATGGCTGCTCTGAAACCAATGCCTCCTATTTTATTATGTTAGCTCACAACATTAGACACAGATGTTGGTGCTATGTCAGCAGAGGCTGAACCTTCCTGACAATATTCTGTTACATTTTGTTGCTGTGTGACAGATGGCAGCAAAGGGACAGTCTGACAAAATGGTGTCTGACACGGAAGGGCATATGAAGCAAAGGTGTATCATTGAACTCCGTGTAGAAAAAATGGTGCCCATTGACATTCACTGACGCTGACTGAACGTTTATGGGGATCTAATTGTGGATGTGAACACAGTGAGGTGGCAGTGGTGTGTTTCAGCAGTGGTAACAGCAATGTGAAAAATAAGCCACGTTCCAGATGGCTGTGCAGATTTTTATGAGCATGACAGGCAGGCTCCTGTTTAACGCTGGTGAAAATTCACAGCTAATAATGATGACTATATTGAAAAATAGCATTTTGTAGCTGAGATTTTGCCTATCAAATAGTGTTATTGTGCTTTTTGTAGTTTCCATGGAAATAAACAGGAGTCATTGCTTTAAGAGTAATCTATGTACATTCTTCTGTGTTAAAGTGCAAAAATCCTTCTAAAGTTAATCCTTTTTTACAAAGTCTATTACATCAGTTTGATTTGTTTCATGTGATGTGTTTGTCTGAAAGGGTATAAATGTGCTTTCTGGCCATTAATGTTTTTCAGCAGACTTCAGGCACTTAAATGTGTATTGCATAGATAGTAAACACATCCACAAAAAGAGAAGCCAATGAGCCTTTAAAACACACAGTGAT
Organism: Cyrtonyx montezumae; assembly: GCF_038088225.1. NCBI lineage: Eukaryota > Metazoa > Chordata > Aves > Galliformes > Odontophoridae > Cyrtonyx > Cyrtonyx montezumae. Next base: position 54,914,520 of record NW_027071936.1, read on the forward strand.
ATTTTAAAAACCACAGAAAATGTTAACTTTGCTGCAAAACTTTAGCATAAAAGAGGTCATATTTTCATTCAAAAGACAAGTGAATAACCATTAAGTATTTATCTTTCAACTGTTCAGATAACTGCTAAAAAATATCTAGTTTTTTAATTCTGCCTTCTAGTCATATATTTAATGATTTAATTTCTGAAAAACAGTTGGGGTAATTTTCCCTGCAAAATCAAAGATGTATAACATGGTGAAAGAAAGACTAGGACCCAACTGGCTCTGCTTCCTGCACTTTGCATAGATATAGACCAGCTGGAATGTAACAGCTTTACAACAGGTTTGCAGTTTGTTTTGCACATACCATTTGTCACAGCACACTGTAGTATACTTGGTCTTCAGAGTTATTGGAGCAGCCTACCTGATTGTATCTCCTCCTTTAGATACAGAAGAAATACAATAGTTTGCTTCTGTAAAGAAAAAAAAAGTAGCAAAATGGAAGAAATGTATGACGTTCTTCCAGTGGATTGTTTTTATTTCTGTTGTATAAAACATCTGCTTATTTGTCCTTAAAACCTTAATACGGTTACCCTGCAGCAAAGACTCAAACAGTTGAAAGAGAAACTTCCAGGACTTGTTTCCAAGGCTCAAAAGGAAAAAGGCTGAGCAGCCATCAGGAAAATACCTTGGTTTCTTTATGACTTTATGTTTTAAGATCACAGCTTCATTTTCAAATACACTTATAGAGCTATATCTGAAATCTCACTGAAATGTGTAGGAGGGCCCTTCAGTGTTGGTAAGTTGCCTATGACACCTAGCAGATTCTTGACATCTAACAGATTCTTCTGTGCCTTGATTTGGTCAAGCTGTATGATATGTAAACCACTGATTTAAAAACTGAAAGAAGAGTGACATGATTTAGCATGGAAATGATTCTAAACTGTTAAAAGTCAAATGTAGATTTTTGTAAATTCTGTTAATTCAGTAACACTCATCTAGTAAATAAATGATTTTTTTCCCCCTTTTGCAGATGTGTGCAGTTGAAGGCTGATTTCACACTTTGAAAGTAGAAAGCTTTTGTTATAACAACTTTTCTCAGTGAAAGTAATTGCCTTTGGAAAGTGAGATATTCTTGTATCTCTCTACAGATTAACTCTCTTCGATCTTATCTGTAGAGGCAAAAAATGGAACCTGTTTCTCCTTTGCTGTAGTTTAGGCATGTTCAAACATTATTACCACTCACTTTTCTAACCCTTTAAGGATAGATTACCAGGTGGTAAGGATGTACTACCCTTGTTTACATAAAGTTTCATTCACCATTGTTTGGTGGTTTTTTTTTTGTTTGTTTTTTGTTTTTGTTTTTAGATGAAGCACAGGGCTTTGCTTTTTATTGGTTAAAAATCTTCCACTATACAAGTTATCAAGATAGACAATTTGGATAAATGCAAGTTTTCCATTTATTTCTCTCCCTATTGTAATAACTAAGGGAATAGAATCACTCAATTTTGTATACTTTTCTACATACTATTATGTTTATTTTGATGGTTTATATTGGGAAAGAAAATGTAACTTGTAACCTACTATTTGTGGACTTAGCTGTGGAATCTAATGTATCTGTGATGCTGCTGGGCTCCTTAAGCATAAGGACAGGCTTCTTCCTCTCCTATCCAGATTAGGTCTCTGGTTGGCAGCATGGCCAATATGCCTTCAGCCATAAGGAGGAGTTCTGAGAAAGCTACAGAAAGTCAATAAACAACCAGAGTTGAATCTGTGTGCTAGAGAAACAGATAGCTCAGGGGAGTGCTGCACCAATGGTGTCTGATCACAGCAACCCAATTCCTCTTTTTAATGGATGGCCAGGGGGGAAGTAAAATGGGCACAGAGCAAAGTAGAAAAAGAGCAAAAAGTTCTCTAGAGGCTTGGTTGTCAAATGAATGTTTAAGAGAGCATTTACAGTACATCTTTTTTAACTGGAATTAAACTTAACTTTAAAACAATTCCCCTACCTGCATAGTGTAGGAATGACTTATTCTCTCTATTAAGTATAGTCTTGAAACATATCTACTTAAAGTAGATAATAATTAATTGCAGAAGTATACTATAATTAGCTTTTAATGAAAAGTACTTATAAAGATAAATATTTGTACACTTCTTGTATCGATTAGAAGACTCAGGCCAATATCTGCAAGACTAGTCAATGTTCCTTTAATTTCAATATTGAAGGGATTCACACCACTTATTTTTAAAAATTGAGCTGAACTGCCCTATTTATGGATCTAGTCAAATAGGTTCACTCTATGCTTTTCTCTGTAAGTATTTTCAGAGCTAAGTCTTCTATGAGCTGAGTGTTCCCTATAACTTTCTTCTAGAGAATAAAGCACCTCATGTAGTAAGATACAATATAGAAAACATTGGTTTGGGGAACTGAACTTGGTAGAGATTTTACTAAAAATCAGGCCATTAGAAATATGTCCTTCACATATACAGTTCAGGAAAGGACATTGCAAATAGACTGTGAATCATATAGGAGCCATGCTGACAAAGCAGCTCCATGCAAGAAATCTGTGCAAAACCATGTCAGAAGCTTTATGCCTTGTAAATGTGCAAATAAGGAAGAAGGGGTCAAGGGCTGGAGAGTGGTTTTGTCACTTCACTTGGTACTAATCTTGCCAAATTAACTTGGTACTAATCTTGCCAAATACACATGAAATGTACCATGGTGAGCTATATTCTGCCAGAGGCTTTTGAAAATGTTGCTGATGTGGTAGCAGATCTTAAACTTGTCATAGAATTCACTAGTTGCTCCAGTATGTTCAACATCTGTGTAAAATTTCATTAAGGACGGGACTAACAATTTAGTGGAGAGAGGATGGTTCTCAATCATTTCAAAGAACTTCTGTGTTCGGGGCTGAACAGCTGGATTGGTCATGAACATCACCTCCACCAGCTTGGCTACTAAATAAGGATTTCGGATGTAGTTCTGGTTGCACAGCATCACAACAAGGAACATCACTATGTCCTGAGTACAGGGCTCATAAAGCACCTGAGGAGCATATTGTACTATAAAAAATAAAAATTCAGCAACATCTTCGACATAGAACTCCGGCAATGCTGCAAATACCTTCGGAACTTCAAGTGTTAAAGGCAATTTTATGTTGGGATAGGCAGGGTCAAGAATGCGAAGCATCAGTTGAATCACCATGCCATAGAAATTCAGACATCTCCTGAGAAAGTTCTCATCCAGTAAACCAGCATCTGCACAAGCCTTGTTCTGGTTTTGGAAGCAATAGTATTCAAAGGATGTTAGAAATTGGATGCATCTCACCTATCACCTGAAAGAAGATCTCTTATAATGGAAAACATAGAGATTTAAGTATAATTAATTTATTTAGAGGAGATAGAGATAATTGTTGATTTTATGGCATACATTACATTGTGCAGAGAAAACAGTCAACACAATAGAGATTTCTAATCTCCTGGAGAAAAGCAGTGCAGAAACAGCTAGAAGTTAACTCAGGAGTGTTTCAAGTAGAGCAGAAGCAGCAAGGTACTCAACAGTCATTGGAACAAACTGTTGAAGGAAGTGCTGAATTTTTTGTTTCTTGAAGCATTCATATCATAACTGAATGCCTGTCTGGAACTGCCTGAGTTGAAATCACATCCTTGTGCTCAATAAAAGCATACCTAGATGCAATACTTGATTGAGGATCTCACAGTAAATAACCTAGTGGTCCTTGTTGACTTTAAAATCTAGCAATCTATTTCTCCTACAGTCTGAGGGGAGAAGAAAGAGATAAAAATTATTTCCATATTTTCATTTTTTGAAGGTGTTCAGAGAAATGTGATGCTGAGGTACATATACTGATAAATCAACAGATAAGAAATTACGACTTCTTACCTTGAAAATAAAATTCTCATACTTGCAGTATAATAAAAGAAACATCAAAATAAAACCAATTAATTTTTCCTTTAATTATCACTGTTTCTACAGCTGTTGAGCAAATTATAGCTTCTTTAACATGCCAATTTTGAAAGTACTTCACATTATAACCAGCAGATAACAAGGGAATAAGAGTAATTGGAATTAAATTTATACAGTGGAGAATTCTCAGTTTTAATGTTGTCTAAATGGATTTTAACATATTGAAACTGCCAGAAACTCACAAGTGAATAAAAGCCATTAAAGAAAATGAAGAGGAAGGAAAAGTAGGATTAAAATAAATACAGCTCTGGATAACTTTTGGAGTAAAATGATGTTATGCAGCCCACAGCATCTATGCAGTTTCACTACCACTGATCAGCATCCAGATAGCCTTAGTTGAGCACTGGCACTGATAAATGAAAGATAAATCTCAGAATATGTGACTCTCCTGGGTGACAGGTTATTTTCCTGCATGACACTAGTCCTTTATTTCTCATGGGATGAGAAACTTCAAATGAGACTCAGAGGAGAGGAACTGCAGTGCTCTCCAAGTTGTGTTTTGATGCTGGTATTTGTTTCAGGTAGGTGCCAGCTGTGTTCAGAGCCTCCTGTGTCCCAAGATCTTGCATGTATGCACAGAAAGAGACCTTATGCCCAGACAGGAGGTAGGCAGAAAATTAAATGGAAGCTGATTTAACTTCAGTGGTAACTGAGTTTGGCACCTTAGGCTTATAGACAAGAATGCAAAAATGGCCTTGGAAGTCTGGCATTTAATGGCAGCAGGAAAAAAGGAGCTGTTCTCTTGGCCATCAGAGTTACTTAAGTAGTTTTTGGAGATCAGTTAGAAAAAAACCCTGCAGAAACAGTGTTCCAATGTATAAACAGCAAGGGCGGGTGCATCTGCATTAGCATTTTAATTCTATTCTTTGGGGAAGAAGCAGATTTGGAAACATATCTTCTGATAGCTCTTTGTTTTGTGCACTTGTATTCACATTGTTGAATGTTTTTGGAGCACCGAATACCTTCTGGGTAAAACAACCAAAAAAGCCTGGGCCAAAACCATAAAACAAGAGCAGTGCCTTTATCCATAGTGATTGTTAGCTGCCTATGAAACCTGCATACATAACACACAAGATTCATCATGTCCATAGGCAGGCCCTAGGCAAAGCTGTCAAGGATTACCAGAAAAAATATTCAGCTGGTACTAAATCATGGTATTACCTGAGGCAGCAATGAAAGGAACGTTCATTTCGTGTGCTTTTGTTTGAATCCTGGCTCCTGTAGGCATGCACTGAGATTAGACATTACCATCTTGCCAGACCATGGAAATAATTTTCCTGACTCAAAGGCCCTTCATATATTGCTCCTTAAAACACATTGGCAGGGAAATAGTGTTCTCTTAGCATCTTAAAACATTGTTATAAACACAAAACCCTAGAAAGGAACAGTAATCCCTTAACAAATAGTAAATAATATGCGGGAATAATATATATTATTAACATATATTATATAATTATAACAATATATAACAGTATTGTTAATTTTAACAAAATATAACAATATATATTATATTATTAGTTGTAGTTTTAATAAGAATCTGATAATGGCTGTAACTGGTCTGCTGGTTCCTATGCTCGTTTCATCTCTAATTTACAGTCAGTAAGATTTCTGAATGGCATAGAAGAGCTCCACTTCAGCTACATGATTTCTAGGTGGTTGTCAGGAATGAGGGTAAAGATGATGATGCTGCCTGGAAGGCCCAGAACACAAGGTTCTCTAGAGAGTAGTCAAAAAATGGTTTTATGACATTATATTCTGAACACTGCGTGAATCAATTTTAATGAAAGAGATACCTGCTTTCTTTTCCTATGATGAATCTGTAAATATTTAACCCTCCAGGCTTGAAGGAAAAAAAGTATCCTGTACTAATGGAGTAAAAATTTGCTACATCTTAGTATTGAATTTTAGAGCTAAAGAGTAAATATATTTTGCTCCCATAGTTTTTTCACAGTAACTGAATAAAAGCCAGAGTATATACTTCATCTTTCTACCAGTAGCTGGGATCTGCCTGTAGATTTCACCTGACTCACATTTTAGAGAAGCAGTCCAGACCTCCAAAGGGCTAGATAAATATTTGTCAGAATTATGAGCTAATTAGGATAATCTTACAATCATGTACTCAAAAGGATCAAAGTATTTTTACACATATATGTGCAAAGAACTTCCAGGAGTTTTTGAAACCGACTGTGAAATGCAGATGGTTCTGGGGTGAAATGCAGCAACCAATTAATTGTAGAAGTACACGATAGCTTAAAACAGCAGGTGAATAAACTTTTTCCTGTCGCAGCTGTGGTATAATATAATCAGACAAAGTGCAATTATCTGGTTGGAATTTGAGAAGGATCTTAAAATTAACATAATGATTTTTCTATGGAGAATTTTGGGATCTACATCCTACAGAGAAATACTTTGATACAAAGAGCCTTGCTACATCAAGCTTCTTGCTTTGTCTTCATTGAAATAAACCAGCTTCATACCATCCTATTTTCACCAGGAAGAAAGTTTGATTAATCAACAACTAAAATATTCAGTTCTAACATCTTTATTTCTAAATTTGTCTTACAAGTATCCTCCTATGGGTTCTGTAATCATATTCTGATGGATATTTATGCATTTCTCTTAAGCAAAAAATGGGGAATATGACCACCTACTTATTCTTTCTAGTGATAATTCTACCTGATGCTTTCGTTTCCCACGGGGGTCCATTTCCAAATTTTGTATGCTATTGAGAGAATAAAAAGACTGAACTGATTGTATCAATTCTTTTAATGTGTTCTGTGTCTGTTTGGGGGATTCATTCTTATGGTTATGTTTTGTTTTCTCTTGTTATTGTAATGAAAACTGGTAAGGTATTCTTCAATTATTTCCACTCCTGTTTGAAGATTCTGGAATAATGCATTAAGAAAGTTTTTTTGTTTCACTTTTTTTTTCTCTCAGCTGAGCTGTTTTGTACCTTGGCTTTGTATTCTGTTCAAATGACAATTGATCCATCGTCGTCATCATTTTTCTGATTACTTACTGAAATGAACAGCATGCAAACCATGCCAGAATCTTAACTGTATTAGCAAAAAAAAAAAAAAAGAAAAAAAAAAAAAAACAAACAAAAAAGCACCAAACCAACCAACCAAATATAACCGCAAAAATTCCAGAAAAAAAACCATCACAGATAGAAACAGATGACTCACACAGAAAGATAAATTCTGACAAGTTACTAGTCTGATAGAAAACTTCCTTCTGACATATGATTTCTCTTTCTAAGCAAATATCAAAAGATAATCTACAGGTTTCATTTGCTATTGGAAAGCTGCTTCTCCTTCAAATACAGTTCACATTTATGGCTCTGTAAGTCCCTGATTTCACTATATCTTGTATGTATTAATGAAAAAAAATGTATTAAGCTTTTACAGTTCTTAATGTTAATTACTGCAATTAATGAGTAGAACTGCAAGTAAAGTTCAACCAAAGGTTTTCTTAAACCTTTAATAGGGACTCATTAATAATGCTTATGACAATCTACTAGGAATTAAATAATAGTCATGAGACTTATTATGTATAGGACATCATCTTGAACCTTCACAACTCCTCCTCAAATAAATTAATGATGTCTCACAATCTCTTAGGACCACATCTTCAGTTATCCCAGAGCTTTGAAAGAAAAGTTTTAAAGCTAGCTTTGCACCCTACCAAGTATAAATGAGTTTTATAACGCTGAATAGAAACACCATGAAACAGAACTTCTAGGTGAGAAATTCTTCTTTTCTTTTCACTCCATAATATCAAAGCCCACTTGGAGGATGAAGTCTGGCTTAACTCTAAATCTAGGCTTCTAGAACAGAACTGCTAGGCACTTTTAGGTCAGTATAGCCTTAGAGATATTCCACAACAATATGATAAATTATGCATGATCTTTTCAGCTAATAATGCTCTTTTAACTTTGACATCTTTAAGAGCTATCTCAGCCTGAAATTGTATTTGTTTTTCAAAGGTCTGTTTCTTGGCCACAGCATGGTTACATCAGCTTCCTCAAAACAGGCCCAGCAATTGCAGCCTTTTCATCTATCTAGCTTCCTATATTACATACTGTAAGCTTTCAGCCTAGTATTGATAGAGATTGGAAGTAAAAACAGGATTCCAATCACACAAGAATGCTGCTATTTCATTATATTTCATGAGTTTGTGAATTTTAATGTAATCTGAACTCCCCTTGTTTGTTTTATTTTTTTAAAGCTATATCCTCCAATAATTTATTTCAGTATTGCCAAAATAGTTTGTTCAGATTTTAATGGTTTATCTGCTGTAAGTGTAAACAATAAGGTTATAATAATCTTTTCAAACAAGATTCCAAATAAAATATGACAAAATTTGTAAATTTTCTTCCAAATTTTTGTACTCACTTTCAAATTTTGCTATTTATTCAATTGACATGTTTAGCAGAATGTCTGGAAGATTCATTGTTTTCAGTAAGTTGAAGCTAAAAGAAACCATGATCAAATACAGAGAAGTTTACACTGCAGGATTGGACATGCACAATGGATGCATTATGCAGGGTGGCACGAGAATTCTTGACTTTTTAAATAACTGAAAAACATATTTTTCATAAATACTTCATCCATTTGTAACAGGGAGATCTATCTAAAGTTTGTCCTGACTCTGTCAAACGCTTACCCTGAGCTGATACGATTGAACAAGGGCTTCACTTTGATTCCTGTATGTTTATCTGTACTGAGATGTGCCACCTGGTAAGCACTCACGGGTGAAGAATGCAGAGATTTCCCAGACATAGTGATGACATGGAAGACAGGTGACACTTATCTTTTTTTTTTTTTTTTTTTTTTGCCTGTAATTCAAGTATAAATGCACTGGCAACCTGCTATTAGTTCTCCACATAATTAAGTAAAAAAACCATGGTATTAAAGCAAAAAAAAGGATGGTATAGACTAAGAATGAATAAGTGAACAGAACCTAGGTCTTAATGAGCTAAGTCACTAGAGCAGCACAGCAAGCTTCCAGTGACTTCATTATATATTTAGAATTCACTCCAAGCGAATTTTCCTCCTTGCCTGTTTCCCTTTGGTGATTTTTGTTTGTTTGTTTGTTTTTGAGTAGCAGTCATGAGTTAACAGAATGCAGTGAGATTCAGGTGATCAAAACTTAAACTTGTGGCCTCTCACAGGCTTGCCATATTACTTGGGAAAGTCCTTTCTTCTTTTGGCGAGTTTGATGAGGTACTGGAAATAAACCTAACTGAAACTTATATAAGCAGAAATACTTATTTAAAGTATTTTCAGTATCTTTACAGTGAATTGTTATCTACAGGAGCTCCCATCAGCAACATTCATCAGTATTTTTGCACTTGTGAGGCAGTACATTTCTGGGGAACTGAGAGTATGCACAAAAAGATGTATTGTTTGCTGGAGGAGGGGAAGAAAAGAAAGGTCTGTTCATCATAGCAGGGAGTAACTTCAGGATAAACAATTGATTTTCTTTCAAGCACTGTGACAGAAAGAATGGATCTCTGGGACTGTACAAAGAAAGAACTAGTTAGATTCTTTAATATGTTGCTCAGTGTACAGGATCAGCGTTTTCTACTAACAAAATGTAAGCTACAAATTCTCTGTTACATGAAGAAAGAGATGGACATCAAACCTCTATGTAAGTAGTTACCATCATTTATTTTTTGCTTTGACTGGACTAATTTTTTTCTATTCAGAGTACTTATGGACATGTAAATATAGGTATCTAATTTTAGTCCCTTTAATTATATGGGCTAATGCTATAGATGCTGCTCCGATATTAAGGCAGCCCACTGGCTATAGATAGTAGTGACTCAAACTCCTTGCTAAACATTCAAGATCAAGGGAGGGAAGGTGAGTTGAGAGCACACAAGAATAGCATCTCCTTAGTGACATCAAGTCCAATGCAACAGTTAAAAATTTACATAGGGCTGAAGTTCCCAGGTATCAGTCATGCTGACTATCTTTTAACACCAGAGCCAGGTACATCTGTAGCTTTGTAAACAGGTAAAACTAGTATGAAGAGCAGATACAGAGCACAGTATATCATGTAATGCCCAGCAGGCACTAAATACTCAGGGGATAAGATGAAAATCAATTATCTTCAAATAGCATAGCAAAAGCCTTCTCTGTTCTCACATACCAGCATCAAATCCATTTAAATAACAACACCTTAGAGCACAAAAGTGAAGTAAAACCTTATGAAAGCCTGTTTCAGCTAGGACTGCATCACCCCAATCCTTTAGCTTTACCTCTTCAAGGAACTCTTTTTCCCTGATGTAAAGATGAAGAATTAATCATCCTGTTACATAAAATACATACTCCATGGGGAAGATACATAAAGCATGCAAGAGATGGATGGATTTTTTTTGTGGAGTAAGTTCACCCTCAGGGGGTGAGAGCATAGGGAAAAGTGCTCTCTGAGTGATTACCATTTCTGGAACCACTGGAGGATTGCAGGCTTGATATCATATGAAAAAGCCTATGATTTTCAATTAACTTTTTGCTCCTGTAGATTGGTAATTACCTTAGTATATGTTGGGGTGCTGTTCTACACTAACCTCAGCAGCGAGCTGAGAAATTGGAAATGGTCTCATTAGCCTGGTGGCTGATGGATGCCACAAGTAGGAAGCACAAGTAGTGCTTTCCTGAGCTGCTTCTCAAATGCTATGTTGTTTCCTAATTTTGAAGACTTCTTCTATAATGTTGAAAAGATAAAAAGGTAGGGAGCAATTCACAATTCACATTGCTCATAATCTTATCTGTTTTGAGTTGGGTCTGGAAATACTTGGCATTACTCTGCTGCCTGGGTGATTCTGGTAGCCTGGAAGCAGGCCAGTATAGCACCCTGCACTGGCTTTTAGAGGTGTAGACAAAGGCTTTGCAAATTTGGTACTTGCTGTGGTAGCAATTATGGTCAAGGAAATTATGAACAGGATGTTAAATGGAAATAAAATAAAATCAGAGATAATGTTTTGAGGTAAGAAGGAGGAAAGGGATAGAAAAATGAGACTTAAGTTTTATAAGGTTATAAAGTCTTTGCTGTTTTAATTACTGCAAACTAAATTTCTGAAAGCCCACAGTAGCTTGTTAGATACGTACTGTAACTTCAATTAAGTAATTAGAGAGTTTGATGAGGAAGGCAAGGATTTTAGAATTTAAAGTATTCTGAAGAGTGTATAGGCAGGGTAATCTATTTCTCAGGTGTCTCTGTATTATATAATGATTAACCTTGAGTTAAATATTACAGGAAGGAATGAGAGCTTTTATTCATGAGTCATAAGCATAAAACCTGACCCAGAATCTCTTTGAAATATATCTCTGAGAGGAGAACTCTGTCAGTGTGGAGCCTGTAGGACTTAGGTCAAATTGTGCTTTAAGGGATCGGGTGAAGTTTAGCAGAACAACATTTATTTCCTGAAAGGACAGATTTAATGAGCAATACCCATATCAGTAAGTAGAAATACTGTGTTACAGTATGTTGAAAATATGATTAAATTGCTGTCAGATTTTGTATTGCTCTTAGTTTTAGATTGCTATGGAAAAGTCTTGAAAGAAATTAGAGTATGACAAAATGAGCAGTACAGTGATCCTCATAGCTCTGTTATTTTTTCATCATTTATTATTCAAAATCATGTATTTCTGTGTGAAAAGTCATTGAGATTTTCATATGAAGGAAAAATATTAATTCTGTGGAAATAATCTTCCATGGTGTTTCTCTTGACATAGATATATTGGATCTTGTTACGGAGATAGAAATCCCAGGGTTCCAAGTTAGTGATGCACCACAGAAGTCACAATGTCACATTCACGTAATTAAAATGAGCACCTCCAAACACATGTTAAAAAAGAATGTATGGGTTTGTTGCTAACACATGGATCTCAATACATCTTAAGGAATTTTTCTGTCTAACCAGTAACTTGAGGTTCTGAATGAGCATTTCCAAACTTCACCTTGAGCAGAAGCATGGTTTTAATGGTCTCCTTATTCACATGTTCACTCAGGTAACATTTTGCTTTGATTATTGTTATCACTATGAACCCACATACCAGCAGTCTACTTACTGCTGCAACACTGAGCAATAAATAAATGAGATATGCTTCAACAAAATGTTAATAAGCACTTCCAGAATCTGACATTTGACAGATCTCACCTTTCCCAACCAGATTACCTAATCAATTGTGATTCAATTAAGTAGTCAAGAATATATCAGGTGAACATTGTCTCCAGCTCTTCTCCCTGAAGATTTTCATGAATAAAAAAGGGTTCCTGACTTTTTTTACATAAATTCCACCTTGACCTTGGCTTTCTGGTCTGTGCTTGCACCATTTCCCTTGAGGAATGCCAAGCAGCTGCTTTTAGCTGGATCCCATTTGCCCCAATAATTTTTATATTTCAGGACAATAAGCACCCATAGAAGAGACAGTTCAAGCACTTTATGAGAGGGATGTGGTCACTGTGCACTAGAGGCAGCTAGCTCCAAGCAGTGCATCTCCAAGTCTTAGCTTGACAAACAGGTCTCTCCCATGTTCATCTGTATGTATAGATGTGTGAGTGCTGCTCCAAAAGTAATGCTTCCTATCCTATTAATTTGGCCCATGAAACAAAAGGTGGATGATGGAGGTATGAAAGTAGAGGTCCTGCAGCACTCACTGTATAGTCTGAATTTGGTGCCTTCTGGCTTCCATCCATTCATGCCAATGGAAGTTGGGCTGTGTGGGCAACGTTTTCCTAATAACAACATAGTCATCACAACTGTGAAACAGTGAGATGCCTCTGCTGGTGCAGATTTCTGTGCATGTAACATGCCAGTTCTTGTTCATTGTTGGCAAAAAGTGCATAGATAACAGTGGTGGCTATGTTGAAAAATAATGTTTTGAAGCTGAGAATTTGATGTTTGCTTTATAAAATAGTGTTATTGTGCTTTGTGTATCTGTTGCAATTTTCATAGAAATAGATAGGAGACATTACTTTCAGAGAAACATGTGTAGCTTGTGAGCATGCTTCTCACTGAAGTCCCAAAGTAAACATTTAACCCCAGATAAAGCAGTACTCTGGGATGGTACTTTAGAAAATTAACTTTGTAGGAGAAAAAAAAAAAGTATTTGTCTTTACAAGGTGTTCTGTGAGCTATGGAATCTGCATGGGAGATGTCAACTGTGTTCATTGAGAGCCCTTCAGCTTTTTGAGGTACAAAGAAAAATGCCATTCTGAATAACAAAATTACTGAAAATATATTCAAAAGCTTATATACTGAAACATAAATACAATATGAACAGTATAAACTTTGTACTGATAACATGCATTTTGTGACAATCTGGCTTAATATTAATAAATCAGTATGTTGCTCAGCAGGGCACAGAGACATTTAATCTTGAAATATCACCTACACTCTGCTATTTTGTGGTGTGCTTCACCTCAAAGGTTACTCTATTCTCTTCATCTTGAGTTGAAGGTCTAATCCATCAGTTAGTCCCATCTCATTATAGTTCCATCAGAGACACCTAATGATGCTGGATGTTTAAGAATGTCTGTAATGGTCTTAAAATGTGGCTCAGTGTGCTTGGGAGGCATGAGCCTATGTCTGGGAAGATGCAGAAGAAAGAGAGGAAGAAGAAGGAGCTAAAACAAAAAGAAGAAATCAATTAGAATAATTCTGTGGCTGCTGGGAATATTTTTAAACTACAGTTTTTCTTACAAGTATGCCCTCCCCTTCAGATACTGAAAGGCTGCACTCAGGTCTCCCCAGAGCCTTCTCTTCTCCAGGCTGAACAGCCCTGGTTCTCTCAGCCTGGAGGTTCCATCCCTTTGAGCACTTTTTTGGCCTCCTCTGGATGTGCTCCAACATGTCCATGTTCCTCCTGTGCTACTTCACACCTGGATGCAGTACTCCAGGTGAGGCCTCACCAGCGCCAAGTAGAGGGGCAGGATCACCTCCCTCACCCTGCTGCTCCTGCTTCTTTTGATGCAGCCCAGGATACGGTTGGCTTTCTGGGTTGTGAGGACACATTGCTAGCTCGTGTCCGGCTTCCCATACACTAGTACCCCCATGTCCTTTTTGTCAGGGCTGTGCTTAATTCTTTTGTCCTACAGCTTGTATGGGCAGTAGAGTTGCCACAACTTGGGTGCACTTGGATTTGTTGAACCTCATGAGATTCCCCTGGACCCACTGCTTGAGCTTGTCTTGGTCTCTCTGGACAACATTCCATTCCTCAGGTCAAGCAAACAACAGAAATTGGTCATACGCAGTCTTGCTGAGGGTGCATTAGATCTCACTGTCCATGTCATTTATGAAGATATTAAAGAATGACTGTGAATATGATTTGTTACAGATATGAAATTAGATGATAATTTTAATTGTGTATTTACAGCTCCTTCCAACAATTGTCTTTATTTTCTGTATGTATATATGTAGAATATATACACAAACATATGAATATGAATGTACACACTCTATAAGTAAATACATATTAATTTTCCATCTCTAAATGCAACTGCTTCTATGCTGGAATTAGTTTTCTATTATATCTGAACTAAATTCAGAAAGAAAGAAAGAGGAATACATTCTCTAGTGAAGGAAAATGCAGAATGTTATGCTGAAGTAAGGCTATTATGGTCAAAGTACTACAGAAAAGCCCTTGTTTCTCAGTTCCATTGGAGATTACAACTCTAAAGGAGTAAAATCTACCAATGTATTACAGGGTTTTGTCCTGTTTGGACATTAAATCAAACCAAAACAAGTGGAATTACAAAAAAGACGGTCTCCTTTTTTTGCACTTAGATGTAACCACCACTATCCAGCTAGGATTTTGTTTGTTTTTCCTTTATGGTTGCAGTCTTGTGAAAACATGAACAGTCTTCATTGAAGTATGTGAAATGTTCACTGCATATCTACCACAGTATACGTACTTATGTCCAAGTTCTGCTGCAGGCTGTAGCTTGAGACAAAAACAGATTACCCAAAGAAATCAAGTCTCCATCCATGGAGGTTTGCAATGCTCAGCCAGACATAGAATCAGAAAATCTGCTCCTGTGCAGTAAAGAGACCAGCTCCCAGCAGAAAGATGTCGTTGTGACCTCCAAAGCAGTCCATTCCTCCCACACTTTCTCTGACTCTGTAAATCTGTTTGACTCAGGCTACAAATGCCCCAAGTGCCAGCAAAAAATAAAAGCAACAAGCCCAAACATGTTAAAGCATCAGAACAATTTTAACCAGGAAATTTTGAATGTTTTCAATTTCTAATTAATTTATTCCTGAGCTATGAAGTATTTGAAAACTATGAAAATAAACATTTGAGTCACAGAGGACATTTTCTATGAAAAACTACTAAGTTTACAACACCTTTAAAATCTAGAAATTTTAGAACAAAATGAAAATAAATACTGTTAATTTAGAAAGAATGTTAGCATTATGCCAGATTGTGTTATAAAGTGAATAAATGTGGAATGAGAGAAATAGAACTAAAGATTAAATTGATTTAGGACCTGTAGGGGTTTTGGAATATCTAAGTGTTGGGAAGAGCTAAAAAACATTGCTCTGAAGCTTTGGATTCCATCCTTTAGATATGGAAGGCTTTTCAAAATAATTTCCTGAAACCAGAGCTCAAAATATTTTCAAAGATTGCTTTTGTATGAGCAAAACCATCACCCTGTGAAATAACCTACAGCAGTGACATTAATGTTTGTGTTTTTTTCTGTAGCAGTGAAGGCTAAATAAATGTTTCTTTGTTTTAAACATGGTGGGAAAAAAATGTAACTACAATGATTTCATGTGCTACATTGTGTTCTGCAGGTATTCTTACAATTGTCACAAAATCTACAATTTGACTGAAGTATTAAAGGCAAGCTTATTGAAGTAAATGGGTTTTTTTCCTAAGCAGAAATTCAGAAGGAAGCTTTATGCAGGACACTTGAGAGAACTTGCTCTAAGAGTATCAGTATGACTTAAAAATCCTTGGGATGGGGGGTTTTAGATGCTTTAACTTGGAAGATGCGTGGTACTACTCACGCCACTCTACAGGAAATTTAGCATTGTAACTATGACTACTGGCTGATATAGAAGAGCAGAGGCAGAAAGGACCTGTGTGCATGTAAAAGTGGGATGAGGCTGTTTGTTTTCCTGAACTTTGAGTGACTACAGACCTTGCCAGTTTTGCTGAAGCTCCTATGGTTTACAGGGTTTGTAATGCACTGCATCACAGCAAATTAGTTCATAACTCACTCAAAGCTCTACTCTGTATTACTTGACTGACCACACTTCGTTTGCTGCAAAATCTTTCTATTTGTTTTGGTGTTGTTTTTTCTTAAGAAAAGGAACTTTGAACGATGGTTTGTTGGCAGATTTATTTCTCTCCCAGGGCCATGAGTTGCATGGGTGTAAGTGAGGGCAGAGCTTGGCTCTAAATGACTAAAATGCTACGCTCCGTTGGCTGTGAGATGCTGAGGGAGTACATAAAAATAACAGAGCAGGAAAGTTTCAAATGTAGCAGAAAGAGCCAACATAGCATGCTGCCTCTTTCCCAGGGGACCAGCAGGAATGTTTCTGTGCCTTCAGTGGGTCTGCTTTATGAGCACTACACAAGCTGACTCAGAGATAAGAGCATGAGGCGGGGTAGAAGCCACACTCAGAAGTTAATGGCAGATTCCCTCTTGACCAAACATACTGTGCCAATACCTTGGATGGAGAATGGTAGGATTGAGCATATCTGTCGGTGCAGGACTTCTATGTATTTATAGTGGATGAAAAACTGCAGATACCTCCAGTGATTATCACAGTAGGAGATTTGGAGACCCTTTCCTCAGGTAGGGCAGGCCAGAGGCTCAGGAGGTGCCCCCAGCTCATTGCTCCACACTGTTCCTTTCTGAATGCAGCACACCTGCAGTTGTGTTTCTCAACACTGTAGTTTTCCTGCAGCATGGTAAAAGCAGCTTCTACATTTTGAATGAATTGTAGCCTTTGCCCATACAATCCAGTATCTGTATAGCTGCATGCACTGTGTCATTGTGTGCTTGTGTTTTCATCATTGCACCCATCGAATTTCTCACAACACACAATTTTCATGTAAACTGAAAATGGAAAAAAAATGTATACAAGTTAGGTTCAATCTAGAAAAGGGGCATTTTAATGAGAGGGGAAAGCTAACACTGCAGTTTTTTAAAGCACAGGGGAAATTTAAGCACAGAACACAAGAAATGGGATTGCAGCCTTTGTTCTTAATATGTGTTGCATCTAACAGTTTCATTTGTTCCACTGTTCTTCAGTGGAAGTGCTAAGCAAATAGTTTGCAATAAATAATTTAGCCTTTGAATTTAACCTTCATTTCTGCACATGGAGTCCCCATGTGCTGATTGCAGTGGTTTCAAACTTATTTGTAATTCAAGATCACACAACTTTTAGGGGTGAAGAGAAGGAAGAGCTATTTATCATTGTGTTATGATGCTCCCAACTGATTGCGAAGTATTGCTTCTCCTCTGTGATCTGATGGCTGCAGTGGCACCAGATATGAGGAGGCAAAGGGAAAGCTGTCATTTTGAGACTGAACATGAATTTTTCCTTTTGACAAGATTAGCATCTTGATATTTTATATGTGGGAAGGCTAAAATAGAATTACTGTGGGAAAAGACATGGCTATTACTGTCTGTATCATTAATTCTAGACTTTAAATTCAGGGTCTCAAATGAGGGAGGGCACTGCTTGTAGCAGGGAGTCCTCTTCCAGAGTAAACTGCACCTTCTAAAATTGCACTGTAACCAAACATTTATGAAAAAAGTAAAGAATTTCCTGACATCTCTTTTATAAAACAGCTTACAAAACTAGGTCTCTCTGAGCTGTGTTTTATCAATTTTTCATTCCTTGCCATGGCAAAATATGTGACTATGATCTCACCCTCAGAGATTGTTGCTTTGCCTCATATGGGACTAAAGTTTTATCGGAAGGAGTTACAAACAGTCAGCTCAGAAAATGGCCCAAAATAGCTCTTCGTACTGCAGCATGATGCACGCAGGGATAAACCAAGAGGATTACTGCTGAGCTGCTTTTCCACCAAGAGCAGAAAACAAAGTGCAAGTAGTACATGCTTGACATCATTAAATACTATTATAGCAACAATTCACTCTTTGTCTCTCTAAGCATCAATTTGGAGGGCAAAAAAATTAGTGCAAATATGAGAAAGAGAATTCTCTTATTTTATCTGCTCTTCCTTTGGTAGATAGCTTTTGTCTCAAACAAATACCTTACAGTTCAGAATTTAAAGGGAGGAATTTGGAATTGTCAAATTATGGAATCAGTCTCTCCCTGGATGATTACATAAGGAAAAGTAATGCCTCACAATTCGTTGGAAGTTTTCAACATTTTGGAGGATCATAACACTGAAACCTTATGTGTCTTTCTTCCATTTTGGACATGAGAAGCATTAATACTTAGCATGGTTTTGGCAGTGTTCTTCAGGGAAAGAAAAAAAAATATTGGGAATTCCTTATGCAAACCTATATGGGAACAAAGGGAAAAGGACTAGAGCAACAAAATATTACCAGTCCAAAAAGCAATGAGAGGAACAACAAAGAAAATAATTGTTCACTTAGCTGGTAAAAATATTTCAGTTTTTTAGGCTTTAAATGTTAAGTGCTTAAGAATGCAGGTAGGTATGCTGTTTCTTAAAGGCAGCTATGACAGAAAAGTATCAGATTTTTCTGGACAATACGGAGTAAGATCACTGAAAATAAGTTTTGATATTATGTTATTTTTAGAAATCTGAATTCAGCTGCCAATTCCACTAGTTTCAATTTAAAACAGAACAAACTAGACCCCTAACAAATGTCTGAATCCCCTGTTAGAGGTGCTTCTTAGGCTTTTAAATCACATAACTTTTATTTCTTTATGTCCTTTACTGTTTTTCTTTTCTTTATTAGTTGCTATCTGAAGTCTTCTGTTCATATATTTCCATCTTTGAGAAAAGCATTCAAGTAATTTTTCAGAAAAACTGGATAATAGAAAAAGGAAAATGAAAAACACTCATATTTTAATGCAGAGATGCTGGCATATGTAGAAGTAAATGCCAAGTACTGCGTGCAGTTTGAGGATAATCCTTTTGTGTACTACATAAACTTGTGAAATCATTATCCCAGCAATTAAACAGCATGATTAATGAGACAGGGAAAAAAGAAAAGGTGCTGTTATTCTGTTGGTGCTGAATTTAAATGTCCCGTGACTTAATCTATTTTACTTCACATCTTGCTTGAGTATCTTCAGTCTTTTCAAAAGAACTGCCATGATTCGTAGCCAGCTATTTTTATCTGGAGCAAATGTTAGATTGATATTGTCATGCTGTCCCAGCTACCATTCTCTTTTTCTTTCATATGAATGCACCAGGGTCTTATTAAATAAATCAAAATTAGAAAAAAAAAAAAATGAGGCACAAATCAAATGAAAGCAGAGTGGGCTCTGTTTGCAGAATGTGGCCTTGGTCCCACTGGGCCCACGCAGCACGTGCCCTTTTATCTTAGTGCCTTTAAGCCATGGTGGTCTGTTCAACCTTCTGGGGCTACATATGTCTCTGGGCCAGGATAATTGTTCTCAACAGCATGAGCTTAACTTTACCACTCCTCCTGCCTCCCAACTTACTGTAAATTAAACAGTGGCTCCATGAAAATAAAAATAATAGTGAAGCAAAGAAGTTTCAACAGCCTTTAAATACTTCATTATTTATTTTTAAAGTAACTTGTTATTTTATGGGTACTGTATAATATTTTCCTATTTTCTGTTTGATGAGATGGAACTAATTCAAAATCTCTCATTTTTCTTTTTCTTATGTTTTGGAACTCTGGGGTAAAGAACAATCAGAAAGAAATTAGATTAATGAGAAAAGAAAGCTAGATGTGGACATAGCATATATGAATGGAAAACATGCAGGAAGCCAAATTCCCATTCAGAGTTTGCCAAATTACCCATGACTCCACATTCAAAGCCCTCCTAATAGCTCCCCATTGTATGCAAAGCCCATAAGAACAAAGTTAATAACAGTGTATGAGGATCAATTATACATTACAGATGTAAATTTCACAAGCCCCTTCTATTCCATAGGAAAGGAGCCGTCTTTGTGTCATGAGCAGTAAAGAACACATTGTCAGCACCAAGCAAATGATAAAGAATAAATAACTGGAAATAAGCCCTTTCTGTTTATTGAATTACATTTGAATTTCTTAGAATATAGCTAAAGCAAAGTTTTCATTCATGGATTCATCCTGATCTGTACTGCAGATTCATTAGAGTTAGGACTACTAGTGCACTTAGTCCCAGCACCTATTTCACAGTTTAACATTTTTTCAGTATGGGCTTAATGTTTAATCAGATGAGTTTTTATCATCACGTTTTAAAGTGCGATCTATATTCTCCGGTATTCACTGGAAATACTTGCTTTGTATCATTCCTTTTATTTTTTTCAGTAAAGGAAAACAAAAGAAGAAAAACTTTGTGTGTTTGTTTGATTTTTCCTAGTGGTTTTTTTTTTCTTTTTTTTTTTTTTTTTCCAGAATAATATGAAGAAATCATTGATTTTCATATTCTGTCTTGGAAACTGTCCAAACTAGGACTTGAGTCAAACCAACTAACCTCATGCTAGCTTTTAACTCCCTCAGCTAGGTAACTGCAATTTTAATTCTATGTATTAGCCATCCGCATTTTTTTGGATGGACTGCTTTCTGCAAGGGTAACTTCTTGTTCTGCTCAAGGTTTCAGATCTTGTAGGAAGACCATGTCATATTGAGTTTGTATCTTCTTTAAAACTGACCATCATTTTTCCTCAGCCTACAATTAAAAAATACTGACTCTGAAAGAAGTAAATTCACTTCTTGTGAAGAAGATGTCTTATGGTGAACGGTTATATTACACAGTAATACTGTTCTCTGCTGAAATACTTTTCTACCTGAGGTCCTGTGCCAGGCTGGTTGTGTATCTTAGACATATGTTTCAGTGGTCTCTTTGTCTTTTTATTCGACCTCAGGACTATCTGAAAGTTGACATATTCTTTTTATCCTTTTTTGCACCAGGGAATTAAAGGTAAGCTCAGAAGAGAACTTCACAGATGGGTATGACATTCTACCCAGGTTATAAAGCCCTTAAGGTGAGTTCACAATTTGAATCTTTCTTTTTTATTTTTCTTATTTTCTCCCTCCAGGAATTAAAAATGAATGTGTTGGACTTAGCATGTTCCTTACAGTTCTTTAATAGTATTGCATAAACCCGAAAACAGTTCTGTTCTGTGAAGATGTCTTCCAGTGCTGCAGTTTCTAATTTTAAATAATGGGTGCTGACTATCTTCTCCACCTTGTCAAGTCGTAATTGTTTTATTGGTAAATAAAGACACAAAGTCCATTATCTAATTTTCAACAGCCTCTCTGTACTGATATCAGTAAAGACAACATGTTTTATTAACAGGTTTGTAACAGAGGCAAGAAAAACTCCTGTTCACAGATTCGCAACTATCTTAATGGAATTCACTGTAGAAATCTGCTGTAGATATTTACTGAAACAGAAGTTTACTAGAAATAAATTGATGTTTATTGAAGTATATAAATGACTGTAAGTCCACATGGACAGTTATCTCAAACTAAACCATAGCGGCATGATATATTCATAATATATTCAAGTCTAGAGTGACTGCTGCACACATACATGCAGGCAAAGTGGTGGCCACAAGACAGTGATGTTCTCACACTGAGTGAACCTCACCTCTTGAAAAGGTAATAATGTATTCCCTTGGTCTTATATGAGGTAAAAGCTGGACTCAACCTTCTCTGTTGTCACATTTATAGCTTAATACTCCTGCCATTTGTGTGCCTTGACATACAGCCCAAAGTGACAGATGCTCTTCGCTCCTCTCCATCACACTATCAGATCAGGAAGGCTAACAAAGCCTCTCAAGTACTAGCTGAAAGACCGGTCTTTGGCCCATCTCTTATCACTGTCTGATTCTTAAGCAGTGTGGATGAGCTGAGAAATGTGTAATTAGATAGCTATAGGTTTCTTCTGTGCTAGTCGAGTGAAATAGTCATGCCTAACATATAACACAGATCAGCTTTCTACTATATATTTTTTCTTACTTTTTTTAATAATTCTTTTTTATTTTTATTTTTAAGAAATATTTGGCTTCTTCTTACTTTGTTGTAAGTGTGGAATTTTGAAATGTCTCCTTCACATAACCTCTTTTGGTCCTCTCAGTTGGCGTCACTTAAGTATCTGATTCATCAAACAACTCTCTGCAATTTGGGCCTGGTACAAAACCAGTTAAAGTCAACAGTAAAATAAGCCACACATTTATGTAAGGCCTGATTGAGTCCTTCTTTTCCTTTGTCTGTGTTTCTCAATCTTCAGCCTGGTTGAGGTACAAAAATCCCACTAGAAGGATGGCTAGTCCTATTCAGAGACTTGTTTTCAAGGAAACCTTTATCTCCTATTTTTCTGGGATAGAAACAGAAAAAATGCTGTGTCTGGCCTGTCCAGAATATAAAATGAATAAGGCAAGGCATCCTATGCCCTGACCTCCCCATGGTGCAAGCTCTCTCCCCATGGAGAACTCAGCAAGAAGTTCCCATGGTTTTATACAGCAGGTATAAATTTTCAAAGGGATTCCAGTGTCCCCCAAACTACATGGTGAGGCATCAGATCCTCTTTTTCTGGATCAGATGGTGCTCCCACCCTTGCAAGGAAGCCCCAAATTCAGCACAGGCAATAGTAGCCCTGAGCATTGTCAGTCCCTGGGTGCTATCTAGAGTCAGATTTCTTCAACAGTTATCTGAAGGCATAGTCAATACTTGGAGACATCATGTTTAAGTATTACTACAATTCAGATGAAAAATATTAACAACAATTGTATAATTCTACAAAGGATGATACAAGGATTAGGAATTTAGTTTGCAATTGGACAAGTCACCCTGGTGAAGCTGAAGGGATTTTATTTGCTTGCTCCTGCTGATGAGTTTTTGATCACAGCTTTTGTCCTAGGAGGAAGTTTCCTTCCTCAGAGTCAGCCTCTTTATGAGTGTCTCAGTACAGATTTATACACCATTTTAGGCATTCACATTAAACAGCTCTAACCCAGTACCCTGTAAATAATAATAGGTGTTTTGAGTATAAATAAAGTAGTAAAAGTTACATTTTTATGAGTGACCTGGGACTTGGCCAAAACACTAAATAAATTAATAAATAAACCTTGCACACTTAACAGTTGACAATATTGAGTTTACCTGGGAGGCTAAATTTAAGAAAAATGCCCCCCTGAAAACAAAAATCCATGCTGGGTCAGACAGAAGTAAAGAGATTTTAAAGTTACAGTACAATAAAATGAAGCAGAGACTCAGCAGATAGTTAAAATGCTGCTCTTGTCTCTAGCAAGAAACCTGACTGCAAACATACCCTGTTTCCAGGGCTTACTAAAGCTGTGATGAATGCATATCTGGAATGTATTTATTCTTGTGTGAGTGGACTACATATCACTACCATTATCTCTCTGTGTTTATGAAGGTGTTTTTCAGGGAGGTGGAAAACACAGGTTACTGCTGTATTTCTGCAGTAAGTCATGGAACCATCAACATACTCATTGTTTTTAGTGTGAATTCCATATTTCAGAAGCACTTTTTTCTTCATTGGAAATGGTTTATGCAAAGTTCACTAGAAACATATTTAAATGTCATGTCTGAGCCTTGGTAGCATTCCTGCATATCAGCTCAAGGCAAAGAGCATTTCTTCACTAGAATATGTTGTGTTGACTGAATAATGTGTTAGTGCAGTCAAGAATATAGTATGTGACATCCCTGGCACTTTGAGATCTTCTTTTGAATAGAGCTCAAGCTGATTCTGTAAAATATTTGTTGTTAGGCTCATATTTACCACGTGTACATAGGATTGGATGCCTCTATTCTTTTTAGAATTTATTCCCCTGTACCACACTGTTCAGGACTCTCATTGTATTCTGCATCCAGATTTCTTATCAGTAAGAGGTAATTACCTCCCTGAGAAAATCCCCACTCTTCCTGATTGAGGCCGTGTCACTGCAGCAGAAATGTTATTCAGCCACCACTAGGCATCCTTGGTGGTGACATCTGTTTGGTTGTCTGGTGTGGGATTGAGGTATAATCAGTCATATAGGTGTTGAATAGTATTGGCTTCCTGACAGACAGTCTGAGTAGCCATAGCAGCAATTTAAAAACCAGCCTGTTTGTTTGTGTCACTCAGAGAAACACTGTGATAGCAGCAGGGACGTTTTACTTTCAGTATTGTATAAAACAGATGAAATTACTTCCAAGCCAGAAAAATACAACAATAGAAAAGAAATTGTTTTGCCTATCAGGTTTTTCTTTCCTTATTTGTGATCCACAGGGTAAATAACTCACCAATGGAATCACTACTAAAGAGTTAAATCTCCCATATTCTCTAGAATTTCTGACTGGATTATACAGCGTTGTCTAAAATTTAGATGAAGGTAAGGCAGAGCTTGCAATTCCATTGTTACCAGGTAGTGAATAAAAGATGAAGATTAGCATCATTAAAGAGAAGTGAAATGGGTTCAGCAGCATTAACTCAAGGGAGTAATTCTCCTGGACACTACCGGGACTGAGTCCATGACTGAGGACAGAAGAATTATGGGCTAAAAATGGCAAAAAGCAGAGACTGTCTAACCAGGCTCCCCAGGGGAATGAGAAGTGATTACAAGGCATGCTGTTGTCTCTTCTTTCATGGGTATAGGAAGCCACCTGGAAGATATGGGAGGGAATCGATGTAACTGGAGTGCAATCTAACATGACTGACTTCAGACAAGTAGGTGAAAATTACGACTTAACATTTGCAGATTTGAGAGTGAAAAGTAAAGATGTAATCATTAGCTTTTGTATGTCTCATGAACAAGACCCAAAGTAAAACCAGATCTGAATAATTTCAGTTTCTCCCAGGGAAGAGAATATAGACAAAGGAGACCAGTGGACCAGTGTGGGATTTGGTGAGTGCAGCCTTGGCAGGAAAGCAAGCAAGAAAAATTGAAGAGATTCATCTCACCTAACTGTAGGCACTTCACTACAAATGGCTGTACCTGAGCAAGTCATATGGACTCTTCTTAAAGTCAGAAGAGATAAATAGTTTATTTTAGAGTGCAATTCATCTCACCTCAAGTAAACAACTAAAATTTGGGAGATGAATTGCACCTCAGAAGTGTCTGTTTCTCTGCTTTAACTGTGCAAGGCATCTGTATGAGAACTAGCTTTGTGAACTGGGAGATATGGATCACCCCTTGAAGTTTCAGTGGGAGAACAGAGGTGATAGGCTTCAGAGCTCCAACTTCTGCTCTGTTGTTGAACTGCATCCAGAAGGTCATCTTTCTTCCCATTCAGCTCCCTGCTGGGCAGATATGGAGGAAATCTGCAATTAAACCTGTGAAAAACCTAACTACCAACTACTCTTTACTACCAACTGCCCAGTACTTCTACTGCTGCAAGTTTTATTTCAAAGAAAACAAAACAAAAAGTGTGGATCCTTGTTGGTTATTAGATACATAAAAACTTAAAATAGAAGTATAGCTGCTTAATATAATAGAATTTCAGTACACATTTTGCTAAATTAACATAATTTATTTACACAGAGAACTGTGTAAGAAACTCTCAGGTGCTATAAATGATACAGCATTCCAACTATAGCTCCCAAATAAATGCATTTTCAATCAGTTACCTTTGCCTCCTTCCAGTGGTTCATTTTTGCTGAATGAGCTCTCCAGATTTGCTGCAGGCAGGGCACTCAGCTGGGTTGGTGTCCAGACTCCGTGGCTTCTGGGCTTGAAAAAGTACAATATGTCTTAAAATAGAGAAATTCAACCCACAGCAGATATCTGGTAGGACATATCTATTGCAGAAGTACAGTTCAAACCCATTAGAGTCTCCATGAACACCACTATACTAAGAAGACTAAAGAAATGGCAGATAATCTGTTATTTACCTGATGTTACGAAAAGCATAGACACCGCAGAATACTTCTAGAAATGGAAATATTAATCATAAGAAATTATCTATTCTTTTGGTAACAGGAAAGCTAAACTATGGTTTTCTGATACAATTTCTGAAGGTATTCCTGGCTATGCAACTTTATCTACGATGCAAACAAGACATTATAGGACCCTTGAAATAAAACTGCCTGATGCAATTATTGAATAAGTTATTATACTTCCCCACTGTCCTTTTCTCAAGCTCTTAATTTAGACATATCTTCTGTACTATACCAGAGCATTTTGAGTTCCAGATCAGATGTGTTTTCTGTGACTGATACAAAGCTAGAGTGAGTCATAAAAAAACTGATGAAACTGACACGACAAGGAAGAAAATTCCTACATGATACTATGAGAAACTTACATTTTGATGTACCTTGGGTTTTATTTTTCCTTAAATGTTTAAAATGTTTAAAACATTAAGAAAGTTGTGATTCTGTGAGCCTTGTTTTACTGTATATTTAGCAAGCAGTCAAGAAGCCCCATTTACTTTGGTATCTCTTTTTCTGTGACAGACGTAATAGCATAAGATTGTTTCAGCCTGAAATGGAATGAAAGAACCAGATATTTACCTTGTCTGACTTAAAGAGAACAGGACTATTTTGTATTTCCAAAGAGAGAATGAAAATACACAGTAATGTTTTTTATTGTTCACAAGCCAGAAAAGAAAATATCACCCCCTGAATATTCTGATCTTAAAAAGGCATATTGAAAATCATGTTCTCCAGCCTTGCCTTCCTGCCTTCCAGCAGTCAACAGCCTGGGGACTGTTTTAACTGGGGGGTCACACCCATACTGATGCTTTTAAAAGGCTGTCTAATCCCTAACCCATTTATATTTTTGGCTTTCAGAACTTCCTGTGGCCATGTTTTACAGTTCAAATGTTGTTCAGAAAACTACTTCCTTTTGTTAGGTATAAGCCGACAATCTACTGATATTTTTGTATGACCTGTGACACATGTTATCAATATATGCTGTACTTGCAACCTCTGTCTCTCTGATAAACCTGATTTTATAAACTGTCGTCTTGCACCCACACAGATTGTTTAAGAGTTGTGTCTTATTTAGTCTCTCTTCCCAAAAAGCCATTCAATAATCTGATCTTTATTTCTTTTTCCCCACACCTTTTCTAGCTCTGCTGTATCGTTTTTGTCATGGGGTAAAATAAAAGAACTACACATACGATTCAAGAAATAAGTGCATCTCTGATTTCTATGGCAGCATAGTATTTTCTATTCTACTTTGGTTTCTCTTCCTGGCAGTTCAGACTGTGGTGTTTGCTCTTTTGACCATCACTAGGCACTGAGTTGACATTTCCTGACAGTTTTTACAATGAGTCTAATATTTCTTTCCTGAGGGTTATTAGTCTATTTAGAGACCCATGATGTATACATGAAGATAAAATGTTTTCTCACATATACTGAACTTACCAGAATTGAATTTCATCTTCCTTTAAACCACCTGGATGACTGGAGTTGTGAGATCCGTCTGTGACTTCTCACAGTCAGGTTAGGATTGACTAAGATCTCACTCTCTACTTTTCATGGCTCCATCTGTAACACCTATCAATCTCAGTCTAATTTTTCTCTGCTGTTAATTTTTGTACTATTGCATCTTGTCTGAAGACACATATCCTTGCTGTAAGTTGCCTCAGGGATTCCTTTAATTTTTTTTTTTTTTTTGTAGTGTTACTTTTTCATCATTGTGTATGCTTGATCTTTTGAGACAAGGAGAGAAATCAGCAAACCCGTACTGTTTGGTACATTTTTTCAGTACTATTTTTGACTTCACTTTCTTTTATTTTGAGTCGCTATTATACCAGAGAGTACAGTGAAATGTAAAACATTGTTATTGTACAAAAACCATTAATATGTGAAATGGATAGAACATTTGATAAAGAGGAAGGTGAGTTAGATAACTACAGGTCACTTGTCAGAAAGCAACTAAATGACCAGAGGGTCTTCCATGTACTTTCTCTAGCATCACAGTTTTAGAACTAATATTCTGAAAAGAAGCTTTTATCTCCCTCCCCAGCATAACCTCTGGACAAAGACAAAAACATTCCTCATAAATTGCATAACTATAGAATTTGCATTTACTTCATTTTTCACAAGGATGAGACAATACTTGAATTATGACTTTGGACTTAAAATGCATAAATCTATCCAAATTCTACAACGATATGATTTTTCTAGTCAAAAATTTCTACCTGGTGCACTTGGACTTCTCTAAAACCCACTTCTCATAACATTCCACATTTTGCAGAAGCTTTTCAAAACTGAAATGTTCTTTATTTGCAGTTCTTGCTGCTGTTCTTTCCTTGTCAGTTTTGGAAAAATGTTGAAAACTTCTATTCTGATGTAGATTATAGAGTGGGAGGTTTTGGTGCTGCAAAAGCAAATTCATTGCTTGCCTAAACTATAATGAAAGCTACTGCATGAAACATGACTATCATGAGTGATGATGGCTTTATCTGAAGCTGTTGGTTTTATATTTAATTCCAGTGACTGTACTGATTATAAAATAAAGAGTTCAATCCTAATGATATGTATGTATTCATTAGGGAAAACACTTTATTCACTAGCAATGTTCCCTTCTGCTCTGACATTTCTGAATCAAGTATTAGCTATGAATTGTTGGGCCTGATATTCTTCCTGCTGGGCAAGTTAGGAATAATTTAAGAGAAATTGATGAATTTAATATATTTCTAGTTTATCTCTCTGTCTGTTCACCCTTTTCTCTGTTCATGCATATTCCTATTCTTATTTTTATCCCTCATTTTTCAGTCCTACTCTCCAATACAATTTGCCTTCAGCCAAATGCCTCAAGTATTTCTAGGGACAAAATACATAGCACAACATAAAGAAGGGAGGACAATCTCATGCAGAGGTAAAATTGATGTTTCATTCAGGTACTAATTACCTTGCTCTACAATGGTATTGTATAGTAGGAACTGAGTATATTAGTTTCCTGTACAGTTGGTTCTACCTCATCCTCCCTGTTCACAGAATCACAGAATGGCTGAAGGTGGAAGGGACTTCTGGAGGTCAACAGGTCCAACCACTGCTCAAGCAGGGACACCCAGAGTAGGGTTCTCAAAACCATGCCTGGGAAACTTTTGATGATCTTCACACGGGAAGACTCCATGACCTCTCTGGGCAATCCCTGCTAGCATTCAGTTCTGTAGTGACTTGTTTTTCAGGGCAGATAAAACTTTTCTCCACAGTAAGTGTTTTCAAATGCTTCTGCATTTTGAATATACATTTTGAATATAAAGTAACAATGCACATCTCTCCAGTCCCTTTTTGAAAGTCAATAGTTTAATATACTATAATTATTAACTAAATTTCATAATTCTTAGAAGAGGATGAAGAAACTTAACTATTACAACTTAACTGCCAACCATCAAGGATTTTCAAGTGGTTTACTTCCCACTCTAAAGGGATTTGAAATTCTCGACCTCCTGGTTGCTAAGGAAGGATGAGCAATTTTCTAGTTCACAGGCAAATTTCAAGTTCTAAACCATAATTTTTATAAGAGATTCTAAATGTTAAGTTTCTGTACATATGTAAAGGTTCTGACATTACACTACGAGGCTTTTTTATTTTATTTTATCCGTCTACTAAAGAGCACAAAAACTTTTTTTTAGAATATAAGAAATACAGAGGCATTTTTCATCAGATCAAAAGGCTTGAAATATTAAAAAATGTCCCTTCTGTGTTTGTAGAAGTTTGTCTGTGGCACTGCAGGGACTCTTATGGTATGCTGTTACATTTTTCTGTAGTGGGAGATCTTCCCAGAATGTTCTTCCAGTTTTCCATTTTAGAGATGTGCTGGATGAGTAGATTCTGTAGCTGCTAAAGCTATTGTTTTCCTGAATATGGATTGGATTTCTTTTGTTGCATATAAGAACGCAGTCATGGAAAGAGATAATATCATCACTTCATATTTATGAATGGGTAGTTTTCTTTTAATGGTGAAATTGATACTTGTCGCTAGAACAGTTTGTTTTACTTGTAAAACAGAACATTGAGCAGGACTGCCAGGTAGCTTTTCAGATTCCACAAATGAAAAATATCTGCTTATTGGCTCTTTTTTTTTTTTTTTTAGTCTAGTTTTTGTATTATGTTCTCAAGCCAGTTACACAGTGTTCAAGAGAGGTTATCGAGTACTTTAGTTTTTTAACACTCTTCTCCTTGATTGTACAATTGATTTTAAGAACTATTCAATATCTCACTTAGGCTTATACATATAGATATGAATGGGTGCATCTGTGTGTGTTTATTTATAGAATTGTCACTCTGCAGAGAATTGTCTGTGACGTAGACAGATTTATTTATCTGGTTATCTGGAGCATAATTTCAAAATAATTGCCAGGTGAGATAGAGGCTTTATTGCCAGTCTACTCTATTTCACAGCTTTGCTGAAGTAGTTTAATTATCAGCTATTAGAGGTGATAATTCATTCAACAAATTTGAAGAGCACTTAAAAAAAACCAAAAACCCTCCACGCACCATCAACACTAGAGAAGAGTTCTTTCTATTTATACTCCTTAAACTTTTTTTGTTACCATACCCAAAAAGACAGGAATGATGCCTGTTTAGGAAAATTTTTGTCTTTTTTATTTTTATTTTTTTGTCATTCTGTCCATTCAGCTGTGCTTATTGCCTGTGTTTTTGTCAAGGGCCTAGTGGCTGGTACATGGCATGATGCCACAAATGGAGCTGCAGTGGAGCCATGGGTGTGTTGCTGCGGTGCATGGTGGGTCACCAGCTGACAGGTTTCTGGGCAGGGGATGTTGCCTGACAAAAAACAGATTTTGTTGTATTAAGGCTTTGACGAGGGCACCTACTGATGATCTATTCTTAATATTGATTAACACATACAAAGTGTTGATCCTTAAGCAATCCTTCAAAGACAAAGTGCTTGAAGAAGGTGTATAGCTGAATCTGTTGAATATGCAGGAAAATAGGGAAATAAAGCACAGACATGGGAAGACTGTCTTTTGGAATATACCAAAGGGCAGAAAGATAGATGCACTTTGAAAAATATTTTGAAATCATTGCACCAAGATCCATGTAACCTCTGTGGCACTATTTATGAACTCATATAGCCACTATGCCCTGTTCCTATGAGCGCTGCCTGTGTCTGCTATGAGATGCTAACAACACCGAGTAGGTTGATGGGAGAATGCACGCAACTAATTATCATTTTTGTCAAACAGCAGAATGTCATTGTAACTAAGATACTTCAAAACAGGATGGGTCATTCACCTTGTTTTGCTTTTTGTTGCTGTTTGTATATACTAGAATAAAGATGTAAACTGAACCTTTAAACTGTTTCCATTTTCCTCCCTTTTTTGTATTTCATGCCTTTTACTGTACTTTTCTCTGTTAAAAAAAAAAAAAGAAAAAAAAGATTTTTGTTTTGAAAGCTAAGAAACAGGTGAAGGACATTTGTAATTAGAGTTACTGTAGTTAAAATACATTATTTAGTAATACAGTAATACTCTGGTTCTAAAAATGTTATTTCTGGAGAACATTTAGTACTCTGTCATAAACATTTTCATGTAACTTTACATGTCCATATAGAGTATTCAAATGATTTGCATGATTAATACCTTAACATTCTTAATGAAAGGTAAAGATTTCTGAAAGAAAATACCTGCCATTCTAAGTTTCTCTTTAGTAAAAATAATAATAATGAAAAAAAAGTTAGATTGTCTAAATCAGAGAGCTGCCCCTGCTATGGTGAGGGGTCAAATATCCAGTAAATAATAACCAGAATAAGAAGGGATAAAAGTCTGCAAAACAAAATCAAGAAATAGAAAAGCAGTAAGATTTTACATTCACAGAATAAAACATTTTCATTTGGAAGATAATATGAAAGCAAACACAAAGGGAAAAGAATTTTGAAAATATATATTAAAAAAAAAAACAACAGAAAAGAAAGATAGTGCATTCTTGTAATGAAAAATGGATAATAATACTAACAAAGACAAACATGCCACATGACTTCAGACTTACTTTTATTGATGTCAGATACTGAGTGGCCATTTTGTTAAAAAAAAAAAAGATACATGTGTAAAACTCTGTCATTTATTCTTTGTTGACTTTTTCCTACACTAGTATGAAATCAACGTCACTCATCTAAAATAGTGCATTATCGTATTTTAAACAATCATAGAAAATAGTACTTCCTATGTGTCAGTTTCCAGAATCACAGGCAGTGGAATTGCTATGTTATAGTTTATTTATATTGCTGACTAGCATTCAAGATAAAATGACTGCATCAGATGCTTAATGCAGCTTCACTGACACCAGTGACTCCATCGTGCTAGAGTGGCAATTGTGGGAACTATTGACAGATCGGAGGAAGTAACAAAATTGACACATTTGTGTAGCGTTGCTGGAGACAATGAGACAAATTATACCCTTGACATTAAACATAAATTATGTGCTACAGCTTTTGCACATATAGCAGTGCACTGACTTGGATAAAAACGCCGACAGCATCAGACAATACTGTTTTAGGTATATTGTAAAAGGGGAGGGTAAAGGGAAGTAGAGAAAGAGACAGGAATTGGTGGGTTGATTTGATGGATAAAAATACAGTTTTATTGACTCATTTTACCTCAGATGAGTATGTTGGGAGGATTTTTAGTTTAGCTCCTTATTGCAGCAGATGGGGATCCCAGCTGCTTGTTTCTTTCCATCCTGACAATCTGGTTGCATCAGTTTTCTAGCAGTTCGCACATCCAAGGTTTTAATTATAAAGAAAGAGACTTCCTTCAGAAATAGAACTGAAACCAGAAATTAATGCCTAGATTTTCTTCCGGTTTGGTCAATTTTAGTGATGATAGTCTGTATGTAGTTCATAGGCCGTGTTTGTTAATATAGACATGACCAAAGTATGCCACAAACACCTTGCTTCTCATAAGCAGTCTGTATTCTTACCTTTAAAAAAGAGAGGACTATCAGTACAAGCACTCTTCTGTTGAACTGGGACCTGGCTACACTGTCAGACTTTCACTAGAAAAATTTTTCCCAACTGTATAAAGCAAAATATAAATGATAATGAATCTGGGAGGAAGAAAAGATTTGAAGTATTTTGAAAACTGAAAAAAAAAGGACAAAGAATTTTTGGAAGTTAAATACTTTTGTCTGGTTGGAACAAGAAACAACTAAGAAAAAAAAAAAGCAAGATTTTATTTTCATTAAGATTTGCAGCATACAATTTCAAAAGATGAAGTCTTCAGTTTTCCCATTCAAAAATGCAGTGGATAGGGTAAGGAGTGAAGGGTTTGTTTAATGAAATGTTTTCTGTAGGACCTCTGCAAAACTCAGAGGACATGAAGGAAACAAAGAATAAACAGCAATAAGAGGGAGAATCTTAAATTAAAGCATTTGATATGAAGAAGCGTCTGTATATATCTACCATTACATTATCTTTTCACACTGACAAAATTCTGAATATTTTTACAAGAATTCCTGATTTGATTTCTTTTTTGTTTTTAATTGTTCTCTTTTTCTTTGTTCCAATTTCTAAACGTTTAATTCCCAAAATGTGTTTTTTTTTTAATTCTGAGAATCCAGTGACAGAAGTTAAATTACAAAAATCAGTTGTTTTTGCATTCTAAATGCTACAGAATGCTTTGTCTTTCAAAAATATCACGTGTTAGGTGCCTAAGGATGAGCACTTAATGCTAGTGAAGATTTTGACCTTTCCACCTCTGCTGCTGTGCAGAGTGGATTGAGCAATCAGTGCAAAGCACTGCTGGAATTCCAGGAGGAAAGGAGCAGTCCTCTCTCCAGAAGTTGTTTGAGTAGTGCACTGTGTGAGGCCACATATTAAACAACTCTCCTCTGTAACTCTCATCTTCATCCTCTACGAGAGGTATATTGGGTTTTAACTGAATGTATGTTACTGCTACAAGCAGAGAGTGAGTGCTAATTCCTGAGGGGGCTATTGGGAGCCTCTTCAGAACTGTAGTAAATAATAACTGTGTCCACGAATTACACAGGTAGTTAATGCACTGTGCCTTGTGTTCTCAATATGCCCTATCTTGCATAATAATTGGGCTGCTACATATTACACTAACCTGCAGCTGCAGATGATATTTAGGCGGTCTTTAACTGTTACTCAGAGTTTTACTGAACCGCCCCAGCATCCTTAATTTTTCAATTTGGAAATAAATCTCATGGCAACTACTTTGCATCAGAGACATGTCTGCTTTTCACTATCTCCAATTCTTACAAAAAGCAGGAAACATGTTAGTACATAAAGACTTGACTTTCCAAACATTTTCTCTCTAATGGGAGCCTAGATTAGTTTCCAACCTCTCTACTGGTTTGTGTCAGTGAAAGATTTATTCTCTTCTGTCAGCATGATAAATCACAATAAAGGATAACACACAGATTCCAAAAGCAGGGTATAACCTCATATGGAGTGATATTTACTTTTTCTAACTTTATCAGTTAGCTGCCACTGGGCAAGATTTTTTCTTTTACTCTGCAGTCAAGGAGAGAGAAGAGCATTTCTGAAGTCCGATTCATCCCATTCTGATTGTCTAATGCAGGTGAGTGAATTGGCCTCTGGATGTGCATGCCTCTCACTTTCTCTGCATAGACTCAAGAGGGAACCTAAGTGACCTTATCCTCAGTGGTCACATTCCCAGCTGCATCCATTAAAGAATGGAGAATCTCCCTGGTCCTCCTCTTACTTGTTAAAATATTTGTAAAACATTTTGTTGTTCCCTTTTACTCCAGTGTGCATGTTGAGTTCAAGCTGGGCTTTTACCTTTCTAATTTTCTCTCTTCACATCTTAACAACTTCTTGGTACTCTTTCCAAGTTGCCTGTCTCTCCTTCCACAGGAGGCAGATTCTCTTTCTCTCCTGGAGCCTCAAGAAGAGCTCCCTGTTCATCCGTGCTGGTCTTCTTCACTGTTGGCACTAATCACTAAAAGGCTCTCTGAGATTCAGAGTAAATTCTGATGTTTCTGTTTAGCAACAGGTGAAACTGTCAGCTTCTGGATGGTGAAAAATATCCACCTAGAAGATGGCTACCTTTGAGAGTGTATAGTCTCAAGTTGAGCCAGGAGAGGTTCAAGTTAGAAATTAGGAAAAAATTCTCCAAAAGAGCAGTGAGATATTGGAACAGGCTGCCCAGGGAGGTGGTGGACCCTGTCTTTGGAGGTGTTCAAAAAATGTGTAGATGTGGTATTTAGGGACATAGTTTTTTGTGTAACATTGGTGGTAGATGGATGGTTGAACTAGATGATCTTAGAGGTCTTTTCCAACTTTAATGATTCTATGACCTCTTGAACATCTCAAGATGTTAAGGGTTTCAATGATTTGGAATTGAAATATCTTCAGTCATTCTTGTGATTTGCAGGGAAAATTTAGTTTATTAGATTCCTATGATCAGGAGGTACAGGAGTTCCCTCAAGGAGTACAGATAAAAATGTCACTACAAACAGGATTGATGTGGTGATCCAGAAAGACAGAAACTGGAAGCTCAATGTTTAGAAATTCTACATAGCTACAGTTTGGATTTCCTCTATTGGTTTATGTTAAAGACAAAACATTTTGAGATGACAGCTTAAGTGAAAATTTAGTGGATAAAACACTTTTTTTTTTTTAAGTACATTCCTGCCTTTGAAATCTATTAATATTTTTATGCTTAAAATATATCGACACTGCTTCCTCTGACTGATTAAAAATTTTCTTTGAAATTTGAACATTTATTATTTATCACAGCTCTCCATTTAAAAGCCATTTTTTCTCCTTCAGTTATCACCGAGTATGCCTTAATACTATTTCAGTGGCATAGGCTTGTCATCTTCAGCAGTTTTAATTGCTCAGCATTGGCATGTATATAAACACAAAATGACGTATTTATACATGACAAAACTAAACCATATAGACTGCAAATGCACTATATGGCCTTAGTAATCTGAAAGACACCGTATGGAGATGTTAGCCACCTGGACATAACTAGGTGATCTCTAGTGTGTCACCTCTCTATGTGTGTCACCTTTTGTGGTGCCCATCTTGGCCACGTTCTTAGCTTATGTCCTGAAAAGTGAATATTCTTATTCCTTCTAATGTTATAGAATAAATAACAGGAATGTCAAAGGTCCACTTGTTGGGATACTCTTAATGTCTCAGTGGCTTTATCTTTCTTTAAAGCATGGGTTTGCATGAAGAGGCCAGTCTCAGAGGTCGGTTTGAAGCTGGCCTTCTTTCCAACAATTATAAAAAGTGCATCAGCTATTAAAATAATAATAATAATAATCTCACCCAAATTTACAGTATAAGTGTTAGGTTCTGGTTTCATTCTTCCAGAGTGATGCTTTCCACATACTTTAGCTGCCCTAGGACTGCCTGCTCTTCAGAAGAGCCCCTGCTGTCAATGACAAAATCAGATCGCTAGACACTGATTTAGATAAGTATCAATTTTAAAATTATCTCAGTTCTATGAAGTAATTCCTTCCTTTGTGTTATGTTTTTCTTTATATGGTTTGATAAAGGAGGTTTTTAAGCACCCACTGGTCATTAGGAGCAGCTGTTATCACTGTTGCTAAGCTGTAGATATATCTTCTATGGTCTTCTTGCAAAATTGGACTTAAATCCCGTGATATTTTATACATCTCAAGATTCCTGATAAATTCCTCATAAAAATGTTACCGTAGTAGTGGGACATATGAGATTTATACATATGAGATATAAGAAAGGGGGGAAAAAGATATATGGGGTGAGATTTAGCTCACCTAAACTGTGATGTCTGCAATGTTGATGTTGTGGTTTTGTGGTTTTGATGCCGGTATTCCACACCAGAACATCATGCAGGCAGTTAAGGAGTTGGTGTGTTGGGGAGCGGCAGAGGGTTGTAGCTCTGCACCAGATGCTAGGCCCGCTCTCTCTCAGCTGCCACAGACATTTAGCATGTGTGCTTCCCCTGCTCCCTAACATAAGCTCTCAGATTTGGTTTGGAAACTTCGTCACTCTCAATTGTTCAATTTTATTAGATTTAGTGAAGTTACCATTCCCCCTCCCTCCCCCCCATGTGGCCACCAATGGTGCAGTTTTTTTGACAGTTATTGGTAGAGAATGCGGGCAATATTGAATCTATACTCCATTGTAAAATTAGTGTGAAGAGGGTCTCTATGTACCTTAGAACATGTTGGCTTCTTTTTAAGTTCCTCATGTTCAGTACCATAGTCGTAGTCTGTGTACAACTACTTTAGTGCACTGAAGGGGTTACCTGCCTCATGCCAGCAGTGTGCCCCTAGATGATAACAAAGCCCGCCAGCTAGGAAGCATTGCCCAAGACCTAGCTATCGACAGAGGGATTAGTAGATGTCTGAAAGGAGTTGCCACCTTCTGGGAATGAATACTAGTAGCTGTAAAGGAGAGACATCCCTACAAAGACAATCTGGAGCCTAAGTTGAAAAGATGGGACACTGTGGAGAAAGGCGTCCAATTTTTGAGAGAAATGGCTGTAGTGGAGATGCTGTACAATCCCAAGTTCTTTCCTAATGATCTACTCCAGGATTATGATCCTGAGAGAGTAAGGAGTACACCTGATATATGTCGGAAGCTCTCAAAAACAGCACCAGAAAGGTATGACAGTATGCTAGTTGAGCAATGTGTCTGAGACACTGGGTGTTCAAAGTCAATGGAAAGAATAGGTTGGAGGTCTCCTCCCTCATGTAGATGCCCAATAACATCTTAGTAACAACTGCTACTTTCCAATGATTGTGAAAGAGGTATAGGGTAAGTAACTCAGGTATGGACATATATAATTGATACTTTCCAATTTAGTCAGCATCCTATGCATACAGTTTCTTTGTTAAAAGCTTGTGTTTCTATTTTTGTGATTTTTATATTTTTTAATATAGTTATGCACCTCGTTCTAGGTACAGGGTGATAAACTGACAGCATATTACTAGACAAATTAACCAGTTCAGTATTAACATGTTTTTATATGTAAGATTTTGCTTTAAGTAAAAGACAAATTTCACTGCTGCACAAGGTTTTCAATCAGATTTGCAGAACTATGCCAAAGGTAACTGTGATATAAATTATCTCATTGTTTAAAATTTGAAGGAATTCTTTTTTATATTTAGATTTCCAGCTTTTGGGTAAAGGACTATTGTCTACTAAGTCCAAAGTCAGGGATAATGTAGCCAGAAAAATAGAAAGTTCTGCAATAAAAAGTTTATAAAGTAATTTAACTGGAAGGCTTTTCATTTGGAGAAATGTCATTATTTGCATATGTGTTTCTATTCATATAAAACCATAAACTCAGAAAACAGCTTCTTATTAGCCAGTATGGAGATTCCTTCTATAGGAATTGATATTTCCCTGTGTAGTCATTATATTTATTTAGTATCCTTAATTGGTATGTATAATAATACTAATGTGGTAACAATAGAATTTCTTAGGCATAGCTTAGACTTCTGAGTGTTCAAAACCTCAACCTGAAAACAAAATTTTTTTTTTTGGAAAATAAAAATAAAAACAAGGAGAAAAATATTGTAATTATTGGTGAGTATGAGAAACTCATGTCTTTTAGTTTTGAATTGAAATCAATCTGTTTTGTCTGTGATAATATAACAAACATGCATTAGTGGAAACCCTCATATCAGATGAAGGCAATCACGACTGCTCAGTGCCATGTCCTAGGTTCTGTGCTGAAATTCACTAGGTGTGATCTATATACGTTTGGAGCTATTTCTAACTAATTCATACTTTAAAATAGGATCACTCATATCATTATACTTTAGTATTATCAGTCACAATCGTCCTTCACATTTTTCTCTTCCTTGCCTCCCAGCATTTTTGAAGAGCAGGCCGCTGGGCTGCTGGAAATACTACTGAGGAATGGCCTCCATGCCACTCCTTCTGTATCACCCTGTACCTATAGCCTACAATCATCTTGTAATTAGTTTTTAAGCATGCTAGGGGCTTTGCTTTATCAGTCATGAAATGTAGAGAACCCCTGACAGTGGCTAGAATTCTGAGGCAACATGGATGTAAATAATAAATCATTTCTCTTTATGGAAAGCCAATGTTCTTACAGTGGTCTTCACTCCCCTTCAGCTGCAGCACTATCTCATCCAGCACACTCTCAGCTACTTTTTTTTTTTTTTAATTCAAAACGACAGAAAACAAATCAGCAAAAAAAACTCTCCAATATATAGAATGACACAACCCTCACCAAAGTGCTAGATAACAAGCCCATGGCTTTTGCAGAATTTCATCTATACTTAGCATTTTTGCCATGACTAATCCATTCTTTCGCTCTAAATTTGCCATGGCAAAATGACACGCCTGAATCTTTATATTGAACACAAAACATAACTAAGCCTTTCACATGTGCTATCAGGGAGCTGCTTGATTTCAGCACCAGAAAGGTCATGCCAGAATGCTCAGAATACAGAACAGCCCGTGATAGAAGGAAGTGACATATTGTTATGCAGAAATCACCTTTTCACTTGTTGAGTATGAAATTACAGTATCTATAAGCATTATTCTATAGTAAGTCCAAGCCATATGGAGAGATTTTAAATTCCCTCCTATAGCAAAATTGCAGTACTCCATAGTAATTTTAAACTTCTTTGTCTTGCAGTCATTGTACTTCTCAAGTGGTACTGTTTTTTGTGATTTTTTTTCCATTTCTTATCTGTTTTATTCACTCTCATGCAGAAGTCTTTAATAATAATTCCACATAAAAATCCTTAAACCTGAATTGACAAACAGCAGGAGAAAGACTGGTGTTTAAACTCTTTAGCCTCTTACACACCCATGATCAAAAATCACATACAATGAATAGATGTGGTTATTTGGCCCTCCATCTGTTCCATTTTTTTTCCAGAAAAATGAAAACCACGATCCTGGACACTTCTGCAGTTGCTGGATTTGACATATGTTCCCAGTTTCTGTGAGAGAAGGCAAAGTACAAATGAAGTTGATTAGAACCTCTCCTTTGCCAAGTCCACTTCTGCTCAAACTTTGGAACTGAGGAGCTCTACTCCAAATACATAGCAGAATACACAAACCAGAGTCTTTCAATCTGAAAAAAATCTGGACCTTTTAATGACCTTTCCGTTCATCAGATTTTTTGATAATGAGATAAGAAATCACTATTGGTAATTATGAATTCTATAAACTGTTTAGCTGTTATAGCAGTACAGAAAATTATGGTCTAATATGTCTGTGACTTGAAGATACTGACTATACCCCAACCTTGTATCTTGGCTGCAGCCACTTCTGGGCCATGCCATCCTCCTCCATGAGAAGCCCATGTTTCCCTGAGGTCTGTAGTTGCTGTAGAAGACTGCATATATATTAGTTTTCTGGTAGCTTGGAAAACAAAGTCCATCTTCAAAATGTGCTCAGACAAATGGCTCATTGGACAAGTCATCTGTCCTGGCTTGTGACCGAAGGATAAATTTATGTTTCTTACATTTTTCCTATGGCTGCTCAGTAGAGGTTAGGACAGAATCCCAGGCATGTCCTAAAGCTTCACTAATGTTTTCCATATCTGCGGAAATGGGGCCAAGTCTGAGTCCCTTCACAGTCCATGGTGAAACTCACTTTGAGTATTGGGACAGATACTTGGCCTACATTCCTTAGTTTGCATTATTTTATCTGGTTGTCCCAAGTGCTTGAGGAATAAACTGTTTAGAATGGATTTATATATCCTCTAAGGAAGAGCTGGAAGTAACTTAGGATACAGAGAAAAAGAAAAACAATAAAATAACTGCTATATCATGGTGCTGACAACCCATAGAGGAGAGAAATGGAGAAGCTGTTCTGTCCTTTCCATCCCTAAGGTGATGGTGAGGGAATCTCAGCAATAGACTTGGCAGCCTTGTGCTGTGTGAGGTGGGGTGGAGCAGCCTGCGCCGGGTCACGCAGTGAGCATAACAAATTTGGAACCTTCTTCCTCTTTTAGAACATACCAAACCAGTGAAAGCATGCATGGCCTTAAGCTCATCTGGCCATGGCAGTGAAATACTTTCTGTGATAATTTTCTTTGCCTTCTTCACTCTTATTTCCTTTCCTGATGGTAAGCTTAAAATTAATAAGGATTATTTTTCTTAGATTGCATAGTGTGCAATTTTACCAATCCTTTTTCTCTAGAGGGTTGGAGACTTGATTAGGTCCATCTTGACTGGCCTGCTGCTGCGAGACTGAGGTAATACCTTCACACCAGGGCAGGGAAGCCAAATACATGCTACAGAGCTGGTGACTCAGGAGGTCAGGCTGTGAGGCTGCCAGAGTCTGTCTTCCTGCACCTAACACACTACATATGCTGCTTTCCTGGAAGCTAAGAAATGTGGTTGGCTTGTTTTCTATACTAGGCCCTCTCTTTCCTCACATCTTGATTCAAGTACTGTAAATAGTGTAGGGGTTTTGGTGTTCAATTTCTTTGTTGCTTTTCTTTTTTTCCTGTCTGCAGTGATTGGCTTCTTTTTGGGGGTATATGAGCTCAATTAACAGCACAAATCCCATTCTAAGAGATAGTCACAAGGTGTACAGTACAGGATATCTATTACAGCTACGATCAAATTGTCACTCTCATTGCTGCAGTCGGTACTATCGCCCAAATCAGTGATGATGGCTCGGCAGATGAAACTAGGAAGAGAATTCCCAGGGCTTTTAAAAAGTGATCAAGCTATCAAAAAGCTCAAAATTATTAGGTTTTCCTTTTCTGAGCTTGGCTGGTGAACTTAGTTTCTCTGCCCTGGCTCAGGTAGGGAAGTCTACACAATGTGTGAGGGATCCTCAGAGCAGGAGGTATCTTCAGCCACAGTGCACCCATTGTGTGACTGCACACCATGGAGCTCCTCTACCTTCACTGTTCCTATCACCATGACTGTCAGAGAGTCTAAATATTTTATGTAGGTTTATGCGGGCAATAAGGTATGTGAGGCTTTTTGTTTTTCCCCTTAAATGTGCATATTCTTTAGAGAAGGCAGGTGGAAAGATTTATGCCTTGCACTTCTAGCTGAATGTGCTGATGTTTATTGTGGACCTTATAGACTTCAGGTGTCTTCACTGTCACTAAGCTCCCTGGAAGTTCTATCGTTCTCCAGGAAGAGCTTTTCCTCCTCAAAGGAAGTCCTCTCTATTAGGAGTTCTGTACAGAGCAGACAGCACAAAGGAAGTCAACATGCCTAGTATCAAACCTGCATATCTCATTTAATTGAGACCCTGTTAATGAAAACTGTCTCTTTCCTTTGTTAATGTCCTGCACCCCAACAATGTCACCTGCACTGTGATGTGGGTGATATTTCTATGAAAACTTCAGGAAATTTCTTTGTAAAGGCTATCTCTCCTATCAGTTGAAAGCAGGCAAGGACATAAGCCATGGATATTTTCTGACCACCTAAAGTTGTAATTTTGTTTTGGAATAGGTGTATCTCTAAACAGTCAGAGGAATTAATTTTCAACTGTGAAAGAAATCTAGCACTTGCAGTTTTGTATGGACGTAGTAATATTTTTGACCACACCTGGAATGAGTGTTTAATTTTGTATTTTTAAAGTCTGTGAGATTGCCAGAAATTACAGCAATAAAATAAAGCTGTTTGTTAGTCAGAGCCGAGCAGTGGATAAGTGAATAATTCAGTGGTTATACAAGCAAATCATTCCTATATCAAAAGCAGTATTGAAGTACTAAGTTTTGTTATTTCATGTTGGTTATGAATCTGACTATAACAAAACTGAAATATCACTCACAGAATCACAGATTTGTGGGGTTGGAAGGAACCTCTGGAAGTCACCTAGTTCAACCCCACTGCTAAAACATTTTCCTATATTAAGTCAGACAGGAAAGCTTCTGAGTGTGTTTTGAATATCTTCAGAGAAAAAGACACCATACCTTCTCTAGGCAGCATGTTCCAGTGCTCTCATCCTCATAGATGAAGAAGTTTTTCTTCATGTTTATATGGAACATGCTCTGTTTCAGTTTGTGCCTATTGCCCCTTGTTCTGCTGCTGGACACCACTGAAAAGAGCCTGGCCCCATCCACTGGATTCTCACTCAATAGATTTTTATATGCTCCAGGTCTCTATGGCCCTCCATTAGGCTCTCTTGAGTAGTTCCCAGTCTTTCTTGAACTGGGGAGCCTAGATCTGGACACAGCACTTCAGATGTGGCCACACCACAGCAGAGTTGAGGGGGAGGATCACCTGCCATGACC
The DNA here is from genome assembly GCF_038088225.1 of Cyrtonyx montezumae. NCBI lineage: Eukaryota > Metazoa > Chordata > Aves > Galliformes > Odontophoridae > Cyrtonyx > Cyrtonyx montezumae. Next base: position 54,957,733 of record NW_027071936.1, read on the forward strand.
TCTTGATGCTTTTTTTAATGCACCATAGGATAGCACTAGCTTCCTTGGCCACAAGGACACACTGCTGGCTCGTGGTTAACCTGCTGTCCACAGAGACACTCAGGTCCTTCTCTGCAGAGCTCCCCTACATCAGGGCCTAACCTGTAATGATGATATGGTTATTCCTCTCCAAGTGTAGGACTCTGCATTTGCCCTTGTCTTTACATAATTCTTGCCACCACTGACACACACCACCCATCACCTCACTGTTCTCACATCCACCACTTGGTTTCCATAAACATTCAGCAAGTGTGGATGAATACCAGTGGGGGCAGTTGTTTCTCAGACGAATTCATGGACACTTCCATGTAAGACATCATTTTGTCAGACTGCCCCTCTGCTGCCGTCTGTCACATGGCAACAAAATCTAAAAGAATACTGGCTAGAAGGTTCAACCTCTACTGACATACCAACAACATCCACTTCTGACATTGTGGATCAATATAATAAAATAGGAGGCATTACTTTCAGAGCACTCCCTGTACATTGCTGAAGAGATGGAGTACTTTCTTCTATTTTCTTCAGATTTTATTTATTGTAAAAATATTTATTTTCTACCCCTTAAGCCAGTTATTACTTTAGCTGAATTATTTTGTAGCAATAGTAAATCTGAATACAACACCTGAAGTAAAAAGAGAAAAGAGCAATTCTGAAAGCAGAGAAAAAATATTTTGAAAGGTACTTCACAGACTGTGCACAATACTCTTGTAATTACATGTGATTAGGTGGATAAGATCTTTCCTGATGAAAACAGAAGTTTTTCATTAAGAGTATGACATGCTATGGAGAGGGAGAAACAGCTCATCCTGTCAGATCATCCTGTAGATGAGGGAGACAGTATTATTCAACTGTATGAAACTACTGACATTAAAATTTCTTATGGTACCAAGGAGAAGTTAACTAGTCTAACAAGATAGCATATAGTCTTCTTAACTTTATCAGCATTGACATAATTGGATGCCAGTCACTGAGTAATTTCTTTAACTTTCTGTGTGTTTGTGTATTTGTGGGCATTTCTCTGCATCTACATTTACTCAAACACTGTTTGTATTATGAGCCTTATGAAATCCTATGTATTTCAGTGTAGTGCTGTTAACAGGATTAATAAAGACTGCCCCAAAATTGACATTCTTTACTAGCTTAAAACCATTTTTACAGATTTCTACTTTATTTTTATGTCTGACACTTTGCACAGCATGGTGGGTAATGCAACTGTGACAATACCTAGAGCTGACAGTAGAAAAATTCCACATGGAAAACATCTCTTGTTTGCAATGCTCATTTTGCTAATGTCTCTACAGAACAGCTTCCAGGTTGTAATCTCCACATGAACAGAATTAACAGAGAATACAGAGATTTTGAGTGATGGGTAATAAGAAAAAGAAAAAGAAAAAGGAAAAGAAAAAGAAAAAGAAAAAGGAAAAGAAAAAGAAAAAGAAAAAGAAAAAGAAAAAGAAAAAGAAAAAGAAAAAGAAAAAGAAAAAGAAAAAGAAAAAGAAAAAGAAAAAGAAAAAGAAAAAGAAAAAGAAAAAGGAAAAGAAAAAGAAAAAGAAAAAGGAAAAGAAAAAGAAAAAGGAAAAGAAAAAGAAAAAGAAAAAGAAAAAGAAAAAGAAAAAGAAAAAGAAAAAGGAAAAGAAAAAGAAAAAGAAAAAGAAAAAGAAAAAGAAAAAGAAAAAGAAAAAAAGGAAGACATCATGTGGGAGAGGCTCACAATCTTTTATAGTGAGTAAGACTTCTCAGTAGCTTGACAGGTCAAAGTGTATAGCCTATATCCAGGTCCTCGAATGTCACAGGAATGAATACCTTGAAAATTCATATCTTGCCACGCAAAAAGAGGATGGGAAAAAATGTGGGACCACCTCGTCAGTGATTTTGTTTCTTACTACTTGCTGCAGGGCCGCCCAAATCAGTCTACCTGGGAAAGTCTAGCTGCCAGGACCATGGAAATCCAAGCCTAAAAATTTGCAGAGAGGAAGATAGCAGATACATTTGTGGAAATACTTAGTTGTTCCGTGTAGAAGGATAGTGTGACTGAAAGGTCCTGGGGAAAACAAAGTATCCTCTTCACTGAAGCTGATTTTGGCTCAGCAGATGGGGTGCCAGCTAGATATTACCCCAAGCCTTGTATTAAAACACCACTGAGGAAAACTAAGTGTATTCATATGTGAAAGTGATTAGTCAACAATGATTAGTCATATGCAAAAGTGATTCACCATATTGAATCTACGATGTTTTACAAAGTTCAGCGTATGACCTTTTCAATGTAAATATGGGCGATGGAAATGTACAAGACATCTACATTAAGCCTTGAATTCAGTCAAGTTGCATTCAGCTGAAAGTTTGATGAGTTTTGTGAAAATGGCCATGAGCAACAAACATGCACATGGCTGGAGAGTGCTGTGTTCTTCCTCCAGGCACAGTATGCCCAAACGCTCCCTCCCCAAAGCACTGAGCACAGCTTGTAGGGTCTGCATGCTGGAATACATCCAAGAGTGAGCTTTAAATACAGTGATCTAGCTTTTCAGGTTTATTCTTTTTGTTATAGATGCAAGTTTATTTAACATTATACTAATAGCCTCATTTACTAGAATTAACAGAAAACAAAGACCAAAGATATGTGAATGTAGTATCTCAGGCTGCTAACAAGGTGAATATATGCATTTTTTCAAGGTGAGTTTCTCTAACCTGCACACCTGCTTAAGTAATTCAGCCTGAAGTTTATCTGGTTTTCTTTTTAAGTGGCACCTCTACTTATTCCCAAAGGAATATTTGGCATTTGAAAAGAACTTCATCTTAATAAAAATAGCTAGGCAAATTTCTGAACTTACATACACTGCTGCATACCTAAATTAACTCCATTCGTGCTTTGTATAGCCTCATATTACCTGGATCAAAATGTCACTTATTGCTGTTCAGCTAAGAGCTTGACTTCTTCTTTCATGCAGGTTAATGAAAGTTTTTTCCAGTGAGTATGGGAAGATGTTATGTTATTTTAAGCCCAAATACAGAAAGACTTAAAATGAGTGTCTAAAGCTGCTTTGTCCTCATATTACAGGAACCATTTTTCATGGTTCAGTCTCAGTTATTTGCAGTCACACCCACAGTTACACCACAGCATTGGTGATGTGTCCTCAGCAGATACCCATATCTTGCTCTAGACTACTGAATGAACTCACATCATTTTGCTTTTCATTTTGTTACTGCAATAGTATCATTTTCAGCAAGATCTCTGTAAGTATCAGCATATGCACATTCATGAATTTAAGCTATCGTGCTTTCTCCAGACATAATTAATTATGCTGACTCTATTTTGTTTATGTTCTCTATCACTATAGCATTTTTAAAGGAACAGAACAACGTCATATGAAATACTGTTGCACATGAGCCACTTATACTTGCAGGACTAACGTGAGTTTTCTCTAAAAGTGTGGTTGATTAATTGGATTTAGATTAAGTGAAACTGAGTGAATAGAAGAGGTTAATGTAATCTACGGATCAAAAGTCTCTCACAGACTATCATTTATTAGCAATCTATAGTGATGTTGTTTCTATTACCATAGTTACTGTTTCACTAGGTCTGTTTGGAAACTTATGGCTTTACATTTCCAGTAGCTGAAATGCCTTTGGAAATGAGAGAGTTGATATATGAGATAGAGGTACTGCTGAGAAGTAGAGAAGCTTCTAGCAGTACCTCAACCAAAGAGAATGCTTTTCCAGGGTGAAATGTTTTGTATGATGACACAGTAGACTAAATGTCTTTCATTTGTGAACATGATATTTGGAAAGCTGGAAAAAGAAGTTAGAGATCTGATGACAGAGCACTTCTTTGGGATAGGGCCTTTCACCCATTGGTTTGTTATAGTTCACAGCTGTAGCCTTTAAAGGTGGAGAGCAGATGCCCAATAGCTTCTTCAGTATTTGTATTTGCCAAGGAGAGTGTGGAATTTTGGTCTCAGGTAGGCACACAAATTGTTGGTAAACTTGAAGGTATGTGTTCTATTTATTTATTTTTTGTGTTGTGTTGTGTTGTTTTGTGTTGTTTTGTGTTGTGTTGTTTTGTGTTGTGTTGTTTTGTGTTGTGTTGTTTTGTGTTGTGTTGTTTTGTGTTGTGTTGTTTTGTGTTGTGTTGTTTTGTGTTGTGTTGTTTTGTGTTGTGTTGTTTTGTGTTGTGTTGTTTTGTGTTGTGTTGTTTTGTGTTGTGTTGTTTTGTGTTGTGTTGTTTTGTGTTGTGTTGTTTTGTGTTGTGTTGTTTTGTGTTGTGTTGTTTTGTGTTGTGTTGTTTTGTGTTGTGTTGTTTTGTGTTGTGTTGTTTTGTGTTGTGTTGTTTTGTGTTGTGTTGTTTTGTGTTGTGTTGTTTTGTGTTGTGTTGTTTTGTGTTGTGTTGTTTTGTGTTGTGTTGTTTTGTGTTGTGTTGTTTTGTGTTGTGTTGTTTTGTGTTGTGTTGTTTTGTGTTGTGTTGTTTTGTGTTGTGTTGTTTTGTGTTGTGTTGTTTTGTGTTGTGTTGTTTTGTGTTGTGTTGTTTTGTGTTGTGTTGTTTTGTGTTGTGTTGTTTTGTGTTGTGTTGTTTTGTGTTGTGTTGTTTTGTGTTGTGTTGTTTTGTGTTGTGTTGTTTTGTGTTGTGTTGTTGCTTTGTTTCCCCTCCTAATCTGAGCATTTACTTTGTGGATCGAATTGAGATATTTTCTTTACCTGCTGTGAAATCCTAAGCCTACAGAGAAGGTTTCTCTTGTCCAGTATCTTGTGTCTGCATTTATGAAAGGTGGATAAAAGGCGGATAACGCTTAAAGTGGCAGTGTTGGCATTTACCTTCTGTTGTTCCTCTCCTTCTGGCTCTTTCTCAAGAAATTTTCTTCAAAGATGCCTCCCACCTCTTCCAATGAAATGGTTAAATATAATGAAATAATTGTTACTCTTCCTTCTATCAATCTGGAAAAACACCTTTTTCAATAACAAAACCAAAAAGCTTTACCAATTTCAGAGCAAAATGTTTTGATTTTTCATTTTAAGATTCTCTTTCTGATGAAGTTTTTTTTGTCTATACAATTAAAATTGCCACAGAATTGAAATCCATATTCCAATATTTGTTTTCTGGAAGAAAAATATGCTATTCAGACTGTCACGACTGTGACATTTTTAGCAGTAAATACTGAAGTGCCTGTTTACATTCTGAAATGTGAAGAAGAAAATCAAAAAGGAAAACTTCCTTTACCTCAACTCATTCCTATAAGTGTAAATTTCTAGCATACACTCTGTGCTCTTCCTGATGCAGCAACTTGAGGCTTGCACAGTGTAAAAATACTGTCAAAGTTAAGTAATGTAATTCTTCACGTTCCTTTTCCTTATGGTTGACTTGGCCATGTGACATTAAAGTGACATTGTATTTAAAGAAGAAAAGCAGCAGTGACAACAGGAAAAAAAAATGGTATGGTGGGGGAAAAAAAATCACTGGTGGGAGCTTTGTTGACCAACAGAGCTCTATGTTTAGTTATGTTGTAGCTGCTGCTCTTTGGCATTTTGCTCTTCCAATTACACTGAGTGATATTTTTACAAACAATGGAAACTATCTCTAAAACTGTATCTATTTGTAGACCTAAATTTTGTGTATTTCCCTGGTCTTGGGGTAGGTAGACAGCACAGGTAGAGCTCTGCATTTTGGGACTAAGGAGGAGCATCCAGCAGGCAGGGCTATTCTGGTTGGGCTGCCAGGTGGGTACAGTAACCTTGTGACCTGGTACACTGCTCTCAGTTTCTTCGGCTGTCATCTCATTGTTTTACTCCAACATTACAGATGGTGTTAGAGGGACAACCTTTGGTGTGCTATCATGTGTCTCCTGAAATAAAGAAAAAAACTTAGAAGGGTGCTTCAAGTTTTTTGTAATTAGTAATGTGTTATTTATAGTGTACATTCACAGGAAACAGCATGGGGTGACTGTAGAATGACTCACTGTAAATAATGTCAGTTAGTGAAAGTTAGCCTTAGTGTGGGATTTTTCTTCTGTTGAGTTAGTGTAATAGTCCCACAGCTATTCAAGTTTTACATTAGACAGTTATCAGCAACAGTACCTCATGGAGGTGGGGGAAAAAAAAGGTAACAGAAGTCCAAGCCTTCCTTTTTAGGGATCTACTTACAAATGGATCCACTTACAAATTATTCTCTTTAGCTGTAATCTCTTGAGTGTCTCTATAAACAGTGTTAAATTTGTTTTGATGAGACTGATAACCAGAGATATACATGATAACTCTGATTAGAACAAAACTTTTAGCTTTGTAAACTTACAATAAATATTTATATGATACAGTGGCCTGCAATATTCAAAAGTATAATGTGATGTTTCAGTGGATTCCTCAATGTTATGTCCTCTGTCCCTAGATTTAGCTAGCACTTGACCCTGAATTTTAGTTGTCCAAGTGCTGCCTTGTGATTTTTTTTTTAATGATGATATTTTAGTAAGTCTGTCAAGCACTCCCCTTTGTCTAGACAAACCCGGACCAAGTGCTGACACCTGCAAATACTGATATGACTGTTCAGCCATTTTATAAATAATCTTATTAATTGCAGTTGCTAAAATGGCTTGGCAGTTTTTCTCTAGTAAATTCCTAATTTAAGAATAAGTTGTATCCTTCTATTTGCTCTGATTTTGTCAATCATTTTCTGAACTACAACAGAATATTCACTCTTCTTACATGATTACTTTTCTCTCCTAATTGGTTCCTCAGGAAATACTTTTTCAATTAAGTACTTCAGCTTTCAAGTGAACTTATTTACCAAATGGTCTTCATCATCCATTGTTTAACACACTTGATGCATTACAATAGACTAGAGACAAACAATTTTCCTTAATAAAAGCCCTGCCAGCTTGGTCTCATAGAATTCTCATTTTGGTGATTTTATACTTTTGTCTTAATTATTGTTCCAAAAACTTTTCTGAAGATTTGTAGTTTACAACTCAGAATTCCCCTGCTTCTCTTTTTGGAAGGAAAGAATGATATTTGCTACCCAGACATTCTGTGTTTTTTAATGAGCTCTTCTGTATTCTTTGTTAGAAACTGCGGCTTTGCTTCTAAGAGATCTCCTGGAGGTATGCCATCAGTCAGGTGACATGCTGCTCTTTAATTTATCAGTTTAATTTTCCTACTCTTCTTATTTTGACAGCTCAGCCTGACATAGGCTGCACTTTATTTCCTGATAAGAGTAGAGCTTGGATAGGTATCTCTGCTGTATTTTTTTGTGGTGAAGACTGATATTGAATCTGTGGTACATTGTAATGCTATTTTTAATGGCTACAACTTAATGTCTTTCAGCTTTTCTTTCTATATGGTTATAGCCAGGTGCTATATTTTGTTAAATTCTTCTATGGCCATAGTTTCTGAAAAATCTATTATAGGGTGACCCTATTACACTACCAGGTAGCCTAGTTAACTAGTTTCTTCTTCAGAGTTGTTGGCATCCTTGCATAGTCATGCAGGGTTGTTGTGGGATTTTTGTTGGGGTGTGTTTTTTTTTTTTTTGTTGTTGTTTTCCCACCAGCAAAGTAGAGAATATGACTCTTCTTATTTAACTTCCTTTCATAATAGCCTGATCTGTGGCTTCAACCTGACCCTGTTTAGTTCATTCCCATTTTCAAAGCCATCCTCTCTGGGACACAGTTACCTTTTTGGTTCTGACATCTCTTGCACTTTTGCCTGACTTGAGCTCTCTTTGGCACATGTCAGACTTTCCCTCACTTTGTGAGGAACTTGTAAATGTTCTATGCCAGCAATCTGGTTCCACTTTGGATTAACTTGAAGACTGTTTTCCATTTAGGCACTCTTCGCATATGCTCCCAGAAGTCTAAACCTTAAAATCTGTCCTGTACACCACCTGTCCAAATGTCTGCTGGTTCCATGTGGGATATTTGGTGTAACTTGATTGGTTCATGACTCTGGAAGCAGAAGCCCTGTCTTGGGCGTGCTAGGCTGAAGTCTCTTGTCCAACAATGTGTCTCCAGGTTCTGAGGCCTCTGCATCTCACTTCTCATGATACAATATGCTGTTGTGATGTGTGCTTTGCTCTGAAATATTTCAACAATGTTTGTTGTCTTTATTTCAAATATGTTTATATTACTTAAGATAAAAATTTAGATAACTACTGTATTAATAAAGAGTGGCCTCTCCATTCCCAAATGTCCAAATAGAAAATAATCATGCAAAGATCAACTTTTAATCGGAAGGTAAAATTTATGACCATAGCCTGTGTGAAAACAAGATGGCATCATTTCCTGCAAAACCTACTACTGTATAGGGAGATTGTCACTTATCCCAACACAGGCTGTGCAAAGATCAATGTTTACCCTTCTCTGAATCACATATGAAACAAATGATGTGAAGAGAAGATTCACCATCTATTTAAAAACACTGGTTTCTATTTTGGACATAACACGTAAAATTTCTGTTTAGCAATTTCAGTTAATTGTTAGATTAACATTTTTGGGAACAGATTGCAAACTTCAAAATGGAAAAGATCATTTTAGGGAGGGAACCAAGGCAGCTGTCAGTGAGTGAAAATTAACATAAATTTGCATAACAGATGTACAGTAAGGTGTCTATGACAGACAATCGCTGAATATTAATGATACAGACCACGACATCATTTGCGTAAATGCTGTCTGCTGGGTATTGAAGCTGCTGCGCTATTTGCAGAAGACAAAGGAGTGCAGAGCTGAACAGATGCACCAAATACATCGATGCATCTTAATTTATGACATCCTCATGAAAGACCTTGTGGTGCGATTTCAGGTTTTATTACAAATAATTTGGAGATAAAGGAACTAAGTAATTATCTTTTCCACTACAGTCAGTTCTTTCAAAGGAGAGGGAAGCTTACTTGTGACAACTATTGTGATGATTTTTTGTTGTTTTTCTTTTTTTTTTTTTTTTGTGGAAAGCCTCTTTAAAAAAGAAAGACCCCCATTACAAAGAGTCAAATATCCATCATTATTAAAAGATTAGCGCATATTAGCATGCTTCATGGGACTTGCCACCTAACGTACCATCACCACCACAACTGGAGTCCTCCAACAGGCAATGCATTTAAATGACTCTGCAAGGGGTAAAACTGCAGGAAAAAAGATAAAGCTGATAAAGACTGGGAGAAAAAGAAGAGAGAATTTGGTACAATTTTCTTAGATGAACCTTAACTATAGTTTGCCTTCAATCAATGGCCTTAGCTTTGTTAGAAACTCCAGGTACAAATGTAGTTTCTCAAAGATGTAGAGATATCCACTCCATATAGAATATTCTTATTACACTATTTCTATAGCTAGTGAAAGTGATGGAAGGTATATTTTGGTAACAGAAGATGGCAGAATAATTTAGTCCCTGACTATATCATGCAGTAAAATTAATGAGTAAGAAAGAGATGAAAATAAAATACAAACCCAAATCTAGACCTGTGTGCCATGTGTCATGCAAGGTAGGGGATGCTTCTCTTCTCTGTTATTAATTTATTTGGACCTTAATGGATTCCTCTCCAAGCCCGTGCTACCATAAGAAAATAAATTGCATCAGTTGGTAGCACATATAAGGTTTTTATGCGCATACTGTTCAATTTCATTCTTGTCAGCTAATCAGCAGCAGACAGACTTTTTATTTCAAGGGATTTCCTTTTCCCATTTGAACAGAGAATATAGCCCAGTAATCATTCTGCAGAGGTACTGTGTGAGCTGTTATTTCCACCTGCTTTTTCCTCAGAATCTCTATCAAATCCTTAATCCAGAAACCTGATAAAATCCTTTCAAGGTCCTGCAGGGTCCATTGTGAAATTGTTCCTCTGAATGGTTTGTGAAATAACGTGAAAGTTACTGTGTCCCAAAAAGTGCCATATGGTGATTATTTTAATGGATGCTTACTGTATGCCCAGAAGGCAGTTAACATGTTATTTCACATTTTGTGTGAAAGAATGGAATAACTGCAATCTGACACTCTTCTGTCCAATTTTGCACCCAATATCTCTTTCAGAAATGCAGCTTTATTCTGTGTTTCAGTACACTAACAGCAAGTGATAAGCTGTTGCCCAGATATGGTAACAAGAGTTAATGCTGATAATCTCCCCTCTTTTAGCCTTCCTCATGAATCCCCACTGAAAATTTAGTTATGTAGAGAGATTGGTCTGGGAGAGAAAGGACATTCAATGATTATCATCTCTTGTGTTTTTTCTCAAGAAATAGCACAGAAAATGTCTTATGGATGTTTTGACTTTGTTGATCTGGAGTGAGGTTTTATACACCTGTAGGTAAGTAAGCTGTTCTTTTCCCTTCCAATAGCTTCTGAGCATTCTTGACCAACTTCACCTGCCATTAATGGGCAAGATGGGCCTCAAAAATAGCTGAGGCCTCATAGGAGAGAAAGAGACCTATTCAGTGATAATAAGTTTGGGACTCTTCTTCAATTCACTGTTTGGCTTGCCAGTAGCCAGCTGGCAGGGTTTCCTGAGCAGCAACTTAGCAAGCACGTAGCTTACAGCAAAATTTCTCTTGCCTGTCTCATGAGGTGCTCTAGGGGTGTGGTTGCCTGAAATCACAATGGAGTGGCTAAAACAATATTATTACACTGCAATTGCTGGAGGAAACCTGTAGGGAGGACATTTGTGTACATTCCAGCTGTTTGAATGCTCCCCTTTCCATACCAACCATTTGGTCTCAGTTGCACTCACAGTGCAACTGTCTTAGAAGGAGCAGGCAGACACCACTGGGGCAAAACTTACTACTCTTTTGCTGAGGCCTTCAGGTTGCTTTGCCAAGATATTACCTTCTCATTGGGCTGGGTAGTCTCTGTGCAGAGGTGAAAGGGCAACGTGACAGCCAGGGCTCTCTGAACCTTACAGGGAGGTAATGTGGTAGTACCACTGCCCTTATGTTGAGAAGCAAGTCTGGCTTCCAGGCCAGTAAACAAATTTAGGAGCCTGACTTGTCTAGAAGAACTATGTAAGGTGCTAAAGGCTTCTTTCTGGATCTGGATCTACTCTTCTTTTTACAAGGCACAAACAAAATTAAACGTGACAAATGACTCTATTTTTTTTCAGCAAATATAAAGGTCATTAATAAATAATGCAAGTAAATTAATGTTAGGTTGAAAGCTCATCTCCAAAAGAAAATGATCTGTATTGACTGAATAAAAGATCTGTGATCCTGCATGTTAGAGGGTTTTGAGGAGAGCGAGAGCCCATGTTTAAAGGGAGGATGAAAAGAGCCCATGACAGAGGTTTGTACATTCTGCTTCATTTTCCTCCTTCATATTTAAAATTCAGTGAAAAAATTCTCATTCAACCGCAGTTGCCACTTCCAGGAACATCCAGGATGCCTTTTTGCCTTACAAATACAGCAAGTGAGCATGTGAGGATAACAAACTAGTGAGAGGAACTTCTATGCTTCTGGCTATGAAGTCTGGTTCTGGTAGCATTTGCAAATGGCTGCATTGTCATGGGATATAATAGGGCTTCTTTGTTGCCTGCCAAAGGGCTCCCAAAACCTGTACATCCTGTCACTGTCCATTTGCCAGCATAACATGAAAACACTTGGCAGATAAAACATGAGAAGCTTCAGAGCTCAATTTGTTTGCTTTTACGCTATTAGAAAACCATTGACTTCATTGGATTTACTCTGAATTTAGCCTGCTGTGAGATCAAAAACCAGTTTTGTAGGAATATTATGTATTTTATTCATTCTGTTTTCCCCTTAAAATAATTTAGAGCCATAGCAGAAGGAGTCCTAGATTGATGCATAATATACTGAGTTGAAGAGTAACTGAAATAGATTTTTCTTTTTCTCCTCTTCTGCAAGTCTCACTGTGTTGCTTTTTGAAAGCTGTTGTAACACATTTCAAGAAACAAATATATATTTTTTGTTCCTTTAGATTCAGCATTCAGAATGAGGTCACCTTTGAGTAGTATCCTGTGGCTTAGGCATTCTGCAAGATGTGCCTGAGGAATGGGCTACACAACTTGATAGTCTCTGTTTTGGATAAACAAGCATCATATTTGTTTGAAATGTCATGAAAAGTTGTCCTTCCATGTCTGAACAGATGGAAGCTGTAGCATAGCAGTATCTTTTTTTTTTTTTAACATTTTCCCCCTTTTTTATGTGATACAGCAAGTTCCTCCTTTCAATAGTTGCATGTAAATAACAGTTTACTACTTACCATGGTGAAGTTATAGTTAAGCTTCACCACTGCATCTTTTTATTGTACACTCTAAGTCTACTTAATGGTCCTGTCCTTGTTTTCATGCAGTGTGTAAAATCACTTGGATTGAACCTGGAGATTGGCCTGGCAAAGCCAGGGGAACATGGGCTCTGGGAGCAGAAATCCTTTCACATTTTTGTGCCCCTTGAGGCAACAAAGTCACATTTCTGATGAGAGGCAGGAAGAATATCTTAAAGATAAGCTTATTATTCAAAATTCCTTTCCAGTGCAGTGCTGTTGAAGCCACTTTCTTGATCTATAAACTCAATAAAATAATTGTTAGGCAGAAAAGGTTGAGAACAAGCATCACAAAATAGTTAACAAAGGCAGACTGGTATCTTGTTTCTTTATTACTCAAATTGCTCATGAAAGAAGTGGCTCTAACTTTTGGTCAAAGAGGGTGATGTTAGTATATGTGCATCTGGTGATTGTTATGAGCATAAAATTACCAGGAAGGGGAGAGATGGAGACCTTGAACAAATTCTGTGTGTAAGGGGTTCAGAATGAGAAAATAAGGAGAAAAGGCACACCAGTATGACAAACATGGAAGAAATGTAAAAATAACAGAGCCATGAAACTTTGTTAGGAGACCCTTTAGAGAATCACAGAGTTGTAGGGGTTGGAAGAGACCTCTAGACATCATGTAGTCCAACCCCCGTGCCAAAGCAGCTCCCTAGCCCAGGTTGCACATGTAGGCATCCAGGTGGGTCTTGAATGTCTCCAGAGAAGGAGACTCCACCACCTTTCTGTGCAGCCTGTGCCAGTGCTCCATCGCCTTTACTGTAAGGAAATTCCCACACGCATTTATTCAGAACTTACTATGCATCAGTTTGTGGCCATTTCCTCTTGTCCTATTGTCACACACTACTGAGAAGCATCTAGCCTTGTCCCTTTGCGTCCCACTTCTTAGGTGTTTATAGGCACGGATCAGATCCCCTCTGAGTCTTTCTTTTGACAATGTCTCTCAGCCTTCTGCTGGTCTCTTTTGAGGAGATTTTTTTTTTTTTTAATTTTTATTTTCTTTTGTACCAGGGAACCCAGAATTGGACACAATTCTCCAGATGAGGCCTTGTTAGGGCAGAGTAGAGGGGAAGGATCACCTCCCTTGAGGTGATGGCCATGATCTTTTTAATGCACCCCAGGATCTCATTGGCCTTGGCCACCAGGGCACACAGCTGTCTCGTGACAGACCTGCTATCCACCAGGGCAGCCAGGTCCCTCTCCACAGAGCTCCACTCCAGCAGGTCATCCCTCAACCTGTACTGGTGCATGCGGTTATTCCTCTCTAGGTGCAAATCTCTACACTTGCTCTTGTTAAACCTCATCTGGCTCCTTTCTGCCCAATTCTCCAGCCAGTCCAGGTCTCGCTGAATGGTAGCACAGCTTCTGGCATGCCAGCCGTTCCTCCCAGTTTTGTATCATCAGCAGAGTTTGTAAGGGTGAACTCTGTCCCCTCATCAAGGTAATTGATGAAGATTTTGAACAAACTGGACCCAGCACCAACCCCTAAGAAACACTGCTAAGTACAGGAATCCAACTTGGACTCTGCACCACTGATCACAACCCACTGAGCTCTGCCAGTCAGCCTGTTCTCAACCCTCCTCATGGTCCAAGAAGCAGAAATGTGTGCTGACAGGGAAAGCATAGGAAGCTTGTAGAGAACTTCAAACCAAGGAAAGCGTTCAGTGAGACAGGAAGGGAAAATGCTGTCAGAGAAACATGTGGAGTGGATGAATGGAGGGAAAATGATGAAATAAAGGGTGAGAAGGTAAGTAGGGAAGTGAAATGTAAGAATTACTGGAGTACAATTAGTGTTCAGAGGACATAAAAATGAAAAGGTGCGAAAGAGAAAACACAGTAAATACTGGACTAGTTGTGAGGATGCAAAGAGGAAGAGAATTTTTGGTGTGAAAATCTTTAAATGCTAAAGAAAACTTTGAGTCTCTTATTTAATGTAAGATTAAGCCCTAGTGAAGCAATGTCAACTCCATAGCTTCAGCAGAAGTAAATTCCAGAATGGAAAAACAACCTGAAGTACCTCTCCAAAGCACACTAAGCAAAATTTGTGGGCAAACTTTACAGCAGTCCAAAACTGCAGTGGATTTCCAAAAATTAGGATGTGAAAGGCTGTTAAAGTAAACCAGGCCAAGATTTCTAATACAGTGATTATAAAAAGAAAAGAAGAGGAAAAAGAAAAAAGAAAAATAATGAGAATTTCAAGGAAGTAAACAAAACCTTCTGAAGAAGAAAAATGTCTATTAGCACTTCCTTTTACTAGAATTTAAATTTAACTACTTTTTTTTTTTCCTTCAAAATGACAGAATAGACTGCTGCCTGAAACCTTATCCCAGTTTTGAGAAACTGATAGTTATAAAGGGGCAGCAATTTAGACCTAATGAATGTGGTCAAAAATCCAATATACATCATCTACCTATCTCAAGCCTGAGTTGACCCATGTTATTCCTATTAACTAGTGGAATGTTCTTGGGAATCCCAGCCAGGAATAAGAAATGTAGTCCTGACACTGGGGTGTATGTGTCAGAAATGCAGCTGTGTAAATAGTGAATCTTTTGTTTTGCTGGTAATTCTGAAAAGTAAAGAAAGAATGCTTCTGCATTGAGCATGAAGGAAGTGTTGAGAAACAAAATCACATTTGCTCAAATTACTTGCTTCATTCATCTGTGGCAAAATTAATTGCTTAAATTGTATTCAGTAATTTTTGCAGTTTTAAAATAATTTGTCAGAAAATTTCTAAGTGAAATAATATTTTGAATGAAGAAAACATAACCATTCATTTTCTGAAATTATCAACACATATTTTAGGATAACTAGTTTATGCTCAAAATCAGAAGATGGGTAGCTGATATACTTACTGATTACTGAATTATTTTACCCAAGAAATATTTTAGCCAAAAATAATCATCATGCTTTAAATTAATATACTATAAGTTTAAATCTGACATTTTTCTACAATAATGAAAGGCATAAATGTTCTTATAGTAGACACTGAAGGAAAAAATAACTGATTTTCAGACACCCAACTAAATAAAGTCCTTGGGAGTCTAGGGAAGTGTGGGTGAGGTTTCCTCACCCTGGGGGACTGGTGGGAGAGAGGTACAATAAGTGTCAGGGCTGGAATCTGGTGGCAAATAGAAGAGAGGGGATAGGTTCTAATAGTATCTATAGTATTTCCCATGATGAGAAATGTTAGATATTTAGAAAAGACTTCCATCTTCAGAAATCTGAAGATTCAAACATCCTGAAGGCAGTTTTTCAACTATAAGCAGCAAATTTGTTTCAAATAGATCCTTTTCAATTTGTTTCTGAAAGCCTTCTCTCAGAAGGGCTGTAGAGGCTGTTTTTTCAAGTTGTATTGGATTTTCTTATCTGACAATCTTTATTTTCATGCTTTATTACCCCTTTCTCCAAAAAAATCCATCCAGTCCAGACCTTTTTGCTCAAAGCATCCAAAGTCCTCAGCAAGAAAATGCCTCAACTTGAGGTGTCTCTGGGAATTATTAGGAATACAGGCAGATGCTGAAATGCAGCCCATGCTTGGATGGGATGGAATCAGGTGTCCCATGGCTGCTTTTCATTCTGTGCTGCCCATGCTCGCTCCCTGCATTGCAGTCCTCTGCCTTTTTCATGATCCTGAAAACTTTAAAGTGTACTGCAGTCTTGTGTCTTTTATAAACTAAAGGAAAGAGTTAATAAAGGGCTGATTTTTTTTTTAAAGCAGCAAATGTACCCTGTTGAGTTTGAGGATACGCAGACTTGTAGGGTTTTTTTTCCTACCTATAATTAATTTCAGAGCTGTTAGTGATATATAGATTTCCAGCTAAATTTCAGACATGCTAGGAATTATGTCTTGCTTCTAATTGATACCTTGATTGTGGTGACCTCTTAATGAGGAACTAAGGAGTATTGAGTATTTTCAATTTGTATTTCATAATTGCTCTTCTTCATGACTTCCTTTCCTCTCCTTTTTTTTTTTTTTGTCTCCTTCTGTTAGTCTTTGAGTGTTTATCCTTGAATTTTCTTCTCTCTGTACAATATGCAAAGATCATATTCTTTGAGCTGTTCTCTATGATGTGCAGGTGGTGCATGTCCAAGGCCATGGTACTTTTTGAGAAGTGGGAGAAAGGTGAAAGGCAAAAAATAATTTGAGTAAATGTCTGCTGCTTTTGATTCTGTTGAAACTAAAGCTTATTCTGAATCTTCCTCTCATTGTAATATGGAGAGTATGCTTATGCTGGTATTACCAGAACTAATTTGCAGTTTTGAAAAATATAACAGAGAAATACAGAAATTGCTAATCACAGGCTGACAAATATGAGAACCTGGCTAGTCAATGTCATTGGTGAAAGATGCTAGATGCTAGTAGAGATTTTCTCTTTTAATATGAGGTTTTGATAAGAAAGAAAAAAAAATTCTGTGGATTAGTTCATATTTATTCAAAGGTATTTTAAAAAAATCTTATATCTAAATTAAAAAAAAAAAAGATTTTTAAGTACAGTAAAAATAGAAAGGAGGGGGGAATACAAACTCTCAGTAAATTCATCTCACCTGAAATCATTAAGCAATTTTTTTTTGTCATCCTTAAAAAGTAGATTTTTAAAAGTGTATAATTTCTAGGGGAGGGAAAGAGGGTAATGTGTTCTCAGGCACAGTGGTTTCTATAGCTCAACCCCAGGCTTTAGCATTACTTGTCGTTGGAACTTAATAAGCAACAAGTAATAGACATGGTTACATGAGTACACAATAATTGTGTAAAATTGACTGATTGTATTTCTTGAAATGTCTTTCCTTCAAATTACGATCACAGAATCATAGACTCTCATCCATTGGAAGGAACCTCTGGAGATCATCTAATCCAACTCCCTGCTGAAGCAGATTCCCTACAGTAGGTTACAACGGAAATCATCCAGACAGGTCTTGAATATTTTCAGAGGAGACTCCATAGGAAACTTTCTGGGCAGTCTGTCCTTTGTCACCCTCAAAGTAGAGAATGTTTTCTCATATAGATCTTCCAGTGCTCCTGTGTGTGCCCTTTCCCCCTGTCATTGAACACTGCCAAGAAGAGCCTGACCTCATCCACTTGATATCCACTCGTTAGATATTTATTAGCATCTCCTCTCAGCCTTCTCTTCTCCAGGCTGAACAGTACCAGGTCTCTCAACCTTTTGTCATAAGGGAGGTACTGCAGGCCCTTCATTATCTCTGTGACCCTCTGCTGGACTCTCTCCAGTATTTCCCTGTCTTTCTTGAGCTGGGGAGGCCAGAACTGGGCACAGGATTCCAGAATAATACTGCTCATACACATCTGTATGAAAAGATATCTTATTTTAGGTTACCCAGCACCAAACTAGAATTACTGTCCAAACCTATGGCAGAGGTTTATCCTTCCATAAGTAGGTATTCAAGTGAGGTTTGGAAGATTAAGGTCTCACTTCAGGCTCCACTGCAATGCGTATTTACTTTTACGAAACTTGGGAGTTACAATAAGAGTTTGAAAATGCTGCAGTTGATCTCCACTCTGACTTCATGCCAGGATCTGTGCTTTGATCTTCCATATTTCACCAAAATAAACCAGTTTAGCAGGGGTGGAAGTTGTGTTGTTTCCCCTGTTCTCTAAAGGAGTTACTCGTTGGAACAGGCTGCGCAGGGAATTGGTAAGGGTGTTTAATAGATGTGTGGATGTGGCACTGAGAAACATGATTAGATGTGGTTAGTGGGCATGGTGGAGGTGTGTTGATGGTTGACCTAGACTTTGTGTCTTTTTGAAGCCTAATGATTCTAAGAAAAGGTCTCTTTGTTTTACATGAATTTGTTGATAATTCCCAGTTTGGTTAGTACTGAATTAAAAAATTTCATGGTAAGCAATTTTTTTTGTTTTGCCTGTGGAAGTCTTTTCAACATCTTGTCTATACAGCATTCAAAGGATTTAACAAGACTTTAATTGCTGATTTTAACAAGTGATCCAGAATTGATGAAACCCTTACTATTACCTCATCTTTTTCTTTTCCTAGAAAAGCAGCTCTCACTTTGTTAAAAATATATTCGTTGATTCATTTTCATTTTAGGTGAACTCAAGTTTTGAAAAGTTAAATTGGAAAATTTAAGTTCAAAGCATTGCTAAACAGAACATGGTAATACATTTTTATATATTGAAGAAACGTAGCTATACAGTGGAGGGGGGATAAAAAAGCATAGTAAAGCAAGTGTTTTAAACAAACTGTATTGATAATACTTGTGATAATTTACAATTATAGAGTCCAAAAATAATTTCTTCTCAGTTGTGGCTGTGACCAGTGTGATGGAGTTTTAGTGTAACAACCTATTGCCTCTGTCTTCCTTCTAATAAATTTTTGGTTGAGGAGTAATAGATATTAAGGGATGTTTTAGCTTGTGACACTAGAAAACTCAAGAAGTAAAAGAAGGGAGTTAGGGTTGGGATTTAAATAAATAAATAAGAGAGACAATGAATAAAGAACTGTTTTCAAGAGTGGAATGAACATCTAAATTTTCATCTGAGAATGATCTGTAGTTATGAGGAAGCTAGGGCTCTTTATTAATGACGTAATGCCATATGGATGACCTGAGGCTTCATAGTAAAGGTTTATTATTTCATTTTTAATGTTCCCATTTGTTTTTACTTTTTTTTCCTCATTTGTTTTAGTTTAGTTTCTGTTGTTCTTTGGCATTGTTTTTGTTGTTGTTGATGGTGGTGTTCGCTTTGAGCTTTTGTTGTTGTTGTACTTAATTATTTTTTTTTCTTTTCTTTCTGTCTTTGTAGCCATAGAAAAATTTCCTTTGTATTTTTGTGTTCAGGATCTTGTATTCTAACCAGTGTCTCAAGAGATGGTTGATTGGTTTCCAGGTTTGTTTTTTTTAGATACACTGTAAACATTATTTCCTCTGGAACAACTGCCCTGTCAGCAGTACAGTCAGCAATATTGCACATACATTTCTTTTTTCCTTCACCCCTTATGTTATATTGCAGTGCATTTTTTGGAGCAGTCTCCACCATAAATCTGTTCTCTACGTTTCTAGAAAAGCTATTTGCAATGTTGTATTTTCTTCCCAAACTTCAACAGGTGCTATTTCTGTCTTGATGCAAAATAAATAACAGGCTCTGATAGAGACATCTATTTCAACAGTACTGATTAAATGGCACAGCTATGTCCCTTCCAAGAAGTAGCTCCTTTTGAGTAAGCAATCCATTTCAAATGGTCTTTGGTCTTGTTCTTCCACTGTGTAATCTGTTTTTTGTTTGTGTGTGTGTGTGTGCGTGTATGGGCTCTTTAATCATAGCCAGCTCCATTGGTTCCAATTGATTCTTGGAAGTGTGCCAGTTTAAAAGTAGGCAGAGGACAAGAAAATTAGATCTTTTTCTCACTTTCTTTCTTTCTTCCTTTCTTTCTTTCTTTCTTTTTTCTTCATTTTTTTTCTTTTTTTTTTTTCAACAAGAATTTTAGTAACTATTGGGACCCTTCTAGTGGTGTACATACCCATTACTGCAACACATAACTTGATGCTCCATCTTTTTTTTATGTGACTGCATTGTAGCCATCAGAAGTTGGTTGCAATCAGAAACCTTCATCCCAATATCTTCTAAATACATATTATAGCAAGGATTAGTAATCATCTGTCATGTTAAAGCTGCAACAGGAATTAACTTTACAGAAACTGGTCTACCTGGGCTGTCCCTTTTCTCTGTTGAATTGGACAAATTAGAATCTGCTATTGCTCAGCCTTCCAGCTCAGGGATTTACAACTAGTTTACCAATTTAAATGACAGATCAGAGTTCCAACTGTGGGTCTATGTGGAAAAATGATAATATTAATAAAAAAACCAACCTCATATTTGTTTTATCAGTTGCAGCAAGTTTTACTTTTGTCCATGAGTACTCCATGATGTTCCCAGAGTGACTCTGCAGTGAGGTCAGCTTTGGAGATGTGTTTCTAGGCTGAGGGAGATAATGCTATATGCCTGAGCAGTACAAAAAAATCTGTTCTAGAGGACTCATGATCAAATCAGTGCAGAGCATAATAGTGCCAAGTAGTGGCTGAGTATCACAGAACCATAGAATCATCAAGGTTGGAGAAGACCTACAAGATCATCCAGTCCAACCGTCCACCTATCACCAATCCTTCTCACTAAACCATGTTCCTCAACACAATGTCTAAATGTTCCTTGAATACCTCCAGGGTCAGTGACTCCACCACCTCCCCAGGCAGCCCATTCCAGTGCCTGACCACTATTTCAGAGAAGTAATATTTCCTAATGTCCAGTCTGAACTTCCCCTTGTGCAACTAAAAGCCACTCTGTCTTGTCCTGTCGCTAGTTACACGAGAGAAGAGGTTGATGTCCAGCTCACTACGACCTCCCTTCAGGTAGACAATAACATCTCCCCTTAGGCTCCTCTTCTTCAGACTGAACAGTCCCAGCTCCCTCAGCCACTTGTCATAAGTCCTGAACTCCACACCCCTCCCCAGCTTCGTTACTCTTCAGTACTTGAGGTGCAGCCTCATCGATGTTGAGTACAGAGGGACAATTATATCTCTGCTCCTGCTGGCAACACTGTTTCTGGTAGAAACCAGGATGCCATTGGCCTTCTTGGCCACCTGGGCACACTGCTGGCTCATGTTCAGCCAAGCATTGGCCGATACCTCCAGATCCATTTCTTCTACGCAGTCTTCCAGCCATTCTGCCCCATGCCTATAGCATTGCTTAGGGTTTTTGCCAAAGTGCATGACCTGGCACTTGGTCTTATTGAACTTCATCCCATTGGCTTCAGCCCAGCTACCCAACCTGTCTAGATCCTTCTGTAGGGTCTTGCTACCACCAGGCAGATGGACACTTCCAACCAACTTGGTGTCGTCTGCAGTATCTGTAGGAGAAAGCTATATTGTTTAGACAGGTAGGTCTGCTTTCCTGCAAAGTGCTACAGGGCACACAGTGTGCTTAGCGCTAAATAAAGGGAGGGCTGCACGCACCGTGGCACATACTGCATTTAACATACAGGGTCTCTTCACTGCCTCTATTTCTACTTTAGGGAATTTCCCTAATTATTTACATAAAATTCTAAATAAGCTGAAGTATGCAAGTATTAAATCTTCTACCACGGATGTAAACATTTTCCTTAGTCTCGATAGAGGTAGCATTTTTTTTTCCATTCTCACTTTTATCTTTATCTCATTCTGAATCATGTTCTTTATTTATTTTTGATTGTGAAATTTATATATTGCCCTTATTAAAAAAAAGTGCTACAACAACTCTGAAGTCTAATGGGTAATTTCTCTCCAAGCTACTAGCCTTCCTAGGATGCCTATGACATGGATCCTTGCAGAACTCAAAGGAATAAATCCAAGAAAGCTATAAGACTGAAGTCAAAAGTCAAAATTAGTATTTAACCAAGAAAAACAGCTACTGTTTCTCTGGTGAAATAATAGGAATAGCTTTATGCTGTCATCAGTCTTGCGCTCATACAAGTGACCTATGAAAGTGAGAGGTGTCACATAGACATAGGAAGATGCTCATCCTGATCCCTATTAATCTGTCTTACTTCAGTGTAGTTGAATTGATGCTATGATTGTGTTATGGTTTTATGATTTTTGTTGTATTATTGATATTCCACATCATAGCATCATGTGGTGTATCGGGAGTTAAAGAGTTAATGCTCCAGCTCTGTGGATCTTCGATAGTTCTGGGTGTACCTGTCTCAGAAGAGAAGAACTACATTTCCCAGAGGACTTTGCGATGCTTTGCATTTTTACATATTTCCGCCCAGAGGGAAAGATAAAAACTGTCTGCGGTCACGGGACACTCTCTTCCCTTCAGGACCGAGCTCGGCAGTGGGTGTTTGTTGCAGCCATCCGCCTTCAGCGTTAGTGTAAGGCCTTCGGTTTATTGGACACTCTCTCTCTTGCTCATTTTATTTGATTCATTTGCCTCAATTCCAATTATAGTATATTGTGTTATTTTCCTTTCTGATATCTTATTTAGTAAATTAGCTTTCCTCCTCAGATTGTTGCCGCTGTTTTGTTCCTAGGCCCATCTCCCTTCTCCTTTTTCCTTTTCCCCCTTCCCCGGGGTGTGGGCCTGTGGGTCCCCTGCCTCAATTGTCACGGTACCGGGTCGAACTGTCCCGCAAACCGGTGACAGATTGTTGACAATCTTGAAGCCAGCTGTCTCTGGGTACTGGTTCCAGCTGAACTTCTCTCAAACTGACTAAATTTATGGGAAACTGTAGATGAAGAGTTTCTCAGAGGAGTGATCTAGTTAGACTTAACCGAGCTCCCTTAGTAACCTTGCATAATTTCCCAACCATCTCTGTATTAAAGAAGCAAGTTTGGTTTGAAGATTTCTTTCCCAGAGTGTTAAAGTTCAGTGCCCTGCTGACACTTTTGTGCCTGAGCCTTCAGGCCATTCCTGATTTGGCATGTAACTGCAAAGCAAAGTCTGTATCCTTGGGAGCAAAGAGAAGAACTGCAATGCAGATCAGCAACACAGGAAGGTGGTCAGGAGAAATACAAAGGTGAAAAATAATAGCTCCAGAGTAATTTCATTAGTATTGCTAATATTCAGAGTGCTCAGGACAGAACTTCTATCAATCTCATGCATCAGAGTGAGATTAAAACTTAACCCAAATCCTGTGGTGATGGGGGGGGGGGGGGGGAAGTAATTCCAGTGTATGTGTGGACTTGCTAGGGAGGCCAAAAGAGATGTTGTCCTTCATTAGCTCCAGTGATAAGAGTATTTACATGGTGTGACAATAATTTCATCTGCTAGAGGAAAACATCCAGCCTGAATCCAGACATGTTCCCATTGTTTCCTAGAGCCCAAGAGAACATTTTTTGCCTTAGACTCTGTAACCCCTTATTCTCACATTTGCAAACAGTTGAGAAAATATCCTTGAATGCATGTTCGATTACTCTGAACTTTCATCTTAGCTCTTGCCTTTTACCTCTGGGTCCTAAAGTAAAACAAGCAGAAAGAGGGGAGAAAGGAAACTCAAGAAGCAAAGGAAGGGTCAGCATAGCTGGGAAGTATCGTGAATGGAGAATATAGCAACTAGGGTCATTTTGATTCTACTAGGGGTTATCCTAGCCCAGCTGAATGACAGTAAACTGATTACCTCATCTTCACAGAGAGCATGTCTAGGCCTGGAGTTTCTTGAAGATCTTTAGGCAGGAAGTATTTTTCTGGGTATTATTGCAATATGTGGAACTGTTACCTCCTCTTCTTAACTGGATCATCTGGATGCCTCTGTGCTGAAAATACATAATGATTATCAGAGATAATGCTTGGAGTTAGATAAGAGTGTGCACAGCCTCCAGTCTGAGAAGACATTTTCTCCTCAAGGGTTTTCTCTAACCAGTATGAATGTTCCCCCTCCTAGTTAAGTAAAAATTGCTCCCATGGACCACTGTCACTTTAATTATCCATACATTTCCAGATTCTTAGTACCATGGAGAATAAAGTTTGTCCAGAGGACACATGGAATCCATGCAGTAGGATCAAACAGGAGATTCTGCAAATGTTGCAATTGTTTTTGGGCTGAAGCTCTCCTTGTGTGTACATTTTCAGAAACAATTGGAAGTTCTTTTGAGGAGGGGAAAAAAAAACAGCACTATGCTTATACAGAGATCACAGGCTTCTGAAGGACATTTACAGAATGACATGGCTTCTGTGGCTGTACTTGGTTTGCAGTAGAAATGTGGAACAGTGCTAGAACTCCACTGTGAAGATGCTAGAAGCAGGTGATAGATTAGCACTGGTGAAATTAGAATACTTCCTATGAAACCCATTTCCTAATTTCCATCTTAACATGAGGAAGCTTAAAGGTTGATCCAAAAGGCAAGGAAGTCAATGGAAAACTGCCTGTTGAACTGAATGGACTTTGAATTAGGCCCATGAGGATTAAAAGGCTTTTTACATTGGCCAA
Source organism: Cyrtonyx montezumae (assembly GCF_038088225.1). Taxonomy (NCBI): domain Eukaryota; kingdom Metazoa; phylum Chordata; class Aves; order Galliformes; family Odontophoridae; genus Cyrtonyx; species Cyrtonyx montezumae. The sequence goes on from NW_027071936.1 coordinate 54,981,939, forward strand.
GCCTTGAAGATTAATTCATGAGAGCAAAGTTCAGTCAAAGTTAAATGCTTCTGAAACACCCTATCAAAGTTTACTTCTTTATTGAAATAGAAGCATTCTCTGCTTCAGAACAGTATCCTCTGAAACAAGGCCAAGCAATTTCGATAATTTTTGACCATTGATTTTTAAAAGAAATGACATATATTTTATGAGAGTACATGTGCAGCAGATCTTGGGAATTTTTTTTTTTTTAGGGTAACTTCTGACAATTAGGAAACAATTAGATGTCAAGCTAATTAAAGTAGCATTTTTTTTCCTTTAAATAAAACAAACCTTATGTTCTGAAGTGGTTCCAATACATTCAAAGCACTAAAATTGGGCCTGAAAGAAAGCACTCACATCTGCCTCTCAAGGTCTACTCTCCTTGTAAACTCATGAATAATCATTGTCACCAGCTTATCACTGTCAGATTAGGGGCTTAGTATTACATTTTATTTAAACCTGATCCAGATGGCTGCCAAGAGATTTTCAGGCAAATGAACTGTGAGGCAGGCTATCATCAAGAAACATTTTATTGTTCGTGCATATGAGTGCCTTGCAAGTCTCCAAAGTACTTTACCCTCACAGCTGACGAAGTTTTTGTTGGTTTTAGCTTTTTTCTCTTTGGAACATATCAGCTTAATCTTTATCAGCTGTTTGTCAATATCATTCTTCTGAAGGCTGATAAATATATCTATGACCTCTCATTTATCAGTTATTTAATTTACTTGAATTTTCCAAGTCATTTAATTAACAAGCTATAATAGAAGCAAAGAATATGAGCAGGAGTCAGCAACTTATGTATGTTTTTCCAGACATGATTTTTGAGGAGCAGTGAGTTTCCATAACTTGTCACCAATCAAAAATTTCCAATTCTCCATGCCCTGTAAAACAGCAGTTTTCTTTCTACTGATTTTTGTGTTTCTTATTACTCAGTGCTCACCTGTAACATGCCTAAATTAAAAACTTTTCCTGTTATAAGAACATGGAGAGATTCCCAAGTGGTATGGAATATTTTTTACATCTTCCTTTGCAAGTCTTGATAGAGAACAGTAGATCTGAATATATGATTGGCATATGAGTATGGTAATACTTTATAGCTAAATCAGCACCCCCTTTGTTTCCGAAAGGTATACTTGATTCTACATTTTAAACAGTGCTGTATGTGTGAATGTACGTGATTTCTCTGTGCAAGTGAAATTAATGGTTCACTTTCATTTCTGTAAGTGTTGCATTAATTATGTTATATTTTAATATTAGGCAATACTGCCAGTTCCATTCCCAGCTCAAGAAAGGCTTTGTCATCAGAAAAGCTGTTCTTCCAAAGCTTAGTTATGTAAAATCATTTTACTGGGGAAAGAATTACTGGCAAAAATATATGCTTGTTTCCATTTTATTGAAAATAACCCAAAGTTGCTAATGAAAAAAGTAGTTCAATTTTTCATTATTATTATTATTATTATTATATTTGTAAAAGGACTGTATTATTTTATTGCAGTGGAAATAGGTGACACCTTACTCTAGAAAGAAAGGCATTTTTTATCAGTGATAGACAATGGATGTAAGAATTTCCCAAAACAAAATACTTCAACTGTTAAATCTCACATTTCAGTAACTATTTGTTCTGAAAACACTATGCTAAAAATAATGTTAAAGGAGATTGTTCATAAAACAAAACTCAGAAAAATTAAAATTCTGTAGTGAATCTATTACCTTTGTTTGTGTGTAGATTTCTCAGGATGCTTATGGTTCATGACACTTTGTATTGTCTACTGATATGAGTTTGATATCCCTGTGGAAAAAAATAGATGCCATTCTTGATGTCATTGAAAAGTGTTCAACCAATACGAATGCCCTAACTGTCATTTTCAACCCTCTGTCCTCTTCTATACACTTTCCTTTTGCTTCTGTTAATAATTTTCCTTTACTGTCCTTCCAAATACAAGTAAAGTCCTGCATAACAAGAGTTTTCTTGTTTTCTGACAGAAATTGAGTCTAATAAATTAAAAATATTATATATTCCCATTGCCATCCCAGTGAATCTAACTAATATGTTATATGTAATACTCTCCAGGGTAGGTTTTATGTGAGACAAATGTAAATGCATCTGTGGGTGCTTGGGAAGCAATTAGAAACTGTGGCTGTAAATCTGTTATCAAAGCTGGTTCTTGGTTTCTAAATGTGGTGGGGTACTTGAAAGATAGGAAGTAGCTCCTGACAGCATTGCTCATTTCTGTATGTAACTGATTTAAATGACACTTCATTTCTGCTGGGCTGCACAGGCACAGGTTGCTGTCCATCCTCATAAGCTAAGCACTGACGGGGCTTGACATTTCCCTTCATCTTCTACAAGCAATGATACTCAGTCATCCACTACTGGGGATGTCTGTGAAACTTGTTTCTTTTACAGATCTCTCTAGATACACGTTGCACTGGTAGGGGCGCACTGTCTTCCTGCTCTGGGTTGTAGTCAGAGTGTATCAAAGACTTCAGAGCTCTGAAGTAACCTTCATTCAGAAGTAGCTACACCTTTCAAGCTTAGCACCTCTGTGGGCTTGAATTATGTTCCTTGAACATCAGGAAAGAAAATCTGTGTTGGCAACACACGCCTGAAAATCAGTATTTAAAGGTGGTGCTTTCTTTTCTTTACCACAGCTCCTTATGCCTGCATCAGTAACTCTGGTTTATGCAGCAGGCACTGTTCAGCATAGTTAGTGAAATCCTGGGCAGTACATTTTTCATGTGATTAGTTTGAATAATAAATAGCTGTCACAATGGCATATTTATGTTAGTATTAGTAATGACTCACATTTACACAGCAACTTGCATCCTCAATTTTTTTTATTATTATTTTTTTTTTTAATTAAGTAGTAGACAGAAATCATAGAATCATAGAACATCCTGAGTTGGAGGGTACCCACAAGGGTCATCAGGTCCAACTCCTGACTCCACAAAGGATCACCCAAAAATCAGACTACATACCTGACAAGATGGAGTTAATCACTGGCAGGTGGTTGCTGTGCACAGTGTTCTCAGGGGTGACCATGTGGACATCTACCTCTGCATCAGCATTCCTCTTTGTTTCTCAGAACCTCCATCTCTACCCTGCTGTCCACCACCTTGTGTGGGAAATTAGATGATTAAACAAAGCTCTGCAACTCTGATACCCACAGGCCCAACAGAGTGGAGCTCCCTGTGCCAACACCCTGCAGGATAGGCACAATTTCTGGTAGGAATTCACTACCTTTTCTATTAGAATCCATGTGCATTTTTTCTCTCATTAATCTGTGTAGCATTCAAAATTGGGAAATCCCAAATGGCTTTTGACAAAACCTAGATGGTATTACAATTTAAAAAAATTGCTCTGGAAGAAAAGACCATCAATAATTCCTAAACATAAACATAAGGATAGAACCTCTGACCAAGTAAGTCCTTAAATTTCTAGCTGTCAGGCATTATAACTAACATACTCTTGCATCATTTTCCTAGGTGCCTGCTCTTAGTCACTGCTAGGAAGAGGAAACATGAATCAGTGGACTTTAATTTGACTCACTACAGCAGTCCTTAAGTTTGTGTGCATCATTCAAATACGTAAGACCCAAAGTCTGAACAGAACCCAGACTTTACAGCAGACCACAAGTGTTGATCCATTTGACACAATTTAAATACGTTGCTCATCATACCTCCAGATATCTGTTTCTGCTGAAGTCATGAAATCAGACATAGACAGCATATGTTTCAGAAAACTTTACTCTTTCTCTACTGACCTTGGTTGAAAAAACTAGTTTGACACAACCAAAGATTGATATGTTGCCTACAGAAATTTGGAGAGAATTCAACTTGGCTAATGTTAGCTGCTCAAGGTTAGGTGTGCAGGCTGAAGTCCTCATTTAGATTCCCTCTGTGGCCAGGAATGAGAGACAGACTCCTTCACTCTAGGGCACATCATTCAGCTTATCCACTGACTTACGAAGAAAGCAAGAGTAACTCAGGCTAGATTATTATATGAAGTTCTTCCAATCCATTGCTCCTTCATTTGGTTTCCTTAATTTTATATGAAGTTTGCTTTCTGCCTATTTGTGTGTCCTTATCTGTGTGTCTTGAGCGGATTGAATTATCCAGTATTACCATTAAGCACAAAATCCCACTTATGACATAATGAAATTTTCCCATTCAAACCTACAGCAGGAGATCACAGAGCACTCTGTGTGATTTTAAGCCATATTTTTTGCAAATGGTTACAGGATGATCAATTAGTTCATTTTACCACTTCACAGAAATGAGTTCAGTAGGTATTGATAACATGATCTAATCCTTTTCTATGGAAAGAGGATTGGGGGGGGGGGGGGCTAGAGGGGAGTCTGCCAGCTCAGACTCTCTTCCATTCATTAGATGAAGATGTCCTGTAATTCTCAAAGTGTCACTCTTTCCAACAATACCATCAGTACAGTCAGGAAATATGATAGTTACTTGTCCCTTAGCACAGTACAGTTTGCACTGCTTGTCTTTGTCCAGCAAATACTGACTGGAATTTGCATCCCGTGCAACATCAGGCATGTAGCCCCTGATTACAAGATAGCGCTCTGCTTGGTATGTTGATGTGTAAATAGAAGCAGCAGCTCCTCAGGTGTTCACTCTGTTTATTCCCAAACACAAAAGCACTGACTAGGGTTAAAGGACCTGTTAGATGAAACAGAGGAATTCAATTTGTAGTTGTTTAGAAATATCACTAAGATACTACAGATTCCCTTTATCCTCTGCTGCAAATGGCAAAGGATATTAACTGGCTAGAGACCTATTGGTGAGCTGATTACCTAACCCTCAGTGAGGGAATATTGAAGTTGCTGATGTTGCCAGGCAACTGCCTGGGTTTGGAAGCAGCCAGAGCATGCACGAGCACTCACTTGAAGGAGTATTTTGCAAAAAAGGGCAGCTTGATTTACCACCATGCACTGCCATGCACAGTTAGCAGATCTGGCCTCGAGGTGCAAGTAGCTCTATTTTGGTTGTGAGTGTTCTTTGAGAGCCGCTGAAGGCCAGCTGGAGAGAGATGGAGTAGCAATTCACCAATCAGCACAATGAGCCTAAAAGAAAAGCTTTTTGCATCCAAATATGGCCTGAATTTTAAAGTATCATAAATGCAGGACTGAGTTCATCAGTTTTTCTTAGTGCTAGTGGATGAATGAGAAGCTTTATCATGCCTGGGGCAGATCTCTGTCACTGGGCTCAATTGACATGTGATGGTATGTGTTGTTACACCCCTCTTATCCTCCAGAAGTGGGTACTTGCTGGTAGGCAAACTGTGAAGTGGGAAAGACTCCTGGTAGCTCATGAGCCTTGGTCAAGAACCTTTTGCAAGTCTACTGGGCTTTTCAAGAGTTAAACAACAGATGCCTAGTGCCCAGGAATGCTCCTTAGCATGTATATTAGCATAGATACTGCTAATATCAGATTACCATGACACTGCTTCCTCTGTGTTTCTAGTCTAGGTTTCCACTTGTAGAGAGGTGGAGGCCCAAATCTGCATATGTTCTTCTCAGGTGACTGCTAGATCCCATTTGGCCTGAGGTTCTCACCATCTTCAGATAACTGATATGACACAGCAATAGTGTGTTATTCCAGCATAAAGACTGCAAGGCTAAGCAGAGTCCTCCAGTGCACCCTTGTTCTGAATGCAAGGCTCTTGCACTTGTGAACCTTTCTCTGGCAATAATGAACCATATGACCTTGGGAAACTTATTTAATCTCTCTGCTTAGTCTTCTCATCCCGAATGGATGCCTCATTGGCATGCTTTCAGGATTCATTATTTAACAGATAGCACTGCTATTTAATCTATGTGTTATAGTAGCATCTGGAGGTCTCAGCTGAGAGGCAATATATAAATAATATGTGAAAGACAATTTCTTCTCAAAGACCTGCTATTGTAAGCAGAAAAACAGCACCGCAGGCTGATTTGCTTCAAATCACACAGGAGAGTAGTATCAAAGCAGCATCTCCCACAAAACTTGTGACTGCTAAAATAATAAAATTGATACAGCTTTTACATATATGAAGAACAGTATATCCCATAGGATAGTGTATACTTTAGAAAAGATGAGTTATCCTGAGGATAGATATACCTAAAGATATGACTTGAAGCAGATATGTTTGTAGGACATCAGTGAATACTTCCTAAAACTGTTTCTTAAGAAAATCTACTTCATAAAAACGTGATTTGAAGTTAACTGATTATGTAGATTCCATATCAGCTGTATATACTAAAGTTTCTCAATGACATGGGGTGATGTTAGCTTTTCAAAATATTTTCCACTGAAAATTTAAGTAAATTCAGGTCTATCTTTTCTGTAAGGTATATACCAGGGAATGCTTTAAAAAAATCATGAACTTTCAATACAATTGACCTATCAAACTGCTCAACTTTTCTTTCAAAACTATTTTTAAGAATGGTTTAAAAAGCTCAGAATGGTCATTGAATTTTATTTTTAAGTTGACTAAAACATATGAGGTTACATGTAAAAAAGTTCTAGAATGTAAAATACTTTATCTTTTCTTTTCTGAAAATAATTTGAGACTGACCTGAAATACACTGCATTTTTAACTTGTATGTATTTTATAGGACATTCTTTTCAAATTTACTTCTTCAGGCAGATTCTTTGAGTCCTACATTCATGTTTATCATTGATTGTAAATGGCTGTCTGAATACTTTATGATCTCAGTTCATAAATATGTCTCTAGTAAAGAGAGACAGTGTCTAGAGTAGGATGCATGTTCTTAAAAATTTTCCCATACTGATCCAAGTCCAAACAAGATATTGTCCTTTTTCATTACATTTTATATATGTAATTAATTTCTAATTCATATAATTACAGAAGACTGCATTTCTCTTCCTTTATTTTGTCAGATCAAATCACAGCTAGTTCCCCGTGCTCATGAATGTGCCACCTTCCTAGCAAAGCCATGGTGTTAGATCCAGAATAGAACACTGATCTTGTCCAGAGCCATCTGAGGTGAAACTGGAACCTTTATGTAACCAGTGAATTTTGGATCCATCTCTGAGATTTGAACAGCACTGAAGGTGCTCTTCTACCAGTGAAGCTGCTCTATAAGGCAGCAACAAGCTGTTATAAAATTGAAATTGTAGTCTGAGAACAAACTATTTTATTCCTCTGGATAACAAGTCCTTCGAAGTTTATAACCTGGCACTAGTTCATCTGGCATGCAGTGTGTTTGGCAGGAGCATAGATATACCCATTAGACTAAAAAAAAAAAAAAAAAGCCCTTATCCATGTCACTTTGCTAGCATGAAACGGAATGGTCATAAAAGTAAGAATTTGTAACTTTGTTGAGTCTTAGACATGCATTTCTTCTATTAATTTGTTATTTGTTGCCTTATTAAGAGTACAACAATTTGTGCTAGCTGAATGAAGAAATAAACAACAATACAAGCATTTAGCAATCATCGCAAGACCCATACCCTCCAGCTAACACATTTAACTTCAAGATGTTCCACTGCAGTTTAGGAAACTATTTGCATTTAGAGAAGAGATTTCTTTGGGTAAGTGTTCTTAAGATGGACAAAATATATAAGCAGCATCTTGCTCAAAATGGCAGAGCTTGCTAACAGCAAAAGCAACACGTACATATTACTTTGAGCCTCTGATTAGTGTACTGTTCTCTAATGTATTTGTCTCTCCAGGCTGATTGGTGTTGATTTGGATACATGATTACATACATTAAGAGAAATTAAGAGATACACGATGGAAAAGAATGAACATATTCTTGGAATTAAAGACATAAGGAAAGACTATTCTGAAGAAAACTTCTTCCCACACAGCCTGCTTATTTGATCTTTAATTCAATTTTGCTCTGTATTGTCAATCAGAGCCTCTGTATACATGTAGAATGAGATGATAAAACATCAGACTGATAGCAAAATGGGGCACACAGGCACTGGCTTCTGTTTTTCCAGGGCCATCCTCACAGACTGCGTTATCATTGCGCAGAATGGTATTACCACAAGGCTCCCACAATTGACTGTTGCTTTGCCAAAGCTCACATTATTCAGTGCTGAACAGAGAGATTTCCAGCAGTGAACATGTCAGACTCATGTCAAGACTTCTTGGCTTCATGTGATTGCAGAGCAACACCAGAACAGTGCCTTTCCTCTTGAAGTTCCTGAACTTCAGGGTCATCTTTCTTGACTCTTCAGTTTGGTCCACTTGGTGTAGTTTGGGAAACAGCATTTCAGATCATGCTTGTTCCTTCTTGTTTTCTTGTTGTAAAGCTGTATAGTGAGGCTGGATTAAAATGAAAGCAGGTGTGAACCTGCATTATTTAGTTCTATAAAGTGTTTATAGGTATAGTTTATATCACTGGCTTTGGGTAGGTCAGAAAATTGTGAGAAAAGATTAAACTCATAATATCATTGTTTTGGATGTGTTAGAATATAAGGTCTTCAGAGGTGGCTAAAAATTCTCCATCACCAATGTTTTTAATAGTTCCTGGTTTTCTGATTTTTGTGGAGAAAAGGATGCCAAATAGTCAAATGTCCTCTCTTCTTCTTCAGCGATACGCCTGGAGGGTTCAGGAAATTATAGACATGTAGGTCTTCATTCTCTATTACTTACATAATCTCTGGTAATTCTTTGCTCCCAAGAGTCCTTATATTGAATGACTTTTTGAAAAAGAAACCATGATTCATCATAGAGGAAGAACACAGAATCAACAGTGTTGGAAAAGACCATTAAGATCATCTAGTCCAACTACCAACCCATTCCTACCATGCTAACCTACCATGTTTTCAGTGCACCATCTTGTTTTTAAATATCTACAGGGCTGATGACTCCTCCACCTCCAAGATGGAACCAAATGGCAAAACTTGAAGCCATAAAAATAACAGTCTCGTGAAGAAAACAATGGTTTTCCTTATGAAATTATCTGGGTTATCTGAAAAAATATTATGGAGTTTTAGGACATTTTAATGACGGCATTTGAATACCCACCAAACATAAATGCATTTAATATCTGCACTTGAAAAGAACATTTTAATGAGTATGGATTCACACAGTTCACTTCTATATTAAAACCGGAAAGATGATCAAATCATCAAGCTTCTGCTGACACAGCTGAACCAACGCTAACACAGCTGGGAATTTTGTCCTAAAATTCCCTGGTGTGAAAAGGCTGGGGATATGCTAGCACTAATATCTCAGAACTTAACACGCCCAGACTTTTGGGAAATGTAATTCAAACGTAAAATTAGATCTGTATGGTGGTTCAGAACTTAGATATGCATTTTTCAGTCCAAACTAATGTGCAATTTAAAATCATCCTGGAGGAGATAAATTTAAATATAACGAGTAAAGTGTTTTGCATTTTGAGTAAGATAACTTTAAAAGGCACGTGTGAAAAGGGAAAGCTGTATCAGAAATGAAATCTTCACCGAAGTGTCCTCCATGTCCGCAAATTAACTCAATTATTAATGTTTTGATTCATTGCAGTTTTTTATACCAAGTAATTTTAAAGTTATAACCTGATTTCTCTGCTTTTTCTTTTGATCAGCTATCAGAAATTTGATGGTTCATGCAATCTATATTAAAGCTACTTCACATTTGAGTTTGTTGAAGTTTGAGCAGCAATAGTAAATGCTAGTTACTTTTAAATAACTAATTTGTCTGTCTATATGTCTTCTGCCTATCATATAGTGTGGTGTGTCTTGAATATTCTAGAGCATGGACTTGTATGAGGAATTTGAGAATAACAATTAAAAAGATTTTCAACAAATGCTCTGCAAAGATCACTCAACACAGAAAATTTTTCGTGGAACAAATGAAAGAATGTTTGTTTATTGCTACAGAAAATATTTTGATGTGGAAAAGAAAAGTGACTTGCCTTAAATTTAAGATTAACTTTATCCCCTTAGCCTGAGCCTTTAATCTGTAGAAAAGCCTGAGGATTTATGAGTGTTAACAGACCTGAATTTTTTATTTCTCCTTCTTTCCTTTTACTTGTTCATTTTCCATCTGTGTGTCCCCTAAGAACCTGAGAGCTATGATTGAAAGGAAAGATATGGTGATTTATTTGATATGTCTCTATTCTGCCACACGGGTAGCAGTACAGTTGAAACCAAGGTGATTGCAAATGATTTAGCTGAACATAAAGTTTTGAAATTCAATGGCACTGAGTGTGAAGCTGATAGCAATACCTGGCAAAGCCAAAATGTTTTAAATGAACACTGTTAATCTTTTAGTACTAAGTCAGCCTATGACCCTGAGAGGTGATCCACAACTTTTTCTTCCTTGAAAGGAAGATGATTATTCTAAATGTGACTATTTTGAAGTATATGCTAAAACATTCGTTATTTTTTTAACTTCTTGATTATTCTTTATTGAAAAATAAAGAAAATTGTTTTTCTGACATGAATTTTGATTCAAATTTTCAGTTGAAGAAAGAAACAGAAGCAAGATCTTCATAAGATCATGCTCTATTTTAGGCCTTTTTTGTAACAAATCCTCCTCTAATAGCTGCATATAAAAGCATTTGAGTTTATTTCAAGTTATGCATCCTCAGTTCTGCAAAATGAATTGAACCTTCAGAGGTAAGGTCAGGCTATATACACTTTCATGTTTACTATTTCCTGTTAAAAATTTTTCTAATCCCATGTATAGTTTGGAGGTTGTTTTTTTGTTGTTGTTGTTTTTTTTTTTTTACAGGACACTCTTCTCAAGCAGTTTTCCATGTGTTCTTGTAAAGAGTTTATGTCCTAACACCTGGCTTCAAAATTGAATTTTATGCTGAGAATTTACATTTTGTAATATCTAACATGTAAGCACCCACGTATTTCAGTTTACCTGGTCCAAAAAGAGATTGTTGGCTGCTTGTCCTTGCAAATTCACCGAAATAAACTAGAAATAATTCCAACTAGATTTGATGTAGTTCAGTCATAACTGCATTAAATGAAGTCTTTCAGAATAAGTGCAATTAGCTCTTGATTGATGTAGGAAAAGCAATTTAATAACTAATGAACATCTGAGAGAGACTTGCTGAAGGAATGTAAATGCATTGTAAATAGATTCACACAAAAACAAATAGGAAAACATAAATCAGGAGAGGAAAATAATAAAAAATTAATCAATGTAAAGACAGTAACAAAGAAGTGCATTTTAAATCCAAGAACAGTATCAACTTGTGCTGGAATGTTGTTTTCTAGTAAACTCAATCCAAAACTTTCCTCTTATCTCTTGTATCATCTATTTATTAGAGTCATCCTGAACACTCGCAGTCTTCCTGTACTCAAACCTCACTTACTGAAGCACCTGCAAGCTTCAGTTTGCATTTTTTTATGATAATCCAATAGGTGAATGGGCAAATGAGTGCTTTGTTATTCAGACACAAACAAGTACTTACTGGGTAGCTCTGCTGCATATAGATGAGTACTGGACAAATAAAATGTTATGTATTCATTCCCCAGTTTTACCAATTCCTACCCAAACTTGAACACTGTAGGATAAAGTAAAAGGATAGGTTCTGTTGTTTGCTGGTTTTACTGTGTTTGATATTTTATCCTGTAGAAGAACAGAAAGTTTAACTGTGTTTCTAGTTGAAGGGAATATCTATAAAACTAGAGAAAATAAATATCTGAAGATTGAAGTAGAACACGTGACATAAAGATAAAATGAGGGATTAATTGGCTTCAAAGAGAACACATGAAATATATCCCATTTCTGAAATAAATGTGACCAAATCTCACAACAAAGTTAAAAAAAAAGGGGAAAGGAAAAGAGAGAAATAAAAGGAAAGGAGAAGAAAAAGGAAAAGGTAAGGAGAAAGGAAAAAGAAAGGAGAATTTTTTTTGCCAAATCAATACAGAATAAAAGCTGGAAGGAGTTTTCTGCTATAACCTCACTGATGTTCCTCTTGTAATTCTATTTGGCAGTGGAAAAGATAATTGCATTTTCAACTTTGAACCCTTGCCATTCATTTCTGTACCATGACCTCAACGGTCTGTTTGATTGCCAGAGTATTGAGGTACAAAGAGCAAAGAAGAGGGAAATGACACAGCAGAAATCAAATTGCATGAGTCATTATTTTTTTAATTTCCTTTATGTTCCTTATATAATTTTGATGGTTGTAGAGCTAAAGTTAATGAACAGTAGTAAAAGCATCTGCTCTAGCTATGTCAGTAGATTCACCTCTGTGTTCACAGCTGCAGCTCTGCAAAATTTACCCAAGGTCTCTTTGAAACAAGTTTTAAATGAGGTAAAAAGTACTCGAATTACATAACTCATGAAGGAACCATATAGTGTTGCAGTACCATAAATAAATACTGATATTTCCTCATTAGTGACTACAACAGCAGTAGGTTAAAAAAAAAAATTGGAAATTCCACATTTTGCATCCCCATTAGGAGTCTATAAAATATTTAGGAGGTTAAGCAAAGTGAGCAACTGGAATGCTGTGAAATGTTCACTGTTCCTTTTACCCATATTACTAAAGGTAAATACCACCTTTTTCCCTCAGCAGTGCCCAGACTTTCCAAAGTAAGACAGAAAAGCACCAACAGATTAGTTTCTGCTTTTTGATGCAGGAGGTGTTACTTGTATGTAAGTGCTCAGTTTCATTATTTGTGGGTTGAAAAAGTGCACAGTGCAGTGACGGAGCACTGGAACACATTGCCCAGAGAGGTGGTGGAGTCTCCTTCTATGGAGATGTTCAAGACCCACCTGGACTCCTACCTGTGCAACCTGGGCTAGGGAGCTGCTTTGGCAGGGGGGGTTGGACTCGATCTCTAGAAGTCCCATCCAACCCATACAATTCTTTGATTCTGTGAAGGTGACAAGGACCAGGACACTACAGGAAAGATGTTTAAGGGTTAATTCAATAAAATACTTTGTAATAGTTTATGAAAATTAATTTCCTTAAAGATTAAATACCAAGTATCTACTTAATTTGTGTATGTTGGTATTGTCATGTGCAGTCTATGTGAAGAAGACCATGGGAAACCAATTGGTTTCTCATGGAAATTGCATGAGTAAGGGTAAATTTTTGTTTGTGTTTTATATTTAGATCCTGCTCCTGGAAATTAAACTGTGAATGTATACTAGTAGTTCAGTTTCCCAGAGAGGTTCCACTCATGTGATCTTTGCAGGGATGCCATGCAGTGGTACCAGCAGGGTAACAGAATGCTAGCTCAAAGATCAAGAGCTTCTTGATTATTCTGAGCTTTGTTCACCAAGATCCTTAGGCCTAAATCCTTAAATGAGAAATCTAAATCCAATGAGACTCTGACTAGCTTGGGAAGCTGTTGCCTAAATACACTGGTCTTCAGAAAGCTACGTACCCACTTCTGCCTTGACTTCCCAATCTGATAAATTTAATTGAAAGTACGCTACTAGGGGCTGATTTAATAAGTAAATTGAATAAAATTGAGTGTAGATGTAGAACAAGTATCTGCGTTGTAAAGCTATAACCTTGAGCCCTCTCTTCAGCTGTTACTTATCCCTGAAGGCAATTCAGACTCTATGGACACCCAAGTGCCATCTGCCAGGCATCCAGAACTCTCTTGAGCCCATTCCTAGAAGCACTGTAGTTTTGATGGTTCTGTAACATGGCTTATCTATTATAACCAAATTCATCGTGGTCCAGAAAGAAGATATATGTATTTCTCCATCAAGGCTCTGGCTATAAACATATCAAATTGGATTCCATGGAAAATACACACTGTGTTTTAGCTAAGTTTTGAACAAAAAAAATGCAGAACACCGCTCCATCTTAATGGATTTTATAACCTAATATTTACAGAAGAGGTGAACATAGAGACCAAATCTGGGCTACTAACACTGGCTATCAGTACACTCAAGTGATGAATTATCAGCAGGAATGTTATTGAAGAGGTTGGTTAGAGGAGCAGTGACCTCTGTTAAAAGCAATCATACTGCTTTTAAGTAGTTGAGCATACTCGATATTCTTCGTATTTGGAACACTGAAATCTGGTGGTGCCAAATCTGCTGTAGGTAAACTTCCTGCTCAAAGAGGCACCTCTAAGATTGCCAGAGTAACACAGAGGTATGGCTTCAGGTTCAAGAGGCTGAAAGCAGTCAACTCTGTGCCATGGGATGGGAGTTACTATCCTATTCTGCCTTGGTGTTACTGGCAGGTTCTTTCAAGAACAGGTGAGAATCTATTCTGCTTGCGCATCAGTATTAGACTAAAGCCCTAAACCCTGAAGCAACTAAAGAAAAGTGGAATATTATTCCTATCTCTACACACAGGATAAAGCATTAAACCATTTCACTTTCTTTTAGGAAAGGTCACAGGCTCTTTGCTTCAACAGATTCTGAGCAGATACACTAACTTGTATTTAGGAGACGGCTGTATTCCCAAAGTTTTCCTGCTGTGTCATTATAGGCAATTCCCTCTTCAGTGTGTTTGCCTTAGGGATTTTCTTTGCAGAAAGAGCAGTTTATTTGAAAGCCTATATAATGTAGCATATTTTTCCTCAACATTGCATAAGAAGCTGAGGAATCTACCTCTGGTAGTGCTAGAAACCTAGTGCTATAGGTTTCAGCCCCAGGAAAGCCAAATAATTTATCTATTCTGTGTCAAAGTGTCTCCTTGAAGACTATCTTATATTTTTATGTGTTTTTGTTTTCTTTTAAAATAAAGGTCTTTGCTGTAAAAATCACAAAAGTAAATAAGTGCTCTGCATCATACATAGTACAAATCATGAGCACTTTTACATCCTTAAGACTTACAGCTAAAGAAAATAAACAGTTTTATTTGTGACACAGACACAATTGCACTTAAACCTATGGAACAAAAGTTATTCTTGTAGGTGACAGAATGGTAGGGTCAAGAACAGGTGTGCAACATTGAGATCTGCTGGATGGCAGAAAGACAGTGTGACACTGCACCCACAGAAGACCACTGAGTGGGGAGAATGAGACTGCACTGTCATTAATTCTCATGGCCTATGAGCTCCTGGGAATGCAGCTGACCTCCAGCATAGGTCACAGCTGCTCAAACGTGCACTATGGCATGTGTTTGCTGTAGGTGGAAGGTTGTTACAGGAGAGGGGGCATCTGACAAGTGAGGAGTTATGACTCCATCATTGTAGAGGTCAGGGTTCTCCAGCTCTCTGGTCTACATGCTGCTAATCCTTGCAAACAAAGTGCTTCATGCAGAAGCCTGGAAATCACAGTGCTACTAACATTTTTGTTCTGAAGAACAAAAATTGTTGTATTTGGTTTCCAGTTTACCCAGAATTTGTAATATCAGGAACCAGAGCTACTTAACAAAACTAGAACCAACTAACATTTACTGAAGCGTGGTAACCATAAATAAGAGATAGCTACTTGCAGTTTTATAACCTTTTCGTACAGTATTTTCTGTATGCAGTGTAAGCATTCACTAACTGAAGCCTCATGATAACACTGAGTTATAGCTATTTAAAAGGTAGAGGATTGATACCAAGAGAATAAGCAACTGCGTTATTTTTGCAGAGGGAACGACTGCAGAGCCAGTGATGAAAAGATGCCAGAAATTCCAGCACTATCCCCTTCTTACTTACTTGCATCATTAAAAGTCACTGATAAGTTTTTTTGCATTTCTGAAATCACAGATATGCTACCCTTCCCTTAAAGTAATGAAACATTAATAGCTGTATGGTTTCTTGTAATTATAGACATACAGAAGGATACAAATCTGAAGGCTTTCAGGTGGACATTTAGTCCATTTCCCCAGAATAGTCATTCCAGAGGGAGATCTCTTAGGACAGGCTGTTTTGCAACAATAGGATGTGCTTAAGGTGCTCTAATATTAGAGATCCCCTGGCCTTCCTCTGCCAAGCCATTCTATTGATTTTTTAGCCCTACGTTGTCAGTACTTTCCATGAAGTCTGACCTGTATTTTTCTTCTTGTTATTTCAACCCGAAGCTTCTTGTTCTGCACTCTGTGGCCATGAGCACCAGATGTTCCTCCTCACCCCTTCTCAACAACCTTATATACATTTGAAAACTGTTATCATGACCCTCATTATCCTTTTCTTTAGACCCTTTTGATCTCGAGGTCATGTTTCCTTGACTACTGACTGCTATCTCATCTCTGGAATACTCTTCAACAGATCAGAAACATTCTAGAAGGTTATTGCCTGAAAGCAAACCTGTGGCATATCTGGAGGAGACCTGACCATACTTATAGTTCACAACCAGCCTTTCTGCTTTGCTGCAGAACAGCTACCTCGCCAGTTGTTTCCCATCTTCTGTTCCCACAGTTGGTAATTTCTGCCTGAGAGTCGCATTTGTCTCTATTGAATTTCACCTTGTTCTTTTCAGCCCATTCTTCCAACCTGTCAAGATGATTTTTGAATTTGAATCCTACCCTCCAATTTACTTGCAGCTCTTCCTAGCTTCATGTCAGCTGCAAATTTAATAAGTGTATGTTCCATTCCATAACTCAGGTCATATTGCATAGACTTTTATGAGCTCTGGGAAGAGTGAAAGAAATCAGCGGACAATTTGACAAAAGCCTGTGCTCCTATGTACCACTCAACTGTAAAAATACTTTTTTTTTTTTTCCCCTCGGAATCTATTTGAGTCTTCATTGGTTTTGGTGGGTTTTTTTTTCGTTTATTTTTGTTTTTTTTAAGTCTCTACTTTTTTTACTTCCACTTTATTCATCAGAAAAAAAAAATCTAATATTTCACATTTTTATTAATAGTTTGTAAATGTCTGTAGCAGGATGGAGATATCAGATGTAGAATGGTAGCCACTTAGATAGTGCTTTCATTTTTAATGTTGTATTAAACTATGCAAATCATGAATACAATACAAATGCCTCTAATATGACAGAGATTATCCACAACTGCTGACACATACAGTCTCCAAGGGAAAATTTCTCTGTGATCAACCTTAATCGGGTCTTTCTCAGAAGCTTTTATGTAGCCTTCCACTCACACAGGTCAGGGCATCTGCCAAAAGAGTATTTTCTTTGCTGTTTATGTAGTGCAGTGAGTGACCATTTAGCTTACAGGCAAGAACGTAAATCCTAATATGTTTGATTTGCAGGGCTGCAGTGGCACCTTTTCCATCAGAAACAAAGCTCTCTACTTGCTCAGCTTACTCAGCAGGGATCGTAAAGCTGGATAATCCCATGAGTTTCAGCTGCTAAACCTGTTGCAGATATTTAATATAAAATGTCAGTGCTGCTGTTCTTCAAACTATTTTTTTGGCACTTAAAATATCCGAGGGCATTGACTCATCACAAAACAAAACTTAAAGTTATAGTTAATAGAGTCTTTGTCACAGACCTTTGCAATTTATATTCATAAAATCTGAAGTTACCTGGAAAGTAAAGGTTTTCAGCTGGGGTCATATAACAATGCTTGTCTTGAATCTTGTAAAAACCTTTGAAACTTTAAAACAATCTTTAATGTGGGAAGCCACATATATCAGGAAAATATATTTTTCTTAATTTTTCTTTAAGCTTTTATTTACTATAATTTGTCTATGCCCATGACTGGAAATGTAAAACTTTTCTTGCATCCTGAGGAGTTTATCAAGAAGCAACTTGAATGGGTTTTCATACCTTTTATGTTCTATATAAGGCCTTGTACTAACTTTTCCAGAATGAGCTAGCCAGGACTTTTGTGATTCCCAACAGCTGCTGCACTAGATGTACATTCTCTTTTAACCTCTTCATGTGGCAAATCTGGGAAGTAGTGTTTTCAGTGTTTTCTGTAAGGAGTTATAAAATTAGTCCAAGACTTAACTTAGACTACACTACCCAGAACTCTTAACAGGTTGCAGACTGAGAAGCTGCAATGTGATAAATATTTAACTGAACAGCCTATGATCCTTTTTTTGCCAAAAATAAAATTCCTCACTTCACTTCAGATGTTCTTCATCCTTAACAAGGAAGGTATACCACAGAGTATATTCTTTCATTTTCCGCTGTCAGCAGGATTTCTGGTAGGTGACATTTAGTTCTGTGTTAGAAACTTTTTTTAGTGCAATGGCAGGTCCCTTTAAACTTTACCCAAGTAATAGCAACTAAAGTTTGTGAGATGACTTGATCCTGAGGAAACCTGAATACGTTGCCAAGAAGAAATATTTACTGGCATGCATTTCTCTATCAGACTGTTGATATAACCTCAAGGAAGATAGCAAACAGTGCCATCTGAAAGAGCCAGTGTGCATAAATACATCAGCTGGAGAGGAGGGAGCCATAAGTAATGCTTCTAAAAATTACAAAAAGGAACTTTGGACACAAAGGTACTTAGTAATTATTTTTCATTATTTCTTCTCTGTAGGATTCTCAAGATCATGAAGAGAAAATCATGTTCCTTTCATTCCCCAAAGGGAGACTATCATAAAAATCTCCTCTTCTGCGATCCCACTATTTCCCACTGTCCTGGCAAAGTGGACAGCCTGTGTATATTAAAAATTTGGAGAGAGTCTTTCCCGGTGTTTCAGGGCCTGCTCTAACCCCTCACTAAGGGCACACTGGAGAAAAGTCTCAGGAGCAAATGGATCCAGGGCTGCTGCTATGTGGCCAAACCATTTTATATTCCTGACTCTTCTCCTGTATTCCTCAAGGGCTGGTCAGTAAACCAGAGAGTGTGGGAGAATTGTCTTAGAGATTTGTTGTTGTTATTATATATGTCATCAGCTGTCAAGAGCAAAAAGACCTTGTCAACCTAAAACAAAACTGAAAAATGTATCTTGTATTGCTGCAGTGAAGAATCATTTGGGAAAGAATTGAGAGGAGTAAAGTTTGATTGCAATTCCTACAGTAAAGCACAAAGGGTTTGGAACTGGCTAAAAGGAAAAAACAATAAACTCTCCCAAACACACACCCTGTCATCTAATACCCCAGCCTTGACATTTATTTTTCCCTTTTTTGAATAACAGTCTAATATTACTGAACCAAACTAAGAATGTGCAATATCTCACTTCTTTGAATCTTCACAGCATAAGTTCACCAGCATAAATTCACTTCTCAGTTTGGTCATTGAATATTAAAATCTACTACTGCTTGCCATAATCCCACAAGAGTCAACAGCTGATATACAGAAAGCAGTTTTCAGCTATTTTATCCCTGGAAATAGTGAAGATATTTAATGTATATGTTCAGAGATGCCTTTCTGGTGGTACAGTAACCAGTAATAACAGTGCTACTTCTGATATCTGTATATTTGCACTCATGGAGTAACTAATGAAAATATGAATATCTTTACTACCAGCAAAAGATAGACCAGCACCACCAGTGTCATACTGACCTACTTTTAACCAGATAATTTTATAGACCATCATTAGGTGTAGAAGGGTGTAATGGATCTAAAATACATCAAAAGTGAGGAGGTACGCTATTTCCTTTCTTTAGGGACTCCATGGTATGTGGTCATAATTACCATTAGCAGAAAGAGGAGCCTCTTTTCTTCACTGAAAATGTATTTGGAAAATGAAGATTTTGCTTGTTTAAAAAGAAAGAAGAATATTTGATAGTGGAATCACAGTGTAGTACCATTTCTGTATTGTAATAGATTTGTTTCACCCCCTCACTCTGGGCTGTCGAATGGAATCATCTCTGATGCCCAAGAGGATACAATGGACCGCAGAGCTGTGGAGGTGTCGGTTATGCTTTCAACATAAGAAAAAACAGCTGCAGAGAGGACCTTGTGTTTATCTAACCTGTCTGGCTTCTAGAGAAGAGGTGGTATGAGGAAAGGCTGTGAAAAT
The DNA here is from genome assembly GCF_038088225.1 of Cyrtonyx montezumae. Classification (NCBI taxonomy): domain Eukaryota; kingdom Metazoa; phylum Chordata; class Aves; order Galliformes; family Odontophoridae; genus Cyrtonyx; species Cyrtonyx montezumae. Next base: position 55,001,695 of record NW_027071936.1, read on the forward strand.
ACATTAATGCCCCCAAATCAGAATATCCTCACTTCTATGGTTTCTGTTGTTTTGTGAAATATTGGCACTTTAAGCAATGGTCAGTTCCAATACTTTCCAAAAAAAAGTTTGCTTATGGGCAAGCTTAATCTGCTTATGAAAAAGAAGTAATTCAATAGATATTTCATTCCAAAGATGTGTTGGTTAAATACGATGGACACGCTCCAAATCTTATGACTCTTGGCACTATTTTCAGTTCAGGAGATTAAGAAGTAATTTTGGGAGAGAACTGTAGAAAGAAAACCAACTTTAATCAGAAGCACTGAGCAAGCTAGGGAGTTGAGATTCAAATGTAAGGCAAAGTAGCAAGTGTTTCTGAAATGCAGGCTGGTTTGTATCTGCTATATGGATACAGTGTTACAGATGACTGCAAAAGTTTTCCAAATATTTCTGTATTCCTATTTCTCACTATTCACCTGGAGTAGTTATATCTCAAGATCTACAAAGCCACTTTCTTGTTTATTTTCTTTTGTAACCTGAAAACTGTATTCTTTATTACACTCTATTCTCCCTCTATGGTAATAAGGAGACAAACATAAAATGTTCCTCAGCTGAAGAGGTTACTTCGGGAGATGTGGCAGAATGTATTTGAGGGATGAGAAAGGGGGCTTCATCCAACCATAAGAATAGCCCTTCTGCAAAGGCTTTGTACTTGTTGCTTGTTAAAAATGGAAAATATTTTTTCTTGCTGAGATTAGGAGTAGATCAAAGCCTCTGCAGATGATGAGCAGAGCTGAACTGACATGACACATCTGTGAGGAGTTGTGCTGACACAAGGAAAAATGCCCAGAAATTGTTGACTCAACACCAGAGCTGTTGACACTTGGGAAAGACAGAGGTAGAACACCTATCCTTCTTAGTACTCCTCAAAACACAGATTCACTGCTTCTTCATGCCAGATTGCTGATCCTGGGATATAGGAAAGAATCACCACAGATGTTTCACCATTTACAGGTACCCCCACATACACCATGATATTTTTAAGAGCCTTAAGGAGCCAACTTCAAAGACAAAAATTTGGCCTGCTGTTATGAATAATGGGTTTGGGGTGGAAACTCCCAAAAGACATTTTAAGTATAACCGCTCCAACACCTGAAGGCAAGAGAGGGAAAACTCACAGCTATGACCAGATATTGGAGGACACCTGCTGTCAACTTGTCCTCCAGTTGTAGTTTTTTCTTCCAAACCAGTGTGTGATCTTCCAAGACTGTGCTGCACAAAACACGTTAAGAAGGTACATCCCCTGCTTCGACAAGCAAAAATTGTGTTTGATGATGAGGAAAGACAATACAACTCAGTTTTAGCAATTATTCTGAAAGCATGAGTACAGGGGAGTAAACCACAGATTTAGATCTGTACCTTCCTTCTCATAGACTGCTGTTCTACAGGTTATCTCAGCAATGAAATTTAGTCACATACATTTTTTGCAATGAAACTTATTTTGATAATTAAAAGAATAATCGTACAACAAGATAATAGGCCTTCTGGGTAGGTAGAAAATCAGTAAATGTCTCATATCATGAATTAACTGCACAGCTTGATCTTCATGAGTAAATTTAGGAAATATGGACTATATGAAAAAAAATATTAGATGAGTGTATTATTTAACTAAATATATTAAATGAGTAGGTGTTTTTTCATACATGATTAAATTTGAGGGATGAACTAAGTGGGTGTTTACAGGAATTATCCTGAAGACTATGCAATGCTTCTGCTTGCGATTTGCAAGACAAGTTGGACAATACACATATTAACTTCACCATCTGGGCAACATGTGTATGAGAATACAAGACTGCAATTACAACAGCTGATAAATTGAAGATGTAGTCTGGAAAAATAGATTGCAATTCAGTACAGAAAAAATGCAAAGTTCTGTCTTTTTACAGAAAAAAGAATGAACTGCATGAAAGCATAAGAGTAAGGCAGAAAATCTGCAGAAAAAAAAAAAGGGATTTAAAATGAGTCACCAGAAAAAAAGAAAAAGAAGTTGTTAAAAAGGCAAACAAGTGCATGTGGGTGTTCTCAAAATAGCAGTTTTAACAGCATTATTTCTGAGTAAGGTTATGTCTTCAGCATGTCCCGTGGCCAGCTTGGTACTGGAGAACAAGAAGGATGTGCTGCTGGAAAGACACCAAAGGACAGTAGTGAAAATGATAAAGATTAAGGATGGACATCTGGGGGAAAAATGAAGGTGTTCTTTATTTTTGGTTCAATAATGAGAAGAGAAATTTTACATAACAGACACCTTAAAGGAGGAAGAGAACAAGCTCTTCCTTTTGTCTGCCTGTCAGATAGGAACAGATGCTCTTGAGTTATAGTAAGACAAATGCAGGCACAAGAAAGAAGGATAATGCAGCTCTGGAGAAGTACTCAAGGCTGCACTGGAAATACCACCTGAGAAATTTTTAAGAGCAGTTTGGAGAAATTCCTATCAAGAATGGCATAATAATAGATCATCCAGTCTCAGAGTAGACAACAGAGTGGATGACTCCATGAGTTATTTTCCATTCTAGTTATCTGTATTTCCAAGATTACACTCACATTTGACTGTATTTGTATTCCATTAGCTGAGACGGCCTTACACTGGATTTTTAATATTTCTGTACTTGAAACACAATGAAATATCTTCATTCCCATCAAATCTTTGTCCAAAACAAAAGAACTATCTCATCTGACATGTGCCTGATGTATCAGAGGATAGCTTTATCCATTTCTTCCTGATTAATTATAAATGTATGTTAAAAACTTCATATACGTTTGATGGATTTGAGCTTTTGATCATTTCATCCTCTCCTTGCCTTCAGTCTGCCATCTGTTTCTCTGGGGACATCTCTCACAATCCAGTCAGCTGAGTAGTGGTTACCAAAAGGTATCTGTATCCAGCAAACAAAAGAACACTCATTATGGAAGTATATCCTCTCTCCCCTCTGTGGGCAACAGGTAACATCTCAGTTAGAGACACAGGAGATGCCTCTGATCTGCCATTAAAACCTTCACTCTGATGTCCGGTGATCATACTGCTATCTTTATGGTCACACAGGGGGTTTATCCTCAGCTTTACAAAAGGATGCAGAGAACCCTTTTTAGCGACATAATACCCCAGTCTGTTAAAAATGTTCTTAATGAATTCGAACTAAATGTAAAAGTCTATGAAATCAAAGGACGGTCTCCATTGATTTCAGCAAGGTTGAAACATACCCTTTATAGGCAATCTCCCTTCTGTGCTGACTATGCATTGGTTTCTGCCTTTGTGATCCATAATAATAAAGGAATCCAGAGACTTATTTCTGAAAAAAGAAAAAAGAAAAAAAAACAGTGGAAGAATATTTTAAGAATAATATTTCTGCTACCATTTGTTTCCCTTTGAAAAGTGTGCCTTATTCCAGCTAATAAATGACTAAGGCATCCCAGTCTCCCAGTGATAAAACCTTTACACAGAACTGCACTACCGCATACTCTCTTCTCTTCTGCTTAATGTTATTTAATGTGAATTTTCTGCTGAGAAAGCACGGGTAGCCTAGATAAAATGGAAGTATTGCAAACTTGGCTGACAGTAAAATGGTATCTTTGCCTGCTCCTGACTATAACAGTTATATCAGTGATCAGTGACATTTCTGCTTTGCATTTTATACATCATTCACTTCTCTGTATCCCAAATAAGTCTCTGCAGTGTGACGTATCTGTAAAATACCAATATTTTACACAACACTGCCCGGCACTATCACAGGACTGCAATTTCTTCACTGATAGAAAAAATATATATATCATACTGGAAAACCGTGAACAGCTGCAATTTTAATTTAAGCGTTTGAAAATTCTCTGTTGCCTCGTAACATGATTTCAGACAGCAGTGTTAGTGGTTTGCATTGCACACTGCTGAAGCAGAGCACTGAAGTGCAAACATTGGTTTCATCCAGCAGTGATCATTCAGTTGGGAGCCAGAAGAAAGTCTGCCTGAAGAGAACTTTGTAAGAAATCCACTGTGACAAAATGGGAATGTGTCTGGGATTTTTCACAGTACTTGTTTCTGCTCACTGCCCTGCTCCTACTGATTAATGCGTGGTTCCTCAAAGCCTAAAAGATATATGGTATGACAGGTAGGCTTTTTTCCTACAGCCCTGAACTTTGTTTCTTTGAGATGTTCTTGCTGATCCAGAAAACTAAGCAAGTCTTTCTGTGGCTGTGAACTTCTGCATGCACTACTTTTGCAGACAGGAATATTATATTATTAATATATTTTTTTATATACCTGAATCACAGACAACTTGGGGATGAGCTGTCAGTGAGGTGCACAGAAATGAAAAATAGCATTTCCTCCAGCAACTGCCTCACATTAAAAATTGTTTTGCAAACTTGTGGAGTGGTGGCTGGGCTTGGTTTGCATTCAGATGGCTTTTCCTCCTCAGGAAAATGAGTACTTTGCAGTCTGCCCAGAGCTGCTGAGCAAAACAAAGCCCAGGCAGAGTCTGCCTCATAGACACGCACATTATCACATCTTTGAGCTGATAACCACAGCCGATGGTGTATGAACGAAGGTGCCATGCATGTGGTGATTATGCAATATGTATCCATTCTGTCCAACTCTCATTAGCATCAGCATGAGCATCTTATCAGACCGGGCTGCTTCGCAAACAAATGCTGCCAGGCTGCTGGAATTATGTGCGCAGTCAGATGCTCATTTTTAGCTTTTTCATCGTGGCTGAAGACAGCACCACTTGATCTCAGCAAAGTTATTTTAAAATCTGAGAGTTTGCCAATGTTTCTTTTTAAAGGATCACATCTAGTGTGACTCATTACTCCTGGATTTCATTTGTCAGGGCAGCCAAACAGTCTAGCTTTTACATTCCCACTAGCCATTATCTCTGTTTGTTAACAGCTAAATGGCTGATGCACAGATATGCATTATTCCTGTATTTTCTTACAAGGAGAGAGCTGGAAACAAAACAGCAAAACAAGAATCCAGAGGTATACAATAATCCATAGCTTTTAGAGAAAAAAATGGCTATTGACTGGGAATTTTTATCTACAGTACAGTTTACTAGCTGTTAGCTCTGGGGGGTTGATTCATTCATTTTCTTTCTCTTTGGATTATACACTGCATGTGCTGAAATAAGGTCTTGTGCCACTGACACCATATGTTAAATAATCATTACTAGCAGAAATCAATACATTAATTCCGAATACATCAATTGGTTTCCACAGTATGATCTTTGTTCATCAAACTAACACCAGGATCTGCTTAAAGAGGAGTATGGGAATTATCCTGTATGTATTCAGACATCCATTTCAACAAGAGAAGGTCGATCCATTGGACGCTCAATGCTCCTGATTTTAGGTAAATACTCCAGTGAGCTGTGGTCTAAATCACTGTAAAATGTGACTTCAGAAACTCTTTGATTAGCTGATGTGGACTCTGAACCATGTAATTATAAGATCAAGCACAGTTGGGGTGGAATTCATTAGCCAACACATTAGAATTACCTTTTGATAAGCACAGAGGGAAAATCATTGTTGCTCCACACAATAGGTGTTCTATACTTTGCGCCTTTCATGTTTGCTGTATGTTGCTGCATCTACTTGTTTTCTGATTAGCAGTGAATGATGTGACGATGATAATGATAATGATGATGATGACGATGTTACATAGTTATTCAAAACAGTTTCATGCAATACTTAGAAAATTCCTGCTTCTAGTACATGATGTTAAAGCAAATATAATTCAAAAGGTTTCAAGCCATTGATATTTCACATTTATTAAAAGATACCCTTTAATAAACTGCTCCATTATAGGAGTAGCATCAGCAGTAGAAAGAAAGAGACTTTTAAATTGTTACTGTGACCAATAAAATCAATTTAATTAATTTGTTGTATAAGCAATGCAACTTAATGTTTGCTACTTATAGATCTATTCATTTAAAGCTGGTAGATCTAAAGTAGGCAAGATTTCACTCTGAAAAACAAACAGGAACATCATCCAAGGTATAGAAGACCAAGTTGTTCTAGGAAACAGCAATTGCATATATGTGTGTGCCTACATCTGTAAGGCAGCTGTTGAGTTGAGTTTGCAATGAACCAGGCAAGCAGAAATTCTGTTGTAATATGAGAACGAATTAAGGTAATATTATTACCATAAATGTACATGGTAGAGCTGCATAAAACTATTACTTCTTCTGTGAGGATGCTACCCTTTGAGGTCATAATATAATTGTGTTAGTTAGAAGGAAGGACAAATGAAAGACTAATTACATTATCTAGCTGGTAAAATAAATAACCTTTCCATGATGACAATTAAATATTATAACCACAAATTTTCACCATTATTAGAAAAAAGTATTGAACTACATCTGTGATTAAAATTTTGGCATTTTTTTGTTAAGAAAAAGTGCTAATGGGTATTGTGCACAATCAAACTGTTTCTCTACCCTTTCAAACTATTATGTAGTGATAACACTAACACATGGAATAATTTAGATGATAGTTTTAGGTCTGGAAACATTCTGTATGATTTAGGAGTCAACAGAATTTGCGTATTTAAAATGCCCTTCAAAAAATCATGTGTAACAACTTGCTAGCACATGTACAACACCAAGAGATCACTTTTCATAAATTCACGAGTTTGGCACTCTTCTACTCTCCCTTAATCCAAGCATGCCAGCAAGTTAATAAACCTCTGGACTTTGGGGTTCAGCTATTCTCTCTGGTTATGTTGCATATCATTGTCAGAATGGACATAAGGTGGCCTGGCTACGGACCAGAACAGACAGCATATGTACATCTTAATATACCTTCAGTTTTGCTGCAACAATATTACATGTCTGGGTACCCATTTTATATTGTCAGCTCATAATAAGGGTGAGAAGAGAGCTTAAATCTTCATTTTTCCTAGTAAATCTCTGCATGGTATGAATGACCACACCAAGGTCAATTCTCCCTATGAATGGGCTGATAAGGTATTTCAGCATATATTTTGTGTAGGGAGAAGTTGATGAATTCATTCCTAATACATCACCTTCATGTCTCAGATGACAAGTCCAAGTCAACAAGTGTGGCTCATGGGCACCATGGCAGTAGTATTCATGGGCTGTGAGTACTTGAGCACAGTGCATTTTTTTTTCTGCTGAGTGACCTTGAGCAAATCATTTCTTCAGCTATAATATTAGGAAAATGACTCATTCTTCAATTTAAAACACTTTAAAATCTATGCCTGAAAAACTCCATGTGAAAACCAGCTATTATTACCCAGTGGTGTGAGGATCTGTTTGAAGTCCCCCTCAGACAATATAGGATCTATTGTTCTTTATCTTCACTTCTCCTTTTGTCATCATTCCTTTCCTCCCACAAATCTATTCCCATACTCAACCTTCAGGAGACTGCACTCAAAGCAGATGCAATAAGCAGCCTAAAATAATCACTTCAGTTTAAGGCAAGTAAAGAGATAGAGAACAAGTCAATAAACAAGCTGACGAAGATTCTGCCCCGCAACCCAAAACAATCCTATAAAACTACGTATAATCCTCATACCCTATTTCTTCTGCAGTCCTTCCTCTTTTCCTCCTTGTTTTTCTGTTGTTATTTGACATGCTATATCTGCTTCAGTCCAAATGCCCTTAAAGGCAAGGGCTGTATGTTTTTCCTATCTTTATTGTGTCTCCATATAAAAGTAGGAATGAACATTACTTTTGAAATATCTTCAAGAGAACACTTTGATGATTTACTGTTCTGCATCTTTGTAAACACTTTGTTATCTCCCCTGCAGGGAATCAACTGCCTCTTTTGGATCTTTTGTCACTGATACTTTCTGAGTGTTCCTGGTTTGTCTATCACAGAGCTGAAATGAGTGCCTTTAAAATAATTTGCTTCATACTGATTTATTTCTTGCAGAGTCACATTACCCCACAGCCGATTCTCACTGCCCTTTGCACATTTACTCACGCTGCTTGGTGCTACTGCTGGTTTCCTGCTCCCTCTCCAAGGAGAATGCTTTTTTCACTGTAAGACTGCACCTGATTTCTGAAGAAACCTAAAGGCTATGTTCGCAGCAGCATAAGAAAAAGCAAGGGTCTGTGTGGCACCATGTCCTTGGCCCTTGGTGGCATTCCCAGGACACCTTGGTCTTTGTGACCCACACTCCTATCTTTATCAGCACACAGCAGACATTTGTTCCTTGAGTTTCTCAGGTTGTTTCTTGAACTCATTTATAATTTTGGCTTCCAAAGCATCCTGTTGTAATGGCATTTACAGGCTGTGCATTATGTGAAGGCATACTTTTTCTGTAAAGCCTGCAGTCTGATAGCCTCATTTGGTGCCTCCGTGTTCTTGTCTTATGAGCTATAATAGCCATCATTCCCTCCCTTTCCTCTTGCCATTCATCATTTTATAACTCACAATTTCTTTAAAACTCTTTTTTTTTAATGTGTTGAAAAGTGCTATTCTGTTTAATATCGTTTTGGACAGAGCCCATCTCAAACCTCTTCCTCTCAGCCCTTCATTGTAACTTATCCTTTCTGAGCTGGGGCATCACTGTCATGCCTATCATTTAAAACCAGGGTTTTAAATGCAGTGCAGTGATATAATGATGTTTTCTCTCCTGATTCCTGGCCTGACTAATATACTAGCAGTGTATATTTATAATATCCTGGGCAGGAGGGGAAGGTTGGCTGCTATTAACCTCAGAATGAACATTTTCAAAGGAGTATCCACATAGACTCCTGTATTCCAACAGATCATTATTACTAGATAGCATATTTTGCATGTAATCCTGCTATTCATTTATGCTATCTTCCTCTGGATGGATTTTACTGAGAGAGTGGCAGCTCCTGATCCCTAAGAAACACAGGTTCTGATGCAAATAGTAATAGAAAAAGAAAACATGTTTGTCTTTATGTAGCTTATCTTTATAAAGATCATGAGCTGTGTGAATAATTATTGGTGAAGAGTAGAAGCCTTACTCTGTCACTTAGCTAGAATGACCTATATAGTTCATATCAGTTAACTCTCCTTCCCAGAGGCTCCCATTAGAACCACATAAGTTGATCTTTGCCATTTTTCCCTGCTTTCTTCTCATTTTCTCTGAGTTTCAGTTTTCAGTGCAAACAAAAGTCAAAAGTGAAATGACACCAGACTTCACAGTGAAGACGCATCTAGTTCTCATAACTCATCTGTGTGTCTTGCAGTGGGAGTCTACAGAAAGGGATGGAAGGAGGAGAGGTGACTGATAATTCCTCCAATATGTAAACAATTAAAAAAATACATCTTCTCCTTAACTCTGTGTGGACATTAGCTTAATGGTATTAAAAAGTGGAGTAGAGGTTAGGAAAATATTTAAAGATTAGTTCAGGAAATGCCCTCAGTAAACAATCTAGGAAGCTGGTGGAATTTTTCCCTGGGAATTTTTATGAAACAAATACTTCTTGGGAATTATTCAGATATATTCATCCTACCTCAGTGCAAAGCATTGAACTGGACACTAGGAGTTTCTTCTCTGTTCTGCCTTTCCTCGAGATATAAATTAGAGCTGAAGGAACTGCATGACCAAGCCATAGCTCCCAACCACATTATATATGACTAATTGGTTCAGCAATATCAGAGAAATGCTCCTTTTCATATTTTTAAAGTGGCAAGCTTCAGAAATCTGTCAGTAAAATAAAGCCTGTAAGAGAGCATTCCATCTGGGCAAACCTTTTTTCCCGTATGTAAGTTCCAGTGAAATGTTTTATGTATGTATTCTTTGGAAAACATCTAGCAGAAACAGCTGTGTGTGCTGCCCACCTGCTAAAGCCTACAATCTAGTGTTATTTCAATTAGATTTGATTGCAGGAAAAGTTTATGAAACAGCTATCAATGATTTCATGCCATCTGGCTTCCGCTTTTCTCCTGTTTAGAGAAACCCTGTGTTTACATTGATTGGCCTTCTATATATACAAGCATGATTGAGTTTTATTATTCTTTTTATTTGTCTGATAGCAGTGTGCTTTATGCTGTACGAACTTACAATGGAAGAGAAGCCATCAAAGATTCAAGCCGTGAAGTTCAGCTTAGATGTATACAAGGCTTCATCTGAGGACATAGCAGAACAGAAATTGTATTTATGAAAGTCTGATTTATTAATTAGAATAGAGAGTTTCTACTGAGGGTAAAACACACTTCTTTTTTTTGGTCATGTAATAAATTCTAGAGTGATACAGTACTGTGGTTCATTTCCAGAGTCAGCAGAAAGAAACAGAAGCTTTATGAGGCATGGTTCCAGCCAAAGTCACATCGTGAGTGGGGTTGATTACCTCAGGAGACTCTTTTCTCTCTTCATCATCATGAGAGCTTAGACAGCCAACCTAGTTTGGAGGCTTACCTTCTCAACTTCTAAAATCAGTAGAAGATTTTAGAAAAAAAGGAGAAGAGTCCTCCCTTGACTACTAATTTCTCTGGCAATTTTTAAACTTCCATTTTAAAAATGCCTTCCCATAAGCTATTTTTGCTTTTAGCAGCATTTAAAAATTCTTTCTCATGTCAGGTGGAATCTGAATACATTAGTCTTTTAAAATGCTAACATCATTTTTATTTTTCTTCCCAGATTCTTCATGCTTTTGTTGACAGTGAGGATTTGGTATGTAAAAGCCAATATGAAACTGGCTGTCTCATTGGCAGAATAAATTCCTCTTCTAGCTTTGACTTGGACTCAATTATGGCAGGGTTTAACACTGGTTTAGTTAAACTTGATGTTTCAAACTGAAACAGAAAGGTTCATCCCTGTTTTGATGAACCGCCTCTAGAAAATAACACTGCAAACTGACCCAGCCATCCTTTGTGTTTGTCCCTCCTGATATGAACCAAATTTAGGAACATGACTGGACTCTGGAATTAATATCATCTGCTCCCACTCTGCTTACTTAAAGTTCGCTTGTGCCACTTGCCTCCTCCTTTGCAGAAGGATAACATGTTGTGTGAGGCTTGCAGAAAGGCTGGACATATGTTAGGTTGTCAAACTCAGTGGTCTGGAGGAATCTCTTCTCTTTGGAAATGCTATAACCTTTTGAAACTTTGTAAAAATAAGAGCATTCTTCCATTAGAGGATACAGACCTCTTCTAAGCTGACATTTCAGGGTTTCTTCTATAGCCGTGTACCTGCCTGGAATGCTAGATTGGTAGAAAATAGATTAAGAGAATTTGGATAAAACCGGTGAGAGAGGGAGTAAGAGGGGGTGAGAGGCAAAGGGAGACTTTGGTGGACAGTGTCTCCCATTAATTTTTGTGTAACATTTCATTGCTTTGTGCAACCACAGTGCAGGGATTTCCATGTTATAAACCAGTGTGCAAGCATATGATGAAGCTTCAGAGGAAATTAACTGTTTACATGCCATGCAGACCTGGCGCCAGGTACTCACAAGAAGACATACACTCCAACTTATATGTCCTACTGTCTTTTAAGAACAGAGTGAGAACATCAGTTGTCTGTGCACTTTCCTTGCTTTCGCTATTGCAACAACTTTTCAAACATTTTACTCAGAAAAGAAAAATGACAGAAGCCAGGTGGGAAACAATATACTGTTACTGCATTTTTAAATCAAATATTTGAAGACAGTGAACAATTCTTTTCAAACCCAATGAAAGAGGGGGAAAAGACAAACACATTTGCTTTTGCAGATTCTCTTATGAATTATTTACTACTTTGCTAAGGCAACTTATGCTAATAATATTGTAATAAGCAGTGCAGCTCTGACTTCTGTTTGGCTGAGGACATACCTGGGGAGAACTCAGGAAACATTGCTTCAACTTCCCAAAATTCTCTGAAATACAAATAGTATAATGAACCCAGTATTTCTGAAGGTATATTAATGTAAAAGGATATAGAGGATAGCTCAAGTTTAAAGAGTATCTAAACAGTGATGAACATTTTTCTTCTTTGTTTTAATTATTAACTTGCATGACCAGTCTACATAGTGTCTAGAATAAATATAATCAAAGCTATCTTTAAAAAGGCGGTGTCTGTAAGCACCTTTAAATATAAAGGCAGTGAACCTTACTCTGACAGACTCAGGATCTACCTGGGCCCAGCCTTGCTCTTTCTTTTTTAAAGGGTAAAAAATTGAAGCATAGGAATAGACATGCATACATCAAAGAGAAGGGTGTTATTTACAAGAGTAGCACTCTGCCTTGCTGTAAGCAGCTGTAAGACATTTTGTCTATCTATGCAAGAACATCTAGGAATCAAAATCAGAGACATTTCAAACCAGGGAGTTTAGGAAGCTGAAAGACTTTGGGTATCTGAACTTCAGTGATTTACTTCAAACTCTTGTATGAGGCTGTGGAAGAACCTGTTTTTGTCCCAGACCTTGCATGGCCCAGCTCAGAACTCTGTGCGGAGGTGAATCTTTCTGTAACTGACTGTACACTTTGAAACTATCTGTTTAAGATGTAATTATCAGTAGATTAATTCATATATACCCACATGTATATATAAATGCTTTTAAGTTCCTAAATGACAAAATTGACATTTGTCCTCAGTGCTAATTCTCTGGACTTGGTGGGCCAGATTATGTGTAAAGTAATGAACATGAATCCAAGTCTTAGCAGGAATAAGGTTTGATCACAAAAAAAAAAAAAAAAACAAAAAAAAAAAAACCAACAATCTCTATAACTGCCTGTTCTATGAAATGTAACAAAAGTGAAGAACACCCTGTAAAAAGTGGAAGAACACCCACCCTCACTAACACAGAAAACAACAACCCTGGTGACAAGCTAATACAAATATTCTGAAAGAACTTGAGTTATTACCATGAAAAGAATATCAGCAATACAATCGGCAATTTGAGGAACAGAGACCATCATTAAATAAATACATGTGCAAAACAGAGTCTAGTATTATTGCCAAAAATAGACCTGCAGAATATGGAAGTGATTAAGCTAATTCATTTGAAAACTTTTTCTTAATCTGAGCCCATCTGATCTGAGATGTTCAGTAGGAACAAACAACATTAGGTATACATATATATAAATATATATATTCTGTCTGTATTTGGAATAGATTTCAAGTGTAGGAAAGTGGATGAGAATCTGAAATTAAGCTTGGATCATTACCTCAAAAAAAAAAAAAAAAAAAAAAGAAAGAAAGAAAAGAAAAAAATCCAATAGAAATATTTTGTTACCAAACCTTAAACCATTATAGGTTTGTTAGAAAGTTAAAACTCAGATTTGTCAGGAGATGAAAATGGTTTGTGAAATGTCTTGAATAGGTGAAGGTATATTTATAATTCTCCACTGAACCCATGCAGATCTTTTTTTTTTTTTTTTTTTTTTCTGCGTGGTTTCAGAGTGATATGAAATAACATTTTGTGGCTTGACACTTTCATCTGTGTTTCACCATGGGAGGTTTTTATAATTCCGAATAGATCTTCCGCTGGTGTAAATTTTATTCCAGCTGAGCATCTGGTCCTTATTTTCACTGATTTTATATTAGTCAAATAAATAACAAAACTGTGAAGAAATATGTTCATAAAATGATCATGGTATTCAAAATATATTGCTTGAAAAGAATTATATCAAAACAGATAATGGATTACAAAGACGAAAGATTTCCCTTGTCCTGCCCTATATTGCCATGTTAGACAACAATTTAAGAGAATAGGGACAACAGGAAAACTTGAGGAGTGCAGATCATTACATGGAACCTGATAGCAAAATTTACATCCATCTCATCATCTCTAACATCCAGAATATGACTTGTTCCTATTCTAATATATAGTGTGCCTCAGAAACCATCAATTTCTGATGTACTTTCTGTTGCCTATTGGTGTTAACTATGCACAGAACCAGCTGAAGAAGCACAGCCATTGCCTCCAGATGCCACATGGGCTGAACTACAGAAGAGTTAAGCACAGGTTTAGAGGACTGCCTTCTTGAACTTGCTTGGTGTTCATACAGGGTCTCTGCAAGTGCATAAACACACACTGCACTGCCAGAACCATAACTTCACATGGTGTTACAATGAGACACATACTCAAGTTTTCACTGTTAATATGTAGAGGTATTATGTAGCCCAGATTGCTGGGAGCCAGAGGTTACAAAGCACTCACACGCTTCATTGTTAGACCTGTCATAGAGCTCAGTCATAGAATCACTGAGTCATAGACTTGTGACACTGAGGGACATAGTCTAGTGGGCACAATGTTGATGGTTAAATGGTTTGATCTTCGTGGTCTTTTCCAAGCTTTATGATTCTATCAGTCTATGATACAGTTTGGAAAAGACTTCAGAGATCAACAGGTCGAACACTAGTCAACCCAACTTATTGAAACTCATCAATAAACTATATCTTTTATTCCACATCCACACCCTCAAGCAGTTAGAAGAAACTGAAGGGCATTGAGCAGCATTTGAACACAATGACCTTAATATTTAAAGTACTTCTTTTAAAAGTAAAGCTGTCCTTTGAAGAAAATACTGGGTGGTGTGCCATCCTGCATTAAATCTGATCTGAGAAAAAAAATCAATTAGCAATGAGAATGGATAACTCCAAGATACATTTTGCAACAAGAGGACAAGCATAGAGAGGGAAATTTAGAATGATAGCTACATCAAGCACAGCAGAGTTGATTAAAAATTTAGCAGTTCCACTGATGAATGTCCTAGTTCAGATTTGGAAAACATCTATGAACTTAATTTTCCACTGATTAAATAATCATTTTATAAACCATGTATAATTCATGTAATGTTAACTTGACTGTCTTGTGAAATATGACTGCAGCTAAACAGTTAACACATGCCCAGTGGAACAGGACTTGCAGCGTACCATTAGCATCAGCTGGACAGATCAACCCCTGATCTCAGCTACCTGATTCATTCACTTTTTCCACTGTAACTGAACATATCACTACAAATACCATATGAGGTGCAGAACCAGATCCCCAGTAAAAGAGTTTCCAGGTGAGATTTTAAAGGTTGTGCCTGCATCCAAGGTTCAGTATATTCATACAAAACCTGCACTTGACAGATGCTGAACAGCAATTGATCTTAGCTGTATCCTCAAGAAGTGAGGAGCAATCATAATTGATTCCAGAGGAAAAAGTATCCTCCAAAGTGAAAACTGGGATAAGGTTATCCTTCACTGACTTCTAGATGGTTGTGGTGTGAAAATATATTATGTCCTGGAAAAAATAACTCAGCTTTGCTGCAGAATAATTTCCACTGAAGTCCAGACACAGAATTAGCCATGCATCTATGGATGCAACTATGGATGATGTCTTTTTTAAAATGTATAGCAGCAAATTGTTTATTAAAAAATACTTTTACAGTCAGGCAAGAAAGATTGTCAATGGTAGGGTTAGAGAAAGCTTTGAATTCCATCTGTCTTGGTGAAAAATCTCAGAAGAACTAAGCTGGAAAAATGTGAATACACATAGACTAGAATTTAGGAGACCATTGATAATTATTAGAAGGGTATGCCAATCACCATAGTAGCAACTAAACTGGAGTTCAGTAGGCCTACAAAATGAGCAAGATGGTGTGGAATGTGGATGTGGTGGACTCACAGACCTCACTCATACTGAGTGAAAGGAAGATTATTTACTTTGTATTTAAATCAACAGAGAAGAGCAAAGAGAGATGTAAAGAGATTGGACATCCTGCATTAGGTCAACAAATACAATAATTTTTAATTACACTATTTTTTAATTAAACCAGAATTAAACTACTTCAACTGGCATTTTAAGATCTCTCTAGAAAGAATGAAACCTTAAAAATACTTAAAATCTTGCATGATTTCAAGTGTTTCTAAATGTGGTTTTTAGTTTCTTGCCAGTCAAACATTGTTTTCTTTATACTACAACCGATGTGAAGCAATCTCGCCTATTTTTGAAGGAATGGAAGAAATGAATATCCCAATTATAACTTTTCCAAGTGTTCTCATCATAAAACCAAGTAAAATCCAGCAAAGCTGGGCTGGCTCACAGCTTTGAAATGTGCTTGCGATTTGTTGTAAATATTGAAATCACATTTGCCTTGCAGTTTTGCCCGGGTTTCATTATGAGGTGTTAGTTTCACTGATGCCTCAAGGACTGTGAACTCAGATTCAAACTAGTGAGAACTTTGACATGCACATTTGCAAAATATTTGCAGTGAAGCATTGCATGGTTTTGGCTCTGCCTGATACCTCTGAGCAGCTGCCCTGGGTTCTAGAATTTGGAGGCATTACAGAAGCCAGAAGCATATTAAAAAAAAAAAAAAGATAATGTATGTGAACTACAGTCAGACTTCTCCAGACATCTTTCCAGTTTTCTTCACTTCCAATTCATGTGAAAATATCTTATTTTTCCCATCCTGCAGCAGATTCTGTGGTTAGTTTCTACGCTTGTTATCTTGCTCTGAAGATTAATAAAAGCTTGAGGGAAAATCACAGGATGGCTGAGGCTGGCAGGGACCTCTGGGCCCATCTGGCCCAGCCCCGCTCCAGCAGGGCCACCCGGAGCAAGTTGCCCATGCTCATGTCCTGGTTGTTTTTGAGGATCTCCAAGCAGACCTAGATGCCCTGTTGTGGATGTCCCTGCTTTGGGCAGGATTCGGAGCAGGTAACACTCCAGAAGTCCCCTCCAAACTCAGCCATCCTGAAATTCTGTGATCTGGACCTTGCTCACTGTCCAGAATTGACAAACAGAGGCAATGTTTCACCCTCTGAAGGTGAAAGGAGATGTTTAGATGGCAGATGTTCCTCAGCCCAGTTGGACCCCTGCTTTTTAAATCACCTTTTTGCTTATGGAGGCAGCAACACGGTCTCAGCTAAATGCTACAATGCTTGTTCTGTCACTGGGTGACATAATGTTGCCATGGCAATGCTTGGCAGAATTTCATAGAGGATTTCTGCATTTCAGATAATGGAATTTAAAAGGGCTTTGGTCTGAACTTTTCAGGGTCATTTTGAAACAGAAGATCCTGTCCTTTTATCTGTTATAATGAAAGGGCAGGGGGGAACACAAATCTGAAGCAGTGCAGTTGCAAGCAAGCCAGGGATAGCTACTTAAAACGGAGAGGAGTTGACCTTCAAGGCACACTAGGCATCCCCTCCACCCATTTATTTCTTTAGTTAAGCTTGAAGCTGTTCTGATGTTTGACTTTTCACTTACAGGCATATGCACTAAAGCACACACATCTCTTTGCAAATTAATAGCTATCATCTGTCATGTAAAATGGTGTTTCAAACTTACCTCACTGGCATTTACCAAGAGGTTTCCTCATCACTAGTTGTCGTTCTCAGGAGGATCAGGAAGTACTCTGAAAAATCAACGGCTTCTTTTGAATAATGGGAACATCTGCTTTTGAAAGTGATGTAATTTCATCGGATCAAATTTTTAATACACACTGTTTATACTCCGTTAGATGACTAAAAATATTTAAAGAGCTGTTAAAATGTCTGTAACTCATGAATTAAAATAATTATCATCTGAAAAGGGAGATTTAGTTTAGATGTCAGGGGGAAGTTCTTTACTGAGAGTATAGTGAGGTGCTGGAGCAGATTGCCTAGAGTGACTGTGGATGCCCTGCCCCTGGAACTGCTTAAGGCCAGGTTGGATGGGGCCCTGGGCAATCAGATCTAGTACTTGATCTAGTGGCTGGCAGCCCTGCCTGTGGCAGGGCTATTGGAACATTATGATCCTTCAGGTCCCTTCCAACCCAAGGCATTCTATGATTATGATTCTATGATTATGAAAAATCAGGTTTAAGTTTATCAAATTTAGCACAGAGTTGTTCTATCATGGGAAGTTTGATTATCTCTGTTAGGCAATAGAAATTCTGTGTGATTTCAATACTCTGATATTTTTCCCAACATCGGTGATGAAGTATGAACATTCTCATTTAAAGAAAGAATAAAAATACGAAGTGAGCTTTTATGTCAATCAGAAAATACCTGTTTCTTATAAAAATGATTTCTCTGGGACTTATTTCCTAAGGACTCAAGTTCTTGCTTCAAGAGACCCTTCAGGCAGAGAGCATGCAGAAGAATTACAGACCTATGGACCTGGTTGGGATACAAAAGAAAATATATAGTAAGCAGTAATAAAGTTAATCTCCAGATTTCTTGCCTTCAGGCAAATGCAGTTTGGCTGCTCCTCAGTTCTGATAATTCTTAGGAAAATGAGGAAGTCTTCAACAGTGATTTCCAAAGTTTGCACTGGTTTGGGCAAGTCTTTATCAGAGTAATTTGCATGAATTGGCACTATGTATTTTTTTATCTGCAACAAGTAAGTAGCAAGCAATCATTTTAATGAACAGATATTCCCAATGATACACAGATATTAATGTCAGCTCTTCAATATTTATTAAATAAGTGTACATTTCCCCATATATAACTGCACAAAAGTGTGTGATTTGTCCCAGAATCAGAGCACGTCCTGAACATTATTTCAAGATTGCGAGTAAACATGGGAAAACTGCAAGGCATTCTCACATTAACTTCTAGCAGTTATAGTTTAAATAACCCCATTAATGTGTGATACTACAAAGTTTATTACAGAGAGCCATGATGAGTGTAACGAGTGAGCAAATGGGAGTACTGCAGAATAAATAACATTCCTTTGCTTACAAACATCCCCATAAGTTACAATAATAAAGTGCATAAAGTGACAACCCATGAAGAGGCATGGTTCAGTTGGCTACACTAAACTTTCCTTCCTAGGCAATAAAAGAAGCTAAAATAAATTTTTTATGTGTAAAGTTAATTTTTCATTATAGCGACTAACAAAAATGCAATCAAAATGTCAGCAAAGGTTTTGGTTTGATTTAGCCCATTACTTTAAAAGATATTACTCATCTCAAAGGTGGTTTTTGACACTCTTAATGTGTTTTTGAAAAATGTTTTATTGTCTCCAGCTCAGACATTCGGAAAGTTTCCACCTTTGTAAATCAAGAGGGGAGAAGGCGGGGGAAAGTGCAGTTTTATGGGTTTGCTTTATCATAGAAAGATTTAGAGTCAAATGTCATTGAAACCTGTTTTGATTGCTTGCAAAAACTCATTTTTACTGGTGAGAAGAGGAGGGTAACAGTTTGCACTTGGGCCAGCGCTTTCTTCTTTGTCCAATAGCTCTTCCAAACGACAAATCCTGTTCAAAGCAATGAAATTTACCAGCAGACTAATCAAGCAGGATTTGTCCTGTAACAAAAATAAGCTTCCACATTGCATTTAAATGTAGTGTATAAGCTCGGGATAAGCTTTATTACTCAAGTTCCATTTGTTAAGGGCAGAAAACTCAGGCAGAATCCAGTCACTGCATAGCAGCTGGTGAGTTCTGGGAAGCTGGTCTGTGAGCTTGTACCTGTATGTCTTGAGTCTGTATATGGCAAAGCACGTGAATAAAATGGTGAACAATTAATACTGTGCAATTTTTGTTTCAGACTAATCATGCTAGTACTTTCTGTTCTGCAAGATTTCACCAGGAAATCTCCGGATCCTGTTGCTGCAAGTTGGAATTTTTATTTCATTAAGAAAAGAAGAAGAAAAAAAAGGAATTTTAAAAAAGCATTCTTTAAAATGAAATTTCAAGTGAAATTTGTCATTTTTTTCTGATGAAATAATGCTTTCTAAGGAAAAATAAATGGGTGGTTACAAGTATGAAAATGAACAAACTGCATTTTTTAATTTATGCTTTGTTTCAGTAAGGTCATTTTAGGTTTGGCTCGCTTACAGAAAACACAGAACTCTGCTGCAGTTCTATCATTTCAGCACTGTGTCATGTTATATCACATAGAGAGTTGCAAGAGAGGGACTAAGAAAGCATTACTTGCCATCTCTTCATCTTCACATGTTATGCACACCTGTAATTCTCTGCAGCCTTCTAACAGGAACCAACACTGGACCAATTAAAAGTAGTAGGATAATAGGTGGAATTGTGGTTTATGTAGCACAGTGGTGTGGGAATAAGGCAGTTGAGTATGGAGCTACATGTATCTGGGATTTTATGCTTTGTCAGATCCCTTTCCTCATTGCCGGAAGGAAACTCTTCCTTATTTCTTGATTTGCTGTGAAAGACTAAGCAAAAAAGTAAACTGGACTACCAAAACAAGCAGTGATACTCCATTTTTTAAATATACATTGGTTAGATACTGGTCAGTATAAGAGACACTGATATGTTACTCATTTTTCTAATACTGACCTTTCTTTCCTTCCATAGATTAGGGAATAATGAGTGTCACCATACAATTAGAATGGGATTCATCTCATCTGGTTTCAACCATCTAAATGTTAGGCATGAATCTATGTTGTTGTTTAGGTGCCCTCTGTGGTCTACAGACAGAAACAAGCACCTTTAGAGAGACATTCATCCCACCTGCCACAGAAATTCCCAAACTACCTTGGAATAAATGCTTGATTTTGAGATTGAAGTCACATAAGATGAATTCTACCCTAAGTCATTTATGGAAACCAGGGAAGTCCTTAGTTTCTGAAGCTTTCTCCAGCTGCTTCATACATGCAGTATTGCAAGTAATAGAGCAGCATGAAAATATATTATCAGTTCCCACCCCTCCCACCTCCCCCATCCCTGGATTTGATTGAAAATAATGATATCCTGCATAAGCATAGCATATTCTCATCATGATGCATGGGAATTTGTGGTGTCAGTACATAACTCAGTGAGAGTTCTGAGAATGTGCTCCATAAAGTTCAAGACCTCTAATCTCTAGACTAGTACATGGTGCCTGGTGAGTAACAGCCTTACAGCTGGAATGGTCTTTCCACAGCTTAGCAAGAGGTGAGGTTTGATTGATAATAGGTGGGGTGCTCACTTCCCTTTGAAACTGTTATAAATCAGTCATATAGCTGCAAAATAAAAAATAAAAAATAAAAGTCAGGATTAGCAGAGGATTTTTCAAAGATATTCGGAGGTTGGAGATACTGTATTGATGAAATTCAGAGGAAGAACTGGGCACTGGACTGTTTGTTTGCCAGCCTTTAAGAATTAAAAACTGATCAATCCTAGGTTCGTAAAGAGAAAAGTACACAGGCACAAAGGGATAGCCCAAGCCTTTTGCACTATCTAGGTCCTGCTGGAAAGTTTCAGTACTACTCACCTGCTCAGGACTTGAACAGGAAAGGAAGAACTCAGTAATTTCACTTTTATGACTACAAGGATTGAGTCTGCCTGTGGTTCTTCATAAGTTCCATAGGTAAAAATATGACACTGTAAGTCAAAGCAAAGGGAAGGAAATGATCTCTTTTAAAGAAAAAACACTGTTAGTGAGATTGCAACTTAACTTCCTTGATCTAAATGAAACAAGAAAATCACTAACAATTATGAGGAATCTCTCTTTTTAAATTGAGCATAGGAAAGACCACAAAGAAGGCCTTATCAGTAAGGAGCAACTAGAAAAGAGCTGGTAGCAGTGTCTATTATTAATGTTTTCCAGCCCATGCCCTGAAGAAATCCCACCTTCTGCTGCTTACTCTCTGCCAAGCTTCAGCTGTTCAAGCTGAAATTTGACATGGCAGGCATCACCCAAAGGGGGTCACAAAGCTCATCTGGGGAAGAAAAGAGATGCTTTTACATCTATAACCACTTCTAGCTGTTGTATAACCCTGGTGGTGAAGGAACTAGTGACTTTCTGCTTATTATCTGTGCCCAGAAATCTTTTATTTCTTCCGCTGAAGGAGCCCAACTTCGTAAGCAAGACTGATATCAGTTGTGCTGTTCAATAACCGGAAAGCTAAACCATTTGCCTGTAGGTCTTCAGAAAAATTAACTCTCATAGGAAATGAGTTATCATCTGTACTTTTGAAAGAAAAATTGTTTAATCTGATTAATTTGGGGTTATGAAAGATATGTGGGATTATGATAATTCATTGAAAACTTCATAAGGAAACCACTGGGCGCTGAACTCAAAGCATGCTAGTGGACATCAACAGTTGTCCTATGCTGCAACATGACAACAGCTGATTAGGAGAGTAAATACCTTAAATGGGCTCAGGGAATGAGTTTCAACTCATTCAAATGTGAATATCTACAATACAGATGCCAGTAACTGAACAAGTTATCTAGGAATCAGGTTATATTGTGTGACACTTTCTAATAGTGGTTTGTCTGATTTATTTTACCTGCTTAAGAGAAATTGCACTGTTACGTAGAAGTTCCTGTTTCTCTCCAGTAAGATGACTGTTAAGGGACTTAGATGTAGACCACTGCATAGCAAACACTGACACTGAGTTGGAGGAATTTCACAGACTGCTTTTGTACTGTGCACAGACCTCTGATGAGTGTAACGTCAATGGGAATGCAGCGGGAAGAAAGCTGGCACTTCAGAATTTGTGAGTTTGCAAAGACAGTGCTGCAGAAATAAATTCACTCCTACCCAGTGTAGGGGAAGTACAGTGTGGAACAAGCAGCAAAGTAAGCAGACTTTCCAATATGAGATGATTAAATACATTACAGCTAGAGGTAGAAAATGTCTTTATTGTGCAGAGGAAAATGAGCAGTGTGAAAATGGTTTCCTTTTACATGTGGTAAGTTATATATACAATAATATTATGTATGATAATTGAAATTATTCTGGGAAAGAGTTCCCAAAAGCCAAGAACTGTTGTCACCTGAAGAGTCACGTATGTGCTGCAGTTCACACGGTATTTGATCCATTAGAGAATTTTGGTACAGTTTTCAGTGTACCAGAAAATTTTCCTTTATTAAGCTGGTGGTTAGAAAGTTTGTACTATCATTTTCTATCTTTGTCTCATTAATTTTATCTTTTAGACTTCTCTTTTCTTCTCTCTGTAGACATAGTATTATGTTTTATATCTTAAACTTTTAGGAAATTGAAAATGAAATCAGTTCAAGAGAATTAAATTTAGATTGCTCAGTTTTGAATGACTGTAAGATTCATTACTGAAGAAATTTTTGGAAATGTTTGATATTATTAAGCAGTAACTTAAGGACAGCCATGTGGTGAAGTATAGAGCTAGGCATCAGGGGAATTGGATTCACTGCTCTGCTGCAGGTTTTCTTTGCAAGCTGATGTAAAACTCTATGTTCCCATCTGTACAAAGGGAATAGTTATTCTACCTCTGTCTGCATTGTCTAGATGTCCTGCAAGCAGCTCTTCAGAGGTACGTTTGTTCCTCATCTGTAAATACACCATAAGAGTAAAACCTTTCAATATATTCTTTTTCCAGGCAGGAATGATTTTATAATACATTTGATTATAATACATTTGTACTGTGTAGCAATGGGATATGAATCTACCTGTATCTCCTTCTGCTACAGAGATACAGGTGTTAACAATAGTTAATGATATTAACAACTTTCAATTGTGCTTGTAAGATCCTTCCTACATCTTTGCTCTGGGTTGAGGAACTCCCCATTGTCTACTTTAGCAATGGTAAATACCACAGTTGCACAAAATCATTATTGTTCTAGTTGCTAGCAATTTATTCAAGGAACGTCTTATGAGTGCAAATAAAGCAGTCAGGTGTCTGCACTGAGTAGTTTATAAACTACATCAGAGATAGCACAGCAAGACATGAACAACAGAGAGGGAACACTGGAATTCAGTACCTTTCATAGAGGCATTTTTATTCCTTATTCTTTTCTTCCTGTACTCTTTCTTTTTGCTATCGCGGAGTCTAAATCCCGGTGGGTGGGTGGGTGTGCAACTTCTGCAAGTTCTCCAAACAGAGGGCAAAATACACTCAGCTGAAGTTTAGACTAAGATATATCAAAAGTCTTGGAGAAGATGAACTGTGCAAGAAATTGATTTGTCTTGGCAAAACCTTTAATAAAATGCCCTGTCCTGAGAAAGAATCATCCCCCTGTG
This sequence comes from Cyrtonyx montezumae, assembly GCF_038088225.1. NCBI lineage: Eukaryota > Metazoa > Chordata > Aves > Galliformes > Odontophoridae > Cyrtonyx > Cyrtonyx montezumae. Next base: position 55,025,512 of record NW_027071936.1, read on the forward strand.
AAGGATATGGATCAGACATCACTTGAAAAAACAGAGGCACAGATAATTTAGGCCCTCATATAACGAGTATTAGTATTAGAAGATTCCTACTGAGCCTTGGATCACATCTCTTACTGGTCTTTGCAACCAAGAAAACCATTTCCCCTTTTCTCCTTGTAGCTTATCATCCTTAGCTGAAACTGTGCTTTCCACATACAAATTTACAGGAAGAAGTAAAGGAATTTGAAGAGGTCTTGACCTCCCCTGCTCTAAAACCAGCTGGTGCAGCATGTCCTACAGCATCACAAAATAGGGTTACAATTGTTCTGAGAGACCCATTCATTAAAGTAGACATCTGGGAGCAATGAGGCTCATTCCTGACTTAGACTTTGATGTACTCCTGTCTATCCACCTACCTGCACATACTAAATATAACTAAGAATTGTTGAGAAAATACTGGAATATGAGAGAGCATGTAAGCTCATGGGGTAGAATGCAAGCCCACCACATTTTGCAAAGAAGCTGTGGAGCCTGTGTATGAGTTGAAGACAGAGGAGGGAGAAGTTGCTGTAAGTTTTTTCCATTACAAGATTTCACTCTAAAAAAGAAAATGCCACCCCAGAGTTTGGTGTTAACTTAGTTATCTTACAGACAACTCAATTTGAAGAAGAATTACAGTTTAGAAAGCAAAGAAAAGAGTCTGTCACCGTGACTAACAGCAGTCAGTGTTTCTGACTGGGCAGAAATTGTTAGGAGGGTAGAAATGAAGAAAGGTAGAAAATGTTAGAGGCTGAACTACTGTCAAAATCCTTGGCAAAGCCATAGAAGGTTTCTCTGTGCTTCATCAATAAACTTTGGATCAGGTCTTTCGTTTTCGCTTTGTGTGCTACTGGAAAAGAAATTAGTCACCCCTTCGGAAGGCAGTGTGGCCTCCATGCCAGGTGGACTGACGATTGCATATTGCTGTGTAGGGCATATTATACCTCTGCACTTTTCTTATCAAAATGTCAATACTTTCTCATTGCCTTTGAGTGTTCCTAGGAAAGTATATACAGGCTTCAGGAAATGAAAGTCATGAGATCCAAAGGACTGAGATAGGTGCTCCCAGGAAAAGGCCTGAGGTAGGGATGGGAACTTGAGCAGAAGGACAAATGAGCTGTTACTTTTCTAAGGCTGCAGTTGCAGTGTTGAAAGGCATAAACAGCTCAGTGCCTGGTTCCTAGCGAGTTTTATGAAATCTGTTGAAATCAGAACAAACTAAAAAGCCCAATGTCAACATGAAAAATGCATCAGGTTTCCCTTCTGCCCTCCTGTACTTCGGCTTCCTGGCTCAGCTTTATTTTATGATGCCCACTGTCACTACTTATGGAAAAAAAAAAGTTGTGAGTGAATAGCACTGCTATCACGTAGGAATAGAAGCAGATCTGCAGTGTGCTGCCCATTCTTGGTCTGTGACAAATTTACTGTAACTACATCAGCTCTGGGTTTCACCTGCATCCTCCCACTTCAGCTCAGCTTTGTTCCCATTCTGCATAGGTCGTGTTGGGCATTTTGAATTCATAATACCAAAGCAGTAAAAAGAAGCACTAAAACCCAGTGTTTGGGCTTTTCCTCTCTCTAACTTGCCCCATCACCACTGTGGCTCTGAACTGCCCCAGACATGGTCCCCATGGCCCCACTGCTGCAGTGAGTATAAGGCAGTGCTGGCGGTACAGTACAGTGCCCCCAACTCTTTTTGCATATTGCTATAACATTAGTAATTATAAAAATAAAAATAATAAATCCAGTGCTTCATTTTAAAATCTAATCATTTGATTTAATGTCAGTTGAAGCCAACCTCCCACCACAGACCCATGGATGAAGCTTCCCAAGGTGTTCTCACAGGGGCTGTACCTTGGCACTGCTGGGCTGTGCAGAAAGGGAACGCAACCTCAGGCTCTGCTGCTTTCTCCGAGGAAAGTGTGAGCTGCTTTTCTGAGAGAAAAGTGGAGACCGCACTGTACTACACTGACTGTAAATGCATCCTGAATTTCAGGCTAGAATGCATTGCACCAGATAAGTTGATTGTTTACATAAAATGCATTTTTTAAAGTAACTACAAAAAAAAAAAGTGAGATGTGCAACAGCAACAGACAGTGCTAGCAGCAGCGGTAAGCTGTTTACTAATGGGCTGGGATTTAGGCATAGTTTCAGGGTAAATTTGTATTCATGTAGATTCACCAGGAAAGATTTTATATGACAAAGTCAGTGAAAGGAAAATCCCAAACTGATCACAGACGCTTACATGCTATTGTGCCATGTCTAAATTTTATGTGCATGTTTGGTGGCTGATCATTTGGATAGAGACAAATTTGTTTTATTTCTTTCCCTGCAGCTTGTTCATTAAAATTCTGTTTTACTCCAGCAGCCAGCATTGTGCTGCATCCTGACATCCGCGCAGAGGGAAACTGCCACAACAGACACATGCCAGCCGTCCCTACCAATCCAGCAAACTATTGCTTCCCTGCATGGAAATATAGTATTTACCCTCTTCCTGGGGAAATAACACATTCTGCAGCAAGACAATGGAACGCAGCTTGTTCACACACAGTTAAAGTACACATGTGGTAAACACAACAGCCTGATTTCCCTCTGCATTGCCTCAGTTTTGCACAGATGCGTACCAAAATGATTTCTACTGATCTGTTTTTCTGGCAGCCGTAACATCCAGCTCCCATTCTGCCAACCTCCCACATAGTTCCCAAGTCCCAGAAAGGAGGCTGGCCCCATGCTTGGTCCCATAGTGCCTGGGCAACGCATGTCTTCCAAAAGAGCCACGTGCTGGCAAAGTGCATGTCCCTGTGAATTCCAGGCTGCGTATCACTGTCTTATCTCTTGGATTAGTGCAGAAATTCCTCCGCCACATTGAAGTGCTGGCTTCAAGCCAAAATTCCAATATGCCTAAAATTAAGCTTTGAGGCCCTATCTAAACAAGGGCTTAGGTACCTAAAGTGGACTTCAGATGGAATTCTGGCACCTGAGTGCCAAATGATCACAAAACCATTGAAAATTGTTGTTGTTCAACTATTTTCTATCCCTAGAGTTACAGAAAACCTGGGGTTGCTTTACTTTCTGACTAGAAATTCTCCAGGTGCCTGAAGCTCCTTGCACGCTTATCCAGAACTGGCCCTAGATTTGGCATAATTGGATATGCCAGAACCTAACTCAGGTCTCAGCAACCTTCACCTTGCAATGAAACACTTGTAAAACAGTGAATTTTCAGCAGTGTCTGTACATTGCGGCACGGATTTGCTGGTGTTCAGCACCTATGCAGTGGAAGCCATAAGCTCTGATATCTCATTCTGATTCCTTTTTCCTTATCTAAATTTAGTTTCATTTGCATTGTCGATATATCAGCACAACAGCTAGAAGTGTCTGCTTTTAGAAAATGCTCGGCATCTATTGAATTCCAGCATCCTTCAGGCCATAATGTTAGGCTATACTATATTTGAGATGCAAAGGGGGAATATTCACAGAAATCCTCTCTGCAGCAAGTTATGCCTGGTTGGCTTTTACATTGACTCAGTGTTTGCTCATTCAGCATTAGAGAACCCATTATTTGGGCCCAGGATCTAATAGGTAAGGGATCAGAACAGGAGGAGATTTTGCGTCAGTGTGTGGGCTGTGAACGCAACGAGGTGATTAAATAGACACTGGCAGCAGAAGATAAAGTTAGCAATTATGAGGCCATTTCCAGGAACAGCCTGCTCAGAATAAAATTATTTTGCTCAAAATCAGCAGGTAAAAGTAAAAAAAAGGCTTTCAAAGAGGTCTGCTGCTGCCACAAGATTGGGTTTTCTTTCCCTTTCCTTTAGAGTTGCCAGCTAAATGGTTGCACAGATTCCCTTTGCACATATCTCAGTGATTATATTTAATATTGTTGCCCCTCTTTTCATTGCTAGTAGAGCTCATGCAGAAGTGGGGCTGGAGAGTGATACTGCCTGCTCACAATGCCAAGGCAGCAGGAATAGGGAACTATAAGGGTTCTTACACCTTCTCTTCCTAATGCTGTGAGCATAGCACAAAGGGGCAACCACCTACAAGTGGATTAATACTGCCCTCCACAATATGTAGGATGAAGTGGCTAAAAAAACACCAGATAATCTGCTTGGTGCCAGCTGTAGTGGGAAATGTTGAGGAAATGGGTAAAGATCACAGATTTTTTCCCTATGGGAAGCCAGATTCTAAAGAGGTGACAGCTACTTTCAGTCATTCCTGACATGGTTTACAATACTTTTCTTACAAGCGAAGATCAAAATCTGTAAACCATGCACATAAGCCTTCCACTCCTCTGCCTTTTGCTTTGTTTAGGAAATATGCATTCATCATTTTCATATTGCACAAGCTGGCTAATATCGATCAACATGAGCTATTGAATATGCATTTATACCTGCTGAGAGCACTTAAGGTGCAGAGAAAATTATGTTATGAGCCATAAATGCATGAATTTCCATTGTAAGAAGACTGATGCGAAAGCTCACCCTCCTGTAAAGATTGTTACCTGTTCAAGAAACTTGATCTCCTTACACATTTCCACTGAGACTGAAACAATAGATACTTTGGAAGCTTTCTGAATCACCTGACATTATAAGATTTTCTTACCAAAACAAAATACTTGAGAGAGATCTCTGTCCTGTTAAGAACTTCACATTTTTGGCAGCTGTCTCATAAAAGTAGCTACATCAGAAAACAGTCCTTAAATGCTTCTCTCTGCCACCAAATCCATCCCTCAGAATAGATTCTTTCAACAGGAAGACCAAATAACATGCATATCCACTGAAGTGGTCTCAGCAAAATATAAAAACACTAAGGTGTGAGTGGACAAAATCTAATGTATGTTCTCTCGTGCCATTTGTGTAACCAGGGCCACAGGATTTTGCCAGTGCCTCCTCCATCTCTCCTGCCCAGCTGTAGTTCAGGGTCCAACCTCAGTTCTTCTCTAACACTGCAAGTAACACAAGTAACACAGTTTCTATAGAAGTCTCCATATAGACAGATATACCACTAAACTCAGAGCTTCATCACTGCAGATAAAGCTTGAGACTCAAACCTGGACCTTCATAGTGAGGGCACTGACAAACAAGGCTGTAGCTATGTGCAATATAGGATGACCAAGGCATTTAGGATTTACTCACTGTTAAAAAGACAGCACAAATAAAATATATCCTGTGCACAAATATTTTGCTTCTGTGTTTGGTTGAGGTTTTTTTAGGGAAAAAATATGATTTAAAGTCCATGCTGTGGGAGATGGGAGAATGTAAATTCTGTGACACCGATTCATGAATAAAAATTGTGAACACCTGTAATATCTGTGTATGCTTCTATTTCATTAGTAGACTTGCCACAGTGTGTAGGCATCCGTGTCATGACATAATTGCAGCATAATAGCTCAAAGATCCACAAGAACAGCCCAGTGTGTGGTTAGAAGACCCATGTTCTCCCAGAGTGTCATTTACATGGAAGTAAGATATTTTTCAGTTATGCCAAATAAACAATGCAGTACGTTAGAGAGCTGAATTTTGTCCTGTGTGAACAAGATATTTCAAAGATATATGTGTTCAAAGATATTTCATCCAGGCTTATTCTTATTCTGACAAAATATACAAAAGAACAAATGGTTCAATCTTTCCTACTAAGTACAGCTTGAGGCATATAATTAGCAATCTAAAGAGGATGATCGCAAGTGAACTGGCATGAAAAGTTACACTGTTATCATAGATGAAGTTGTAATATTTCATTATCATTCCACGATGCATGAATTAATTGATATTTATTCACAGAGATGCAATGGAAATAGTGGTGCCTCTTATGATAATTATATGTATTTTTCAATCTGGAGGACAAAAAAATCTGCCTCAAATACTACGAGTTATGAGACAGACTTTCATAGAACAGCATAGCTACTTGTATCTACAAAAAACTACAGCTATGTGCATCTCTTTCATATTTCCATGATTCCGGTAGCTATGTAGAAGTACACATGCACAGTGTTTATGTCACATAATAATGTATCTGGAATGTGAAAATACATCTCAGGAAATAACAAAAAAATAAGCGTTTGCCCTACCCCCTATTGAAATACAATCTCCCCTCAAGTGAAATTGCAAGAGTTATTTGCCAACAGTGAAAGTTTTATAGATTCTAAACAGGATGAAGAAAACATACCAATTTGTGTGGGTTTCTCCCTAAGGTTAATGTTGCTAGATCCTATGGGTATAGTATCAGTACTGGGGTTTACATCTGTATTTTCTTAATTGCTAGAAGCAAATAGTGTGTTGAACAAACCTGTGAGCCTCAGAGCTCTTCTCAGCTGCTTTGTTAACCCTAACCAGATGGACAAGCTCTGTAGACAGAAACATTTAGAAAGACTTTTAGGAAATATCAGAATATTTTGGCCTTTATACAGTTAATATGTAATGCCATGATGAAAAGAGATAGAATTTGTGTTGTGCTTTCCTTGTTTCCTGAAACTAGAAGGTATCTCCTACCTATGTTGTTAAATTTGGTCTCTCTTCTAGGAATGAAAAGAGACTGGAAGCACAGGCACTAAAATTAGAAGACATTAGAGAAGATACTAGTCTGGTCACCAGCATGAGGGGGAACAAAGGATCTGAAGAAAGGAATATAAAACAGAGGATAAGGTTTTCATTACTTTTTGGAGGTAAAAAGAATGGATGGTACTGAATATCCTGGATGCAAATGAAAATTAGAAGATTATTTTCCCTAAAAAGATACCCAAAAGGAACTGAATAGTCTTATAAATATCAAAGTACTACTGAGTTTCCAGTAGAAACTAGAGAGGCTCTCTCTGAAGATTCAGATGTTCAGGGAACAGGGAACTTCGTGACAGAAGCACAAGACTAGCTTCCAGACCCATCTAACAGACGCTGATGCCCTTTCCAAGTCTTCTTCATACATTCAGAACTACTATGCTGAAAGCAATGGAAAGAACAGATCGTAACTGGGACTAGACAATAACAAACTATGCTACTTTCTTTGAGCCAAGTCTCATGACTTCATTCTGGGAAGGCTTTCTGAGGCTGGACTGAAAAGTTCCACTGCTGATACTGCACATTACTGCAAATGACACTTCTGTATGTGATAACATATGGACAATTTGGAGGGCATTGGCAGTGAAGAAATTCACAACAGTGTCCTATCCTTGAAGACACTCATATTAAACAACTGCATAGGGATGCTGCAGCACAAGAAGAACTGCAGTGTCCATTAGAGTATGGAAAAAATTTTCCACTGGGAAAGAGGCCGGACAAAAGCATTAAACCAACAAAAAGTTAAGGTACCAGAGAGGTCAAGAGCAGAGAAAAAATATTTATTTAATGCCAAATTTGAACAACAAAAATTATTCAAGACATCAGGTAATAACTGAGGTAATAACTAGGAGGAATTTTAATAGCTTATTTAGTAGCACGTACTTGATTTAGTCACAGGTATTAAAATCCAGCAAGATTCAAATGATTGATATGTTAAAACTGCAAGTTCTGTTTTGTGTGAGATGTTGTGGGAGAAGGGAAGGCATATTATCATGACCTCTCACAAAGTAACAAGGGTAAATGATCTTGAATATCTGTAGAGCAAATTTCAAAAAGCATTAAATAGGGTAATAGTTTGTGTCTGACATAGATCACTAAATCACAATATGGAACAGCAGAAGGGGATCTTTAAGATTCAGCCCATAATGCACATGTGACAAAAAGGCATGCTGTGATGGGGAAATTCTGTTTTACTCTGATGTGATAAATTGTCATTTGACATTGCTGATGTATCCTTGTAAGATTTTTGAGAATGAATATTGCTGAAATCCAAAAAACAAGATAAAAATTCAGCAATTATAAATTTAAATGCTGGCCATACTGAGAGCCAAATGGTTTCAACTTTGTTGCATTTGTCCTCTGCAAAGAGAACAAACTCCATCTGCTGTGTATGTACTTGATATCTTATAAGAACAATTTTGCTATATGGCAAATATGAGCTGGATCAGTTTTATGTCATCATAGCCTTCCTAACCTGAGTAGAAAACTTTGAAAATAAAGGGGCAATCCATCCATCAGACAAAGCATCAATAAGCCCCTTAGCTGTCAGCTAGAATGATTTAAACTAGAAAAAATGCCCTATTCCTTAATTTCTTGTCTCCTCAGTTTCTGCTGTCATTAGGTTTAAGTGCAGCTTTGTGTGACAGAACAGAGTCATTAATCTGTTTGTCTGTAGGCAGGTGTATGGATATTGACTACAGAGCCTTCTAGGTAGGTCACTCTGAAAGTAATGCCTATTTGTTTTCATGGAAAATACTTGTATTTAAATCTATGCATGTAGAGTTGATTGATGACGACGATTTAAGCTTCTCCTTAAAGCAAAGAATACTTATTACTGAAGCCTTTTCTCAGAGGCTTCATATTGGTCTACTGCTTATAATGGTACATGTATATTTTTCTCTCAGCTCAACCAGGACAGATGCAAGACCCTACTTCATGCTTCTATGTTGCAGCGCACAGTGCCCTTACTTAGGACAGTAGCTTTGGAATTATAAGAAACTAGAAAACATTTGAAGTCAATTCAGAAGAAAGAATATCTAAAGGCTGTGACATCTTGTAAAGATTTTCATAGAGAAAGAAAACAATATTATATCACAGTATTTCTCAAGCATGGAAAGGAGATTATGGGAATTGGTGAGTGATGACCTGAACCACTGATGGAGCACCTGGAGAAAAGACCCGGTCAGCCCTGGAAGCACAGGTGAAGACAATTCATTCACTTTTGGACCTCATTTAAGTGCTGATTGCCACCTAGGAAAAGTTCTTTCGTTAGAGATCTCTTCTTTGTGGAGTTTTTTCTACAAGCCTAGTTCTACAGAGTTGGGTGAGTGTTCCTTTTTGTAGCGTTATCTTATTGCACTGGTCTCTGTCATTACAGGAGGAAAGAAAAGTGTGTTTAATACTGTTGTCTTGCCTTTCTGGGTTGCAATCTTAAAAAAGAGCGAGCGTGCATACTGCCTGCTTTCCTTTCCACCTGTAGGTTGGAATGATATTTTAGAATTTGTTATAGCAATTCTATGCTACAGAATGGCTTCTCAGGAGTTTTGGAGTCCAAATTCTCGTTTAGGAAGACAAGTTTAATGTTGAGCTGCTAGAGGTATTTAAGTTAGCTATCAGAGGGGAAACCCATATTAAACTTGCTTATGGCTGAGTAAATTTCTGACATTTAACATGGATAAAAACTGTCCAAGTCTTGAGATGCTTGGAGCTCTGTTAGCTGTGATGATTTCTCAGAAAAAGCATTTCAGCTTATCCCTGAGAGCTAATCAAGGGATGTGTTCTCAGAGCAAACATGTCCCTAGTAGAAAGAGAAGAGCCTGTCTGACAAGTTTCTAAAACGCCTAGTTACCCTGTGGTTGTCATCTTTCCTCTGAATGTATTAAACCAAGATTCAGTTCCTAGAACTGCCTAGTTTGGTGTTGGTGGCTAAGTGGTTACTCTGGTTACAATGGAGATCTGTTGGAAACTTAAGTGTAGAACTTGAGTCTAGATCACTTGTGTACTAAATTGTTATTGAGCAAGCGGCAATATTACTCATGCTGTAGCTCATTGCTGACATAAATTGTAGCATTTGTTATCAAGCCAATCTATTTATTGCTTAAGACATAGGGGACATAAATACAGTTGCCTATTTCTTGGGTGCATTGTCAACTTTCATATCCGTTTTGTACTAAAGGTAGAATAATATTCTAGTTGGAACTTCACACTGCAGATATTTATCATATCTTATCTAAGCAGATAAATACAGCCAAGACTTGTCAGCTTGTATCATTATTTTATTCTGCATTCCCTGATACCTGGTAGATTTCTACTAATGTATATAAATTTTTAAGGAAACAGGGATGAGAAGTATGTGAGATAGCAGTCATCGAATCACATCTAACCATTTTAAAAAAGTACCAAGACTATTCAAATCATGCTGATGGATATTTGCGTAACGTACATTTTTTAAAGGAAAGCTTATAAAAATATAAGTGATGTGGTCCAAACTATTGCAGTTGTTAATGTGCTTGCATCTTCTGTCTTTCTTGGACCGAAGGTCCCAAAGTCAATGCTCTACTCCAACTGCAGCTTTATCAATGTAGAATATAGAAATTATGTAGATTTGGGAGATTCGTTATAGTACAAGTTTTCCTTGTGCACCTTCAACAGCAGCAATACTGCTTTTTAAGGGAGCTATGACATTTTGGGCTTGTTGCTCACTGTTTTCACCACATCCTTCTCTCCTGAGCTACTTTCTAGCCAGATGATATTCGGTATTTATGCAGCTCATAATTTTTATGAAATTTAAAACTCTGTACTTGTCCTTATTGAATTGAATCCCATCCGTTTTCAAAATATTTCTTCAGTTTATGGAGATAATTTTGCACTTTAATCCTGTTCTTCGATCTAAGTACAACCTGGCCAGTTCCAGATCATCTGAAGATTTAATAAATTTCCACTCTATTCCTTCATCCGAATTATAATTGGAAATATAGTCTGCACCCAGAACAAACTGGCTGAAATCTACTTACATCTTTTTATTCTGATACTAAATTTAAAACTGTTTTGAATAAACTCTGTATAAGTTTCATTTAGTTTTCTGGACTTGTTTATAAACAAGTTTTATGTGTAACTGTATCAAAAGACTTCCTGAGATTCATGGCATCTATCATTTCTTTCTTATCCCTTCAACTTGTTTAAAAGGTTTGACTTTTTTTCTTGTGTGTGCAAATAGACTAGGATTCGTTAGCCTGGGTAAAAAAAAAAAAATGGCTGAAGTCAATGAAATCCTGAAAAGTGGGACAACAGAATAGAGTGAACAGCTATTTCTTGTCCCTTATAAGGCAGATAAATGTCTTCTCCCAAGATTTTGAGGTCTTAGCTGATTTCCATGTCTCTCAGCTGAGCACTCACATTTCCATATTTGGGGTTGCTTCTACTCTTATCTTCCCCTTCTACAGGGACATCATTAAAAAAAATTGATACCTCGGTGAAGATATCTGGTGATAAAATTTTATATACCCTAAAAATAAGCAAAATACAGGTTTTCTCCACTTACATTACAGTAAATAGACTACATAAGCAAGAGAATTATTTATTTTCACCGAAGTTTTCTGAGCCAGTGATGTTTACCAGACAAAATCAGAATGCTTACCAAGGACCAAAGAATTGCGTTCTGCTCAGTACCACCTTTGACTGAAGAGGTTTGCTCAAATTCCCATGAGGGCTACTCAACCAAACTTCAGACTAGCAAGCAGCAGGTATGAGCAGGATACAAGCAGTAGTTTAAATCAGGAAGTGAATATTAGAGAGTAAATATCTCAAAAGTGGAGGGAATATGGCTAAATGGTGCTAGAGGCTATTTCAGTTTTGTTTGAGCCAGGTCAAGAAGTATTAATGGACAGGTTTGATATGATGTTTGTGTTACCTGCTGTGGGAAGATTTATGAGAAAAAATTAAGGTTAAATTTGTGCGTTGGTTACAAAAACACTACTGCTCAATGGTTATTTATTTGTATGTTTCTAACATATTCAAATGAACTGAAGGAAAGAGTCTTTTAACAGAGAGAACAATCTTTAACTGAATACAAGCCAATAGGAATGAAGCTGCCACCAGTGAAGTTTAAAATGGTGCCTCATTTCATCTTTTGTTTCTCCTGCTGAACTGAGGCTTGTAATCTTTAAATAGAACCATAAAGGGAGATATCATATGGTTTGTTTTGTTTGACTGTTTGATGCAATGACAACCACGCTTGGCTGCAACTTCTAGGTGTTGCAGACAAGGAGTGCAGAAACAGTATCACTACCACCACAAATTAATTTTATGACATTTATATGTCAAAATAGAAAGGAATCTAATCCACTACTGTAATGACGACTTAAGGTCAGTCTTGGTTATACAAAGGTTTGTAAGAAAGCAGCATATCTTATATTCTCTTCTGTTTGTTATTAACAATCTGGAGTCCTGGAGGAAGATGAATGTGTCCAAGGTATTCTGGGAAAAAAAATAGGGTTGTTGGTTTTTTTCAGATATTATTTATCCAGTAGCATTGATAATATTAACCAACAAATTAGAGAATTTTCTTAGTCTACCAGAGTAACTATTTACACTATTTCTCTGTTTTCTTAATAAGAATTTTGGTAACTTTTTATTCAGAAATACATGAGACCAAGTATTTTGCCCTTTATTTGTTTTTTTTTTTCTGTTGGTCTCATATTCCCATTAGATTCTTGTTACCTATTCCATGACGACAGTATTCTAATTATATATTTCTCTTCTCTCTGGTAATGAATTAACAGTGATGAGAACCATAGCAACTGAAACAAAATCTTCGTTAAGCAAGAATAATTTTTCAGTTTACACTGAGATTGCTTTGAGTAACCAAATCTTCCACAGAATGGGCATACCTAGAACAAAGAAAGCAGTTAAGCAGAAAACCCCAGTGTAGAGGAACCTGTATTTCAAAATGTAAGATGTTGACCAGGTTTTCACCTTAAGTATAGTCATTGATGATTGCCACTGAGTGGCAAAAAGTACTTAGTGAATTTAAGATTTCAAGAAAACACTTGGCAGCATTCACTGTGATTCATCCTGAAACATTATCATAAGCCAACAAAAACAGCTAGCACCATCAAAACTTTATATTAAATTGATTTTCCAGATGAAATGAATGCAATTTGAATGAACTGTTTAAAGTTTAGCCAGAAAAGAATCTGTGCCATTACTCTGTTTTTGAGGTTGCCAATAACTTTTGTACCACAAAAAGGTATAGGATTGGACATAAGACATGGTACCCAAAAGTATCTAAGTTTTGAAGGTCATTTAGCTCTTCTAAGTGAAATCTCATCCAATGTGTGAAGCTGGAGGCTTACCTGTGCTTGCAAAAAGACTAGGATTAATAAGGTATGACAAAATGTTAATGACATCTCCAGCAATGTGTTGTTCAAGAGCTATTTCAAAAGATGAAAGAACTCAAGAAGTTAATACTGAGGGTAAACATCCTACCCCAAAAGATCTGCTAGTGCAAGCTTTCTGTAAGCAACACAAGAGCTTATTTATTAAAGCATACAAACTGAAAGAAGGGGATTTTAATTAACCTGTCATCTGTTCAGGAAGAAATGTAGGAAGGCAGAAAGTGTCCAGCAAGCTCTTCAAGTACACTGTGAACATTTTTAATATATACTTGAAAGATAAGGAAAACATTCTCTTCTAACTAATAAGGCCAAACTAATTAAGAATGAGAGGAAAGGCAGCAACTTAGTGGGTGTGACCCTAAAACAAAGAGAGTGGCAAAGTAGAAATAATTTTCACTGGAGAAAGAGACAATTCAATAAACTCAGTAACAGGATAGATATTAGACTATGAGGATCAAGTATAAGTATACTTATACAAAATGAAATATAAAGAGGAAGATGCAGTGAAAGCCTAAGAATACTCTCCCTATATTTTATGAAACATCTCTTCAGTGAACTCATCTAGTAGACTAATTAATGTTTTAACAGAATTAGTGTCCTAAGTATTCTCCTGCTAAAGTTTGTTAGTCATCTTATAAAGCTGCATCTGTGTCTGTTTGCCTTGAATTTGTAACCTTTCAGTTTTATTTCATGCTCCACACTGAGAAATGAACCTACAAATGCCACAGATTATTCACTTTAATGAGACTAGAATAAACAAAATTTCAGAGACTTGAGAACCAAATAGAGATAGTGAAATAGGAACTTACACTTTTAGATTGCAGCATTTTATTCTGAACATTTTTAAAAAGTATGTCAAATGCTGAAAGTCTTTTGAGAATATGACAGTGAATCCACCCAACCAGCAAATCCTTCATCACGTAGTAGTCAAATCTTTACAGCTTCTTCCCAGCTGAAGGCATACTACTTCCTTAGAATCTTGATCATGAGTTCAAATAAAAAGTTTCTAAGTGGCTCTTATGCTTAGAGACAATGTAGTACTATTATTTTTCAAGGCATATACTATTCAAGGTTTATGTCATCTTTGAAATAATCAGCAAGAACTTCACTGAAGTCTGTGTCTCTGAAGTAACAAATCTTTGAATTTTAAAAGTCAATATCTGTAGAGAATTCAAATATAGTTCCACTAAGTAGTTTCATAAATATGAAGGTTCAGCCAAAGAAGCCATGACAGTTTGTAAAATGAATTGCTGACATTGTCTGCCCACTAGTTATCTACAAAACATTTCTCAGATTCAGAGGTCTTTGACTTAAAAAGACACATCTTTTGCAAGATTAAAGATCTTCTTGCCTTTGAAGGAATACATGGGTATTAACAGAGATCTCCTGGTCAAACACCAACCTGATTTCAAGATTAAATTTACTTGCTCGGATTCCTAAGTCAGAATACAGATAGGGTGTGCAAAATTACAGGTATTTGGAAGACAGTGATTGGGTTGGGGGGAACAAAAGAGAAACAGGTCAAAAGCATGTTGTTGTACCTGGTTTTTAATTTATTTCTTGAGACTTTTATATCACAGAGCATTCTGGAACAATGACTACTGCCATGGGAATATGAAGATTCCATCGTTGTTTTAGACTTCTAGACATAACAATATTTTTTCTCTGCCAATCCATCATCTCATCTAATGATGTCACACATCTATTGCATTGTAGCCACTTCAGCAGGAAAAAAAATTGCTAACTTCCTTATGTTAAATTTTTTCTCAGTAAATTTTAGCTTTAAGTGTGTGATTATTAACTTTTTGAGACACTGCGTATTATGTACTGCTTTGGCTGTATTCTAGAAAGAAAATTTCCTCATATGCTTCTTTTTAAAGTTAATTGATAGGTTATTGATGCTGCCGAGATACACGCTCATGAAATATTTTTCCCTACATGAGATGAAAGACTTAAGGCATCCCCCACAGAGGAAAATAAGCATGCTTCTACCTAAGAATATCTTACTGTTGCAGGACAGAATATGCTAATGCAACTTTTTGGTTCTCTTTTTGTCCAGTACAAATTGTACCCCAACTTCTATGGTGAATTCATAGAAAAATTCATTTAAAAAAGTAGAAAATACAGGAGTAAATCTCTTTATTATATATCTTATTTCTCTTTAGTAAATAGTGACAGATAAAGACTCTACAGTAAAGAGAGATCCAGAAAATGAAGAATATATGCATTTGTGGGGGGAAATAAGATCTGTATTGGTAAACTGAACACTGAATATGGACGTTATGAAGCAAAAAGAATTTTTAAGCAGGGCAAGGAATTTGTTAAAAAAAAAAAAGAAAATGCAGTCTTCAGAGTCATAGTCATGTTTGATTGTTTCTTAAGATGATCTTAGGCTGATTAAACAGAAGCTGTATAAAGCAGGAAGAGAGGAAGGCTATGGACCTTAACACATTTTTATGCCATTGCAGTGGATAACAGAAATAGGTGGCATCCAAAAATCACAGGGAAGTGTATTTTTTCTGGATGTTGAGCATAAGTGAGAAACAAACATGAATTAACTTAGTTCCAGGTAAGGTTTCATGAAAATTTAAGAGCTAAGAATATCTTAGAAACTTGGCCAAAATCTTTGCAGCAAAACTTTTCTGGATGTGAGGCTTTACCATGCCAATGACTAAGGTGTGGATTTCCACATTAAGAACTGGGTTAAAAACCTGGATGCTAACCCCAGAGCTGGGAAAGCAGACTAACAAGTATGAGGATTTTTTGACTAATTAAGTCCCATAAAGCTCAGGAAAATGACACAAATTATGGATTTTTGAGAGGCTGCTTTCCACATTTTTAACACTTTGAAAAGCCAAGTGTCTTGGGACTATGCCTGAAATGGTGCTGGATGCTGTTAACTGTATGATGCTGGGAAGTTAGGTTTTCAGAAGGGGTGTTAAGCTAATCAAAATAATGTATCTGACCTCCAAAAAGAGATGGCTCATTGCAACCAACAGGATGTAAAAATATTGAGAAACCTGCATCCTCTACAGAAAGCAATGAAAGTGACTGTGGCAGCTGTATTTAGAAAACAAGCCGAGGTTTTCCTTGGACAAAGATTTCCATGCTGGTTTCACACTTACATTTTTTTTACCCCCTCAACCAGGAAAATTCTCTCACCAGATAACTACCTCAGGCAGAAAAAGTGAGATTCTGCCCAGGCTATTTGGTAGCTGCTATTTACTTGCTGTAAATATTCAGTGAGAGTTTGCTGTTGGAATGTCAATAGGTCTCTTGTTTTCACATTGTCTTCATTGGCAAAGTTTTAGACTCTGTAATTTATCCACTAGCTTTATTCTTCCATGAATGCATTTATCAGCTGTACTGAAAGCTAGTCATAAGGCTAGGTTTTTCTGCTATTAAATATATTACCTTTAAAAACTATTAAGGAGAAAGCTGATTTATTCAGAATGTAGAATTTGTGCAACATGACTGGGATGCTGCAGGTTAACCTGACCATGCTGGTGTCCTAAAGGTCTTTCTGGAAAAAGTAATGCTATTCCTCTGTGGAACAAACTCAAGATCAGCAAGGAAAATTATAGTCGTGATTTTACATGCCTGAAATTCTGTGAAGATAAAATTAAGCTATACTATCTTGGACACTTAGTAATCTATTCAATGAACTGAGTTACTCCTGAGCCTCTGTACAACTTCTACAGTTAGTAAAAAGTAAACAGCCTGTGAAGCCTCAGTTTTCACTCTTAAGGACAGCCAGTTGCTGACCAAGAACATTGCAGTAGATCTTCAATGAAGGCAGGAAAGGTCAGGGTTTTCTGCATTGTAAACAAAACAATATGTAATTATTATATTTATAATATTTAAATTATTTCTGTGACAAATAATGTCATTTATGATTACGTTGTCTAAGATTTCTGTGATATTGTTTCAGAATTCCTTAATGGAAAAATTCAGGTGGGGCTAAACCTGTTTGATGCTCGCCTCAATGCCTTACTTGAATTATGCCTGTTCTAGCTGTCTTCCAATACTATCTGCAAATAGTTTATATATGGGAGATATGCTCAAGGAAGTTTTTGGAAGGACTATTTTCTCAGAGCTACTTTCTTGTTATTTATATGCACTCAGTCCTATGCGATCTGTTAGAGCTGTTACAGAGTAGTGTCTGAACTTTCATGCAGCTTTTGTGACATCTGTGAGCCTCCTCACACTGTTTATTGAGAGGACTTGACAAGCTATATTCTGCTAGATCAGAACATTAGTGTCAGCGGGGTGAGCAAACTAAGGAAGACTGAATGGCCTGCATAAAAATTGAAGGCATTATTGTGTCTGGAGAGGCTAGTGAAAATATCAGCTTTGAAAACTTGAAAGCTTTAGTCTGCTGCTTAGACCCTCTGCAGGAGTGCTGTGGAGAAGTAATCATCCCACAACCAGCCAGCATCAGGAATAGAAGACAGCACTGACAGGAGCTTAAAGGACTTTTCCAACATGTATCCATTTTCAGGCATTTTTGAAGGTCAGGGAACTATGGGAAACTTTTCTCTACAGAGAAAATAAAGTTTAAAAAATAAGAACGTGATGTTCATTTTGCCTGTGAGTATGGATTCAGCATTTCAACCGCTAGTATCTTTGGCATAAGGAACTATTTTCAAATGGAGTTTTCTTGTTTTATGGAGGGCTTATAGGGAAGGCAACTGTTTCCATTCTGTGTGTGAAATGTGATTAATTGTGGGTGACTTTGGATGCTGCTTTAGAAAGCAATGAAATTGAGAAGACACTTAATCAATTGGGTATGATTGGAATACACATATTCAGGAAACAAAAGAAAAATCTGCAGAAGATAAGCACAGAGCGCATCCCACTTGTAAAAATCCTTAGAAACAAGGTGGAGATCACAACCCTGATCAGTGAGTGTAGCTGTCAATCTTGAGTTCTCTACAGAAGCTCTGAAGGTGATAGCAACAAGCCAGATAGCTCCTCCGTGTCAGAACTGAGAATTCTAGGGCTTAAGAACTGAGCTGCTCCCTTCAGGCCAACTAGGAGCTGAGGCTTTGAAAAAATCAACAATAGAATATCAAAAGAGAGAACTTCTTTGTTGGAGGCTCCTGGGTCCATGAAAACATGGCTTAGCTGAGAGATGAGAATCTGTTTCTCTCACAGTTCTGTATCTAGGCCCTAAAAAAAGCCACAGCATTCAGCTCCTGGCAGTTTCAGTAGTGGCCACTTACAAAAGAGAGATGAGTGACTTCAGAGGGAGCTCTTGGGGACTTATTTTTGATACAAGATTGTGCAAGCAACCACACACCCAAATTCACTTGGGGGGGAGAACAGTAGTTTTTTAGAGAAAATGATTTTTAAATAGCCAGCAAAGTTTATCAGGACTGCTAGTTTTTAGCTGTCTTTCTGGTAGCGGGATTTTCAACCAGCCAGTGGCAGAGTGCAGGGATTGGAGCACAAGCAGCCTGTCTGAGACCTTGCTTCCTCCTGGGGTGATTCAGGCCACTTCTTTTCCAGAGGAAAATACTAGAGACACAGGCATTTACCTTCTGGATGCTGAAACAGAGAACAGTCTGCAGAGAACAAATTTCACTGAATGCATAGAAGCCAAACTTTTTTTTACCTCTGTGCTTTGTAAATATTGGATGTATATGAGGCAGGATGATCTGCACAAAAGAAAAATGAGCATGTCTATGCAGAGCAGGAAAGACACAAGAACTGTCAAACTTAAGAAATGCCAAATAATTGCAGTTTTGTTGTCCAGGAAATATTGGGAAGTGTGAATAAATATTACAAGACAAAGAAACACTGAAGTATTACTTAAGAAGCTGTGCTGATCTCAATTATATTTCTTCTCAGAATGACAAATGAGGCTTTGTGCACAAAGGCTTAGTTGCTAATTATTTTAGAATACTGAGTTTGGTTTGGTCTATTACCCAAGCTCTTTTCAGAACTGAAGCCTGGGAAACTTTGCAAAAATGGCCTTCCTAAGTTAGATATGTGGACCAAATGTTACAAAAAATGTACTTCTGGACAGACTGCCAAGAGAAGTTGTGAATACCCCATCCTTGGAGATGCTCAAAGCCAGCTTGGATGGAGCCTTGGCAGCCTGATCTAGCAGCTGGCCATCCTTCCCATGGCAGAGAGTCTGGAAATGGGTGATCATCATGGTCCCTTCAAATCCATTCTGTGGTTCTATGAAAAAAGTATAACATGGACACTGAACATGACTGGAGACCAATTAAAGCATTTCTTGTCTTCTCTTTTAAGAAGCTGGAAATCACAAAGTCTTCAAACTCAGTGTGTGGTGTTTGCATGCTCTAATGTCTACATCTGATACTTTAAAATGTTTTTATTAAATAAGGTGAATTTTTATTGATTATATCATCTTCTGGAAGTAGTCCATTGCTATAAGGCAAGATGGTGGTAGTGAAAGAAAGGCACCTGCAGTCTTGGAACGCAGACATTTTTGTGAGAAATATGATAAAAAGATCAACTGTGAGAACACAGGTTCTGGCTTGCTGAAATGTGTTCAATCAAGTCTAGGCATGTCCTGTTTTAGTTTTATAAACTGCATCATGAGTTGTTTGTGCTGTTCTAAAATAACAGAATATAGTCCTTAACTCTCTTCAGAAGATAAGCCCTTGCCATGGTGATGTAGGAAAGCACAAAGTAATTCACAGAAGCAACTGAGCAGGGGGGGTCTTGCAGTAGTAGAATGTGGAATGTAGAACCAGAGGCATTTTTGTTTAAAATTCATAGCTTTTCTTGGAAAGGAAGCATAGGTCATGAATGTTCATACAAATCAAAGTATTTCTAGCAGTTGTTTCTGCCAGGTACACAGCAAGCCATGCTGTACGCATGCATTCATGGGGTTTGCAAGGTCATAGTCAGATGTTTTCCAGGTCTCTCTCTGCTGATGGGAGATGGCTCAGTGCCTATCTCTCCACATGGCAGTCACTGCCCTGTGGCTCTTCTGGTTCCAGGCTCCTTGGATGCTTCCTACCCAATCTGAGACAAGCCAGCTGTCTCGCTTATATTGGTCAGTTAATGCTGCAGGCTGACTGTCAGGTAAGATATGCTTAACAACACTTCAGCTAGCTAAGCCATGGGAAAGGAAGTAGTGCTGCAGTGACAGACAACTAGGGTAGCACCATCTTCAGCCAGTACCACCATCTGCAAAATGAAGACTCGTCTGCAATTTCTGTATGTGGCTTTGAGACAGTTAGCTGTTTGGTAAACAGTTGAAGGGCATGTATTTTTTAGTGCCAGAGTTCAAGGGTACTCCATTGCAGAGCTGTGTAGTTTTTCCATGCTGTCAGACAACGCATTGCTCTTCTCATATTCCTCCATAATGTTGACCACACTGACACAAGTATTGTGTAGTGCTGAGCTTTCAGTGGACGTATTTGTTCTCCTAGGTTCCAACATCCATCACTAAATTTATTTTCTCAAGAAGTTAACAGTGTTTGGTTTTACACATCTTATCTCAGATTTACATGCAATGTGCAACTTCAGACCCCATCTCTGATTTTAGAGATCTAATATGATATCACAGAATTGTAGGGGTCAGAAGGGACCTCTAGAGATCATCTAGTCCAACACCCCTGCCCATAAAGATCTAGACAATTAATATAATTATATAAAGTTGAAGGAGTTTTTAATACAGTTTTCACAAATATCTTTATCTGAAAACCTGGTAAAGATCACAAAATGCTACCTAAAAAAATCTTCCAGTAATTTCTGTAATGGAACAGTAGGTTGCATCATCTTTTTCATACTTAAGTTTCATCAGGAGATAATTGTGTTTTCCTCTTCCACTGGTCCAGAACAGCTCTACACTAGTGGTTATCAACTCCTTATCAAAACCTAGCATAGATTTCTTCATGATCGGACAGCAAATTTCTAGCTCTTTCAAGGATATTTCTGGCTAAAGCTAAACAACAATGTCTGTCTTTTCCCCTCTTCTAGTTTAAAATAATGTTTCCTGTATTTACCAACCAATACTCTAGGCAGTAATGCAGAGAAGATCTTAAAATGTGGTGCAGCTGCACTGGTACTCATCTCTCTTTTCATGTACACAGAATTCAGTAGAATTGTTGATTGTTTTTATTTTCAGAAAACCTTTTGATTCCCTGTGTTCACTGGAATCTCAGTCTTCCTTCTTTGTCTCCACCAGCTTGTCTAAAATCCCTCTATCTTACCTTCGTGTTCATTGATTCATGGTCTTTGTTGAAGAGGCCGGCATAAAGCTGTGCAGCAAGTGTCATCATTTTAATTGAGCATTGATTATTTAAAGAGCACAGTTGTTACTGTGGTTGATGAAACCACCTCTCAGACTCTCATCCACTATGAGAACAGAAACTTGTGGTAATTTACCAGGCTCTTTTTATATCCCTTATCAGGATTGGCTTCACCTTTACCTGTCCTGCATGACTTCTGTGTGATGTTAGGTTCCTGTAATAGGTGCCATACTCAGTGCTTCACTGACTAAGACAGTGCCTTGGTGATTAGATACCTTTGAATGTTGATATGCAATGAGAAACATACACATGTTCATACAGTGTGGCTTTTATGCTGAAATAAAATTAATACTTGGCTGTGCTGAAAATACCAACATTTCATTTAATATTATGATTTCATTTTTTATTAGAGAAAACTTCCTCTCTATCATGTCTCATTTTTAGAAATACACAAGGACAAGAAACAGCAGGGATTATTAAGCTGCTTTTCTTAGCATGATGGAAAGTGCTTCAGCATCTAACTAATAAATATTTTGTTTTTAATTGCATATGTGCATGAGACCCTATTATGTTTATTTTAGCAGATATTACTATGGCTAAAAAGCATATTTACACAAGAGAGCATGTAAAGGATATGTGTCACACCTTGGACGAAGCTGAGATATTTGAGGAGTGAAACATCTGTGTTTTAGCAGACAAAAAGTACAGGAAAGTTTGAAAAGAAAGCAAATAACTTTCAGAGTGGGATTCTCTACTTCTCCTAATCCAGACTGAAAATAGGTATTTCAAGGCTCTGTTTTCAGAGGATGTGCATTTACATGAAAACTAAACATGCAAAAGTATCCTTACACAGTGGCAATGAGAATGTCTTTCATGGATTGACTTGTTCTGTGTAACATACTTCTGCCTGAGATGTGAAGTGCAAGACAACTGAGAAATATCTGTGGCCTTGGAAGTTAACTGCATGGTGTTTGTGTTTTGTCAGTTGTTTTGCTGAATATCTGAAGTTGCCCTAAGTCAGCAACATGCAGAAGGGAAATGACTATTTTAGCCACTTCACTACAAAAAGGAAATGTCACAGAAAGTGAAAAAGATGCTGCTGTATTCTGAAGGCAGAAGGCTGGATAGCTGTAGAGAAAGAATGAAAAGTCCACAACAATCCCATTATAATCAGTACTGATGAGCAACCTAAATGCAGAGATTGGTACTGAATTTAATATTATAAATTAATTTTTTTCCTGCCTGGGAGAAGATGGGTGGGGATATATGCACATGTATAACAGGAATGAATTGAAAAGGCCTAACCTTTAAGATATCATGCCAACAGATCTTTTAGAGTTACACAATGGACAGTGGTAGGTGATTTTTTTATTAATTGCAGCTGTAAATCCATGGATGCAAAACTGTTAGCAGCTACTCAGACTTCTATTGATAGGGATTTAAAAATAAAGCATTTTCAGCTGTTGTGTACTGCTTCCGACGGGCAAAATGCTGAATCTGCTCTGTGGGTTCTTTTTTATTTGTGATCCAGAATTATACAGTGCAGTCATACTGATGTTTAATAATGGTCTTATTATTGTCCTGAAATACTTGCTCACCAGCTGCAAAGCTGCAACACTTTATTTGCCCTCGTATGCTGTGTGGCTTCCCATAGATTAAATGATATTTGTGCTTGACAAATGTCTCTGTAGTGAAGTGTGAACTGTCATTCAACTGTTGCTAGAAAGGCTGCAGAAGTCTCAGCAACCAAGGGTCCTGTTTTGTTTGGTTCATCTTGGTTTTGTTTGGTTTTGTTGTTGTTTTCCTGAGGGGGAAAAAAAAGAGTTTAACCAAGTTATGCTATAACGCATCTTTCCTAGTGTTATAAAGCAGTCTTACTCAGCACACTACATGCTTGTCTTTAGGAAAACACATTAGCAAACAAACCATTTTGAGGGAGAGCTTGGTTACATCTGAGAGATCTGAGTCTGGGCCCTGGAAAATGTGCTCCAAAATCACAAATCTTGGAGGGAACAAAGAAAAGACTGACGTTGCAAGGGTGGATAGATGCCAACAGACCTGCTAGCTGAAGTCCAGCAATTTGTGCCTGTCAAACTCTCAATGAGAAGAGGTGGCTTCTTTGTCTATCACTACTTTTTGTTATTTGTTTTACTGCTTAATGTAGGAAAGAAAGCAAGAGTGGTGAGAAAATGCTGACTGTGGTGACACTGAAGTGTTTGCAAACAGTCCAAGTTCACTTCCAATATAACTCAACATTAACTGCAAACAATGGAGCTAACACTAGACAAGTCCATCACCCTTTACTTTCCAGCTGTTTTGGTACTTACTCATTGGAAAAGGCCTTGCATTAGTCCATGAGTGCATGTTATATTTTAATCCCTTTAGTGTGCATTATATTCAAGGTGATATAAAACATAAACTATTAGGACTGAGGGAAGGGAGAGTGTTCATTCCATTATTTTGTTATTAATTTTCCTTACGTATACATATTATTTTTCCCCCTTTTTATCTTCTTTTCCTTTTTCTTTCTTTTTTTCTTTCTGTACGTAATCCTTCCTTTTTTGCCTTAGGCCATGTTCACTCAGAGCTATGAAGTACAGACAGACCCTACACCCACACTGTGGTAGGTGGGAGCTCATCTTGCACATGTTCTGAGCTCACTGAATGTTATAACTGCTCCTCTGCAGGGCTTGTTTGTTCACTCAGCATTGCCCTAATACAATTACATGGGCACAGGCTTGTATTGTTGTTACTGATTATTAGTGAGTCCGTGCATCTGGAAGACACAGTCATGAGCAGTAGCAACTCTTCTTGCATCTTGAAGTGTTCATGAAACCATCAACTTAATTTCATACATGGAGAGAAGCAGAGATGTAGTGTTTATGGCTTTGCTCTTCATTTTTACCATTTCTGTTTCTTGGTTTGTGCATGTTCTCATTAGGCTTCCATTTCTTAACAACCTCCTTCCTCTTGCTTGTTAGCCCATTCAGTAACAGTTCTGTGAACATTTACAGCATGAGATTTCAGGGAGAATATAAATATCCCTCCCTCCTAGGATACAAATTTCTCTCATTTGAATTACTTATTCCTGTCCTGCAGTAAAAGGCAGTTGTGCTGTACACCATTAATTGTGTTGGATATTCTTGGAAGAATGTGAAGGAATTTTCTTTGAAAGCTTGTGCTCTGAAATGTTTCTTTTTTGTTCTATTCAAATCTTATGTAATATTTCTCTTATTGCCATGCCTTCACTTTGTGTTCTTATGCTTTTTGTTTAGGCTTCTTGTTTTCTGTGTTGAGGATCACAGATTATGACCAGAGAAATAGTCTGAGATTTTCTCATACTATTTTCAAAATATTTTGTTAATGTGGTTATGTTGGGTTCTTTTTTTATGCAGATGGCTCCTATTAGCAGAAGTGTAGGGTAAAAAGAAAGCTCTTGGTAGGCTTCCAGGTGGCATCTTCACACACACTGATCATCAGTAATGAGAACACAGGGCCTCAGATCTTCCTATCCTACATGATTATCCATCTGACAATGAGGAAGGCCACTTTCTGTACCAAACTGTTCAAGCCCACCAAAATTTGTAATTTCATGACCACTAATAAAATTAGCTCTGTTTTATACATTCTTTCACAGTTCTCATACAGTCTTTTACCATCCAATAAGATATACAAATAATTGGACAGCTG
Source organism: Cyrtonyx montezumae (assembly GCF_038088225.1). Taxonomy (NCBI): domain Eukaryota; kingdom Metazoa; phylum Chordata; class Aves; order Galliformes; family Odontophoridae; genus Cyrtonyx; species Cyrtonyx montezumae. The sequence continues at coordinate 55,050,403 of NW_027071936.1, forward strand.
TGTAAATCATTTAAACCAGGAGCAGTGAGATGTTAGAACAGTCTGATGAGATGCTTTACAGAGCATTCCAACAGTTCACTCTTTGTACAGTGTCAATTATGATGTTAAAAAAATAATTCCAGTTAGTTTAGACTGGTGAGATTATGGAAGGATCATAACCTAGAAAGGAAAATGCAAGAAATTCAGGTATCTGTCATGTAGTGTATGAACTTAATTCATAACTAGCATAATTATCTTATGTTGTTTAATTGCAGTACTTTTATTAATGAAAGATATCATCTGACTTTGGCAAAAGTAATAGTTTTGTGTGAACAGAGAGAAAATGTATTTCCAAGAATGTTTGTAAATTCTTAATTGCAGATTGAATAGCTATTTTCACACCAGTTTTGTTCAATTTTTCTAGCAAGCCAACCCAGAAAATATACTTTTACACAAATGTATATGGAAAATAATGCTGAATGCACTTGTTTTTTTAGTTATGAAACAAAGAAACAATGAGAAAAAATACTTTGGGGAATAAACTTCTGAAGCAAAGTAGATGTCAGACAAACAAAGGAGAGAAAATCTGTGTATGCTGACCTACCTCCAAATGTGGAAATTCCAGTCTTGGGATCTAGGCAGCCAGGTCAGCACAGAGCTGTGCCAACTGAATGGAACTAACTCATTTATGCAGCCTCTGGAACCCAAGTGAGTATGCAGAGTGGCAGTGTGCCATGCAGACGTACTGTACTTCCTGGGCTATCTTGGTTATGTCTCCAATGGCACAGCATTGTGTAACACAGACGTGTCCTTAGGTGACCAACCAGCCTGGGCAGTGAGCAAATTCCAAAGAGCAAACGCTCAGACAAAGGGCTGCAGTCGTTTATGAATGCTATGCAAGCACAGATATTTGTTCAGATGAACTGCTAAACAACAAACAAAGGGGAAAAAACTGGGACCTTATTATAGACAGTGTATTAGCAGAAAAAGGAATTAATTTCAGCCTCCTCTCTCCAATTTGTTTGCTGCTGGCATATCATTCAGCTGCCAAATATATATATGCATTTTCTGAACCTCATTTTAATATTCTGAGGAGTTTTATCTCCCATTATTTGTCTTGCAACTCTTAAAAGCAGGGTACTGCATACATTTTTCCCTCGCTGGTAAGAAGTGTGAAACTTGCAGCAGTACATTTTGATATATTTCAAACAATGTTCACCCATACAAAAAGCACTCCAGTAAATATGCTCTGCTGCTCTATTCTTCTTGTTTCTGAGGTCTGTTTGGAGGTTCATACTCTTCAGTCAATACTTATTTGCTGCAGCACACAGTGAATTGCTTAAGAGTGCTTGAAGGTCTTTCCATCTTGGCAAAAAAAAAGTTTTATTTTTAGATCTTGTAGAACACAAATATTAATAATAATCCAAATTGAGAAATGACTTAGAAAGTACAGTTGAAAGTATGAATGCATATGGACATATTTTGAAGAAAGAGAAACCTGAGCACGTGCTTGATTGCCATCCTAAAGGCCAAATTTTGCTGAGTGATAGAACCATTTGAGGGAAATCTACTACAACATACTGCCCAGAGCAGGGTCAGGTGTGGTATTGCACTGGGTTCCCTGGGGATTCATTCATTCAAGCCCTGAAATCATTCAACATATTATACCTTCTCATTTTGTAAGACCAACATCTAGCCTGGGATAACTTCAAACAGATAAAGCTCTTGGTATCTGGACTCCTTCATGCTTGTTACATCAAACTACTTCAATTCTATGATCTTTGGAAAGAAAAACATTCAAAATATGTTGGGTGTTTTTTTTTTTTTTTGGAAACTTAAGCTTTAGTGGTATAAAACTTTCATGCATATTCTTTTTGCAAGACATAAGTAGATCACTTTCAAATACCAATTTTTATATCCAGCAGTTATTTCACCCTACATTTTCATAAACTGACCATGTGATATTGATTTTTCCCTTATCTTGAAATAAACCAACTCTTGTTATATGAACAATTAAATGGAATCTGAAGAGGTGGGTGATTTAATTACCTTTTTTTCTGTTATTTCCTCTCTTTGGCAGAGGGTGATTATACTATTCTATTGGCTGTTTTTTTTTTTTTTTAGTGCCTTGAGAACTGAGGAAGCTAGAGACTTCTTATGTGTCAGGTACATATTTCTAATGGTTAATTAGGCCAAATTTTACTTTTACAAATATGTCTCTGTTAAATTCAGTTAAATGTCATAAGACAGAAGAAAGGCATGCTTTATGCTGTGGATTTTTTTTTGTTATTTTTTATTTTATAATGTCATACTAGAAATGGTGAGCAAGAGCGTTTATACAGTTAGCAACTGATGCAGTGATCAATTTTCCTGTTGTATAACAAATATTTTATGTCTAAGTAACATTAGATATAAAAATTGATGCTTGGGATGCTTAACTTGAATCATCTTACTGGATGTCAATCTGTATTTCAGGTCTCTCATGTACTTTGCAAGTGTGGCTTTCACACTAGAGAGTTCAGAACTTTTTCATGCATGGTATATAAGCATACCATGACAGGGGACAAAAAGTGGGACAGAACCCAGCAGTACAGCTCAGGGCTCAGAAGATAAAGTGCTCTTGGCCAGAGTCAAGAGTCTAAGTGCTGAGCAGCCTCCTGAGCATCTCTGGACATATGCAGTACCCAGCTCTGAAATGTAGAGAAAAGTCATGATCTTCTCCTGGGAACAGAGGAGCTGCCAAAGCTATTGGGAAGGAGATAAAGCCTCTGTCAGCCCCTCAGGAAACCCATATCTGAAATGACCAGCTTGGTGTTTGTAGGATGGAGGCCAAAGCAGCACAGAATTTATAACAAATCATTTTATTTTTGCAACAGCTATATCCTTCTAGTCCTAAAAGAAAAATCAAGCTTATGTGATCCAGGTTAGCAACTATAAAGTAACACAAAGTTAAAGGAACATTTTTTTTGCAGTTTGGATCAATTAGCTACAATAGAAGAATATTGAGAGCTCTTCTATCTGTGATATGTAGAAGTTGTAGAAGTTGCAATTAAAATTACTGTACATGAGTTTTCTGAACACTTCCAGCCATTCGTTTGCTTCAAATGTTATTCTCAGAGCAGATAAATATTTGCAACAAGTAGAGCTGTTAGAGCTGGTGGAAGAAGAGAGGAGATACTCAAAAAATAAGACCAAAAAAAAAAACTGGCAAGCAAGTTTTCTGTTTCTTTGAAAGCTTGCCAACATCATGAATCCTGTGAGAGATTAATTAAAATGAAAAAAGAATTTTCAAAGGAAGAAGACAAAATAACTTTTTTTAATGGACTATTTTTGTTCTTGACTCAGGAAATCTCTTTCTCTTTTTCAACTGGTTCCCTCAAAACATAAATATTGGCAGCTTTAAGGTTTGTTTTTCATCTCAGGCAATGAGTTCAAAAGCTTTTTCCAGTCAAGTTTGAAGGGTTTGTTCACTAGAGTTTGGATTTCTGACACATCTAGTGAGTCTAGAACAGAAAGCATTGCCATTAAATTAAAGTTGCCATTTCAAGTGAATGGTGATTAAACAGTAATGTATTCATATTGCTGACAATTTAGGAAACCTGTTTTTTTCAATCATAGAAATGCATAAAGGTCAAGGTCAACCAATCTCTACATATACAACAACTTAGGCTCACATGATTAAGTGTTATTTCTGCAGTCAGAGAGCAGACTGCTAATCCACTTTCCTTTCACCAGATAATGGAGTAGCTGGGTGCTGATTTCAGCCTAACCTGCTCCAGCATCACAAGCCATCTGCTGTTGGGTTACTGTTAGTTCACACTGAAAAGATTTGTAGAGAAAAACTGCTGGAACTTGGAAGACTGTTTTGGATATCCACTATTCTTGGCCAAAAAAAAGAAAAAACAACCACGCCCTTTCCACTCAAAGTAGGAATTACAGCAATCCAATGTGTATATGTCAGACCTTTTCCAAACAGACTGTGTTCAAATAAATCAATTTGCTTTGGCCATGTCTGTGTTAAACTGACACCGAAACATAGAAAGCTACTAAAAGTAGAACAAAAAAGAATGGTAGTCTATGACATTTTCAGGATAGCCTACAAACACAAAGTCTAAGCAGGAAACCTAAAGTTAGTCACGGAAATTTTTGGATAATACTGAAACAGATTAGGTCAAGTGACCGACCTCAGTGCTGGGATCAGGAAAGTTCAGCACATGCATGAGCAAAGCTGACAAGATACTGGGCTGCAGAGGATGTGTTGTGGACTATAAAGGAAGGATTCTGGAGTATAATTTGACAGCATCTTGAAAAAATTCAAGAGCTGAGGAATCTGAATAGTAAAATATATGTACATAAAATTTGTTGTTGACATCTGGAATTTATATATCCATTCATATGAAGAAAATAATGCTTATGAAGCCTATGCAATACTTCTCAATACATTATGTAGCTCCTATCAAGTATCTCTGGCAAAGTAAACTTTTAAAACTCACATTAAAGAGCTCTTGAAGGGTTGTGACAATCTACAATATCTATAAAGTAGATGACTGGATCCATTGGTAGCCTCCATCAAGAAGCTGGTATATTTGTAGCTTAGGCTGGCACTGTTCCCCAAAAACCTAGGTGAACTCTGACTGATCCTTTATCCTAAGGACATGTAAGATTCAGCTTGCCCTCATAGCGATCTGGGTAATGCCAGTTCTCAGTCCACTTGATCAGATCCATGTCAGCTCTAGTCTGTTAAGCGCTGCCTTGTGCCTTGAGAGTCAGCAACCATTCGCTAAGATCCAGCATTTCTTTCACAACATTAAATCACAGTACTGTACTCTCTAACAGTTCCTACAGACTTCATTCTTTCAGTGAAGGCCCATCTTCTGGTTCATTCTCCTCACCATTCACCACCATTTAACTTTTACCAGACCTTGCACTGATCCTATGTCACCAGTATGATTAACATCGGCTTGCTCTGATGTACACTTAGCATGTGAACTGATAAGAAGAATGGTCTTGCTTTTGCAGACCTTCAAAAGACCTGAACATAAATAGTATTGCTTGCTCAGACATGAAAGTCTTTCAGCACAGGCCCTAGTGACTGTGCACAGGACTGTACTCATGGCATGGGCGATGGAGCATTCAGTGTCATTGCACTTTTGGTGCAGACTTCAATCTTCCTATCTAAACAGTGCAATGTCAAGGTTTTTGTGACCATATTGTGGGCACTGATTCACTTTACAAATTGTAGACAATTGTGTCCCACTATAGGGAGAGTGTCAGGCAATTGGCATTGTGCTTGAGCAGATCAGCTATTACAACCAGATACTGTGTTTGATATCAGATTAGACAAGAAATTAGCAGTAACAGAAACTCTTTCAAATTGGGGTATCTGGCCCCATGGACTTTATCTTTCTGGATAGCACTGCTGTGTTCACTCAGAAGTTGCCTGAAAGGACTTTAAAGTCAATGTACTTCATGGTGTTGGTAAGTCCTTCATGTGGAGAACATCTTTCCACTGGCAGAAGAAAGTGCTGTGCATGTGTTTTTTATTCCAGAGGTTATTTATGGGACAAAAATCAGTCTTCTAGATGACAAGCTAAGGATTTAAAAAATAAACAAACAAAAAAACTGTTAGTGCTAGCTTTATTTTAAATATTGATAGCACAATTTACTCTAGGTTGGATGGGGTTGCTTGTGGCTTATGCAACTGGTCAGCACTCAGGAACGTGCTGATCACTTTCTCTATTTAATAGGGAAGCTTTTTTGTAACTGATCCAACAACTACCCTATTTTTCCCTCATTTATTTGTAATTTAGCCTAGGTACTTAATGAATTACAAAAATGGACAGAAACTAGCTCATCGTCCCGTAAAGGAATTATACTCCTAATTAAAAACTATGCTTATGGGTCACACTTTGCAGAAAGAAATATAAGTCAAGCATCATTCTTCTTGATTTGTTCCAGGTCACTGTTTTTCTCTGCCTAGCTTCAAAATACTAATGGATCATCATGATAAAAATTCACATTTGCATCCATCTGTTCTATTGTACTTCTAATGTCTTTTTTACTTGATGTATCTTGATTCTACCTCATTCCCAGCTGCAAATGCACCACACTTTATTAGAATAAAATTTTATCTCTTTTGGTCTTATAAAAGCAAGTGGATGCTGCAGACAGTTTTCTTTGCAGCACTGGCAGTTTTAAGTTTTAGCATATGTTAGGTAATAAATTCATTCAAGATGATTTTTAAGTGTACACTCCTCCCAGAAACAGTTTTCTAGACACCGCAGTGGGTCTCTCATCTAAGCTGTTTATACTGGCATTAACAGAGCTTCTATAGTGAAAGATTTTAAAAAGGCAAAGTCAGTAGGGAATATTTTTGTGCTTCAAGGAATATCAAGGATTGGTACATGAAAAGGGAGGTATAAATGTTTTCCTGGTTCTCCAAGTCCTAAGCAGATGTTTTTAATATAAGTACCTTCTGACAACCAATGAAGGAGAGGAGGTTTGGGCTTTTCTAGCATTCTGTTTTTTTAAAAGAAGCTTTTTAAGATGTTGGAGTGAAACGAAAGAACAATAAGGAATATTGGAAGTAAAATACCAATAGAAAGTTTCCAGAAGGGACAGACTAATATAGCAATTATCAACCTTCTGATTCTGACTATCTTGCAGTTATTTTCATGCAGCCCAGAAACCGCGTCAGTGGTGGATGAATTTATGCAAGGTTAAATATGCTGGTAGTTCTTAAGATCCCTAGTTTGGGATCAACTGGAACAACTAATGGGATTAGTGCCAGTTATGTGCACTGAGAAAGCACATCAAGGCCTGAGGTAGATTACTGTTGTGATATACCCTGTGTTACCTAAAATATGGAAAGAAATGTTGGCTCAAAGAGGTTCAAGTTCAGATATCAGTTAGAAAAAGTGAACCAAGTAACATCAAGTTCATCCAGATGCATCTAACAATATCAGTTGTAACAATCAGCCAAATATCTTGTAGATGTTGTGATTAATATTTGTATGCCTTTCTATCTCTCTGTCTTCTCTGAGCAAGCTATAGGATCATTAAATTGGAATGTCTTATGGGTCTTTTACCTATCACAGTGCCTGACACCTTAGCAGCTTACAGTAATACATCCGTGATCACAGAATCACAGAATTGTAGGGTTGGATAGGACCTATAGAGATCACCAAGTCCAACCCCTCTGCCAAAGCAGCTCCCTAGCCCAGCTTGCACAGGTAGGTGTCCAGGTGGGTCTTGAACATCTCCAGGGAAGGAGACTCCACCACCTCTCTGTGCAGCTGTGCCAGTGCTCCGTCACTGCACTGGGAAGATGCTCCCACACACATTTGTACAGAGCTTCCTATGCTTCAGTTTGTGGACATTTCCCCTCATTCTATCACCACACACTGCTTGAGAAGAGTCCAGCCTCATCCCTTTGCATCCTGCTCCTTAGATATTTATAGACATGGATCAGATCCCCTCTGAGTCTTCTTTTCTCAAGACTTGGACACTTTCATCCTCCAGTGTGGTCTAGCTTACAGTCTGCAACAGGAAACTGAAAAAACACTTGTTCTGAAACCAATGGCAGACCTTCCATTGACTCTCTGACATGCTGAAGCTCTTCCAGCTAGTCAGTCCAGCAGCCTAGAGGTGGCTTGGTTACCGTCCCACCTCAATAAGCAAGTGCTTCCTCCCTAATGTCATGTTGTGACTGGTGTTTCTTTAACTGTGCCACCAGGAGAGAGTGTATTCCCCCAGGGGATCTGTAACAGAAGCAACCCAAATTCGAGCTTCATATGAGAAAAACCCTACTGAACCTCAGCTGTTGTTGAGGAGAATACAGGTGCTCCTGGAGGTGTTTGCTTCATCAGTCTTACACCTGAGTGCATCATTAGAACATAGATCATGACTATGAGACAGGGAAGCGTGATCCTATTCTATGTATTTGGATGCTTCTGAAAGTATCAATGACTGAGATCCTTAGGTATATCCACGCACTTGAATCTAATGATACATCAGCTTATGGATCAGATCCCCTGAGTCTTCTCTTGTCAAGGCTGAACAGACCCAGGTCTCTCAGCTTTTCCTCTTTAGAGAGGTGTTCCAGGCCCTTTATCATCTTTGTGGCCCTCCACTGGACTCTTTAGAGGAGATCCCTGTCTTTTTTGTACCAGGTGAGACCTCACCAGGTCAGAGTAGGGGGGAAGGATTGTCTCCCTCAACCTGCCGGCCACTCTTTTTAATGTACCCCAGGATGCCATTGACCTTCTTGGCCAAGGGCATGCTGCTGGCTCGTGACCAACCTGTCATTCACCAGGTCCCTCTCCTCAGAACTCCTCTCCAGCAGCTCAGATGCTCTTGAAAAATCCTGGGGGAGAAAAGAGGATGCAATAAGTCCTCGAACAGGTATTCCTCATGATGAGTAGGCTTGTGGCAGGGCTGCTCATGTGATTTCAGTGAGTCACAGTGTATCTGTGCTCTTCATCTCAATTTGATGGATTTGGATTGCCATTGTACCCTGCAAGCTCATACAAAGCCCCTGCACCTGCCAGCTGTGTCATGTCTTGTGACATGTCTCCTCTCTCACACAATGTTCTGGAGGCTTAATTGGAACACTTCTCAACTAGAGGCCATCCTGCGGTAATCCTGGCATGCTAAGCTGTATTTTATTCCTGTGAGTGGTAAAGGAGGCCCAACTCAAGCCCCAAAGAAATAATTTCTGATTAGGAAATTCAGAGGAATTTAGGCTCCTCAGTCACCTAATTGCTTTTGAAGTATCATTCTGGCAGGCAGAATTAAACTAAACTAGTTTAAAATCCCTACATTTCTTTTTTAACCTTTCCTTTTAGTCTGGGAGATGAATAAATAAATAAGGTATTAATTTGGACAGGTACAGGGAGGAAATGGGAAGAGACCATCATCCTGGCTAACAGTGAAAGTTACAGAAACAGGATAAAGAACACAAGTCTACTAGGTGCTATGTCAAAAGACAATTATCTTAGTTTTTATTGCATGCATCTAGGAGCATCTAGGAGCAGAGAATGAAATCAAAATTTCTTCTGCCAAGGTGAATGCCCCAATAAGATAGCTAGAGACTTATATTCAAGCTTTATTATTATTATTTTTAATCTGATTGAATGGGTATTTAATTACATCATGCTGTTTGGACTATCTTCAAAGCAAAGAAGCAAGAATGCTCCCATCCACAGATTTTCTTAATATGGAAGGTTTGAACACACTCTCAGTAAGAGGAAGATGTGTTTCCTACATCTTCTGTGAATAATTTAACTGGGAAAATTCTACTTGTAGTAAGTAAAGGGGACCATGGGACTAATTATGCTATCTTCCAAAGCTCTAGCTGACTCAGTGGCAGACTGAAAGAAGGCATTAGGCACCTAAATGCAGGAGCATGCGCAGATTGTGAATCCTAAGCAGTGGGATGCATCTCCCCTCAGCCCTGGTTAAGTAAACTACATTTAGGTCACATATTTCTCTTCCTGCATAGTGTGTACCTTCTGGCAACCAACTAGGAGCAGCTTTTTGATGCATGCTTAATTGATGCATCATTTCTGGAGCCTCTGACTGTCGTTTGAGAGCTGTGAATTTTATTAAGCATCCACACACCCAAAGGATAGGAACCACAAGGCTATGATCCATCAGGTTCCTTCTGGAAATATCTTATGATGAGAAGAAGCAGTGGTTGGAAGGAGATGCTTCTTCAAACCTCTGGCAAATGGAGCCTAACTAAAACAATGAGATTTCATCCAGAGAGATGCTGAGGAAAACACTGAGGCACATAGACCATGAGGCAGATTTAGCATACTCACCACATTTACTTGCCCTCCTTGGAAATACTCACACTCCCAGGGGACTGCCTTAGCTTAGCAAAATACAGTGCCAGTGGTATTATTAATGATATGTTATGACAAAGCAGGATGTCTTGAGCAACAACAGCAAGAAGTGCAAGACAAAAAAGTTCAAGTTAAATGTATGAGCGCTGCTCCAAAAGCAATGTTTCATACTCTGTTATGTTGGCCCACAATGTCAGAGGTGAATGTTGGTGGTATGGCAGCAGAGGCTGAAACCTTCCTGCCAAAATTCTACTATGTTTTGTTGCCATGTGACAGATGGCAGTAGAGGGGCAGTCTGACAGAATGGTGTATGACACAGAAATGCAGATGAAGCAGAGGTGTGTCATTGAACTCCTCCATGCAGAAAAAATGGACCCATTGACATCTATTGACACTTGCTGAATATTTACAGTGATGGAACAGTGGGTATTAGCATACTGAGGTGGCAGTGGTTTCTTTCAGCAGTGGTGACAGTAATGTGAAAGACAAGTCATGTTAGGACAGCCATGCAGATTTTTATGAGTTTGACATGCAGGCTTTTGTACATTTCTGGTAAAAAGGCACACCTAATGGTGATGACTGTCTTGAAAAATAGTGTTTCATAGCTGAGAATTTGTCTGTCTGGTTGTGCTATTTTGCCATTTGTATCCACTGTAGTTTCCATGGAAATAAATAGGAGGCATTGCTTTAAGAGTAACCTACGTACGTTCTTTTGTGTTAATGAGTAAAATGTTCCTCTATATTTTCATCCTTTTTTACAAAGCCTGTTATGTCACTTTGATTTGTTTCATGTGATGTGTTTGTCTGAAAGGGTATAAATGTGCTTTCTGGACATTAATGCTTTCCAACAGACTTCAGGCACTTGAATGTATACTTCATTACTAGTAAACACATCCACGCAAAGAGAAGCAAATGAGACTTTAGCACATACAGTTATTTTTTTAAGAACCACAGAAAACGTTAACTTTGCTGCATAACTTTAACAGAAAATATTTCATCTTTTCCTTCAAAAGACAAGCGAGGAGCTGTTAAATATTTATCTTTCAACCATCCAGATAATTGCTAAAGAAATCTAACTTCCTTATTCTGCCTTCCAGATTTATATCTAAATGATTTAATTTCTGAAAAACAGTGTTTCAATAAACTTTTTTTCAGAGAGTACAAGGTGAACTAGATCTGAATGTTTTTAGAGCAGTTCATGGAAAGGATCCTACAAAATTCCATAGCTATTTTGATTGTTTTTTTCACAACAAAGTTTGAATAATTTTCCCTGCAAAATCAAAGTACAATATGGTGAAAGAAAGTCTAGGACACTGCTGACTCTGCTTCCTGAAATAAATAGGCGGCATTACATCCAGAGAGACCTAAAGAAGAAGTCTGATTATCTCATCTCTTTGATGTAGGTACTGTCCTAGGATTGAGAACAATCTTGTTTATGCATTTCATAACCAAAACCATTGAATAAAATAGAATACATGAACAACTTTGGGTGCAAAACCTGAATTTAAACTCCAATTTTCCCTTATCCCATAGCAATGAATAGCTTTCTTCAATAGACAAATAGAACAAAAGTTAGTTAAAACTTTCTAGTCCAATGAAGATGGTACAATTGTTGTGCATTCTTTCATCTGTGGATCTTACAGCTGTTTAATTTTGAATAAAAACATTCCTAATGTGAAATAGAATAATCATTCAGTCCTGTCAGAATTCATGCTGTGTATTGCTTGTTCTGAAAGCCAACAGTTGTGTTACATTAAAACCAATAAGCAATTGTCATGTTTTATCTAAAGAGCAGAGAGTGCTAGATTACAGACTGAAGAGCATAATGCATAGATTACAATAGAGTTTGAAAATGTGATTGCCCTGCTTACATGTGACACAGCAAAGGAGATTTCAGGTTACACAGCTGTTTGTATGCACTGCATATCTCAGAGCTGAATCTTGACTTAAACTGGAAAAGGATGAAAGAAGTCAGTCTCACTTCTTCATAAAACCTCAGGCTCCTTCTGACGCTAGTAGACTGAGTCATAGCTCCATATTTATAAACCATTCCTAGTGTTTTCACACATTTCTGAATAAAAATAAATGAATTGTGAAGTCATTTGTTCGAGGAAATATACCATCTGCAAGGCACATATTTTTGCTCTTCTGGTTATCAATTGAAATGGAAGACTACAATAAAAAGCTGGCATGGTTTCTGCTTTATTCTTCCTTCTAAGTCATTGTAGGGCGTGTTGTTTAGCATTTGATTTTGTTTTCTTTTACATAAGGTTATTCTACTGCATAAGTTACGGAGAAGTGTGTTGTTGTTTTTTGTAAACTGAAAGACTAGAATAGATTTTTTCCAATTCCTTTTCAAAAATGTGAAATAAGAAACATTTTCAGCACAATGAAATTAAACAGTTTTCTAAGATGTTATGAAATATTTCAACCCTATATAAAATTTTAAAAATCTTGTCAGTTTCATGTTACAACTTTCATTTAGTAAGTTAACTACAAGAATATAAACCTGTGCTTTCAAGATGCTGCAGTTCTTTTAAATAGAAGACTGCAAAATCAATTTGTATTAAATCTAAAACATGAGAAAGAAACTATAGCTTATGAATATGAAGGTAGGATTCAGCCAGCCTATTAATATCACAAGGAGCCCAAGGTTTTATGAGGAAAATGAATTAATATTTGTTCAACACTTTGAAAATGTAAAGGACTGTGTGATCATTAGCTGTTAGCTTTACTATTATAAATGGAAAGCAATACTTCTGTGAAATAAGCGTAATTTACATTCATTGTATGAGAGAATCCACAGGTAAGCTAAAAGCCTAATAATGGAAGCCTTGAATCTTGTAAACTGAAACGACAATTTGGTGGAGCTTGAGTACTCCACCATGGTCTGGAATCCTCTCCTACAAATGTTACCTGCATTGTGTTAGACTGGGGACTCCTTACTGAATGTCTTGGACAAATGATGTTTATCAGTTTCAGAGGGAGACAGAGATAAACCAAGCATTTAATATTTATGTGCTTTCATATTTAACATTTAAGGATTTGGTCCCAAGAAGGATTTGTCAACTCGCTAAAGACCACAAAGTCTCTGATGACATAAGACATAAAGTTAATGATGTCTATAACCTACAGAAAATAATCAAGATCCTTCTTGCTCATTCTCTTTTTCCCAAGCGATCTTTAATTCCTCTGAGAGGAGCACGTCCACTCCCCAAAAGACTACCTCCTAGTGATCATGCACTGCTTTGCGTCTCCAAAAAAGCCTTTACTCTTTCTGTCCTCCAGCTTCTTAGAGAGTTTGAGAACAGAAAAATGGCTGATTTGGTAACTTTCTGAAAGATTACTGTGGCAGAAAATTAATAATAATGACAAAGAAATAGGGATAGCAGTCTTGTTTGTGTTGCATTTAAATAAGATATGTGTTGCATTTAAATAGGATAATCACAACTCCTGGTCCTGTCAAGCTGCTTCACTGTCTTGACTCACTCCCAAGGATTTAAGCAAGGGAACACAGTTTGAAGATTAAGGCTGGCTAGGGGAATGAACTAAGTGCTGAAGCACTAATTAACTCGTGGACGAGGCCCACTAGTAAAGCAGTTCATAGTGCATTATTCAGCATGAGATACCTTGAAAACTTTAAAATAACAAGCTGTTGTGGGAATTTTTGATACCACCTGGGTTAAACAGAAGCTGAGAAAAGATTTTCAAGACTACATTTTTCTGTTTAGAAACCTAAATTCTGCCTAGATCCCTTGTTAGGCATCAAAGTCCTTTTGGATTTGGTTGTAAGTACTTTCCTGTACTAGGACATAATATACAGTCCTTAAAATACAGCAGCTCATCTGTTTGAATTTTACTAGCTAACCCCCGTTGGAATGATTATCTGATCCCATTGTATTGATAGAAAACATATGCTTCAGGCAAATCCATAAAATTCAGAAACAGTGAGTTTTACAGACACCAGACAAAACACATAGATAAATCTCAAGTATTTAGTGTATATGTTAAGTAGCTGACTTCATTTCTCAGCTGCCAGAGATTTAATCATTATAAAGATATTATTGAAAATAATTTTGAATGATTTATGAGGCTCATATAGATTCAGTATAATGTTGAAGAAATAACATTAATTTACTTGGAAGAGTGGATCCACTCTCATCTCTTGCAGGCAGAATTATTTATTTTGTTTTATTATTATTAAACCATATTATCCTAGAATTCTTCTATGTGATTTTAGATACTCAGTAGAGAATGAGTGCCAGAATCTGAATGGCTCCCATTTTCACTCTGCTTAACTCAACTGCTTAGACTCATTCTTGCTCCATTAACTGTGCTTTTTTTTTCATTTGGTCTGTTGGTTGGTTGTTTTTTGTGCAAAGCTTTAAAGACTCTCCCAAGTTACCAAAAAATTTCTCTTGCCAGTTAGTAAGTACAAAACTTTTCTTAAACAGACAGTACTTCTGAAAACAATCCCCAGTCAAGCACATGCAATAGATTCTCAAATAGTGTTTGTTCCACAAATATTTTCTTTGGAAAATCAATTCAACCAGCAGGATGAGCAAGAGGAGTTTGCCTGCCTGCTCACCCACTCTTTCTCAAAGGCCAGAATCAAAACAGCACATGGAGTGATGAGCTCAGGTGGAAATCTGCTTCCAGCATTTGAGAACCCATGCCCATCTCCTTCCTGCATCTTAACAAATCTGAAAGTTGTTCCTATGTGAATTCAGGTAAAATCTGACTGTGCTCGCATATTTTCTGCATCAGAGCATAAGGCTATTAACCAAAGTGCCAGGAACAGCAGGATTTACTTTCTGAACTGATCATGCATAAGGAAGAGCAAAGAGTTCATGTCCACTGACAGTGACGTAGTACTGAAAGCCAAATTTTATTGAATAGTTAGGGGCTCCCAGGACTGCTAAGAATGCACGTGGGGACCTGATGAGGAGCTTGTATCACTTTCTACTGAAATTACAAGGAGTATTGTTGATTTCCAGGACACCTAATTGTCTAATTAATCCAGAAGGGATACCTGTGCTAGACTGTTAATGTTTACCATACACAGTGTAACAGATCCAATTTATTTGATTTAAATATAGAGTATTTTATAGAAAATACCCAATATTAGCTTGGCCTTATCTTCCAATTCTTCGTTTTAGTTCCACTATTGCTTCTCAAATTGAAGAACTAATTATCTTCTCTGCATAGCTATTAGAGATTCTGCTCAGCTTTCTGGGAACATTGTTTTTATAAACTAAAATAAATTAGTTGTGGCATCTTTTTCTCCCAGAGAGTTTTTAAAATCACTGTCACATTTCTCTGGAGCTCTTCTAATTTCCCATTGCTTTCCTAGTACTAACCAAGAATCCCAGCAGAGACCCAATTGCACAGCATCCTAACCTCATCACTCTCCTCATTTTCCATTTCCCTCGTTTCACTGACAATTGCAGTAGCCAATGCTTGGACAAATCATCATTTGTTCACGTAATTCTCCAAAAGAGTCTCTCCCTCAATCCTGTTTCCATTCTGTGGTTATCAGTTCTTAGTTCCACATGCTGTCTGGGAGTTTATGACCCTCATTCCTAGGACAAAGTTCAAAAAACTTTGGATCACCCACTTGCAGGCAGTTTCTCATAACTTATCCAAACTATACTAACAGAAAACATGCTGTATTTTACTTTTACTTAGAAAGATGAATTATGGATCTGCTTTAACTTTTTATTTGCATTCCAATATCAGTGATGTTTAATTTGCCAGGAAAATTGTCTTACATTCCTATCCCTCTAACGTAGAAGGTAATGATGTCATCAAAAGCAGTTCAGGCCAAATGAAATAATACTGTACAACCAACCATTTATTTGTCATTCATTTTAGAATAAAATAGCTTTTATTCCCTAATCATACTATTTATATTATTGCAAAATGAACTCCACAAGGAAAGCTGACCAGATACAACTACACTACTTTTCTTCTGTTATATCAGCTGTGTAACTACTACATTCATAAGTTCAAAATGAGCTGTGGTAAAGTGATTTATCCATGAAGATTGTGATTGAGAGAACTGAAGCTACCAATAGAGAAATCAACACTTTTTTGTTCTTAATGTTTACTTCATTAAAATTCATCTAACAAAGCAACTACAGAAAGAGCGCTGGGAACAAAGAGTTGCACCAATGCGTGGAATACTTCATATATAGCTGTAATTAGCTATATGTCCCTCCACTAATTGTCTTCACCAATTTATATTTATATTGGTTTATATTGATAGCTCTTTCTAATGGTTTTAAAGCTTAAAATACAGAAGTAGCACCAGTTCTCGGTGAGCATTTCACCACAATGGAAGACAGAAATTGCTTGGCCAAATTCTTAGTTGTAGTGAAATTAATCACAACCCCACTACAGTCCTCCTTGCCATTACCTTAGCTTCATATGTCATCACTCGACAGTTAGGTAGGGTTGACTTCTCTGTTTGTCCCAAAGTATCTCTTAGAACAGAGTTTTCCTCTATTGGTCAGTGTCACACTATTTTCTGATGTGTGCCTTGTTTTATGACTAGTTTCCACTGCCCCAAGAGCAGAGCCAATGATGTTCTTACATCATTCAAAACCAATCGACCTTTATTTTGGGCAAAAAAGACACTAATTCATATTTAATCATCCTTTATTATCTGTCTGCCTAGGGTACTCTATTGTTCTTTTCATTTCAGTATCTAAACGTTTTGTACATAAAAAAGTTTGGCATTAATCTAATTCCCAGAGGACAACATGGCGTCTCTGGCTTTGCTCCCTGCTATTATATTCAGCAACTTGGATTTCCAAGTGCTTTGCTCTCACTGAAACCGAATGTAATTTTTGCACTTCTATTCCTTAGAGTGTTCTGAAAATCTCTTCCCAAAGAGAGAAACTAAGAAACTGCTAGCTTGCAGTACAGTGGGCTGAGGATTTTCCTATGCTCTCCCTTAAGGTTTTGCACTAGGTTTTCATTTATCCAAGCATTTAGTTCTGAAATCTGTGGAGCATGTGTAGTATGAGGAATAAAAATTGTTCCTTCTCCACGAACAGCGAACATTCGTTCCTAAGGCTTTATCCAGGAGAGGTGCTGCTCACATGTGAGGTGACAACACCTACCTTACCCATCTCTTGAATGTCTCTAGCTCTGCTTCAGCTCATATAGCCAGAAAAGGAAGGGATAACAAGTACCCAATAAGCAAGTTTAGGCTACATGTTGTCAGTGGCAGCTTTTGGGCATACTTAAGCAAACCATTCAACAGCTCATAACGGCACTACTCAACATATCGGGAGAGGAACAAACCATATTCCATTGAAGCTGCAGGGGGATATGTAGATACGAAGAATGTAATTACCAGAGTGGTAATTTAGTCAGGATGCTAATACTCCTAATCTTGCAAAAAAAAAAAAAATCCCCTTACACCCTCAAGGGATATTAATGAAAAGAAGTGGTTAAAACCTCAAGTTTTATGTTTCATTTGAAAGATCAACATGGTTGTTCTGGACTAGACAGTGTAAAACTTTCCATAAAATAAAATGACAAACAAATCATTATTTGATTTTATATCCACCAGGAGCAATAAACAGAGAGGCCTCACAGCTTCTGCAGCATCTGAGTAATTCTAAAAATTTCAGGACTGTAGCATGTAAGTGGTAAAACATCTGTTCAATGTGAAGGTTGTATATGTTCTTTGGAGTTGTTTTTGTCATCTCTGGCTGATAAATAGTTTTGGGGCTCTCACTGTATAGGAATTGTGAAATGGAGAGTTTACTTTTTCAGTGCCTTGTTTGACTCTGAAAAGTGCAATTGCCATGTCTTCGGGCTTGTTTCCACTCCACGGTCTCAATATTTTTAAATTGTTTGAAAACCTTTTTAAGTTAAAATATCACAGTCTGTGTTATAGATAATAGATAACACATGCCATGACTTTACTTACTAGTAAAACTCTTGATACGATATTTCTAGGGAGTTAGTATTACTATCTGCACAAGCAGGCTCTGAAATTTTGATCAAATTTATGAATCCTTTGTTGTTTGTAGAGCTGGAAAACAGACTGGGGTTCTTGGCTGACTGTGTTACAGAATTGGTGGCATTATTTTTAATAATTAAGATTCATTAATCTGAACAATTAATGCTATCAGGGCTGACCAAGGTTTTCCCACCTACTTGGTTTCTCTGAAAAGAAGTATGTCAGGCAAGCCTTTGGTTTCATAGCTGTCCATAGCTTATTCTTTCATGACTAAAGAGCCAGAGTTTATATTTCTTTAAGGCAGAAATACAAATGGTTACGTCATCAATTGACACCGCTGAAAAATGTCTCCACTATATCACTATAATCTCTCTCTAATCCAGATTTTATGTTCTATGGTTGAAATTATTACATCATCAAATACCAAACTATAGTACGCAGACTAGTAAAGTGGGAGAAATTATACTGAAAATTGCTTGAATATCCAGAGCTGAAGCTAGACATTTTAGTGAATCAGCAGCAGGTTTACTTTACTTTTCTCATTCAGATCTTGTTTTATATTCACAGCAAATAGAAAATGGAAGGAGGGAAAAAGAAAACATTGTCTTTTAGTCTGTAAAAGGGCTTTTATTCTAGAAAAGATGCAGAAAAAAGTAATTCTTTTCAAGAGTTTGAATTTTCCTAACAAACGCCTTCTCCCCCCCAAAAAAATCAAAATTCAACAACCTGCAGAAGGGAGATACATGCAGAAAGGATTGCTGTAGTTGCCACATAAATTTCTTTTTCAAAATGCTCTGGTATTAATGACACTGTTTGCATGGCTATAAAGCATAATACCACACAATGTAGCAGACTTCCATGCTTCTGCAACAGGCAGTACTGACATATGTTATGTCACTTGAGACAGATGAATTAAACTTATGTTGCTATTTGGAAGTTGTTCACATCTATCTGAATTGTTTACAGAGGGGAAAAAACAACTTCTTGCAATAAATTTGTGAAGCAATATATGGCTACATAGGACAGAGGGGATCTGTCTTAGTTTCCATTCCAGAATCTGAAAATAAGTTGTTCAGCTGTTTATAGAATCTCAGACTCTTTCCTCTCAGGGTATGCACTGTCTCATACATATTACTGTTTGTTATTTATTAATTGCATTTTCTCACCAAGGGCATTGCCTAACTGTGTGGGAGCAGGTTTTCAGTATGAGATTGACCTGTGACTTGCCAGGGTGAAAAGCTAATGAAGTCGGCAAGAGTAACCAAAATGAGAGGGTGCTTTTAAAACACTCTTGCTTTTAAAATTCTCTCTGAGTCAAATTAATTCACTGACTCCTCTCACCTTTGCAAGCTACACTGATGACAAAGAGATGGTGGCTAGGAAAAGGAATGCATTCCTTAGGCTCTGAATTATTTTGTATACAGGTCGTGCATGTTTATGCAATTTGGTATAAGCAGGGCAGACTGCAAGCATCATATTCTGGTATATTTAACACAGAGCCTCAGAAAATGTGTCAGAATTTCCCTTGATACTCTGGAACTCTGATTTTTAATTGGAAATAAAAAAATCTGTCTGATTTCAAAAGAAGCAAGACTAAAGTGCTGAATGATGAGAGGGGATTTTAGATTCAATTCAGTGAGAAGTAGTTTTAGAATGGGAGTGCTGTGAAGTAATTGCATTATTTTTTGAGAGCCTGATATACTGCTATTGGTAATGTTCAAACTACAGGGAGAGCTCAAGCTGCAGAAGCTTCAGTTGAGAGAAGCAAATGGCTCTTAGAGCTCTGTGAGAGAAGTAACTAATGCAGCAGCCAGGAGTACAGCATGGAGAACCACAGTCAGTGGGACAAGGCTTATTTAACCCAAGTACACATCCATCACTCCCCTCTATGCTAATGAAGTTTCTATACAGATTTGTGCAAAATACCAAGCTGTTTTTCTTGGAAGTTAATTTCTCACCTTCTTCTCCTGTCCCAGCACCTTACTAACACTATTTCAATACCTCAAAGTTCAGATAGTTCCAGTTACTGTGAAAAGTGATCCCTTGGGAGTTAGAGGAACCAAAAAAGTCAGGAACTTCCAGTAACCAGTCTCATTCTTTTTGAGATTTAAAGAGATTTTACACAGAATAATTTTATTTTAATGTTCTTTAAAAAATTCACTCAGCACCAAAATATGACGAAAGTCATTTATCTTTTAAAATGTAGTCAAAAGTACTAATCCTTTTTTCTGCACTTCAAGTAATCACCATGAAGTAAATGGCCATTAGAACACCTTTCTAATAGACGCTAATATAGGAAATAGTCACACAAACTCATTTCTTCCCAGTCACCATGAATACTGAAAAGCAAGGGGAAAAAAAGCAGTTAAATCCTATTAGAATGATCCCCATACATTCCAGCTCAAGATTAATTCTTTCCCACAAGGGCATAATGTACATGATGATAACCACATTTTCCAAAGAAAGACATATTGAAGAAAAAGGAGAAAAGTCCTGATTTCTAAAAGCCATTAAACATATGCTTAACTTTAAGTACATGTGGAATATTGAGTAAAGCAGAAACATAAAGCGTAGATTTGATTTTTAATCATCTGTTGATTAAACTCTATGCTGATTGAAAGAGTTCTGCCATATACAGATGTGTGGAAAAGTATGTTAAAAGGTTAGCTGTTTAAAGGATCAAATTAAATAAGACATAATTATGGCTTCACTTGGTCTTTTCATTCCACTTCAAAGCTTCTGTATGTGGGAAGGGCTTTGGCAGGTGAAAGTTTGCTCTGGTGTCTCATTTAGCTTGCCTTTTTTCAATGACCAAGCCTTTTCTAATTTGCCTATTTCCTTGAGATGCCACAGGACAAATTTTGCTTACTATCTTTAAAGAAGTCCCACTGGTACCATTTGATTAAACTTTCCTAGAAGGATGAGCCATTGTTTTTCTAATTTGGATTTTATCGCTGGTATAAAATCTTTAAACCTAAAGATAGAGAGAGTGGGCTTTAAGGCGAAAGGCTCAAAACCACATACTTTCTGAATGCTTTATCTTAATATCTAATAATAAACCCACAGGTAATAACATGGCTTGTGAATCCTGCTAGCTAGGTGCTTAATTAAAAAACAAGGTCAAAGGTCATTGCTTCATTTAAAATACAAATCTCCCCCTTTGAAACTGTGAAGGAAAGGGCAGTGTTCAATAGCCTGAAATACAATGACTTGGTTCACTAGTCCCATGCTAGCCCTACTGCAAGGTCATCATAGCTGGAATGTGCCAGGCATATCAGCCCTCTCTCCAATGCCTTTTTAAGGACGACATCTTGCATCTGTGATTTCTGAGCCTGCTCTCACAGCCTGCATACAGAAACCAGCTGGAGAAAGGGCAGCAAAATCAAGACAAGTATGATCAGCACTGGTTTTAACCAGAAGAAAATAGAACATCAGCATCTGCAGCATAGGGTAGGTGAGGGTGTTTAATAAACAACACTTACCTGCACAGGTTACTATTGTAAATAACTCTGACATACTGGTTCTTATCCTACTCCAAATTCAGCATGAAAGGGAAAGCAGTCTATGACACTGTTAAGGTCAGATCTAGCACAGATAGCATGTTAAGTACAACTCTGGGACAGATTTTATCTGTCTCAGGTGAAAGACAAGATTGTATTAGTCATGATACTGAAAAAAGTCTCAGTGCTGCCCAAATCTGTTCATCACACAGCTTAGTTATTTCAGTGAGAGTACTGCAAACATGCTTGTTATCTTGAATTCAGCATGAGTTAATACCCTCATTTACCTCAGCCAAACTACAGTATGCCAGAAACACATAAATTTAGTATATCCAAAATCAGAAAAGAAAACCATCTATCCCTTTTTTTTTTCCCCTGCCTGCATGAACTTCTGAGCCTTCTGCTTCATAGCAACTGCCTGCTGACATTGTTTTCCTGGGAAAAAAAATAGTACCAGCCATGACACAAAGGTAAGTGATTGAATAAATGCACATATAAAATACTAAAGCAAGCTGATCCGATACAGTTTTAATTAGCTTTGCCACAAAGTGCAACAAAGTTTAAATAAATGTAGAACAATTCTCTTGGTCTACTGATAATGATGTATAGGCTAATGATGTATATCTGCTATGCAAGTAGTTATTTTGATTCTTGGAATTAATATCCTACCATTACTGACAGCACTCACACTGAAAATGACATTCTCTCAAAACAGGTTTGCTTCCAGGAATTTTAGAAGTATAGGCCTTTGGTTTGGGCTGAGGGTTTCAAATTTTCCATAGCTGTACATCTCAGTCATTCTTTGTGACACATATCAATCTGAGGAAGAAGCTAGAAAGGGGCATGTTTTTTTCTTTTACTTGCAGTTCTCCTTCCCTCATCCAATGAGATTAATACAGCTTTCATTACATGAGCTGTTCAAGCCCAAGTATCAGTGAAGATTTAAGACATAACTGTTATTTCTATCAATTCGCAACAACATAGAAAGAACCTCTCTGAAAGGGAGAAGAGGATCCTTGGGGAAAAACCAGCATGGCTCGTTGGCAGGGCTTTGAACTAGAATTGAAGGGGGAGGAAATAATAGCAAATTCACCCATGTTAAGGTGTGAGACAGCATATCTAGTTTAGAGGGAAAGGATGCTAATGGGGGCCCTCAAACCCTTGTTCAGTGGAGAAGGATCTAGTTACAAGATCTTACCCAGAATGTGGTGGTCAGTGGCTCAGTTTTCATATGGAGGTCAGTAATAAGTGGTGACCCACAGGGGCCAGTTCTGAGACAAATGCTCTTTAATATCTTCATCAATGACAGCAACTAGATAATCTTGTAGGTCCTTTCCAACCTAATGAACCTATGAACCTATGAACAGTGGGATAGATTGCACCCTCTGCAGTTTGCAGATGACACCAACTTGTGTAGTGCAGCTGACACAACTAAGATGCTATTTAAACCAGGACATGCTTGAGCAGTGGGGCCAGGGAGAACCTCATGAGGTTCAACAAAGCCAAGTACAAGGTCTTGCACTTGGTTAGTGGCAACCACAATAACAGTACAAGCTGGGGTATGTAAGTACAGAGCAGAACCCTGCTAAAAGGGACTTGGAGGTACTGGTGGTTGGCAAGCTGGACATGAACCAGCAATGTGTACTTGCAGCCCAGAAATCCAACCGTATCCCAGGCCACAACAAAAGAAGCATGATCTACAGGTCAAGGGAGGTGATCTTGCCCCTCTACTCCAAATTGGTGAGACATCACCTGGAGAACTACATCCAGATGTAGAGTCCTCAGCACAGGAGAGATATGCACTTGTTGGACTGTGTCCAGAGGAGGGCCACAGAAATGCTTTGGGAAGACCTGAGAGTGGCCTTTCAGTAGCTGAAGGGAGAGTATAATAAAAAAGGAGGCAGACTCCTTAGCAGGTTCTCTTGCAACAGGACAAGGGGAAAAGGTTTCAGAAGGAAGATTAACATTGGTGTAATAGAACTGTTATATCATGGCTTGAACTGATGATGAGCACCTGGTGAAGGAGGTACTAGCAGTTCACCTGTGCTTCCCATGTGACCTTCCTGAGCTGATTTAAGGCTAGCTTCAGAAAGGAAAACACGTCCTGGATAAATGCTGTTTCCTAACAAGGGGTGGTCTGTAGCTGGAAGTCCTGTTACTAGCTGGGTGAGTCAACTGTTTCTTGCATATGGTTATTGATATTACGTGTGATGCTTTGCCCAGTATTACAAAGAATTTATCAGATGCTGTTTCTCTGCTTCCAAAAATCAACTATTGGATTTAAGGAAAAATTTTTTACAACAATGGTGGTGAGGCACTAGAACAGATAGCCTGGAGAAGTGATGGATGCCCTGTCTCTGGAGATATTCAATGTCAGTCTGGATGGGGCTCTGAGCAACCTGTTGAAGGTGTCCCTACTCCTTGCAGGGAAGTCAGGCTAGGTGATGTGTAAGGGTCCCTTCCAACTCAAATAATGCTGTGAAATATTTTTCCTTCCTAATGCTGACATCACTTAATACTAAAACTTTTCAATTACCATTTTGTGCTATGCTTTTGATCTTAATATGTAGAGTATTTCTTCTGTTGAGTAAGGATGGCTGTTAGAAGCAGCTATTTCAATGTCTTGTTCTATTTTTTCTTTTGCATTTCTAATAATTATTTTTTTATGCTTGTCTTGCTCTATTGTCCTGCTATTAAAGTCAGTATGTAGTTGCTCATATGCTCTGTTAAAATATAAGTTATCTGAATAGTTAGCTGATTATGTCTTTATTTGCCTTCAATATTGCTTTATTTTGGTTTGCACAGTTTGGGGCATGGATGTTTTATTTCACAAAATAATTGAATTCACTGGGTAAAATTTGTGGTTAATATAGTTGTGAATTATTCCAGGAGCACCAGGCACTGGTGAATAATGGAAATATATATTTTCTGAATAATTTATTCAAAAGGTACAAGAGTTGTACAATAAATTATTCAACTAATAGAATTCAACTGCTCTTTAGTCATGTTTAAGGTAGCTTTTGCTCCCTCTACTGGATCACTGTCTGCTTCCAAAGGAGCTAGAAAAACTGCAGAGCCATGAAATCAGAATTATTATTTTTTTAAATGTAAAAATACTTGGTCACAGGACAGTCAATCTTTAAACACTGGCACTTAAACTGTGAAGAGGACTTCTTATTGAGCAACCTTTTAAAAAAAAATGTATTATTTTGCAATGTGGATTGAATTCGGAAAAATCAATAAACATTACTCCCTAAAGACAGTCTAAAACTTAGTGATGAACTATGGCTTGACCAGGGTAGGCAAAGGAATAATGCATTTGATGCAAGTGATGACTGCTGGCTCTCACTGACCATGTGAATGTTTGGATGTACACAGCACCTAAAGCTCTGCAACATTAATTCTGGTCAAAGTCTTCACCAATCTTTCACTGACTGAACAAAACATATTAATTAAAAATCTAATAAAATGTTAATGACAGAAAGTGGTGAATAGACATTGATGCCATGAGGGTTAGAATGGGCTCTGACACATTGTAGTCTCCTAATTCATGTGGTCCCCAGCACATAAAAGAAAGTACCCATTTTCTACCCTAGTCCTGACTGCAGCAGTAAGAAAGACGTGTCACAGTCTATGAAACTGGTATCATTTGTCCTGATTACTCTGCAGTGCTCAAGCTGCCTTGTGGGTATCCCAGAGAAGCCAGGGTTCATCATTTGCACCTTATCCCTTTTTCTGGTTTCTCAGACCTCTCTCTGGACCTTCTTTTTATCAATGCAGTCTCCTTGATAATTAATAATTTATGTAACTTTTTTCACCATTGTCCCTATTTTTGTCATATCAAGTCAAAAGTGTGTCTTTTTTATGGCTTCCTAGGTCATCTCAGCCATATGTGGTATTTCTGACAGGTACTGTTGACCTGGCAATGCTCTCAAAAGGCTCCTGTTACTCTCCTCTAAATTCCCATCTAAATCCTGTGAAATCTGGCCATGTCTCACAACACTGTCTGTAACCTCTGTGAGTTTTAGAGACTTCTATCTGTCACATCCAACAATTTCTCAAGTCATGTCCACTAGTTTTCTATATCTGGTGTGGTTGTCTAACCCTCAGTCTAGGGCACAGTTCACAGTCTAGCCAATTTCTTGCAGCCCTAAGAATTAATATCAGATAATAATACACTGTATACTCATTCTTCTTTCTTAATACATAATGCTAATTGTTTCTTGGCTGCTCTTCAGATCTTTGTGAGTTGTGACTCACAGCGTTCCAAGCGTTCTTGTAAGGTCTCACCAGATCATGATCTTTCTCAAAGGCTATCTCAAGAATTCTACAGGGAAGTATTGTGAAGTTTGAAGTGAACCTGATCTAATATATACTAAAGGATAGTCTTTCCTTTTCTCTAAACTTAAGTCATGTCACTCAAGAGTAATTTATTCTTGCAAATGTAAGTTAAGGATTAGAGTCAATTTACGCTGAAAAAGTATAATTTCAGGGAAGTTGGTGAAGTTCAATCAGAACACATCCAGGATAAATGAAAGAAAAATCAAGCCTGTTTTGCAGAGCAACAAATAAAAAAGTCCATAATTGCTCACATTATAATTGGTCCTTCTTAGTAATTGACATCAACCAACTAGATGTATTCAAAATCTATTCACTTCCATGATACTTTCTTAACCCTGTATGTCAATAAAATAACATTGTGCTACCAATCACACTGCAATCAGCAGTCTTTAGATTACAGCTTTTATGGTGAGAGAATGGATGGCATCCCTTTGGAGAAATAAAGAGAACAGGAAATATATTCATGGCTTCGTAAGCAGAAATTCAGAGCAGAAATAGATGAATTCATCTATTTAGTTCAGATTTAGGATTGTATAAATGTTTGTCATTATTTCTAGTGTAGAAATGAAGAAAGACTCATATAAAGAGAATTGTCAGAGTACTCATTGCGTCTACATTATCTACAAAAAATGTGAGTTGGGATCCATTCAACACAAAAGAGTGAAAAGGTAATGCACTTCCTGGTGATTATATCAAGATAAGTTAGAGCAGTAGTGCAATACAGTACATACAAAAGTGGTGTAGATTGATTTTAGAATGGTTATAAATAAATGCTGTGGAGAGATTTTTATCAAAATGCAAACAATGTGATCTAAGTTTAAGGAGCATAGGTTTTTAATAGAGATACAGTGTTTTGTTTTATATAAATATAGAAATACTTTCAGCAATATAAATATTCTGGAATTCAAAAGTCAGTGGAACAATCCTTTTAACAATTAAAAAAAAAAACAACACAGTACCTGAAACCTTCATGAGTTATTGGAGCATGTATTGCATTTCCACTCATCTCCAGTGGACATGAGGTGTGTTGGAAAGACTAAATTATGTGTATCTGATGCATTTAAGTTGCACTGCAGTTGTGGTACACAAACAAGTCACCCACTAAGTATATGTCCATTGAGTCTGTCACGTCATAAATGGTGTGAAATTGGCAGGTTGAGTTGCCTCACCAGCAGATGATAAGAGTAAATCCTTGTAAGCCAGTTAGGAACTTGGAAGGTGGCAGCCTTTACACTACAATAGCCATCTGACATGGGAAAATGCATAAAAGACAGGACAAATCCACCACATGGAGCAGTTTCCATGCAAGCAAGGGAAATGAATTCATGTGCTCTGAATCTCACTTGAATGCCTTAATTACAAGACCATTTTTTCTCCTTGAAAAAGGGGAAAACACGGTATGGAAAGAGGCTCCACATAAAAAATAATCTAATACAAACACTACTCAATCTTGTTCGTACTTGCACAAAAATTTTGGAGAAATTTAAACCTGGTCTTTTTCTTGCTGAAGTGCTTGAATTTCAGGAAGCAAATTCTGAAATATTTTGAGGAATAAAATTTCCAAATCTAGTCTATAACTGAAAGTTCATATAAAAAGACATCTTGTTACCGATCTGAGAAGCAGTATTTTTTTCTGGTTGCATGGAACAGAGAAGGATTCAAAGCACCAGACATTCCTTTCAGGACTGAAATAGAAGCCAACATGACCCTTAGGTTATCATGTACTTAACTATCTCTTAGAGGAGTGCTCTCTTTCTGAAAGCATCAGCTGCTGCTAAACACCACCATAAGACTTGAGTATGGATTGTCAAATCCTAAAACTGAAATAATGTATGATGATAACTGCCTCCAACTGATTTTTTTTTAATAGGATACTTCATTGCATTTCTCAGAATTAGGCCAGGGTTCATGTGTGTTAGAAATGATGACCTCTTCTTTCATAAACTCTTGTCCTTAGAGAAGGCATTTGAAATTTGGCAGGAAAGTAAGAAACTGAATATTCACAGCTGCAATGGACATCAACAGGACCAGGCCTCTGAACGTGTAAAATACTGCATCACATTGTGTTTGAAAATTACACAATTATTCTGTCTTTTACCTTGTTCTCTGCATCTTTATTTACCAACTGTAGAATGCATGTGATACTACTCATCTTTTAGTAGCACGATGAAAATAAAGTTTGTGAAGAGCTGTAAGTATATACAAATAAGTTCCAATTTTAAAATAAATTAATTATTCTGATTGCAGAAGAGAGTAAAAAAGGTAGGAATCACAATAAAGAGCAAAGATGAAAATGTATTGAGTTACTATTGTCTAAATGAGCCTCAGACTCTGTACTAAGACAAAGGTTCAGGAAAGAGAATGCACAGTATATGGAAATACCGGTATGTAATGAAGATATGATAAGGATGTATCATTATAGTACTTAAAATATGAGACAGGCAAAGGAAGATAATGTAGCCTTCATGAACACTGAGAACAAAATAACCAGATCCTCTGATGCCAGGTGGAGTTCTTAGGCATAAAAATGTCAACTACTATTACATATGGATATTAATTTTAGCTTCTTATAAAAGGTCCAACCTTTGATGTAAGTGGGAATCCAGACAGGAAAATTAAAGTGTTTTTCTCACGTCTTCTCTATAATTGAACCATTCAGTTGAGCTCCTCACTTTGTTCAACATTAAAACTGTGGACATTTGTTCCCTGTTCCAGCTATAGCATATCAAATCTTCCAGTCTCCCAAAAATATTGTTGCAAATGGGAAAACTAGGATCTCAATGCTTCCCTTCAATATTTCCCCTTTATTTTTATTTTATTTATTTATTTTGCTTTTTAGTCTTCCTATAAAGATTGTATAACACTGAAATTCCTTAAAAAAAAAAAACATGCAAGCAGCACTGTATACCATCGTAGCTATGTTAGCTTGGATACTTAGCAATGTGTGTGTTTTCTCATTTATGTATAGTTTGTGGTGTAGAATAATGATACACATTAAGAATTAAGGGTTTGGTATCTGATTGTCACTTTAGTATCATACATGAAAATTCAGACATCATACTTGTTTCTCAACAGCTTCCTTATAACTGTCTAAACATTGACATCTCCACCAGAATTCCCCAATGCCTGTTTGCTGGCCTTAAATAGCTGATGACACTGAAAAGCTATACTATAATCCCAGCCAGGAACTCCTTGACTATTTGTTACTACATCAGTCTCAGAGAAATAGGAAGAACAAAAGCCAGTGACTGGGGACTGCTTGTTGTGTTGGAATGTCCCTCTTCACCTGGTGAATGAGCACTCACAGAGAAAGTTAGGCCTGGCAGGTCAAAAGAGCACTGTGTGATGGAGATCCGTTTTTTTCCATCAGTACTTTCTCCTGAAGATGTAAGGTCTTCTGGAAATCTCAGGCAGCTAAAAGCATGTCAACACTCAGCCAAGTATGGCACAAAGAGCTACTGGGGACCCAAAAGCATATATCCAAGAACATAACTATTCTGCTTTTGGGCTCAGCCTGACTATTGTGAAGCAGGGACTGTGAATAGCATGATCTGCTGCAGGAAGACATCTCAGGCACATCTGCTCTAATTGTTTTATACATAATCTCAGTCTCTTCTGTTATTGTGTTAGGCATAAGGATGGCTTATAAG
This sequence comes from Cyrtonyx montezumae, assembly GCF_038088225.1. NCBI lineage: Eukaryota > Metazoa > Chordata > Aves > Galliformes > Odontophoridae > Cyrtonyx > Cyrtonyx montezumae. The sequence goes on from NW_027071936.1 coordinate 55,079,699, forward strand.
CATTAGAGAGTACTGTGGTTCCTCAGGAAATGAAATGGTCTGTTTCTTTGCATTTTAGATGGCCAAGCATGCTTGTCTGAACCACAGAACAAATCAGAGGAGTCTTTGACAGGGCTTTGTTTGTAAATAGTGAATTTAGTTATGTGTAAATATATATAAAAAAAAAGGTATAATGCTCGTATCATATGAACTATTTCTCATGAAATATTTTTTTTTCATTTTGCCTTTTCTGACATTCTTCTGACATTGCGCAGTGGGAATTTTTAAGGCATTCATGCCACTGCTCACTTAATAAATATCTAAAGAATTTTTTAGATTGCAGATAAACTATACCAACTTCTTTATTTTGCTGTGTGGTTACTTATATTAAGAGGCCCTAAGACTCAGTTAATCATCATAACAGTACCGTTACGTTAGTAATAAAATACAAAATGAGCACAATGTAAACAACATTTCTATTCAGTGAGCCTAGAGATGCAAAACAATTTGAGAGACCTGTATCCATTAGCAAAAATAGCAGATTATCTGTGATAGCTAACCAGATGTATGGACAATATTTTTCACAGAGCTTTCACAGAGGACAGCAAGCTACTTCTAAAAGGAAAAAAAAAAGTGCTAAAAGAAGGACAATTAGGACCAACATTCTGGGAGGGTGAATGTAAATACTGGCCTCCCGGGCTACAGAAAAATCATGGAAACTGCCCACAGTGCCCCTGGTTGGTGTCATCTTAACAGTGGTGGAAAGCAGCTCTTGCTTGTCCCCTTTTACATCAGTTGTAGGACTGGGAGTAAAGGTGATAATCCCTTCTGTGCCCAGCTGAAGACAATGATAGCTGCTTGTTAGAAAAGAAACTAAAAGAAGAGAAACCTAATTATGGTTATGGCTGAAGTGATTTTTCTGCCAGTCTGTTGGTTACCAGGAAAGCTAAGCTGCACACAGGCTGAGGAAAAGGTTATTACATTGTCTGCAAAGGTGACTACTGTAACACTCATGGTTCTTTGGAGGCAAGCCTAGAAGCTGGATGGATTATAATATGTCATGATTTATACCCTTTGCAGGTTGTACCTCACTGTGAGTGGTAGCAATAGCTTAGGGCTGCGGTTCAAACCTTTCTACATAAGAATTCTACAAAGAAGTCAGCAGTCCTTAGTCTAAAGCTAGAGAGAGGGTTGAAGAGTGCTTGCAACAGAGCACATAAAATGTGGTTGAGAAAAAAAACACTAAAATGGTAAATAGAACATCATAGATCATTCAGGTATTCATATTAACTCTAAAATAATTTCACCTTTAACATGGCATAAGGTTGTATGTCTAGTCTTCTGTATAAAGTATTACTTATGCTAGTATATAATGTGTAACTGTGATGTATAACTCTAGTTGAATTTGTTGTTTTTGTTCATTGTTTCTCTTTTCCTGGTGATACTTGCGTTCATGAATATTTTAGCACTTCTGTCAGATATCCTTGTAGCCCTGGGAGTTGATTATTATATTACAGTTGTATAGGTGAACGCTGCAACCTGCAGGTCCTGCAGATTTTTGCGTGTGTGAGGCGATTCAAGTCATGAAATGTCTTAAATAGGTATCAACATGCATGACAAACTTAGGGCTTTGTCATCTTTGCTCTAAGCAGAAGCATGTTTGTGCTGCAGCTTTGTTCACAGTTATTTATTAAGTCTATTGTAATTCTCAATGGTAATATGGTTGCTAGACATTTACATTAAAGCACAGGGTCACAGGAAATCTCAGGGTGGAAGGGACCTCAGGAGGTCTCTAGACCGACCCCCTGCTCAAAACAGGGGCAGCTGTGAGTTTAGCCCCAGTTGTTCAGTTCTGCATCAGAGATGTCTTGAAAACATATGAGGATGAGGGCTGCATAGCATCTATGAGCAGTATGTACTACTTCTGGGCTTTCCTCAGGGGGAAAGTTTCTTCTTTTCTCCTTTCTGAATCTCTCGTTTCAGTATCTGTAGTTCCTCATTTTCATGCATCACTGTGAAGAGCCTGGCTCCATTTCCTTGATGTCATTCTTTTAGTCACTGAGGGCTGCTGCTGTGTCCCAAAAAGCCACACTTTCTCCGGATTGAGCCAGTCCAGCTTTCCCAGTCCTTCCTCATAAGGCACATGCTCCAGCTTCCTCCACTGGGGCTGCCCTCTGCCAGACTTGGACCACTTTGCCAATGTATTACTTACAGGGAGAAAAATATAGATACCTTTGGTAATTACAGCTGGAGTGCTGATCTTCAGTGTTACTGTGGGAATACTTAAACCAAAGCAGTCAGAACTGGTGGAATGGTCATGCCCAAATGAGTTACTATCATTTCATTTACAATAGTATATTTGAAAACAAAGTGTTTCTTGTCACAATAGGACGACTCTCTCCTGGGCTTTCTATACAGTATCTAAAAATGGTAACTTGGGCACCAAGTAATGTATTACTATGACTGCTCACAAAGTCCTCAGTTCAGCAGTAATAAAATTATTTTCAAATTATTTTGTCCCTAAAAGGTATCAACAACATGTTTCCTTGTGTACAATACCTTTGGGTATTTTTTGTTTTGTTTTGGGTTTTTTTTCTGGAAATTATCTTTCTAGTGGGTGGCCTGCTTGCTGAACTTCTAAACTTTGAAGTTAGTTTTGAGTTAAAAACCATCAGCCCCAAAACACATTGATTGGTAGGAAGAATAAGCAATGCGTACAAAAAAAAAAGCTACATCTTCAATTGCTTATTTTCTCAGGTAGCTCTCAGTGAAGTAGCAAAAAACTAATGCAATCCCTTTTTGATGTTTCAAAAACCTTCAACTTAGCTGTGGGTTAGTCTTATCTGTGTTTACTTTTCATGAATATTCCAGAAAATCTGTCTGTTGGTGGGAAAGTTTGCTGAAAGAGTAAGTTTTATAGGTGAAAACTCAGAAGTCAGAGAAGACAGTGTGGCCCTATTTTTTTTACATTCCCAGATGCTAGAGAAGAGTTGATTGAAAGTCATGATCAATTATTTGCACCTAAAGCTTGCTTTGAAGAGTAAAACTATCCAACAAGAAACAGAAATGTAATCATATAAATTGTGTGCAATAAAAATGGATCAGTCTTCAATGACAAAAATATATGAAACTCAGCTAACAAATGGTGAATTTCTGATCTATGTATTTGGCAGGATACATCTCTTTTAAGATGTCAAGGATGGTAGCATCTTAACTCCTTCAGGCTATTTCAGATATCATTCTAGACATCTTTTTATTTTACAAATATTTTTCTTCTTAATCTTGAATTTCTTCTGGTTTATTCTATCTTCCCTGGTTGCTCTATTCTTTTTATATTTTTGATTTTGGAGATAAAGTTTTTTACTCTTTTTGTGAGTTTCCTTCATTTTTATAGCAAGCATTACGTGTCTTCCTTGTTTTATTGACTTTTTTCTAGATTTGTGAGTTTTGTAGATTATTTTTTCTTCAATCATTTCTGTTTACTTGATCTATTTTTCCTTTGGACTGTTTTCCCCCTTTCCAATTATATATCTTTTTCTTTCATGCTGTTTTTCTTTGCTCTTGCTTTCCACTTCATTCCCCTGCTAGTGTGTTTGTTTTTCAGATTGTGCAACTTCTTTAGGCTATGGCTTCTATCAGCTGCCTGTACTGAGAGGAATGATACACAATGGACCGGTCCTCAGAGACCACTATTTCAATGTTCTGAGAATGCACCAAGGACTCGGGCAGACCTAATCATATTGCACAGTTTGATTGCAAAGAAGTGTTGTTTTCTTTCTCCCACCACAGAGAGGTAGGTAGTCTGCACTGAATAAGAGAAAATTTGAATGACATCAGACAATTGAAATACTTTATAAATAATGGATCCACATCCTGGGTATACAAACTAACAATGTCTTCCTATTGTTGCTGAACTCCTCAGGAGCTACATTGAGCCCTCAGAAAGGCCCTTTCACAAGGGAGAATATGTGCAAAAGAAAGCATTTAAAGAAAATTAACTTTGTTTTCCTCAGAGTTCTAGAGAGTAGATGTAAAATGGCAGCATGGGAACATATACTATAGGAACTGCTGTAACTGAAAAGTGTCTTTACATAAATACACTCAAAAGAACAGATGCTTCTAGATCCATGGGTTATGCCTTATTATTTTAACATGGGCCTTACCCAGATTCTTACTTCTTATTTGGAAAATAGAAGGGAAAAAGAAGTCTTCTATAAGGAGACCACTATTTCAACACAAGGAATTTTATTTTTTTCAGAGCTAGCTTCCAATAGAATGCCAGTATTGAGTCATTAAGTCACCGTGCTAAACAGAGCAATACCACCCCATGGAAGAAGTAGTAAGGCACAGATCACCCCAGTCAACTACCAGCGTGAGGTGCTTAGGGCTGCCCCCCTTCTGTGGAAAGAGGGAAGAAAATGTAGCAGCCAGGCAGAGAGGTGCTGGGTAGGGTGAGGGCAGTGTTGATTGTCATATTGTTGCCTAGAGCTGGTTGTCTAGTAGGTAAAGCAGTAGCACAGAAGTTTTAAGTCTCCAATCTGTGGCCCACCACTTCAGCAGTGCTGGGAAAATCACAAGATTCTATGCTTTGACTGTCTTTAGGTGGCTGATTACTTTTCAATTTAAGAGGTATGAGATCCATCAATATCTTTTCATTATCTGGGACTTAGTTTCTTTATATTGAACCTTTCTGTCCATGGGACACAGAGTGTCCTATCTTAATACCCAGGAACCAGGGGACCTGGGCTGGCTGATGCAAATAGGCTGAGACAGAAGAGCCATCTGTGTCTTCTACATAGTTATTTTCTCATCATCACAGAGATGACATAGTCTTCAGTTTATGTTATTTATGTATTTTACTAATGTTTTTGGGGGGAGAGGGGGAAGGGACATCATTATGGCTATTATAGAAGCAGATAAGTTGAAAAGATAAAGTACTGCTCTGTGTTTAGTTCAGTAGATCAGACGTAATTGGGAAACAGGGTGAGAAAGATAAAACTCATATGACAGATAAATGGATATTTCTATGAGAGTGTTCACAAGAAATTTCTTTATAAACAAGATAATCCTTCAGATGACCATACTGGGAATCACCAGCTTAAAATGAGTAGTAATAGAATTTAGAATTTATCTGTGAACATCCAAGCATTTTATATTTTTTTCGTAAGCATTGCTAGCTCAGAAAATGAGAGTTCATTAATTTCCCAAGTATTTGCATTATTGCTTGTCTACAACACCTGGGTTATTTCCTCATTCACTGTAAGACCTTTCATCATCTCTTTATTTAATCTCAGAACAGCATGGGCTCCTACTTCTATTCATCTATCTTATGGGCTTAGTGGAAGCTGATAGTGAGATAGGACGAGGAGTTAAAGATACAATTTTAATGAACAGCAGTGATCAAAATATTTGGTATACTGTTTGGAGTACAAATTGGGGGCTACAATTCATAAAGCCTTGCAGACATTCTGTGTGCCATTGACTAGATAATGTCTACATAATGTACATTTTCTTCTTGGCCATCAAGGTGGCAATTTTTCACGTGGGTGCTATTGTCCAGTTTTTTGAGCAAGATGTTGGAATCGCAAACTAGAAGACAAACATGAATGTCATTTGTTACAAGGTTCTTCTCTGGTACATGAGACTATACTTACACATTTCTTTTCAAATGGATTTGGGTTGCCTCTGGTAGTGCAGAGAGATTGATTCCTATGAAGTAAGAAAGTTCTGGTGTATCACTTTGTAAGACTAATATGACAACATGACAGACATAGCTTTTGTGTGAACATATTATTTATCAGATTATGAGCAAAAATGAACACTGCTACGTGCTGAAAAAAGAATAACCTGGTTATGCAGGTGAGTGGTTGGAGAAGTTTCTGGGGGCATATCATGGGGAAGGTGCGGAGGAGCGCTATGTGAGTATTTTCTTGCCTCACTCATTGTGGTATTTGTCTTATGCTTAATTTTCCCTTCATGTAGAGCTTTTAATTATTTTTTTAGTCATAGATTTCATAAAATTGCTTAGATTAGTGAAGATAGCTCATACCTTATGTATTAAGAAAGAGCTACTGCAATAAAATACTAAGCTAGACACAAATCTATTCCTGCTCTTCAGAGGGAAACTGGAACTCTATGGAAGATGCTTATATTCCCTCTTAAAGCTCAAGAGAGAATTAGATTCATAAAACTAGTGATTCAGATGACCAGCTGAGCAGAAAACAATTTAGTACTAGGTAAAAAGAAATGTTGCACACAGTCTGTTATAAATCCTATGTTTTTCTGGAGCTGAAACCAGTAGCCCTTGCAGGTGGCTTCACTTACATGGGACCCCAGGGCAGGGCTCTGCACCAGGCAGAAAGTAACTGCCTGGGGACAGATTTACTCACCTCCTTGGCAGAATGCAGCTCTGATATTCACCAGGATAAAACAGGCATTAAAAAATGCCACACTTCTACCTTGGTTACAGGAGGACAATCAGTGCATATTCTTAAATTTTCTAGATTTGCCACCAGATAAAGTCTCTATGGACTAGTTTGTGCAGGGGAGACAAGAAAAATAAATCTGTTTTCAGGCAAGAAAAAAATAGAATGAAAGTAAGAAAAGGAGGAATATACATTACTTCCTAAGGAGGCTGAAGTACAGTTGATATAAACAGGGGCATAGTTTTGTTGTGGGCTTGTGCTGTGGACTAGTGTTAGAGGATAGTTGGACTTGATGATCTTAAGGGTTTTCTTTTCAACCTAAATGATTCCATGATTAAATAATCCAGCACCAGAGAACTGGTAGTATTTACAGTTTTGCTAGGCTGTGGGAGAAGGCATTTTTCAATCCAGGAGTGCCTATTGCTTGAGGTAGACTGAGATGTTTTATCTCATATGCCCAGAGCAGGAACCACATCTATTTAGTTTCCAAACACAAGGACTAATGGATGCAAAGGAGGCTGTGTCACTTAAAGAAAATAGCTGGGCTTTCAATTTGTGAGAGTCCCAGCCTTGCTCAGATTCTCTGAGCAAACTTGCTCCCTTTCCCTGGTCACCCTCAGAAAGGTGTTTCTCTGGGCACATGCTGGAGCTGTGTACTTGACTCCTCTATATTGTTGTTTTTTTGTGTGTGTAATACCTAAAGCAGCAGTTAGGGGCATTTGTAAACAGCATAAATATGTCAGTACTGTCTAATGCTGTTAACTAGCTGAAATGCTGCATCACCCTGATGTAGCTATGTCGTTTCTTGGCCCAGAGTTCAAAGGTTTGCTGTTATTTAAGATCCCAGCATCTCACTCACTGTGAAATTGTATAGACTCTGTCCCTCATTATTCCCAGGCAAGAATTTCATTTCTGCACTTTACCGAAGTTTTTTTCTATTATTTCTTTACCTCACTTCAGTGTACACGCTCATGATCATACATCCTCATTATTGTTCTATCCCTTTATAAAACCTCTGTGAAGTTTTCTCTGCTTCTTGTTGATTGCATAAAGGACTCCTGAGTGTTGAGTAACCTATCAGCTGCTTTCTGAGTTTATTCTGAAGTGAGTAACTAACAGCAAAGGCACTATGGTATATCTCTAATGAGAGTGAGAGCCTTCCTCTGGGTCTCATCTGCACTTCCATATAGTTTACCTTTATTGCCATCACTACTTCTGAGATGAGATTTTATTCCAGTGATTTCAATTCTGTCAAACTCCCACCACTGCCACTGCTGCCTCGGAATAACTAGCTTTGAGAAGTGCAGATGGGACCATTGACTAAATTGTCCCTTATTTTCTCTGAGCATTTGTTATTCATTGGTATTTTCTGAATAATCGGGATGAGTAACATTCGAGCTATAGACTGTTCACAAACTATTCACTCCTGCTATCAGTGTTCATTACTCCCGTTGTGTGACTTGGCTGCCTAAGTTTCTGCTATTTGATTTTTAAACAGCCGAATAACAAGGGAATATGACCATGAATTTTCACATAAAACATCACTTTTTCTAAAATTCATTATTTTGAGACTTGTGCTATTCAGTTACCTGAGAGGATTTGTGTTTTCGTTAGAAATGGCTTACACCTTCCTCAGTCCTCCAGGAGAGCTTCCACTGACAGTCCCAACAGGATGAGCTCTTGCTTCTTTCATATTTAAAGTCATTTCTTGATGTGTGGCAGCTTAGCAATTATCATGGCTATGTGTTAACAACATGAGCACAGCTGTCTTTGCAAGGTGAAGAAAAGCCTGTGTGCTCTAAAGCTCCTCTGCATTTTTCTTCTCACTCCACTAATCTAATAAAAGTTGTTGCCTCTCCTTATAAACTCTTTTCACTTTCTGAGGGAGCGCAAGAAAACTGGGGCATTTCCATGTTGAATAGAATAGGAACTGTTGCATGAGGTTCCCCAAAGAGCAGATGAAAATAGAAGCATTTATTTGCAGCTGCCAGTGGAATGAAGATATGAAACTTTGTTAGTACTTTGCTGGAAACTGAAAATCAGCAGGGAGCAAGAGCTCCTCCTGACGCAGGGAGCTGATAAATTAAGGAGTCAATGCATTTAGAAATATTGTGAAATGTTTGGAAATATCAAGAAACTAGCAGGCATCAGAGGCCATTGCTCTGGACTACCAAAAGTCCTGAAGGAAGGGAAGTGGGGTGTTATTTGGAAAGGAGCTGTGCTGTTAGGAAATGGTGGGTTTGATCTTTTATCCAGTTCATGTTGTATCTGACGAAGAAAAATCTGAGCAATGATGAGGAACCATGCAAAACTGTGAGCAGAAAACCGTTGCCAATTGTAACTATTTTCATCAGATTTGAGGATTGAAAGGGTTAAAAGGAAAGGTCTCTTGTTCCAGCTATGAAGAGCAAAAAGCATATTAAGAGCATGTGGGAAAGTAGCTCAACAATGTATCTCTGGCAGTGGAGAGTGATTTTGAAAGTGCGTTTTTCCTGCAGTGTAGCAGAATGCTAGGAGGTAAGGAGTGCGGAAGTTAGAAAAACACGTTTCAGGAGACATGAATGTGCTGTGACAAACTAGGAGCCGTCTTTTGTTGTGCAAACCAGCACTCGCCTTGACAAAAGGAGAGGATTTGAAGAGACGTTGTGCTATGAGGCACTACCAGTCTGTGTTTCACCACGCTGGCAAAGGGCTGTTTCTTTTGCCCATGCTGCTCACTGGTCAGTGGGCAATAGCCTTGTCCATACAACACAATGGTCACTGATTGCTTCCTGATATCCATGCTGCTCAGCCATAAAGCTATGCCTTATAGACATCTCCTCACAGTAGGAATAGTTTCCCTATGACAAAGGAAAAATGAATTCATAAATTTTGAGATTTATGGACAGTTGGTCACCTAATGTGGTCACTTGCAATGCAGAAGGCTGTAAAGAATTTTTCACACCTTCTTTTCATGGTATGTGAATCTGTTCCTTGCAGAAAAGCTCGTCTTTCTTCCTGGGAGAGTAACATAAAAGTTTATATTCTGATTTCTACTTGAGACAAAACAAAATACTGTTTCTCTCCAGGAAGTCTCAGCAGAAACGTATGGCTTTTTTCAGTTTGCATGTACCTAAATTTGATGGTATTTTTAGAGATGCAATAGTATGTTTTAATGTAGCTTCATATCATCATCTGAAATATCTCAAAAGAGAACTGTTTGCACAAATACCAGCCAAACCTGTGTACAAAAGATGTGCAGTAAAATTCTCAGTGATGTTGTCATGACAACAGTGAAAGTCAGTAGATCGCTGGTTAAAATTGCTCTGATTTGAAGCTTTTCTTGGAAAAAATGGAAGCTGACTGCTCTGATATGTGATGAGTTTGTAAAAGCAAAGTGTCTTGCCTTTCTGGAAAAGAACATACCATATTTTTAAAAGTACACGTTGATATATTTGAAGCTTACAAGTGCCAAGTGATACATGGTATCTCAATGAAATCTCCAGCAATTAGATTGAAATTAATTTGTTCCTGCATTTCCTGGAAACAAAATCTCCCCTACAAATCTGAAAGTTTTATTGGAGAACTCCCTGTTTCCACCTTGCCACTGAATGATTCAGAAATAAATTCAAGAGTTGTCCTATCATTGAGTGGTTCAGAATTCTTCAAGAACAGTTTATAGAAAAGTGCAAAGTTTTCAGATGTTCAGAAAGTTTTCAGAATATTCTAGTTATTTAGCAATCTGTTATCAGATAAACATGGGAAGCAGAAAGCAATTTTAACCAGAACTCATTGACTTGCAATGAGAACTGTGCAGGAGACAGATGTTCCATTTCACAAAGGATTTTGTGGTTTCTAATCTTGATTTTGTTCTGAATCTGAATGAAATATAATAAAATATGGAAAAGACAACACTAAAAAGTTTTCATTTCAGATTCACAAAAACATTTCAGTTTGTTTTTACCTATTTTTATTTTCCCTATATGTCACTGGCTATCTCTCTCCCTCTTCTATTTGTTTCCATGTCAGTGATCAGTCCTAACCCCAGCTATTCATTCTTTTTTTCCAATACCTTCTTTTGATTCCTCATCCTCTAGTCCAGTTCTTTCTTTTCTTACTCCTGTGAGACCACTTTTGACAAAGCTTTTCTAAAACTTTCTCTGTCTTACTATTTCCCCAGCACTCCAGCCTTGTTCTCTGAAGCCTGGCAGCTACTTCTAAAACTGCCAGCTGTGGCCTTCTTGAAAGCTTGCGTTTTCTTCAGTTTTACTGCCTTCAGAGTAGGAAAAATCCTCTGTGGATCCACCAAGTTCTCCTTTCCTTCTGTTACAATCTCCCAGTCACAAATATAATCACCGCATCTACACTGACTCATTAACCTATTTCTCTAACAGAGCTCGCTCTTTCCATCTGCACCAACAGGCATAGGCATGCCTCAGAGTTGTCTTTGTGTCAGTCACTGTCTCTGTCCCTCATTCTGTGGCACAGTTTTCATTCCAAGGAAATAGAGCTCTACCACCTTTCAGCATAAATACTACTTCCTGATTCTCTTGTTTTCCAAAGGTGGCATTTTAATGCTCGTGGTATTTAAGGATGAATAGAAAAAACACACAGATAAGACAGGTAACACATGGGAGTGGTCAGGCACTGAAACAGGCTGTTGAGGTTGGTGGTTGAATTGCCATCACTAGAAGTATCCAAGAAACATTTAGGTGTTGTACTAAGGGATGTGGTTTAGTGGGAAATATTAGTGGGAGGTGGGAGGTTGGACTGGGTGATCTTGGAGGGTTTTTCCAACATTGGTGATTCTATGGTAAGAATTTTACCATTATTCTTCTGAGCATACTGAGTACTGTGCTGCAGTCAGGAGTCCCAGCACATCACGACTAGAACCTAAGTACACAAAATGTAGAGAGAAGGATTATTAATAGACTTATCTAAGATCACACAGCAATTCAGGACTGGACTGATTTAAATTACAGACTTAAACATAGGTGTACAAGGCATACAAAACCCATATACAAAGATTAACGTACCAGCCTAACAACTCTTTACAGAGTTAAGAAAAAAAAAATCTTGTTTTAGTATTTTATGCTTCAACTCATTTTGGAGCAGATTTGTTAAAGTGGCCAGGCATCTAAAAATGATGGCAGCTGCCCAAGTGTATATCTAAAGATGCTCTTGTAAATTCTGTCATGCTATTCTCTGTAGCATTTTGGACCTGTGTTCATTTTCTTTTATCTAGTCTTCTCTTCCTTTCTTTAGTATTATTTTGTTTTTTCTATTTGTTTCTGCAATGAATAATGAGAGGAAGTTAGTCTTACAATAAGCAGGGTTTTTAGAGTTTCAGAAGTCCGGAGAAGAAATATGTCCATCAAGTCCTTCAACATCAGCAGGAAGGAGTCAAACCCCATAAAAATAACACTGCTAAATATCAGGATTGTTTGAGGCTAGAGGCATGAAGTTTGCTGCTGTGGCAGGGCTCTGGAGTGATGAATTTCCTAAATTAGAACTGAAAGTGATCAGAAATGATGAATGGGTCCTCAGCAGAAGGTTTACACACAGGTTTCTACAATGGGGCTTTATGTGCCTTCTTAATCAAAGGGATTTTGGCTTCATGATGTCAAAACTTGGTACTGTACCTGAGCTAACACGTGGTCTACATTTTCAGTCCTTGCTGCCTAGAACTGCTTGGCTTGAAGGAGGCTACTTCTACATTCCGTAGTAGTGAGAAATCACAAGCTCCAAAGGGACAGACTACTTAGCAGGTTCTGTTGCAACAGGACAAGGGGAAATGGTTTCAAACTAAAAGAGGGAAGATTTAGATTGCTTATAATGAAAAAAGTTTTTTTTACCATAAGGGTGGTGAGGCGCTGATATAAATTGTCCAGAGAGGTGGTGTGTGCCCCATCCATGGAGACACTCATGGTCAGACTGGATGGGACTCTGAGCACCTGATACAGATGTATGTTTTCCTGTTCATTGGATAGGAGTTGGACTACGTTACCTTTACAGGGCCTTTTCAAATCACGATTCTGTGACACAAATCTGATTTACTTGGAGCCGATGGTAACTCTTTTGCTGATTCAGCAAGCCATAAATACTGCATGTCAGTGATACTGTTGGAATAGCATATATTCATTCAAACTCGCAGATAAAAGGTTCTCTGAGAAATGCAGGGAATGATGATTAATATTCCCATCTCCAATAGATCTCTGGTTTTCCTCTGAAGCAGCAGTGTTGGTTTGGTGATGCATTGTCCATCCAAGCACAGTGATTGCTACTTCTGGCTGCAAACAGCAGCAAACACCTCGTAATGAAGCTGTGTCAAGATCTTTTGGGCAGCCTCAATGATTATCTCATCCCTTGCCTGCACAGGGAGGAAGAGGGAAAGTAATTAACTCCAAGCCTAAACCAACACCGTTACCTTAGTACTGGTGGTGTTGGCAATGTATTGGTGCTGTTCATTTATAATAAGTAGCAGCAGTCTCCTTCCATGTCCTAGCTGGGCACTTTAGCTTTGAAGATTGGATTAAATAGTGTCATACCGGCACTGCTACCCACAGCATCTGACGGCTTTGATGTAAATGAAACAGGAAGCCAACGCTCTCCATAGTGAGCTGATGTGCAGAGAAAGTGAGATCTGTAGAGATGGGATTAAATTGTGGGAACTTTGTGGGTGTTAAATGAACCTGCTTTGGAGGGCTGCCAAGGTAAGAGATGCAGGGAAATCTGATGAGAGATACCAGGCATGAGAGTTAATTGTGTTTCGAAGGTTGGAGAAAAAGCTAAAATTAAACCATTATCAAAGAAAAGCCTTGGACAGTTTGTTTTAAAACAGAGTTAATGGTTGGAGCCTGCAGAAAACCTAATTAAAAGGGAAAAGAAAACAAATGAGGTTTAGGACTGTGGCAGTGCATTCAAATACAGTTTTATATGTGGATTTTCAGCTATTCCATGCTACATTTCTGTGACCAAAAAGGACAAAAAGAAGCAAAGCACATTAAAAACGCTTTGTAATGAGGTAAGAGCAAGGTGCATCATGAAGCCCCTGTTACTTATTTTCTTCATCAGAAACAAAAACTAGAAAACAAATTTTCTTCTCAGAGTCATTCTAAGTCAAAGGGCCTAGCTGTTCTTAGCTTCAGATCACAGAGACACAGCAAGGTTGGGACTGCCCACAAAAACTGAGCAGAACACAAAGACTACTATTGCCCTGAGGTGGAATGTGTGCACCATAATTTTCCTAAACCCTGTGCCTATGGATGGCATTTATACCATCCAGACTGACATATCTGTCCTCGAGATGTTTATGTCTCAATACATCCCCATGACCTACCTTTATATTTGAATAAAAGAGATGTGCATTTTTGGGATGCAATTAATCTGGTTTCATTAGATACTTGCTGTGGGACAGTGTGAATGGCATGTTTCAATGGCACATTTCCTTATTAATGGAATTCCTTATTAAAGGAATCCGGAAAAACAGCTTTGGTGTAATATGTTCACATTTAGTCAGATTTAATACAACTCTGTGACTCTCATGGAAAGGATATTTAGCATGGATTTGAGATAGTTTCTGACTTCTACAGAAATACAAACCTGAGGGAGAAGCAAGGATGGCAGATTTTCCCTACTGCTGTGCTCTCCATTTTCTGTTCTCAGTGGGGGCCGAAACAGTTTCCAACAGAAGTTAAGCCAAAACTTGAGACGACTTATAAGTTTCTGAGTTGCTTGGAAATACCTCTCTTGTTCAAAAATGTATCTGTCTTCATGGTCTGTCACTGCACAAGGCACACTCCACAACTTAAGAATCCTCAAATTCAGTCTTATACAATTGTCTAGATTGGCTCAAAGCTCCTGCTTTTTTTTGAGATTCACTGAAATGGAAATCGATATGGCCTTCCCAAGATCACCTAATGATTGATTCTTCTTTATACAAAGCTATGATGTGAGAGGTTATAACCAGTTATCATAAATGTTTTGAGTCACTTGCTATTACACACCAGCATAATTTTATTATCTTTGCAGTTGTTCTCCATGTTCTAAGGAACATGTTACAGCACCAATGTCATGCATAGACAGACGCTCCATTAGACACTCTAAATCACCATCTAATACAAGTGTTCTGTTGAGATGAAGATAAATGGTGGAGGTTTCTGAGTGCGTCAAACCATAGTGAAATAAGCAGGGATTAGATATGATGAAAGGCCAGCAGCCTATCAAATATACTGACCTGTTTCTGATAACTGCTAATATGGGCTTATTTAAAATCAGGTAAAAATAATATTTGAATAGTTAACTGTAGAGTTACAAAGGCTTATCTCCCACATTTACTGGTTATTGTAGATCTTAGGCCAAGAGATATCTGTGTTCCTCCGTAATTTAAGGTTCTTATCCCTCATTATTTCTGTCTAAATTTGGATTCAGATGTTACCTCATTTCGTTCAGATGCCTCCCATAAATTCTTCCTGTATTGAATTCTTTTCATGGCCTATTTCAAAGCCTCCTTCATTTTTTTTCTATAGCAGCAATATTCCATAATGATCTGAGATCTGAACCACACTAACTTTTTCTGGGTAATAGGACAATACTATCACTAAGTGCATCATATGTTTTAAGCTGATGAGCTCAACATTTATTTTTTTTTCATAAGTATTCAGAGAACAATTACAAACAAATATTTTGTAAACCATTGTTCTGGCATTTAATCTTGAGAATCTCAAGCAATGTCAACTTGAGTTGACAACTTCATTTTGAAACATTACAGTAGTGTCACATTTAATTTTTTTAACTATTATTAATCTAAATATAAATTGCCTACGTATAAAATAACAACAATGAAGTGAACAACAATGTAATAAAAATGTTGGGGGAAAAAATGGTTGTTTTTAAATTAGCTGTGGTGAATTATGGACTGAACTGCCATTTTTTTCTAACCTTTTTAGATGATCAAATTAAAAAAATAAAATAGAGAAAATCTGAGAGAGTGGGGCATGGATCAGAAGTATCACTGGATCACCAGTATCATTAGATCCAAGTTGTGGATATACAGGTATAGGTATGATCTCATATGTATCTGGAATTTGGGTTGCTTCTGTTACAGATCCCCTGGGGGAATACACTCTCTCCTGGTGGCACAGTTAAGGAAGCACCAGTCACAACATGACATTAGGGAGGAAGCGCTTGCTTATTGAGGTGGGACGATGGCCAAGCCACCTCTAGGCTGCTGGACTGACTAGCTTGAAGAGCTTCAGCATGTCAGAGAGTCAATGGAAGGTCTGCCATTGGTTTCAGAACAAGTGTTTTTTCAGTTTCCTGTTGCAGACTGTAAGCTAGACCACACTGGAGGATGAAAGTGTCCAAGTCTTGAGAAAAGAAGACTCAGAGGGGATCTGGTCCACGTCTATAAATATCTATAAATATCTATAAATATCTATAAATATCTAAGGAGCAGGATGCAAAGGGATGAGGCTGGACTCTTCTCAGCAGTATGTGGCAATAGGACAAGGGGAAATGTCCACAAACTGATGCGTAGGAAGTTCTGCTCAAATGTGTGTGGGAACTTCTTCCCAGTGCAGTGACGGAGCACTGGCACAGCTGCACAGAGAGGTGGTGGAGTCTCCTTCTCTGGAGACGTTCCAGACCTGCCTACCTGTGCAAGCTGGGCTAGGGAGCTGCTTTGGCAGGGGGTTGGACTCAATGATCTCTAGAGGTCCCATCCAATCCAAGTCTATGATTCTATGAAATCCAAAAAGCTACACAAGAGTTAATAGTTCCAAGGACTTTCTGTAAGGGTTACAAAAATAATAACTGTTTTTCTACCTTTCTATTATTTGTCATGAAGAATTAATCCACCTGGAATAATTAACTCAGAAAGGCTGCTTGTGTAAGTGCTGCCAGACCCAGCATGTTGAGCAAGGAAACTTCCATAACAAATCTTATGTGTTAGAAGGGAAGGTTTTAGTGGATTTGAATAAGGACAAACAAACAAACAAAAAATACAGCAATCAAGGAAATGTATGCTATAATCAGAAATATTTGCAGTGAAGATTATACAAAATCCACAGAGAATGATTTATGAACAGCTGATGTTTTTCTTAGTAGATTGTTTGCTTTTCAGAGAGAGAAATGTTAAATCTAATTTTTTTCTTCTTTCTCTATTTCCTTTCTTTTTTCTTTCTCTTTTATTCTCCTCTTTCTCTCTCTTTCTTTACTTTTTCCTTCTTCCTTTCTTTTCCCTTAATTCTTTGTTTTTCCTTTAAATGTTCTAATAACCTTTATAATTGTTGTTTTCATCTTGAATATATTACACTTGTTCTCACATGGAAACTTCTCCTTTATCTGTGTACATATACAAAGAATACCAGTCATGGGGAGGCTTTCCATGAGAAAAACAAAAACCAACCAACCAACCAACCAAAGTTTTAGCATTAGGAATGCAGCTGCAAGAGGAATAGAAAATGGGGAAAGAGGTGAGTTCTGCTGTGATTGTATTGAGGTCAACAAAGTCCTTCAGCTGAGAGCTGAGATGGGAAGGAAGGGGAAAGGGAAAGAAGGGAAAGGGAAAGGGAAAGGGAAAGGGAAAGGGAAAGGGAAAGGGAAAGGGAAAGGGAAAGGGAAAGGCTGGTGTGCATGGGCAACAAGTCCATCTTCATATCTGGGATTCTGCAATGTGAGAAATCCACTCACATATTAGAAGAGAGAACTTCTCTTACAGAGTTTCCTTCCAGTCGTACTTTTGATAGGAAATTTTGGACAATGCTATGAAAATTTATGTTTCTTCTGATGGCTTATTAATCCTCTGTGTCCCTACTAGTTCATTTTCCTTATATTTCTATTTCCTTCTTTAACCTGTATTCTCCCACATGTAGCACGTAGCCATTTCTAGATTATTAATACACAATGCCAGCAGCCAGATTTTCATCTCTCACAGGTGTTTATGAGAACATCTCTCCAACAGTCTATGCTCAGTCACTGTGAAAGTACAGTTTCAAATTTGCCCTTGAAATGTGAAACAATCAATGTTGGCAGCATTTATTCCTTCCTGTCATGTATTTTTCTCTTTCTAAACTTCATAAACAATTTAAGAATAATGTCTTATGACAGTGACACTCAGATCCAATAGGGTCTCCTTTGCTTTCTAATCTGTCATACTTTTGTTCAAATCAAGGGGTAAGGAATCCAGCAGATACTAGTGGCAGCATCTGGCTAGATCATCTCATTACTAATTAGTCCTGTGATTAGTACAGATGAGCATTGGAGAAGGTAGTTACAAGCTTCTAGTATTTCTAGGTGAAGGCAGCTTCTATCCCATCTGTTACATGATACAGTCAGTAACGCACTCAGCTTCTCATCTTCTTTTCCAGGGATCCTCCTCAGAGGCAGAGTAGTATTTGTCTATGTTTTATCAAGGTGACAATATAGCCTTCTTCTGCACTTTTAACACAAACTGTAGTGTTTGCTTCCTGCAGTGGACACCAAACCAATTTGTCTGAAGGTTAGCCTACATACCTCCACTTGCAACATCATCAGCCTTGTCTGACAGATAACCAAATATAGTATTATAGTGCTCATGAGAAGTTTAAAACTAGGTAGAGAACACTTTAGTTTTACTGTTGAAGCAATACAACAAGATAGTCTGAATTTTCCTCATCATCAGTGGACAGCCAAATTAAAATACTGAAAAAAAGTTACATAGTGTTGATTGCATACATTATAAACACTTAAAACCATGTTTCTCTAAACATCGCTGGAGATAAACAGCTGGAAGAGAGTTTTTTACTCCAGTTCTCACTCAGATCTCAAACCAGACATTGTGGGAATGCTAAAGTTGCTCCTCATAGTTCTATCAAAATAACATCAACTCATCTATTAAAAAAGCTGGTTTGGCTATGAGTTTACAAATTGTCAGCAAACATACTTAATTTCCCAGACCATGCCTGGTTGGCATAGTGTATACATCAGTAATATAAACATCAATCAATCTGATGATCCTGTTTCTGAGAATTATATCTTTAGGACTTTGTCCTCCATGGTGATATTCAAATGGCTCATTTTTATCACAGTGTTTGAGGTGGTTGCAGAAATGTAGAGCATCCAGTTCTACTAAGCGCTGACAAGAAACAGTAGGAACTAATAGCTCTAGTAAGGTTGTTGCAAGTAAGGCATGCATGTTGTTGTTCTACAGAAACCTGACATGCTTTAAAGGGAGAATGGTAAAATTATTAACAGCACTGCAAGAGTTTGTTGCATAGGCCTAAGTTTGGTGTGAAAGATGTTGTCCTCGTTCTTTGTATTTTTGGTAGAGTTATAAATAAACCCAAGCAAAAGCTTAATTCAGTTTGCACTTAAGATCTGCCATTCATTCTTAAGCACCATTTTGGAAGACATGAGTGCAACCTAACTACCTGTCATTTGTCTTCTCCAGAGGCTCATGAGTTCAGTTTGGCCTGGAAATGGACCCCACTTTTCAGCAATGGCATACTAAACATGAGACAGGAATTTCTGAGAGGATGCTGAGGAATAAAAGTGAATAACATGGAGACAACCCTCGGCAGCTAGACTGTCTGCTGCTAGTCCTAATGCATTTAACTGCAGTGGAGAATACTCTGCTGGCCCTGATGAATATGCGTTAAGTGCCATTTTCAGTACATAACAGCTTTTTAGACAGCTGCTCACACTTATTGTCTCGCCTTCTGCAGTTTCCTTTCCACCGTCTATCTTGAAATGTTAAATATAGCCATCCGAGATGCAGCAATCCTGGAAAGGTACCACTTGTTGGATATGGTATGTTCTTTTATTCTCATCAATTCCTCATTCTTTTTGAGCCTGACGTATAATCCCTTGTAAATAGCTCTCTTTATGCTGCAATTTGGAACTGTTCCACTTGATAATTTATGCTATCGTCACTAGTTAACATGATCCCTAATCTCAGTAGCTTTTATCAAGCTTTTTATCAGAGGTACTGTTTTGAGTTGTTTGTATTAATAATAGTTAAGAGCACTGGCTAAGAGCGGTGCTGTCTGCTGCCTCTGCCCAGCCTCTCCAGGCAGTGACCTTCTCTCCTGTACAGAGCAATGGCTAATGAAAAAGCACCTCCGCCTTTTCTTGTTTTCACGTTCACACATCCTTGAACATATACTAGTTTAAAGTTTGTTTGACATCTTAGATCAGCTGAAGGTTGTAAGTAATTTAAAGTCATTCATCTAAGTCAGCACCTAAAATGAAAGCAGTAATGGTTTATTCCAGAGGGAGTTACTTGTGAGCAGCTAAAAGTGTGTAACAGTCCATTGCACAGTGCAAAGCCGACCTCGGGAGAAAGTAGATGAAAACCTATACAGAGTTTAAAGGGCATCTGCAAGTATTCATTTTACCCCAGACAGTCAGTACAGGGGCCACTTGTCTTTTTATCAACGATATCTGATAACATGAAGAAATTAATAATTTACAGAGGGCAGGCAGTACTTTTCCATTATAAGCTGTGTGCAAAGGAAGAAAGAACTGCTGGCACACGCCACGGTGCTCCCTGCAAGGTCGTTCTGCCTCAGTGCTGCAAATGTGTTTCTTTTTAACCCCTTCATAATAGTGAGAAAATGCAGCTCCACAGTAAATGTATATTTAACTCCTGTTAAGTGCAGAATACAGCCCACAGCCATGGAGGACTCCAGTCTTTCCAGTCTGCTATGTGGATCAGCATCTAGCAATTCTTTGGATGGGAGATCTCACTGGAATCCTAAATGCTTTGAGACAAGCCAATGGCTCCATTCAGC
Source organism: Cyrtonyx montezumae (assembly GCF_038088225.1). Classification (NCBI taxonomy): domain Eukaryota; kingdom Metazoa; phylum Chordata; class Aves; order Galliformes; family Odontophoridae; genus Cyrtonyx; species Cyrtonyx montezumae. The sequence continues at coordinate 55,099,854 of NW_027071936.1, forward strand.
CCAATGGAGCTAACAACCCAAAACATGACGGGTCATTCAGTGGGTAAAAAAAAGAAGTAATGCAACTTGGCTTCACCCAAGGTCTGCACCATTTACTCACCAGTCTTACCCTCCCTTTTCATCCTTCCATGTCTTCTGTAGCATGCCCTTGGGCAAGGGACACCTGTACAGTGTCTGCCAGCTCAATGATGCACACAACGTTCATTTGACTGCAGCCAAAATGGATGCATCATAGCAACCTCCAACCATTCTTTTTCTCTGTCCCTCAGCTCAGACACTGCCCTTTGTGTAACATCTGGGTTTACAGCTAGCTCTCAGCCTTCAGTGGCTCTTTCCTGTTTGGGTGGGAGCATTTGAAGGAGGAGAGAATGGCGAAGCACAGACACTGCACAAGGATAGAGGTTTAATGCATCTTCCTAGGAAATGAGGCTAAAATGACAAAAAATCTCAGTCAGGACATACATTAATTAAATATAATGGTGACATACTTGAAAGAGCAGGAAATGATATTATGATTCTCACAGAAACAGCAACCTCTGCTACATGTCCAGCGTAGTCCTTGATTAAATCTGTTAAATCTGCAGTCTACCACACTTCCATTCATGTTGTTAAACATCATATATAATAGGTGCACAACAGTGGAAAAGCATTTGATCTTTTATTGTTTACTGTTTGAAAGATTAAATAAATGCTTAGAATATACAGAGCCTGTCAGAAATATAGAAACATACTAAAACTGCAAGATAATCAGTTTTATGCATGCACATGATTTCTTGTGCTCTTGGTGAAAATATTTTTGAAAGACTGTCCTGAAAATGAGGTGAGGTGGGGAAGGAATCCAAAGGATTGCCACACATAGCATTTTTCAACTTATTGCTTCATTTTGTTTAATTAAGTTACGTGCGTTTCCAGAAGAGTTTTTAATGCATTTTTTTTTTAACAGCACTGCCAGGCAGCATGGGAAATCTGCACTGAGATACTGACAAAAGCAGGACAGGATTCCATCAGGCTAAGTTAGAAACCTCCACTGATGCTGTCTGAACATTCTCAGAAGTACAGTCACATATAATTTTATGATTGGACAATCAAGGTTTTTTTTCCCTTTCTTTCTTCCAGCTTATGTATTGAAATGTAGTTCCATTATCCATGGAATGTTCTTTATCTGTCAACTTTTTCCCTGATGATATATCAGGTTTCCTTGCAGGCTTTCTGTATATCCATCTTATTTTTCACACTGTGGGTAGAGGGAATGAGGAGAATTATCAACATAGCGGGCATTGCTCCAAAGCTGAGGCTGAACTGAAGTTTGTACTGAAAGGAGTTCAGTCACTCTGCTGTGCACAAAAAAACTGTATCATTGCTAAATTTATAGTACTTACTGAGAATTTACATGTAAACCCATTCATTAAAGCTAATTGAAAATTGGTCCTTTTGCACCTTCTGTCAGACTTTTATTCATTTGTAATGAATTTTGTTATAAAATACAGACCTTTAGTTATGTGTAGATCATCAAAATTCTTTGAAGTCTGTCCACAGGACATTTTCGAAGCAATTAACTTAGGAGTTATATCCCCTTCTGCTATTACTGCTCAGAGCTGTAAGGTTCTAATTTATCAGTGAGAGAAGGGAAAGGAGCAGCAGAAGAAGTCTTCAGGAAGGTTCTCCCTGGCTGCCTCCCATTTGGGGTACAGGACCCCACAGGACAAAAAAGAACCATCTCTGAGTCACACACATTGAAAGACCCTGGTTTCACAGGTGATGTAAATTATTCCCATGCTGCACTCTACTACAGAGCACAGCCACCAGCTCTGATATGGCACAGGGTTATTCCTCAAGCACCCTTCTCAATTCAGTATGCCCACTGATGCCAAGTTCTGCTGATGTATACTAAAACAAAAAGAAAAATACCTGTGGTCTGAGGTAGCCCTGTCATCCAGACTCCTAAAGATACAGATTTCAGACATTTCTCCCCATCCAGGCTTCTTTTCCAAGGGAAATTGAAAGACATTCTCATTTTCATTCTGAGTTTCATTTTGTTTTCAAATTTTAGGTCCTCCCACAGAACACAGACTTGCAAATTTCAAAACAGCTGCATTTAAACTTGGTCAATATTATAATGCAAACAACCTTTTTTCAGTAAGAAGAAATGATAGAAAATTTAAATACAGCCAGTGATTGTTAAAATATTAGATCATTGCATAAATTTGCATTAATTACACAAAAGCTGAAAGTACTTCATTCAATACTCTCATAACATAGCAACTTCTTTAGAAAATTATTTCTGGGATAAGCGTGTAAATAATTACATACTCTCTGCCCCATGTAGTTTTATCTGACTAAGCAAGGGAGAACAGTGTTATAGATCAAGATCACATTGATTTTTGAGCAATTGATTCAAAAGAACAAGCATTTTAATGATGTTCATCAGAAATGCTGCACATATGCTACATATATGAATTGTGTGTTCAAGTATGTGAGGATTTGAGTGCCTAAACTCAGTTCAGTATGGAAAAATCAAGTATATAAATAATACATAGTTAGGAATCAACACTGAAGGTAAGAATTTGGGAATAAATCTGATTAATTTCAATCTAAATGAGCGACGTGATACTGCATGCAATTTTGAGGATGTAATTGGTCTTTGCAGGTCTCTACTGCCAGTCATACTGACAACTTTTTATTCTGCAAGTTTTATTTTAATGAATGAGTTTATACATGGTGCAGTCTCAAATTAATCTTTATTCTTAGATACCTTCATTTCCACAGTATGTAGGCATTTCACACTAATACTCTTACCCCCATAGCTATAGGCTGGCAGACAAATTTCCTTTTTACAGAAAAGTTACAATTTACAGAACATTTTCATTTCAGAGTAGGAAGAAAAGTCTCAAATCTGGGAAAAATCAGAGAGAGAACCATTTTGGAATAATATATACAACAAATTCACTGGGTACCATTAGGAACACGTTTGGTGGAAAGGATACATCCCAAACAGAAATGGGCAGGTTCTGGGAATAGTTTCCTATTTGTCTGTTTATCTCAATGAAAACTGTTATTTAGCTAAACACCACCATGAGGACTCCAGTTTTAGACAGAACATTGAGGTGAGAAGAGATTAGGTGTTGGGGACAAAGATTACATTTTTCATCTGAGATTATGAAGATTCTATAGCAAAACAAAACAATGAACTGGGTCTCCCAAGTTCTGGCAGACTTTGATCTCATGCTAATGGTAGGAAAAGTTGCCCATGTGACATTCTCTTTGGAGCAGTGTAGGAAGGCTTCTGTGTTTCCAAATTTCAATGGAAAATGTGTTTGGCTTTCAACCAGATTCTCCTGCTCTTCACTTTTGTATTTTAACTCAGCTTGCTATAATAACGAGTTACTTGAAAGTATGCTTTTGGACATCATTGTTAAGATGGCAATGGGCAATGTGTGGTGGTGGCTTAAGTTGTGTTGGTCTGAGTTAACTTTTAGAATGTTCATTTCAAGCATCGTGTTAATGCTTTCAGACCTGAAGGATACATCATACTTTCTGTTTTCAGTATGACTTTTAAGTCACAAACATGAATGTCATTTCATCTGTGAATTTATGATGAAATAATAACATACATGAGCTAGATAGAATTGCCCTGCCTTGCTTAGTGACAGCCCAACATTAACAGAGGTACAGCCCTGTGGCATCTCTGCTCCATATCTCCATTTCAATTGTAAAACGTGGTGGAAGGAAGTATCCTAGGCTCACATCCCACCTGGCTTTCCCAGGAGAATGAGCATAAAGCATTCCTTCTGCATGTGCATAGGATCCATGCTGCCTCTGGGAGAACAGCACAGAACTTTCCTCCAGGAGGAAAATTCCTGCCTGATGTCCCCAGCCCACAGAAGTGTGTGAGCAGTGGGCATGATGGCAGAGGGAGGTGCAAATGTCTCCTTTTCATTGTCAGCAACAATAGCAACGGTACAGAGCAAACTCTGAGGTCACCTCTCTCTGCATCCCTCTCTTCACCCAACTCTTTCTTATTCCTAGCCACAGTCAGAATATTCTCTTGGTTCAGCTCTCATCTCTATACATTTGATTGCCATTTTTTTGTTATGTTTTACTTATATTTATCTTGATTGCTAGATAACCATCACTGTAACTGCAACAATCTATTAAAAGGTGGCAAACTTTTTCAAATGAGACAAAAAAGGCAGATTCAAACTTGTTATAAATTAGTGATTCTACTGTCATTGTAGCCATAAGGTTGATTCAGGTTGTTTGTGTATAAAACTTGCATAACTGATACTTTAGCCTATATCAATCTTAGTACAACAGGGACAAAAATATACACTCATGAAAGTTTAATGTGATCTTTACTGATCTATGAATTAAAAAATTTGCCAGAATATATTCATTGTATTTAATCTACTCTTTGTGTTTCTTTGTAAGACTTGCAACATTTACATCTCTTTGTTTTAATGCTATTTAGCTATTCTTATGGCAATGGAGAGAGAAACAGGTAGAGCTGTAAATTTGAGCAAGTTGCCCTACATTGTTTATAAAAAGCAATGAATGAATCTTCTTCTTAAGTGAAAATCAATGTACTTGTAATGGCACCTCCATAGTTAAGCTTTTCTGAGTCTGATGTGCATTTAGACTATTATATGTCATTCTGATAATATAGGGAAGTCTTAAAGAGGTTTCAAAGGGGCCAGAAAGTAATGACAATGAGAGCCAGTACATGTAAATTATGTAGTTCTAAAAAGACATGTCCTCATTTGCAGAACTGCAAAGGAAATTTCTACTGAAGTAAAGCTAAAAAGAAACAGAAGAGTAGAAGACAGATTCTAATGAAAGCACTTGTCAGATCAGCTCTATTAATTAAGCATAAAAAAGCAGATTAACAATACTTCAGATAGTCTTAAATCCTTCTTAGACAAAACTAGTGGTCACAAAAACGTTTTTCAGCAATATTAGATAGAAGTTTCTCTAAGTCCAATGCATAGATCACTACCAAAGTAATGCTTCCTATGCATTTCCATGGAAATTACAACAAATGCAAAGAACACAATAACACTATTTGATAGAGCAAATTCTCAACTATAAAACAACATTTTTTTAACATAGACACCACCATTAGCTGTGCATTTTCACCAGCAATGAGCAAGTGCCTGCATGCCATGCTCGTAAAAATCTGAATAGCCATGTGGAATGTGGCTTGCCTTTCACATCACTGTCACTACTACTGAATTGCACCATCCACTGCCTCACTGTGCTCACATCCACTGCTCAGTGACCATAGATGCTCAGCGAGTATCAGTGAATGTCACTGGGTGCCATTTTTTTGCACATGGAAGAATTCAATGATACACCTTTCCTTTCCTTCATCTGCACTTCCATGTGAGGAACTATTTTGTCAGAGTGCCCCACTGCTGCCTTTTGTCACATGGCAACAAAATGTAACAGAATATTGGTGGAAATGTTCAACCTCTACTTCCATACCACCAACATCCAACTCCGACGCTGTGGGCCAACGTAATAAAATAAGAGGCATTACTTTCAGAGCAATCCCCATAAATATTTCATATTCTCTAGACAGCACTGATTGTTGACTTCTGTCTTTGTGTGAGTGATTTTTCTAATTGAACTTTTTTTGAGTGTGCAACATTTGAAACTCAGCATACACATAAAGCAAGTACTCACACAATATATGCCCAATAAATATTTCATATTTACAAAATGATTTTTTTCACCAGTCCAACACTTTATCTGCTCCAGTCCTTCATCCTTACTGTCAAATGCCTAAAACAAAATAAAATAATTTAAAAAAAGTCGTCTTTAAATTAAGAACTCACAGCTCTCTCCTCTTAGATACAGTAATAGTTTTCTAGTTGCTATGTGCTACAAATGGCATGACTCAGTATGTAACCAGCCCAGCAATGAGCAAACAAGCGTCTCTCACCCTGCTGTTGTGCAGTGACTGCTGGGCCAGCTTTGCCAAGCACCCTGTGGCTTTCCTGATCTTGGGCACTGAGTTTTTTATCAACCCTGAGGGGAAAATGTAGGACAAAAATAACGGGATCTGAGATCTTAGCTTGGAACAAAACCTCCTCCGGGCACCAAAGGAAATAAACTAAAAGTTTGTGGTAGCAGCGAAAGAAGTAGCTTCTTACCAATTCCTTTACAAAGTCATGTACAGAATCCTTATCTGGCATGGGAGACAGACTTATCGTTATAGAAACAACTGAGACCATGGTTGAAATGAACATTACAAATTCAGGACAGCTGAGCCACACACACTTTGGATCAGAGGATTGTTCAGTGTGCTATGTCACATCTTTTGGCCAAATGGTTGATTGGGTGAATGTGTTTCAGATAGCAAACAGGTCTTCCAGGTGTTCCTGAGGGTAGTCCAGGAACTACAAGTCCTATGGCAGCACTCAGCACCTCAAAGGGATGGATGGAAAAGTGAGCCAAATATTTCTTCTTCTTTCAGCACTATCTGGACAAAGTGGAGGAATACACACATGCTTGACTGTTCAGCTTTGAAACACATGAGAGAAAAAGTTTCTCTTGGCAGAAATGACCAACAAAGCACATAAGGATATGGTATGTTTTGTATGAGGACACATAATATGTTATCTTTTTCCTTGAGCTTAACTAACAAGTGCATGTGTTTTGAAGATTTGAAAAACTACTAACAGTCTTCCAACTGTGTGATTATCCCTGGGACTGTGCTTTCAGTGTTTAGCTGTGGTTGCACTGTAGCACACTGTCTTGCAAATTGATTTTTTCAGCAGTGGCTTAACAAGATGTCCACAGTGCTCCAGTAAACATTGAGCCCAACTGCTTATCTGCAGTATTTTCCACTAATTCTCAATTATGACTTTCAAGAATGCAATACCTGATACAAAGTCAGATTGCAATAATGCACTTAATTTGCTCAAGGCCTCTGTTATGGCTTAGGGCATCTTGCTACGGAAAGCAGCCTAAAGACAAAACCTACTTGTGAATTTTAATGCTTAGGTTTTATCCACATTATAGTGGAAACCTGCATTCTGTAATCAACCTCCTAAAATCACTATTTCCCCTTCTTTTTTTCTCCTTAAACATGTCCAGAGGAAAGATCTTTAATCATAAATTTCAGTATCCACCTCATGCAGAGCCAAATATTGGTAATTACCCATTTAACTTTCAAGTGTCATGAAAAATATGCTAGTTTTAAATATGGCAGAGATAAATGAGAAATTGGCAGAACTGCAGAAATCCAAGTTTGCAAGAGGTTACATTTAAATTCACCACAGGAACAGACCTTCATGAGATGTTTATGTTAAGAAATTTTCAGTAGTTTTTGATAACCTACATCCATGGTCCTCTAATGTCAGTAAATTCATATAGCAAACAGGGTAAACTCACTTCATGCTTTGGTATTTGGTTTTAATATGATTCCTCCAGAAATAACTAATGGCACTGAAAGGAAATTCAGAATACTTAAAAAGGTTCAAAATATGTGATATTTTTCTTGTTAAGTTACAAATACTCTTCCATTCTCATGCCAGAAAAAAAAACATATAAATAAAAGTAATTTAGCTTTTTAATGATATTTTATCCACTCCAATATACTTTTTTTGTTGTAAAAATGACTTCTTTAATCTCATTTGAAGTAAGTCCATTAAACCTAATACACTGAAAAATATGCAATCAGAATAAATAGGCTCTAAAGTGCTAGACCCTCTAATGAAAAGTCATAATAAACTAAGTCATTAATTCACAGTATCATCACCCCTCAGTAGCTAAACACTTTCTGTGCAGTATAATTTTTTTTTGCTTATTTTATCTGCTTTAGCTAATGTAACTGGTACAAAAAAAGCAGAAGTGTGGGACAGGATTTTTGGAAGCTCTTAAGTATCTATAAGAAATTTCTCAAAAATTCACAAGTGATCAGTTGACAGTTTAAAAATAATTAAAATCTACTCTTGGATCAAATGACAAACTTCCTTTCTTAATTTGCTCTTCCTGACTGTGAAACAGTCACATTAACAATCAGAGAACCGTGACAATTCCTACATAAAACTTCTACTGAAGCTGTAGAAGAAAGCTTGTCAGGATGAGCAATAGTTAAATTTGTGTAATATTGTAACTACTGCAAGTGTACTAATTCTCCTTAGAATATTTTTTTTTGCATTAATGATGAATATTGATTCATTATTGGCTGTGTGTCAGGGTTCTTTTCTAAGGTGTATGTATATGTTGTTGCATGCACACACCGAGAATGTGCATGTATTTGTAAATGCAGTGAAGCATGTGGTGGAACCTCACCTCTGTAGATCAAGAAAGAAATAGTAGTGAGATGGCAGGCAAATTAAGATGGCAGTTGAGGTACCTGAGTAATACACGTCGGTATTTGGCTTTTTCCCAGGTACAATGAGAATTCAATGTTATTTGGGTTGGAAAGATAGTGGGTTAGATTGACGTCTGGTCTACAGGTCACTGAAATGGTAACAACTCACTCTGCAGTCTGCAGTGGCTAGCACCTCACATTCATTATTTGGGCTGTTGGATGATGTGTTTGTTTCCAAAAGCAAGGCACTTAGGAAGAAGGAAGCAGGAACAAACTCTTGAGAATTCCTGATTTGTTCCTTCTCAATGGTAGACACAAAAATAGGTATTTGGGAACAAAGATCTCCTTTCAGCTGGATTTGGGGAAAAATCTTTACCTTGCATTATGTGTTTCAGTGGGATTCGTAATGTCTTTGTTCAGTTATCAGCTCTGTTACATACAGCCTTGAAGGCTGTATACAGCTACATACTGCTCTACAGGCCACAGCTGCTGTGGTGTTAGCTGCTGTGTTGCCAATTTTTAGACCAACTACTGAGGAGGGAAGTCTTTTCTTTTAAAAATGGTAGTTACAACATTTACAGGACTTTGAGATGCTGACACTGATGCTTATTTTTCCTAAGAAGAAGGGATAAACATAACATAGCCCAATTATGTTAGCTGACATAGAATGGAGAGAAGAGAACAAGAGGTGTCCTCCAATTACCTCCACATTATAGGGAATTATATTCAAAAGGAGAAAGAGGAGACAAGGTGTGACTGTGACTGTACAGACCCCTCCCTATCAGAGAACATAGATTCAAGTTTCTTCTCCTCCTCTGTAATTTACCTTCTATGTAATTTTGCAATTAACATTCAGTGTCACTGAAAAACTGACCTCTGTCTAATACTGCAGATATGATAGCCTGTACATATACCTATATAATACTTTTACAGAAGTGTGGAAAATATAGCCCTGGCAGTTCCTCAGATAGTGTTGTACAGGGAAACATGCATTAAAAAGGTTAAATAACACCAAGCAGGAGTAATTTACTACTTTTGGTTTGACTCGCATGAGCAGTGGTGACAGGCATGTAAAAGTCACTGTGTGAGCACTTGTCACAATTTTCTTACAGGAAAGTTCTTTTCTCAAGACAGTAAAGAATTGGTGACATCAGTTTTTGTTTTCTTTGGAGTTCTGTGTTTTCTGAAGAGTCTGAGCATCTGTACTTCAAACAGCCATGAAAAAGGAGGATAAACAGGAAGCTGTGAGCTGGTGACAGTGTGTGTTGAGTGGAAGCCCAAGTGATGAGCAAACATGGTCCTTTCTGAATGAAGCTGGCCCAGTTTCTCTTCTCCTGCTGACAAGTGTCAGAAACTTTCAGGAAGCCTGACTTCACTCAGGGAACATCAGTGGGAAATTTAGCAAAATAATTAGCAATCAGAGTTTGCTGTGAAGAATCAAGTAGTAGGGATATTTTTTAAACTCGAGGTAAAGACTTGATAATAAGAACTTCCAGGCTGACATAAATCTCTGCTATCTCATCACCTCTCTGTTAGTCTGAAGGTTAAAACTTAAAAAGGTAATAATAACAATTAAAAACCTCCTTTCGTATTTCTGGGCTTGATTTTTTTCCACTTTGATGAGAACTCTCAGCATGGCTACCCTAATTATTTTCTTCCCACTGTCTCCTTTTTGCAGCCAAAATAATATGTTTGTCTATATAATGGTCCATAAAAACCACTTACTCTCTCCATCTGACAAGTTGGTTCTTTCTAGAGGGCAGCTCCAAAAGGAGGTCAGTTGAGAAGTCGAGCACCCACAGCTACCATTACGTTGTTAGCAAGATAAAGGTGTACCTTGTCTCTCAGAACAAGACTCTCCGTATGCAGCTCAAAGCTTGATACCTGAAATCCTGCCAAGTACATCACTCTCATAGCTAAACCTCATTAAGCACTTAAGTGCTTTTAGCTTTCACCCAGATCTTACCAGAAGAAGGAAGTCTCAGCGAAGTACACTTTAAGCCGCATCAGAATTTTGATGTTGTTAGTAATAGAAGGAATATCCATAACCCTTGCTTTTCTAGAGAAACAAGGAAGGTGGGAAGCTGTCACCAATATGACTTATGGTGAGCAGCTTTAGGAATCATAGAATGATAATCATAGAATGTCTTAGATTGGAAGGGACCTTAAAGATCCAGGCGTTCCACTCCCTTGCTACGGGCTGGTTGCCACCCACCAGATCAGGCTGCCTAGGGCCCGTCCTACCTGACCTTGAACACCTTCATGATGGAGCACCCACAAGCAAATTCTCTGGGCAGCCTGTGCCAGTGCCTCACCACTCTTGGAGTAAAGAATTTCTGCTTGATATCTAATCTGAATCTCCTCTCTTTTAGTTTAAAGCCATTCCCCCTTGTCCTATCACTATCAGACCATATAAAAAGTTGATCTTGCTCCTGCTTTTAAGCTCACTTCATGTACTGGAAAGTCACAATGATGTCACCCTGAAGCCTTCTCTTCTCCAAGCTAAACAAGAACACCTCCCTCAGGAATGACAAAAAAAAAAAAAAAATCTCTTTCTAGTAAAATCTCAATCTTTTATGACAGGACAAGACTTCTGCAGATATGCTGACATAGCAGGCCATTAAATTATGATAACAAAAGATAATAATATATCTACTCTAGACCTTGCCTTGGTGTTAATGGAGTAGTTATAGAGTGAATACTTATGAACAAGGTTCATTTCCCATAAAGTTGAGAGAGAAGTTTGGGTTAAGTTTTGCCTAAGGTACAGAGAAGGCTAAGTTTACTGGGATGGTGGGGTCACCTGGAACATGATGATTCTGTCAATATGTGTGGTGTAGAGCTACATAAAGAAGTTTTCTGTCATTCACCTGAGGATCTCAAATGATTCACAAACCTATTGTTGTTCACTCAGTTCCAGAAGAATTGTTCCTTGCTCATCTCATCCAAGCTGCCAGCCTGCAACTTCCACTTCGTCAATTTTCATACATACATATATATATACCTATTTGTGTCTTTTAAATATTAGTTAACTTACATCCATGTACATAACTTCAGACTGTAAGGTGCTATGACATAGTAGACACTATAGAAATAAATAATCAGTCTAACATTGTAAATTATCCCTCTAATGTGTGGAAATGAAAAGCCCAGTTCTTAGTTAACTTTCTGAGTACTTAATCACACAGCCTTGTAGGCTACTTGAGCATACCCAATATAGCTGAAGCTGCAACTTGAGTCATAAATTATGGAACATATAATGGTTATTTTTAATATTCACAAGGCCAGTCTATTCATGTTCAGAAAACCACTCTCTTTACATGAGAGAGAAGTAAATGACCCTTTGGATACATGACAACTTTTATCATTAATCTAACACATTTCCCAGGCACATGTTGCTGGATCATTGAGGACCAGAAGTACCATCCAGCGAAGTGAATGGAAGGACTTCCAGTGAATTGCAGAGAATTTGAATCTGGCCTGAAGCCAGATAGGGAAACCAGACATTGCTTGACCAGCAAAATACTGATGTCACTTTCCAGCATCTGTCAATATTCATCATTTTTTGAAACTTTTAAAATGGTGCTGATGCTTCTCTAGCACTGTAACACTGTGAAATCTCCACTCATGCTTTCCATTTTGGAGTTGTTCTTATCGAGTAATGCCTGTTGCTTGAAGAGGTAATATAGAAAGAAATCACACTTTGCATTAACAGAGTCAGTGAGCTGGTAACCACAGCAGGTGTGAATTCTGCATGCAATTTTTTTCAGCCTGTTAATTATTGATTTTTTATGCTCCCTGCATGTATTTTTAATGAATTTCTTCAGTGCACTTATTCCTTCTCTTGTTTAGTATCCTGCTTCTTCATGTCCTCAGGCACTTTCCTTCCTTGACACTCTCTTCTTCCCTGATTCATGGTTTACAGCAGACACATGAAATCTTTAATGAAGAATGCACATTTTTCCAGTCAGTTTATTAGATCTGAGTAGATAAAGAGAGAGCAGAGGTGCAGAATCTAACTAATAGTCTTAACTAGTCATTAAGACTTTGAAATGTATTTGTTAATCGTTATCGTATCTTTAAATGACCATATGTTGGTGACCAATGTAAATCCCAAGTTGCTGGCATGGGGGAAAATGAATAAAATTCATTTGGAAAGTGGGGATAGTTGTCACAAGAAGTTACAAAACCCAGCCATGAGACCTGCTGTGAAAACTCTCATATAAAACATTCGACAGAGAGAGTGCTAATCAAAAGACTTCAGCAAATTAAATATGCAGGTAAGATTTATTTCCTTTGAAATTGAGGGGAGACCTCACTCACTTAGAAAATAAGAAATCCAGAGCTTTCAGAAAGGTTCTGAATTTAAATTCCATTTCCTCTGTTTTATCACACCTCACATGTATTACAATCAGCATTGTGTGTGTTATGGGACAAAGACAAGAAGGATACATAGAAACGCTTCTGAAAGGCGCTGAGCGACCAAATGTTACTTTTATCCAAGGCCTCAGTCAATGGGTGTTTTGCCCCGAAGGATGTGCTCACCTAGTGTACTAGGACAAGTGCAAATAAAAGCAAAACGAAGTATAAAGTGTGAGCTGGTGGAGGTTATTTGCTCATCCTGGCAATTTTTTTTGTGACTGCAAAAATGCTGCATTCTATCCTATAAAATCAGGAAAACTCTTTTATTTTGACTGGCATAAAGTAAATATGTAGCCCCAAACCTGATGTCCTGGATAGAAAGGAAGTGGTATTCAGATAGACAACTAGTAAATGGGAAACCTGGCTTCTATTATTTTAAACCTTGATCTCCTGCAACTGCAATGAAAATTTCCATTGGTCATAGCTTTACTTTCACATATCTTGTACTTATTTCTCACACTATTCATTAGCTTGTTTAGAACCTGGAGTCAAAGCCTGAAGCCAATGGAAAATTCAGTAGCGACTTCAGTGAGGGCAGTGTTAGATCATTAAACCCTAGCACTTTTTAAAATATTTTTTAAAAGTCATCCAGAAGGGAGCCATGGAAGAAAAAGAAAAAGAAAAAAAAAAAGTGATATGACTTTACATTATTTCAAATCTCAGGGGAAAAAAAAAAAGCCTGTTCTTTTTCTTCTTTAAATACAGAATCATGATCAGCCTGGAAAATATTTTAGGAAGACTGAGATCCTGATCTGTGAATGTACTGGGTATGATATGAATGCCAGCTCTGATCAATGGCAGTAGCAGAACTAGAGGAGGAGCAAAGCTTTGTTCTTTTTGGGGAAAGGCTGAGAGACCTGGGTCTGTTCAGCCTTGAAAAAGATGACTCAGAGGGGATCTGATCCATATCTATAAATATCTAAGGAGTGGGAGGCAAAGGGATGAGGCTGGACTCTTCTCGGTAGTGTATAGTGATAGGACGAGAGGAAATGGCCACAAACTGAAGCATAGGAAGTTCTGCACAAATGTGCATGGGAACTTCTTCACAGTGCAGTGACGGAGCACTGGCACAGCTGCACAGAGAGGTGGTGGAGTCTCCTTCTCTGGAGACGTTCCAGACCCACCTGGACGCCTACCTGTGCAAGCTGGGCTGGGGAGCTGCTTTGGCAGGGGGTTGGACTCGATGATCTCTAGAGGTCCCTTCCAACACCTACAATTCTGTGATTCTGTGATTCTAACCATGTCATGTTTGGGATCTCCTGGGAAAAAGGAGTACTCTTTCTGGCAGTGTTCACCTGTTTCCTATTGAATTGATTCATCGGTTTCCTGCTGCATGTCCAAAGGGAAAAGATGAAGGCAAAAACATACAATTGCTTTTGCCTGCTCTCACTTAGCAGCAACACTGTTTTGGGCCTGGGGACTGCAGGCAGCCGGCCAGATCTCCAGCCTGATTTTCCTTCTGCCCTGTGCTGCAGATTTATTTATGCAAGTGCTTTCTGAAGCAGCAGCCCATCACCTTTAAGTGCTTCCTTGATCACCCGCTGATTTCTCCAGCCTGTCTTTTCTCAACAGTTCGGGCAGCTTTAGACCTGTGAGTGATTTGTAAAGCAAGGAAATGCTAATAGTAGACAAATAAAGATGGAAGTATTGGGCCAATTTTTCCCCTTCTGAAACAAAAGGTCAAGCATATATTATCAGTCTGAATAACCTTCAGATAAAGAAAACTAATAGCTGGGAAAGCGAAAAATAATGCCTTCAAAATACAGCGATGGCACTGTCTTGAAAAAGGGTAACCGGTGAGCCCGAAAGCATGTAGTGCTCGTGAGGAGGATTTCTACAAATTATAATGACTGGCCTAATAATACTTCACATCTTCTTATATACTTTGCCTAGCATTCTGTGTATATGCAGCTGTGGCTATAGAAAGGTATGAGTGTACACAGGTGTGTATAAAAGGTTTGCCAGTTTTGCAATCCTGCAAAATGCTACTATCTTCATTAAGCTGAGCACAGATTTGCAGTTGAGGGCCACTCCTAAGAAACAACATGGTTAAATATCTGCATTGCTATGTAATGTTATATAGTAATCAGCTATGTTTTAGTATTACAGAGACCAGTGTTACCCACATAGTGGGATCTTGTCTGAATTCAAACCAGGAGGCTCTGTATTTCTTACTACACTACAGATTTCTTATCGGAAGCGCCTACCTGTGAATGCAAGACATCAGCCTGGCAGATCTGGGCCTAGGACACTGCCTCCCACTAAGATTGTGGTAATAAATATTGGTTTATTTGCTTTTGCTGTTGAATACTCATTAGTCCCATTCATCTTGTACTTCCTCGGTTGACAAGTACCAGGAATAGTCCCTGTGAGAGACATTTCTCAGCTGTTTCAGGACCTAGATCAAAACAAGTTGTAAGCATTTGTGGAACTTAACCAAGAACTTGCTTTGGATTTCTGAAATTATAAGGATTATCATCCTCCAAGAACTGAGCAAACACAGAGCTTTTGTCAATGACAGAAAGAAAACTGTACCAAAGTGACTAAAAAGCAATAATATTTCTGGATGATTGATAAGAAAAGCACTTCTCAAATGTAATTTTGGCAGGTTCCCATTAATTCTGTTCTCCAGATACCACTGTGACTCATAAACCTGCCAGGGAGAAGGGGCCTCAAGTGGCCACCTACTCTCTCCTCAGCAAGCAGGATTAAGCTCACACTTTGGCCAGACTAAACAAAGTGTACACCCCACTTTTACGTGCCCCCTCCGAAGGCCATTCTCCTGGCGGCCTCTTCAGTTTTATTTCTCATGCTCAACTTAAATCTCCATTGCTGCCAAATTACTCAACAGGCATAGCAAGTATTTTGTTGTCTCTTTATAACAGCTTTTTGCATATTTGAAGACTGTTAACACATCCCACATTAATCCTGCTTTTTGCAGTCTGTATAAACCAAATTCTTTGAACTTATTCACAGGCCATGATGATTGACTCTCTGATAATTGTGTTGTTCTTTTCTCAGCATTCCACAGCTTTTTAAATTGGACGCATTATTCCAAGTAACAATTTCTCAGGACAAATGGAAGAGATGTCTCCTCTGTCTTCTGTATGACAAACTTACAGTAAAAGTCTCATAATTTACACTATCCAACATGTTAATGCTGATTTTCCACACTGGTTTCCCAATCCTTGTTTTAAGAAATGCCTTTATGTTTAATCACAGAATAAAACTAAATTTTAACTTGCACCCTGCAGGCCTATCCTAAGTCGACCGGGAAACCCCAATTAGTGCTTTGTTATGCCTACAGTCTTTGTGAAAATTACAGTAATTCTCAAATTGCCATGTGAGAAATTCTGTGTTGTGGCATTATAGGAAAATCTGTTTCTATTACCATCCTTCATACCATCCACTAAAAGGTAAGGATGTTGACCTCTTTGTCATTGAGATCTGGAGCTCTCCTCCCCAGTGGCTTTTAAAGCCACAACTGGCAACTATCAGAGCCATAACCACTGTCATTAACAAGGTGAACATCCACCTACTGGGCTCTGAGCGACCTGATCGAGCTGTAGGTGTCCCTGTCATTGCAGGGGAGATGTACTAGATGACCTTTAAGGGTCCCTTACAATTCAAAAGACTCTATGGTACTTAAGCAGCATTTGTGAAGGAAGGCACAATGAGTGTGACATTGCTGGAAATGGGGGTACTTCATACTTCCCTTTCTTTGCCCATCCAATAGTTTAGTCATCAGCTTCTTCAGTAGCAACAAAACTCACACATTACTGTGAGGTTTGAATGCTGGCTTAAGTTGCCAATCCCTCTCTAGTATTCTGAGAGAAGGCTTTGTGAGCAAAGTGTGGCATATCCGCCTCTGTTCCATACTGGAAGTGGATATCGATGCAGAGTAGCAGTGTCTTTCTTAAGGTAACTAAGTTTATTTATATTCCAACTACTAGTTCACCAAGAAAGACCATCAAATGCTTCAGTCAGAATACCAAGGGAGCAGTTTTGCTCAAGTTATTGAGTTGAGGTAAAGAAATTAAGACAGAGAAGTTCTGAGACTGTGTTTGTATTTTAACCCATATAAAAAAATCGACCAACTTACTATTTCATCAAAGATGAAGTGTCTGTGAAAAAGAAAAAAAAAAGCCTTGGGATGGTGGACGAAATGGCACCACATCTTGCCCATTTCCATCACAACACAGACATCAGGACTCCTCCTTGGATCAGCACCATAGAGAGCGTGTCCCAAAGAAGATAACAGATTTCCACTGTATCTATCGAGTTTGATGCAAGGTCATGTGCTCTCAGCTAAAGTACTTTAATTGCTTCCTAAATGTGACCCCAGGATCCGGTTAGATGCCATTTCACCTGCTACAGATAAATCTTTTGAAGTGCTTGATTTTCTTTATCTGGTCAGACAGTGAAAGTTACTGTTTTGTTGAAACTGTAATGAGAATGGGATTGTCTTTATAAAGGCTTTTGTTCAGTAGAAGCTGTAGATTCCCACTTTCCTTTTATTCTGCAGCAAACTCATTACTGTGGCATTGCCACAAAGCAATGTGTTATCCCTTTCATCCTATCCTTTGTCTTGTTAAGACAAAGCCCCATCTCTTTGCTATTATTCTTTCTTTTAGGTCTATGTAATTAATACCCAGGCCCTTACAAAGTCCTGTTTCTCAGAGTGCATTGGAAATAAACAGACAGAGGAACAGTCTTGGGCAGAAATCCAGGTCACATCATCAACCACTAGGCCCAAAAGAAACTTTGTTTGCTAGCTTCACCCGCGGCTACACTCGTCATTGCTTCCTGCTGTGCAGTCAGGACTAATTCTGTTGTTAATTTTGCTTTTTCTGACTTTTTTTCTCCAGTGCTGCCCTGCTTCCTGCGACACATGTTGTTCTAGCTTTGAGAAGCCCTCCTCACTCTTATGTTTCAGACTTGCTCTTGACT
This sequence comes from Cyrtonyx montezumae, assembly GCF_038088225.1. Classification (NCBI taxonomy): domain Eukaryota; kingdom Metazoa; phylum Chordata; class Aves; order Galliformes; family Odontophoridae; genus Cyrtonyx; species Cyrtonyx montezumae. The sequence goes on from NW_027071936.1 coordinate 55,117,546, forward strand.
AAATATTTCCAGTTCTGTCTTTGTGGAATGTCAGTTTTAGCTATTTTTCTGGTAAGAAATACGCTTAAGTTTAATGAGCTCTGCCGTTATCTACAGGACTTACTCTGTGGTAATTTCTACATGTCTGAAAGAGCTTCAAATGGCCTGGCAAGAGTATGTGAGGAAGGCAAGAAGTCTCAAGGAGATAGGACAACATAAAAGACTATGAACATTGAAAAGGATCTGAGATACAATCCTTCCAGAAGAAGACAGGGTTGCTTTGTATTTCTTGTGTTAATTTATGATTTACTATGATCAGTGTACGTATTGACTTTTAAAAATTAAAACTGTGGTATCCAACACATTTTAAAATACATGCAATTTTCCCACCCAAGACAGGGCAGTTATGATCTTAACAAGGTAAATTTCAAGGGAAAAGGTCAGACAAGGCCAGAATTTTATGATTTCTAACAACCTCAGCATTTCACAGTAGTTAAAAAAAAAACAACTGCATTTCCATTTTCCTCATAAGTCATATGAATAGCACTAATCAAATATGTTTGATTAAATTGCAAAGAACTTAAGGATTACTTTCTCAAGAGTGACTGCATGTTGTATGCATGTTGTAGTCTTTTCCTCTTTTTATGTTAAAAAAAACAAGGACAATCAGATTTTAAACTTACCTTGATAATAAGATGCAAGTACATAAACATTTTTCATGAAGCAAGAAGCACAAGGAGATACTTCTCAGAATGGCACCGTAGGAAAAAATTACACAAAACATGGCATAATGAATAAAATTTGTCTTGAATTATTTATTTTTGGTGCTTTGTTTTATCTCCTCTATCTTGCAAGGCCTGGAAAATGTTCTTGATGAGAGCTTTTTGAATGTCTGAGTCTCAAATTAAAAGAACACATTAATGTCTTCTATAGAGTACAGAGGTAGGAAGATTAGAATGGAGTGCTTAGAAATGCACTGGATTTGCCACTTTCCACTAATGGGACCACTAGTGTGTACTGCTTTAATTTACTGCCTTAAAATATATCCATGAGACACAGTATACTCGGATGTATGATGACTGAATAAAATTTAATAGATATACAAGTGCCAGAGCAGAACTAATCCTTTCTGAGGTACCAGCTCTGTCATAAACTGTATTTATTTTGGAATCTGATTAAAAACATGTCTTGCAGCATTAGCAAGACCTCAGAGAAAGGGAAATCAAAAATAGTTTGGTCATAAGAAATTTCAAATGACCGGATCATCTATAATTGGAGTAATTTTTTTATTATTAATGAGGAAGGATTTTTTTTCTATTTGGTATCAGAGTCTGTTATCCCTTTAATACATCTTCAGAGCCAAGCCTTCCTGTCTGTGGGAAACAAAGAAGAAGTCTTTCTGCTGAAATACGAGTACTGGGCATTACAAAGCAGAGAAGCTGATGATAAGCAGCCTTCAGTCTAAAATACTACCACACACCAATAGATGACAGTATCAATGATACTAGTTTGTTAGCTCTTAGCCCACATCAGGTGCTACATCAATCCTGTCTTTTAGTGAAAAGGTATTTAAAAAACATGTACCATGAACCCACCTGTGAAGAGTTACTGAAGATGTAAATGTGACTTGAAAAAAAATGAGGTAAATGTATAATTCATTTGAGCACTTAAGTCTAATTACAGTGCTCCATTCTATTGCCAACCTAACGGATTGAGTGGAGACTCAAACCAAGTCTCCACCTTTAAACTTAATATGTGCTCTCCAGATTCCTGACCAATTATGTCACAGTAAATTCTCCAAGTACTCATTTACAATCTTTTGTTGGTAGATAAACGAACTCCATTAACGCTATGACCATCTCTAAAAAGGACTACAAGTGGGTGTCTAAGCATAGAAAACATCCATAAAAATGTTTCTTGAAGTGATTTCACGTGATCACTGCAGAGCTATAAATCGATACAGTTATAGCTCAAGATAAGAAGGTATGTGAACTTCTAGTAAGGAAAAACAGAAATTCAGGTCTAAGAGTCTATGCTCACAGTTTCCAGAAAACCCAATTGGACAGAGTGTATTTAAGAGTGTATTGTTTTACAGTGTACTTCAGGAAAATCTCATATTATGTTTCAGAAGAGAGCAATTCCTTCTGACATTCTATGCCATGAAATAGGTTGTCTGGCTCCAAGGCAAGAAAAAAATAAAGAAAAAATATACAATTCTAATGGCATTTAAGCCTTTAATTCCCACTGATTTAATTCCTACTGAAATAGATAGTCCCTTGCCGACATTTTGTGAGATATCTAAGGATACAGATAGGAATAGTCAGAAAGATAATATCCACTTGCAGTTCTGCAGAGTGGAATCTTTTTGCTATCTCAGTATTTTTCTGATCACATTAGGGAACTATCTTATAAAGAGGAAGAGGATAGGGAAAGGTGTATTCATTTTTGAATTGTAGCAGAAATGCAAAGTTCCTGCCTGAGGCAGAAATTGAGCACATGGTGAGAAGGCAGGGACAGCTCATTGAAGTTCAGCTGCATGCAATGTACCTGAGTGACCAGAAGGGGTGGAGCTGGGATGCACCCCTTCCCAGACCTCATTTAAGGGCTGGCAATGAAGGTGTGGGTACCTCACTTGAGATCTCAGCCTACCTAAGGTCACTCTAAGATAAGTAGCTCTTTTTCTTTCATTTCTGTGTTTATGGCTACTGTATTTGGGCTTGACTTCATTTGTTACAGCTGAAGATTTTGCTACCCTGCTATTATTGCTATAATTTACATTTTGTTATAGCATTACTCCACTGTCATAGGGTGGGGCCTCAAGTTTTGGCTAGATCAACTTGAAATGCTTGGTGAAGAATACTGTCTAAAATTAGCATTGATTAAAAAATGCTGCAGAGATGATCTCAGTGAAGGGACTGTTGCATCCTGTGACGTGGTTGAAAGCAGACCAAGCTTATTCTAAACTTATGTATAAGAGAAACAATCTAGCTAGCTGATGTTAGGTAGTTGTTCTGGCTTTATAAGCTGTTTTCTATATCATACATTGAATGTTTCCTGAGACAATTCTGTCACTTCTTTTCCTCGTGCACTTTAGAGAAGAACTCAGAAGAAAGGCTGAGAGCACCTTTCTGATAGAAGATACAGGAAGGTCACTGTGGGGGGTCAGCAGAAAGCTTATTCCTGCACAAGAGGCCCAAACAAATCTGCTTCTGTAATTTCAGTTGCTGTTTTCTTCAATGTGTCCTTTGTTATTACTGTGAGTCCAAACACAGAGAAAGTTGTCAATGCTCTGAAACAGAGAGCTACAGAATGTTGGTTTTTTTTTTCTAAATTTCCTAATCAATAAAAGCAGATCTGTTGTATGTGAGCACATCTATCATTTCAAAACTTTGAAGTGCTATCTCCAGAAAAGACATTTCACTTTCTTCTTTTTATTAGAGAAGGTATTTAGGAAGTAGATTACACCCAGAGTATAAACAGGACCAGAACTGAGTTTGACTGAGTGTCCTGACTTCAGACACTGAGATGCAGAGGGTTTAAGCAAGAAGATCTGTAAAGAGCTAAGCCACATGCCTTGTGGAGCTCCAACAAAATTTCATGTTTTATTCAAATAAATACTGCTGGAAGATTAAGAAAGAGTAGAATGTTTTGCTCCCTGCAAGTACTCAGCATTCCCAGAAATTGTTCTGCAGTCTTGCTCTGTTTGGAGTGGAAAGAGTAAGACATGGGAAGGTTTGCTCCTTGTTAAGTACTACACACTGGTGCATAAGTAGAGGGATGGTGTAAGTTTATCTTGTATTTATCCTTTATTACTTCTGAATAACCTTACTTATAATTAATGTAGAAGAAATTGTACCCCCTTGTGTATTAACCTTAAACCCATTCCTCCAAAAGCCCCCATCTCACATAGCATAAGAGAGCAAGGCAGGAATGTAGGACCCTTAGCATGGGTCCTCACGTAACTAATTTTCCTATTTTTGAGATTTATAAACCTAAGAGCAGGCAAACTCTTCAGGAACCTTCTCCTCAGAAGTGCTGAAATACTTTATCTTCTTGTGATCTTTACTACTTACACTGCTAAAGCATGTGGCAGCTTCAGAAGACCATATGGGGCAGCTGCCCATTTTTTTATGTAGGCATCTGCACTACCAGAGGAGTTTTCACTCAATCTCTGTGTGATAGAGAACTCACCTGTCCTCTTACACACTGTCTTGTCAGACACTGCTCCTTTGTGTTTAACATACCTCATGCATTGAGTTCTAACTTCAGGTTCGGTAGTAGAAAAGGAGTTCCTGCCCATAAAAGCCACATGCAATAGCTTGCCAACCTCTTAGAGGGAAACCAGTCAGACTGCAAGATGCAGTAATAAGTTTCCCTCAAAATATATCTGATTACGTAACAGATTTTTGTATTAAAAATTAAATAAGGCTTGAAATACACAGCAATTTGCAGGCACTAGGGAGTGTGCTTAATAAAGAGAGTGCATTAGCTGCTTCTGCTTTTTGAAATGCAGTCTATAAATACTGTAACATCTTCCTATTTCTTCCAGTGTGGGAAGACCAGACTACATAAACCTGCTTGTTAAAATCAGCGCTGAGTTCAGTTTGAATGACATTGTTTTTACCTCTACCTTGGTATTAATATTGATCTAATCAGCACCTGATGACTGTTTTTGTGTATGTGTGTGTGTTTTTTCAGGTCTCTGGGGACACTGTACCTTGTGCGTGCTCTAAATGTAATGTGAATATGGAACCTCATCCTTCCAGGAGAAGTAATGGGACCTAAGTAGAATACCTCCTTTTCCAGGGCTTGTTCATCAATTCACAGGACTCCATAGCATGACATGAGTTTGGTAAGTTATGCTAATGTCTGTGCTATCCCTCAGCGTAGTTAATGCAAACCAGATATTTTGCAGGATTCAACAGTTAGCTGGAGCTGCTTTGCAATGGGAGTTAGAAACATAAAAGCACTTTAGAAAAATCCCACTAGGTATCATCATCTACATCTCCCTGTTCCCAAACAGGCCTAAAAATCAGACCCCTAGAGTCACAGATCTGAGCATAGCCATACACTGACTCTAGGTGAGATATAAATCCCCAAGGACCTAATTCACAGAAGGCCCTACATGCTGGTTTTTCATTAAATATTATTCACTGGAAGGGAGAGATCAGGAGAACAATGAGTAGATTTGTAACCAGGGGATTCACCTTCAGGGAAAAGCTTCTCCTTATTACAATACTTATTCAAGTATTCTTCACAAAGTAAACTAGTTCTACCAAGGAAGACTTAGCTATTGAAGATTGTTGGCTATTTTGTCTCTCAGCTGGAGTAGGTTTTAACCTGAGAGAAGGCTCTAACCATGGAGTCAGTGGTTGGAAGAAGGCATTGCCATAGGCATGGTACCTGTGGCAGGAGCCCCACACTGACCATCTGCTAGCTCAATTGATTGTACTTAGTAGCATAGAGGGATGGTCCAAGGAACAGAGGGATGAAAGTTCTCACATCCAGTCAAAAATTTTTAGGGTATGGTCATGTCATTCTGGGTGCATGCTTCCACAGTATTGCTCCTCTCCAGGCATGCAAAAAGAAGTTGTCAATCCACCACCTTTCAGGAGTACTTTGCCCTTTTGTTTTTCTAAAGCTGCATGGGAAGTGCTAGGTAAAATGAATGTGTCTCAGAGAAATTAAATGGAACAACTGTGCATTGGACTGATGCAGTTTCCTTCCTGTCACATTCAAACACATCAGCAGCCCCATCCAAGCACACATTGGGCTAGGTTAGAGAGCTCATCAGGCATGCTATCCTTGCCTTCTGACTTCCTCCTGCAAATAAAAACAGTGTCCCTAATGAGAATTAATTAGGGCGGGGGGGAGGGGCATCATGTTTTTGTTTGTATTGTTTGTTTTCTGTAAACCTGGGGTGGTAAAAAAAAATATATATATATATATTACTTCTCCATACAATATAGTAAATGTAATAAAAAAAAAAAATGAACACATGGTAATTAGCTTCTCCATTAAGTATACCAAGCATAGACAATAGCAATCGTGCAGTGCTGATTACAGACATTATCCTTGCCTGGATTTTTTTTTTTCAAACCATTCAATCAACAGTGCTAAATAGAAACTTCAGTGTTCAATATTATAAGACACTAGCTGGCAGTTATACAAAGATGCCTTACACAATGTCATCTGGCTGCTTGCCTGATTCTCATATTACCTTCCTGTCTTGCCTTATACGCTAATACGCATGGCTGATTAGAAGAAAAATGCAGAAGCTGCTTCCTTCTCCTGCTTTTTTTCTCCAGCTTCATGCCTGGAGGGGGAAAAAGGAATCACATTTGCTAATTTCACTAGCAGTGCTTAACCTGGGAACAGAGCAATTCCTTTCAATTCTGCAGTAGTTATAATTCATACACAAACACTGTCTTGCACTAGAGCAGTTGGCAAGTATTAGATTTTGCTCTGAGAGAACTGTTGATTACTGTTGCTGTACAGAAATCCTCCAGTAGCTTCAGTCAGGAGAACCTCTTCATTCAAAATATTCAGGGGCTGTATGGTAATCAGAGGTTAGATGTCTGAAATCCTTTTTCCAGACTGAAAATCCCATAAGCTCAAATGACTCTGGAAAATATCTAGGAACTCCTTAAGTGACTGCTTTTGGGTGGATTTGCTGATATCAGCAGGCCCCACTGGGGAGTCCTACTACAGTTTATGCCAATTTCCTCAGTAGGATAAGCTATTCTTGTAGGAAGAATATATTTCTAATGTTAAAGAAAATTTAAAAAGTGTTTTTCTGTATCCTTGATTTTTTTTATGGTGAAGCATCGAGGGAGGTGTTGCATATCCAGGTTTATCTGAAAAACCTTCTTTTTTTTTTTCCCCTTGATAGTTTATTTAGGTTGAATTTGAAGTCTGGTCAGGTGTCCAGGATTTCCAGATGTCTAGCAGCCAAGTCAGAGCTACCTCTGTGTATCTGAAAGTCCTGGGTCACTGAGCACACATACGAGCATGCTTTGTACCATAATAATCAGTGCCCAGGATGCCTCAGACAGATGTCCAGGTGCAAGTCTTCTTCTCAGCAGACATTCCAGGTCCAATAATTCCCAGTGACAGCACACTTGCAGTGTATCTTTCCTGAAAGTCATATAGAAAAAAAATGGGACCTGGGACTATGAATATTTTTACATTCACAACAGATACTGCTAGGCCTAGGTACAGATGCAAGTCTACATGCTGAAATCTTCCCTTGTAACCTGGCAATCAGTTTGGAAAACAGATTTACACAAGAAAAAGTGGATCTCTAAATACATGACCCATGTATCTGTGTGGCAGTGGTCTTATGTCAAAAACAACCTCTTCTCTGAGAGAATACTGCCATCAGCCAGAAAAAAAAGTGTCAAAAATGGTTTTCTCTATTTATTCCATCACAGATATGCTTAGGATTTAAAGATGGACCTTCAAATTGGCATACACATGCATAAAGAAAAATCTATACTGATTTATAAATGCTTTAAAATGTGTTGCACAAATGGGGGATGTTTGGATCACCCACACCCCAAACCTTTTCTATAGCTTTGTGACTGCTATACACAAGTTTATGCTAATAGTTCTGCATAATGGCAAAGAAAAGGACTGGAGATGAAGTGTACTGCATTGCAATTCTCCTTGAACTGTATGATTCTACATAATCTAAGTCAATGAAGGTAAGCTTCCTGTTAATCAAAATGATGTCTAGGATTGCCAAGCATCAGAGCAGTTTCAGCTTTGTGTTAGCCTGCATTTGTTGGCACAGGAAGTCAGGCTGGGCACATGTCTGCTTACCTGCAATGACCTGAGCAGAAGTTGCTTTATATGTAACATTTACACTTTTTTCTCCTTCACTTACACTTCAGAGGGTGACACAAAACCCTGCATAGCTGGGGACATCTCAGCTTATTTTTGTTACTGTGAGTCAAGCAACAAGAAAGGCTTCACAAAACCTGCCTGAAGCCAAACAGCTTGGTGTTCAGATAAAGAGAGCTTTAAGGAATGCCAGTCTGCTTGTGTCAGTCACCATACTCAGGTTATTTTCTTAAGAAGAGATTGAAAGTAAATGGGGAAAGAAAAACTCATTAGAAAAAAATGAATACAGAATATGGGTATGAAATATCTTTTTACTAATCTCAGCAGCTCCTCATCTTCAGTGACTGCATCAGTGGTCATGAGTTCTGTATAGTCATCCATGAAGGTCATTTTCAGAATTTGGAGTGTATATCATATACCAGGCCACTTAACTGCTACTCACTTTTTAACCCAGTGAGAGAAAGTCTGCAGGTGTCATAGACAAATACTGCAGACCTCAAACCCAGCCCCATTCCATATGGGAAAATGATCGTATACTCAGCTTTGATTATGATATATGAATGTGTGAGTGTATTCCTGCAGAAGTACCTGGTGCTAAATTGTACTTCAATGCAGGGGGGAAAAAAATCATTGACTGTTGTTGAAACTAGGATGAGAACATTCAAATATATACTTTTTTTTAAGCAAAAATGAAACAAACTGGTAGGGAAATCCATTTTTATCCCTCTGTATGTCTGGGCTAGATACTTTTATAAAACATATCTATTAGCAAAACACAGGTTGCCGGTCGAGGAGAGGGAGTAATTCAGTAATGCTTTGTGATCTGTGCACTGTAGGAGCCACCATGGAATCATTCTTTTTGTCCAGAAGGATTGGATTGTCAGATTCAGAAACTCCAGAATAAAGTTAGGGCATAAGCATGCACAAAACATGAATAAATAAAAACACTTCTTGAGAGAAATGGTCAAAGAAGAGTAACACTGTTTCTGTCCTCAGGGCACTTGGTGCAGTGCAGAGTGATTTTTCACAAGACACCTCGTATTGTGTTTCTCCTGGCTTCTCTCACACCATGGCTGTTCACTTCTTGCCCATAGGCACCTTCAAGGCTAGGGAGTAGCATTTCCTACAGACATAGCTAACTTGTCTGAAAATACTTTAAGATCTGTGTTGAAGGACAGCTCTCAAATTCCATAAGCTATTGAGTTCACCTTTTCCAGTTCAACTAAGTTCACGCAACAGTTCAACTGAGTTCATCCTATCCAGGATCAAGCTTTTACTGCAGAGTAAGCAGAGTTACTGTGCCAAACACCTACGTGACTTACTATGATTTAGATGTACTGTAGATAATTGGTTTAGAGACTTAAGTTCTAGTGCTTTCAATTTAACAGGAAAAAAGAGAAACTAAAAAGGACAGGAAATGGAAATTTTTCCTAATTAGACCATTTCTTGACCTCCAAAAATTTGTATTTGTGCTTTCCTGTGCAAAAGGTTAAATTTTTGCATTAGCTGTGAATTTCTTCAAAAAGCTTTTTCAATGTGTGTCAGTATTTACTTCATAAATGCATTTGGAAGTTTCTTGCAGTCTTTTCATGGTGAAATATTCAGCTTTTGAACATCTTAGTAATCTTATTAAATTACTTGCATCTCTGACTTTTTTAAGCCCATGAGTGGAATGATATGTCCTCGGGTGACTTCTGACCTTCTCTGTTCCCCCAAACCACACTGTGATTACAGGTATACGCATTTTACAGTAAATTTTTTTTAATATTAAATGTGGTCAGAAGAAGCCAAAGGTAAACAGCATTGCCCATGAAACCTGTACATCAGGTGATAACAGAATGAATACCCAGATTGTTGCAGTCATTTTTCATCTACTTATTTTCAAGCTTAAATAATGTTATAGCTTATAAACTATAGCTAAATAAAGTAATGAACTCGGATAATACTCAGAGGGAAAGGAAAGGAAGTTTTGGCACAAATTAAGCACAGTCATTTATGATCTGTAATATAGTCTGGCATTCTGCCCATTTACCAGCCATTAAGTTGAGGGTCATTTAAGACACAATCAAAATTCTTTTGTTTGCTTTAAAGAAATAAAGGGCTACTTTGAATCCTTTAAATCATTAAATCACTGGAAGACACTTTCCTGTGTTTAAGAAAAGATTCCTGCACTAAGCTGGGGTACTTTACCTTGATGGATAGACTGTTTTCACACTGTAAAGCAGGCTCTTCTGGGCAAAGTTTTGCATGAGGCTGTAATGTTCCATACCAGAAACAAAACTGCAGTGAAGAAATGTCATGGGATAACACTGAAATGCTGGTGAGAAGGAAACTGGATGCTGACTACAAGACTCAGAGGCATGGTATATCTCTCATCTATCTATTATTCCTCAGAAAAGTCCACCCCAGCTCTTGCAGACCTCAAGTCCACAGAATGCTTCTCAAGGTATGAGCCATGGAGGAGCTAAAGCACATCCATCTTCCTTGGCACGTGTGTGTGCCTGTGGAACAACCTTCAGGCCGTGATTTTACGGACACCTGAAGGGCTTACTGGGGCCAACTCAGTTTTTTCCCACAGTCTTCCCTGTTTTAATCAATTTTCTTCCCTGTCCCAACTCACTCTGAATAGTTTGGGGGATTTGGAACTATATGGAAAAAAAAGGACACGTGGATGGCAATTCAAGGTCTGTGCCAGGCAGGAACTTCTTCACTTCCAGGAAGATGGCTTAATCACAGCATTTTTAACGTGGAGATACAGTTCTACAGCTGGCAACAATACAAGAGGCTTCACTGTATGAAAAGGTGAAGTTTTACATCTTTATCATCTAAGTAAGGTTGGTTTAATTGCCTATGCCTTCAGTTCTGCAATACACTTTTGCCTAAGTTTAGTATTGACTTTAGAGTGTCAGTTTATTTAACAAAACCCTTTTCTTTGGTCTTTTGGTGGGAGAAAACTAAGAATGAGGTTCTTGTGGGGGAGCAATCATGGTATGAATAAGCTTGATCAGAATGTAGTGTTGAATTTTGCCCAATTTACATTCATTTCTCAATGTATTTGGTATATGTACCCAGAGCTTTGTACTTTAATTATATCTCAACATATATAGAGTTGTCTCCCATTGTTAATGTCTGGGCCATAAGTTTGATATAAATTTACTTCACTATTTAATTAATTAATTAATTAATTTGTGTCTCAACTAGTTCTTTGTTTTTTCATGAGAGGTGTTGCTTCACCAGCAGGGCTGATTAATCCTACAGCCTGAAAAGATTAAAAAAAAATCTATCGCAAATATGCTAAATTATTCATTTGAGAATAAGTTTGATTTAATTAATTTTTGGCAATTTTCTTAGTTTCCTTTTTTTTTTCCAGTAACGGTATAAAGTATTCAGGTGTAGGGCTTTTCATTACCCAGGTCACCATTCCATGGAGACATTAACAGAGAAGCCAGCTGTTAATAGGTAAACTAGAGGAAACACAGTGAAGAGAACAGAAGCTGCTGCACAGCTATCAGCTTATAGCCACACCTTTAAGAGTGAATTTTCAGTTGGTCTAGATAATCCATGCAGCTTGCTGTAGCCCCAGGCTCTGTGTTTCATCTAAATCACAATGCTTTCTCAGCATTTACAGCACAGCACACATGTTGTGGGTTCTCAGCAGAATTTTGCCAATGAGCTAGCTGAACTGAGACGTGTCAGATCAGGTCAAGGCTGAAAGGAGTGGAAGTTTGTCATTTTTGCTTTCGATACAGGAAAAAAGTAACAAATGATGGGATATATCATGTGAACACACAAACATTTGGAAATATAGAATCAAAGAATCATCTAAGTTGGTAAAGGTGCTCAAGATTCTCTCATCAAGCTCAACTATTCCTTAGAAACTGGCAGATGAATTGAGCATGTAAGTGGGTTGATAATTTCAGTGATGGCTTAGCATGGTCAAAAGGCCATCCAACATTATTATCCTGAGTCACCACTGCATTACTATTTAGTCTTTCCTACGTGTCATAGGGAAAAATGACCTTGTGTGTGAGGGATTGGCCAGGGGTGGGAGCTTGCTTTCAGTTCCCAGTCTTGCTGCAGGGGCTGCATGTGACCGGATTGGATGGCAATATCCTTTTACACAATGGCGAGTCATTCTTCTGAAAGAAACAGGAAATAAACAGGTACTGAACAGCAATTCAGTGTAAGCAGGGCTGGTAGGGTGTGCAATGAGGTGCTGGAATAGTTATTCATTATACGAAAGCCAGGCTTGGCTCCAGATGAACTCACATGAATATCACATAAATAGCAATATTAAAAACAAACCCTTTAGTTCTCTGCATTCTTCAGGTTTTCATTTGCAAAATAAGAATAATACACTGCTTTGTACAATAATTTTGTAAAATCATACAATCGTTAAGGTTGGAGATCACTAAAATCATCTTGTTCCACCATCCCCACCTTGTCTACTAACCATTTCCATCAGTGCCACATCTTCATATTTCTTGAGCATTTCATTTCCAGGGACAGTGACCCTTTTCAGCCTGTTCCAATGCTATCACTGTTACTTGGGAAAGAGGCCACCTCACCACAACCTCCCTTCAGGTAGTTGTAGAGTGTGATAAGGTCTCCCCTGAGCCTCCTCTTCTCCAGACTAAACAATCCCAGTTCTCTCAGCCACTCCTCATAAGAACAGTGCCGCAGAACCCTCACAGATCCATTGTCTTCTGGACACACTCCAGGGCCCCTCTTGTAGCAAGGGGCCCAAAAGTGAACACAGAGATGTGCGGCCTCACCAGTGTTGAATACAGGGAGATGTTCAACTCCCTGCTCCTGCTGACTGCACTATTTCTGATACATGCCAGGATTCCATTGGTCTTCTTGGCTACCTGGGCATGCTGTTGGCTCATGCTCAGCTGGCTGTGGATTGATGACCCCAGATCCTTTTTCTCCGTGCAGCTTTCTATTTCTTCTGCCTTGACAAATTCGTCTGTAAGTACTTTGGAGAGTGCGGTGTTTTTTTTTTCTCTGTTTGTGAGCAATGTTTATAGCTCAGAACTCCTGACTTCACCTGGTAGCACTGCTGCCATATAGGTAAATAAGTATTTTGTCAGTCTTTGAGGATTTATATGAGTTTTGGTTTTAGGAGACCCAAGATTAGCATTTTGCTGGGAATTACCGAGTCTCTAGTTGAGCATGGTAAATGCAAGTGAGTCTGAGAAGTAATTTTCAGTTAATATAGTGCTAGGATTTTCTTCAGTAGGAGTGAAATAGGTGAAATGCAATGAAATAAGCAGGTTTTTCAGAGCATTATTTATTTTTTGCACATAATTATTTTTATTTCCTTAAATTGCAACCAGGATTCATCATATTATATTCTAACATTCTAGCACAGTAAGTACTTATTTCTTATAATTTCTGATTGCTCTCTGTGAACCTTTGTCCACTACTGAAATATAACAAAACTTTTCATAAAATTCATAATCTGGTAGGTAAGGGTTTTACTCGCACTCACCAACTGAGACCATCACAGGAACTGAGGAAATAAAATTGTCAGTGATATAGCTGTGATCCAAAGTGAAAGTGTCTGAAATCTCTGGAGAAAGATCTTTCTTCCAAAATATCCAGCCTGGCTTCCACAAGCTGGAAGCTTTAGATGTTTCAGTTAATATTGCAGGAAGCTACCACTTTGGGGACACAATTGTTCAGGTCTCTAAGCTCATGAACAAGAATCTAAACATCTCCTAGTGAATGCCCTGTGTTCTTGTGCTCACAGAAAAGACAAAATCTTTGAAGATTTTTATTTAACTTGAATTTAAATACTAGATTTTTATCTTCTTTTTTTTTTTTTTTTATTACCAGATAAAAACAGTCTGTCCTTTCCTCACAGGAAATTTTCTAAGGCTTCAGGGACTTTTTTATGATTATTCCTATAATTTTATCTGAAAATTGTGAAAATTGTCAGGATCAATGAAGAAAACTCATGGCTTCACACATAATGATAAATAAATGCTTTTTTTCTGCAGTAAAGAAACTTGTTCTCTAGGCTTTATCCATTAAAGTTCAAACAAACATCCTTTGGCATGTTGCAATCACTTTTACCTGCAGAATAATAACATTCCCTTTGATTAAAGCCTGGCCATCTTACAGATCATTGATTAATAGCTAAAAAGTGTGACAAGACTTTCAAGGAGGGAGTGGATATTGAATGAATCTCATATTTTGCAAAGGACTCACATTTTTCTTTCTTCATAAGGAATAGTTTCCTGGTGAAAGATGGAAATGAAATCAATTTTTTTTTAAACAAATGTTCCTTCAGTCACTCTGATGTGTATCTTTACATAAATACGAGTTTGTTTGACTCTTAGTAATTCTACTGCTAAATCCAATGTCCTTCTAAACTGGCTTCAAGGTTTTCATTTTAATCAGTCATTTCATACCTCCAAAGACATTTTCCTTTTCATCTAATCGTCTTTTTTTATCTTTTTTTCCTACTGCATCTCCATGTAAATTTGGCATTTGTCATCTCAGTGATGTTCCATGGTCTTCCGAGGCATGGTCTCCCTACTTGCATGCCTAGAACTCATAGAATCACAGAATCACCAAGGTTGGAAAAGTCCTCCAAGATCATCCAGCCCAACCATCCACCTACCACCAATATTTCCCCACTAAACCATGTCCCTTAGACCAACATCTAAAAGTTTCTTTAACACATGAACAGTCTGCTCGAGACTGTTCTTGATGGTCTTTTCAGCTGACTGATAGATGAGCTGACACTGTACTACAGGTATAACACACACCCAGTGGCAGCAATAGACTATGCTGGTTTTTCATCTTTTTGAATAGTTGGTTTTTATGAAACTGTGGAAAGAGAAGCTGATGTTTCTTGCTACTTCTATGTAAACATCCTCTTGAGAGTTCGGGGCATTTCATTTCCTGTTTGAGTTGTATTCAGCCTTTTATATTCTTTTGTGGGTAATATATACATATTTGAATACTATAGGCACAGAAATTCTCTTTAAGTCACCCAGATCTTCATTATATTCAAGGCCTTCAGATTGTCTGCTCTTTTTATCACTGGTTAATTATAGATCACTTCTACCCGGAGCATGATGATTTGCTTCTAACAAAAGCAGTTTTTTACAAAGACATCAAATCCTGATGAACATCCTAAGGATTGGAAAAAAAAAATCCTGTGAATAATCTTCTTAAGTGGAAATTGCTATTAAAAATATGTAACTTATTTTTTAAGATTAATTTTTTGGCTTTCTGCTTCCAGGCATTGATTCTAGAGGAGCCCTTTAGAGAACCTTTTTTTTTTGTTTGTTTGTAGCAAAGTATTTATACACTGTCTCCGAGTCAGTTTTCCTTCTTCTGTCTGATAAACTGAAGAGACTGAGGTTTTTGAGCTTTTGTATGTGAAGCATTTGCTCCATGTCCTCTCATCATTTTTGTGTCTCTGTAATATTGTCTCAAATCAACTTTTTAAAAATGAATGTGCCAGAACAAAGAGAGTTACTCTAGCATTAATCTCATTCTAACATGTGGAAGTTAAATCTCTTCCTCATTTTTCATCAGTTCTCCAGTGCACTTTTTGGTGTGTTGTGAAAACAGTTTTGGAATTTAGACTTTCAAACCCCTAAATCCACAGAAGAATACAATTTAGCAAAATGTATTATTTATTATTGCTCATTTATATACTGAGACCTATTATTTAGCCAGTGTTAAATCCAATTTCACTTATTCAATAATGATATTTTAAGAAACAATTTTGTAAATAATTTTAAATGCGCTGTAAAGCCAAAAATCTTATATAAATCTTTCCAGCTATCTGGATCAATCAATGAGGTTTGTTTCAGAATACCTCACTGCCATAAACTCACGCTGTTTTGCATTTATACATTTTATTGTTTATCTCTTACTACTTTTCAAGGATAATCTTTCATCAGATTCTCTGCTGTTTCACCTTTGACTGATGGCATATTAACCACTCTCTGTGTACTCTAATTTATCCTTCTTGATTTGCAAGTATCATCATAAACTTAGGTGTTGTTTTTTTTTTTTTTTCCAGCTATCTATCTTTTCCCTGGGTTTCCATGATCTTTTGGAGATTTTTGAAAAGTTTTGCCATTAAGAAAACATCTTTAATACATACCACCATCTTTCTTAGTCAGCATATCTTATTATATATTGTCATTAAGGAATTTGGAAAAGAGAAATCACACACTATGTGACCTGAACTCTGCAAACTGAGACTGCCATACTCCATGACACTCTGAGGCTTCTCATTCAGATGCCATTGGCCTCCTCAGAGGTTCAGAGGAAGTCCTACAGTAGTGCATGAACTGCAGGTGTTGCACCATAAGATTTGGTGCAGATGGAACTATCCAGAATGTATCCAGAGTGCTGTTGGCCAAGGATCTGAGAGCAGCAAGATGAGACCCAAGTCTTTGGCCATCTTCACATTGGTAAAAAGAAAGTCTGAAATGACATTTAATGCATTTATATTTAACAAATAGATCCTTGGAGATGGGTCAGTGTGGGAAGAAGAAAAATTAGTTAATGTAGCAATGCTGACAAGAACAAAAACTCCATAGTGGCTAGAAAGATATTCAGGATGAGATGGTTCAGAGCAGTTTCTCTCTTGGTGGTGTTTCCTATGTTTTCACGTTTCTACATAAAATCATGTGGGTTTTTAAAGTTGCCTCTATGTATACCAATCTGTGTCTTCAAATGGCAAGACCAATGCATTGGAGAACTTCCCCTGCAAGGTACTGAGTAAAAGGCATGGTTAATCAACAGCATTTCTGCTTCTGCTCAACCTCCCCCATTAACTGAACCTCATATCCACTGAACTCCTCTCCAGCAAGAGGAGAGCAATGGTCTCAGAGAAATAACTTCCCTCTTAAAGCAAGAACCAATTTTCACCACTGTATTTATCAAATGAAATAAATGTTTGGGCAGAAAATCCTTCCTGAAAAAAACATTAAAGGAAAAGCTCAGTGACCTGCCTCATTGCTTATGCAATGTGAGTAATCTTTCTTTGGGAAGGGAATCAAGATTGCTTCTCATATTATTTAGTTTTGTTCATTTGTTTGTTTTCTTGTTAGATCAAAAATATTTTTCCTCTCATTTGAATAATCGTTATTACAGCAGTACCACCTGTGACAGCTGTAGTGATGATTTGATAAAATAGAGAGAAGGCAGAAATAATATGAAACTGCTGTTGCAAGTAGAAAGAAACTGAAAGGAAGGTTTCTTTAATCCAAACTGCAAAAATGAGTAGAAATGTTTATTGTTTAGACTTGTAGTATTCTTCACATATATCAGAAGTGACCTTTCTTGTTCTATGGCATACATAAAGTCTCTTTTATTGAACCAATTAAAGTGTAGAGACATTGAGAAGGTGATATTAAAAATAACAGATAAAGTAAAATAAAATGGGTCTATAAGCAAACATGAAACAAAACTCAGGACCAAAATACATTTTTCTGTTGCTCGGCTAAGCAGGGTTAAAAACTCCACATATCAAATTGGAAAGAAACATAACTGCTCTCTGCAAGCAATAAAACAGAAGCAGATTATCACAAAGCTGTTTATCTTTACGGTGAGAAGGGAAAGGAGTAAAGAAATTTTGGGAAAATCTTACAAGAAAATTTGAACTTTCTGTAATATATGTGACGTTCCTAATTATCCACTAACTAATTTCTTATTATAATTTTTGGCCTGAACCTAACCATGGCAGCTGGTGGCTACATTAGAGATTTAAGGAGTTCTTATGTAGAACAACTGCCATGTCGTGAATAAGGGAAGCTGAACACTTGAAATTAAAACCAATCTCAAAAATGAACCACACCTGAAGTCCTGTTTTGGCCACTGCCATTGTGAAAAAGTCAGTGTGATGTTTTTATCTTGCTGACCTTCTGTTTGATAGTGGTTTAAACACAGCAGCTTTGTAGAATCACTTGATGACTGAATTTCACTGTCAAAGCAAAGAGCTCAGTAACAAATGCAATACAGATCCACTTTTTATCTCAAAGTAATACTTGCACAGTACATTACAAGATGTTAAGATTGTGTCATGACTCCAAGTACATCTGAGATATTTTTGGTGTTGCCTTTCTTCTGCCCATAACAAGAACATCCTGGCTGTTAACTGCTACTTATCATAAAATGCCGTATTTCCAAGGTGTGCATATCCCCATATGTCAGATATTATAGTTGTTATGCCTCCCAAATGCAGTCAGATCATCATGCCTTTTTAATTTAATAGCAATGGCCTTAATTAGATCAGCTCATCAGCTAGAAAATTACGGTACCACAAAGTAAACATGTTAGCACAGTGGGAAGACTCCTGCTTGCAGACTGCATCCTCCCCTGCTTTGTTCTTGGGTTCATTCTCCAGCCTGGCTGCACATGCCCCTGCTTCAAGCTGACCAGGCTGTGAAGAACTGCAAAAGCAAGAGAAACATTCTCTCAACCTCCAAGACTCCAGAGAGCTCAGAGCTTCATAGATGATGTGTTGCTAGGTAAGCATATAAACGAAGGCTGAAGATCTTAGCTGGTGGTAATGCAGCTCAATAGAAGAGTGCTTAAAAATTAACTGCACATACTGACATTTGTTTTGCTCATCTTCTTTTTCAGACAGTTAGTTGGTTCAGCTATTCGTAGATGTTAAAGCAAGGAGGGATTTCCCTGCTTATCCAGTTGCTGTCTGCAATGTAGAATTGGTCAGAGGGTTTCATGCAGCAAGATCTGCATCAAGTATGTAATTTTAGGTGACTTCTGGCTAATGTACAGTTTGGAAATACATCTAACTTTCTTTAAGCAGCTCAGATGGTTGAAATTCATCTTCCACAGACCAGCAAACTTGTTCACATATGTAAAAGAAACTCTACACTGCATAGCCAAATAATGCAGTGCATACATACACATTCTAATAAACCCTGCAGAGAGGATGAGAAAAAGAATGAGTCACAGGCTGCTTTCTTGGCCTTACTTATTAGGAAAGCAGTGATCAGAACGCACTTAGCAAACTTCCAAAAAAAGACAGAGAGGCAAGATATGCCAGTGCTTACATAGAAGCATAGTCTCAGGGTTGGGCTTTCCCCTACCTGTGCTTATCTGACAGACTTACCTTCAGTGTCACTGTATGGCTTTCTGCTGTGTAAAGAACCTCTGAGCTGAGAACAGTAAGAAATCTAATAGCTACAGGGAGCTAAAATCCACCATCACTGTCAAAGGATTCCATTGTTGAATCTAGAGAGGAGGAAGCTCAGGGGAGACTTTATCACTCTGTACAACTGCCTGAAAAGAGATTGTAGCAAGGTGTGGATCAGCCTCTTCTCCCAGATAACAATGATAAGGCAAGAGGTAATGGCCTCAAGTTGTGCAAGGGGAGACTCATATCGGGTACTATGAAAAAATTTATTCTTTGAAAGAGTGGTGATGCACTAGAACACACTGCCCAGGGAATGAATGGTGGAGTCACCATCCTTGGATGTGTCCAAGAAATGTGGAGATGTGGCCCTGAGAGACATGGGTAGTGGGCATGGTGGGGATGGGTTGATGTTTGGACTAGAACACCTTGGAAGTCTTTTCCAACCTTAATGATTCTATGATTCTGTTAACAGCCCTATGACTTCTAACTTGCCCAGTACCCACTGTTTTCATTTGTTTTTTCTCCTGAGACAATACATACTGACATTTGGTGCTCAATCATTCCTTCTCAATAGGCAGAATGACTATCAGTTCTCTCTCCCCAGTATGCAAGATTCGCTTCATGTATGTGAAATTTTCTCACTTGTTCAAACATAAAATATGCAGAATACTGAATGCTGTAGCACAAGACATGAAAGCTGCAAATATATTTTCTGTTTTCACCCATTTGCTTGTCCTCCTAAATCTTACATTTAGCATTTCACAGGTAGCATAGTTTAATTGCTGAAAAACATCAATCACTGGCTTTAAGTCCACTCTGAAAAACAAATTACATTTCCTTGTGTATTACAAAGGCCTTTTCTTTATTTTGCAATAAAAATGACATAACACAGCTTTGAAAAGAACAGATACAAAAAAGACAAAAGAAAAGAACTGGACATGAATACAAACTGTATATTTATACTGACGGACACAACACCCTTCAAATCAGAGTATTGTTGACTTGCTACATAAGGGCATAATTTTTAGTGTGAAGGTGAATAGGTGCTAAATGCAGTTTAGGAACTGCATTCATGTACACAAGTTAGAAGGGCCAAGAATCCCCCTACATTAAGGTGCTGTTGCACATCAAATATAAGAACAGCCAAACTGGTGAGAACCAAAGTTGGCAGGAGTCAGACTTGGAGGTCACAGTTGCCATAAGTAGTAACCTGGGAAGGACTGAGAACAAGGCAAGAATAGACTATCTCCCTCTCCCACCCACCATCTCTTTCCAGCTCAGGGGTTAAGCATGGTTTCTGTGTAGTTGGTATGCCCTGATCCATTTTTTTCCATTCATATGTCCAGTCTCCCCTTTGTCCCTCCTAAACCTTTAGTGTTCACTAAATACTAAGGAAAGCAGGCAGCATTGCTGATGTATTACCCACTGCATGAGAAACAACTCACTTCTGTTTGTTTTGAAGCTTGTTCCCTCTATCTTACTCTGATGATCCCCAGTACTTATAGCAGAAGGGACAGTGAGCAATCAACCCCTATCCATCCTCTCCAGCTCACTCCTGATTTTATAGCCCTCCAGCATGTCCCCGGTAATTTGTCTCTTTTCCAGAAAGAAGAATCTTATCTTAGTTAGCTATTCCTTGCACAGAACACATCCTATATATTGATAGCCCTTGACAATCAAGGACAATTGAACCTTTTTCCAGTTCCACTATATTCTTTCTGAGATGAAAAGAACAGAACAGTACAATGACACAGACATGCCATGCATTTATATAAAGGCATAATGATTAACTCTGTTTTGTTCTCTATTGCTTTACCAATAGTTCCTAACATCTGTGATTCTTTTTGTTCAGTACTAAGCTCTGAGATGTCACTTTCATGGAATTACCAACTGTACCCTCAGAATCTCTCTCCAAAGTGTTAAAGGTTAGGTCAGAACCTCTCGAATTATGAATGAAATTAGGATGATGTCTTCATGTATGCATTTAATTTCATTGTCCATCTAGGCTGCTCTAAGCTACAATTTCATTCGTATCTGTCTTTGTAGTTATATTCAGTTCATTGCAATGTGTCAGTATCTACTAGGAGCACAGTACACCAAAGCCTGCACAAAGAAGCTTGTATCACTGTTGCTTCAAGCTGAAGTGTCTTCCTGAAATATCAGTGTGAGCAAAGCCAAGACAGAGAGCCTTGAGGGGGAAAAAAGAAATTGGAACAGGGAAATACATGAACAAAGTTTAAAGAGCTTTCCATCATTAAGATATTAACAAATCACCTCCTTTTAGAAATTGATACTGAAACTTTTTGGTCATTTTATAAAGGAGAAGGTGAAATTCAGCTTCTGTGTGTGTGCATGGAAATTGTATCTAAGAGCTGTAAGTAAGAAAGTGCTTTTAAAGGCTTAGGAAATTTTGTCCTTACAATGAGTCTCCTCTGGCATATCTAGTCTGCGCCACTGCTTTCCTTGTAAACTTTGATAGCTTTTTTAATTGAGATTAGAGGAAGTTCTTATTATACCATTATAAACTTTAAATTTCTTTTCAGCCATGATAAACAAAGCCCAGAAAATCACTAGAGAAGTCCTTCTGGGAAGACACAGAACAGAGATCTTGAACTTGTTTGTACTGACTTCAGTGAAGAGACATTATCACATACAGCATCATTTATATGAACTCATGGTACTTTGCCAGTGTGCAGTAATGCAGTTTTGTTCTATGATCCAATTTATGACTGAAAGCATGATTTCTGGTTCTAATTTTAGGTATTTTCTGCAAGGGAACTACCACCTACATACCTTTTAATACTTTATTGGCACACACCCATTAATTGCTCGCTGAAAAATCTGGGAAGGCTATGTTGAGTGTTGTTTTCCACTGTTTTACTTATCCTTATATTCCCTAACTTTTGGCCCAGACAAAGTACTTTATTTCACGATAGCATTCCATCAAACAGCTTTGTGGTAGTTTAAAGGTTGACAGCTCATTCAGAGAGAATTACTTTATAACAACAGTTACAAAGCATTTTTTGTTATATGGTATAGCTATTTTAGTCAAATTCCACAGAGCTTTTCTAAACACCTTCCTCCCTCTTTCCTGCCCCACACATTCTTCAGAGGGCTGCATTTGTCCTGGGTTACTGTAGTGCTGCTGCCCATTGTTACAATTAGTGTTTCATTTTTCTCTGCAGCTCTACTGAACTCTTTTTTATGTTTATCCAAGTAACAACATCTGCAAAGTGCTTAGGGATCCATCTGGGCAGCACAGTGCTTGTGTAGGATCATTACTATTACTGATAGTTAAGAATCTTCTACATGCTCCCAGAAATACCTGTATTTATTTTATTTAGAGCTAGTCTTCAGGAAATAAGTAAACACACTTCATCATGGTCCAGGTGTGCAATTTGTGTTCTTAGGTCATTAATAAACAAAAAGGTGACACAGGCTGGAAATTCTGGGCAGTAAGGCAGGACCTTGCCAGCTGTACTCCATCCCATCAGAAAGGGTAGGCAAGGAACACTCTAGAAAGTTCTTCCATCCAATCCATCAGATTCATACAACCCGTCTGATGCAACCAACCAATTCAGTCCATCCAGACAATCTAATCCACAGAATGCATATGATCCACCCAAACCAGACCACAAGAGCTGGCACTTGGGCAAGCTCCAGCTAGATCCACTCTTTTCTCTCTCCATCCTCCCCAACCCTACCTATTTTTAAACTCTTGGTAACCTGTACCAACAGGTCACAACACATTAATATACCTCCTGGGGCACTGGTGGGCCAGGCTGTAACTGACGCATGACTGAGCACTTCAGCCCTGGATGCATGTTCTGATATTAATTGTGTTTGTCATGCTACGTAAGGGCCATGATCAGCAGCTGGCCTCAGGCAAAGGGAAAGTAATCAGTCTTTTGGAGAACTTTTCCAGTGGCTGCCAAGAATTTTCTGCATGAGGAAGTCTATTAACGAGCATCATGTGAGGGAGTGTTTACAGAAAGTCAGAAAATGCTGACCCAGGATAAGGAAAATGACCCTTCTACGTAGTTTCACAGCTGAATAACTCTCTGATATTTCATTGAATGGATTTATAGATAAGAGTTACAAAATAACTATACAAAAGTGTTTTAAAAACTTGTTTACAATCACAACAGCCTGGTCCCACTTGCCAATATTTGAGTGGAGATCACATCTCGAGATAGGAAGGAAAGATAAATGTGGTGTAATATCTGTGCAAAGTAAAGCCTCTGGGACCAGGGGGAGCATCTGACCCTCAAGGTTGTCACTTCCTGCTGCACCTTGTGACTGAGCTGCTATGATGACGGTCCTGAGAAATCCCTTAAAAGTTAACTTGATGTGTTCCTAAATGAAGTCAGTAAAATCTCAAGATGTGCAATGAAAATAAACTACCAATGGCAGGTATTCTATTATTTATAACCCAAAAGGAAAAGGTCATTTTAAAATCCTTTTCCAGGAGCTTTGCCAGAGGAGTGAATATTCACATTAACTACGACTTTTAATATTGTTACAATTTTGTTTTCTTAGGCTATAATTGTATATTCCGTGCTGAAATGCAGAATTCAAGCTTTTAGGCTGACAAAGTCATTTTCCTCACTAAATAACATATATTAGAAAATTCTCTCAGATGAAATATTCACTAATTATATCCACCATTTTATTGTGTTTGCCTCTAAAATTTCCAGTGATTGTATAATATTAAAATCATTAAGGCTGGGAAAGACTGCTAAGATCATCCGGTCCAACTAGCAGCCCATGTCCACCATATCACTAAACTATGTCACTCAGTGCTGTTTATCTTGCTCCATAGCTTCTTCTCTGAACAGTCTTTTTTGTATTCCCACACCTCAGTTCCACATCTACATACTTCTTGAACACCTCCAGAGACGATGACTCCACTGCTTTCCTGGGCAGCCTGTTCCAGTTCCCAACCACCCTTTCTGAGAGCAAGTTTTTCCTAATATCTAACCTGAAAACAATCAAAGTTTACCAAGTTCCCAGGTGATTGTGAGTTGCTTCCCCAAGCCTGCCACCAGGGATTTACAGAGCCCTTGGTGGAGCAGTGCTGATGCTGTCACATCATGTCATATCTGTCACCTGCGTGTTCATCCTATCGTCATTGCACTATGGTAGGGGGCACAGGCTTTGTGCCCCATCTTTTCCATCTCTGCACAGCTGCTAAGAACGTTATTAGCTGCATTTAAACTTGAAATGAGAAAAAGAGCAACGAAACCAGTTGCAGCAAAAGAGATTAGTCCAACTTGTTGCCACATGACATGCCTGAGTTAATACTCAGTGCTGCTGCTTTGAAATAGTGACATTTCCATTAGAAAAGCCACTAATCGAATCACCCTGAACCTAACTGTCTGCCTTTGTAACTGAGATTCTATCTACAATGGCATTTAACATAAACTGTAAACACAGAAAAATGAATTTTCCTTTTATGCATTACCCTGTGCTCTTAGCAGATAAATTTCAAATGAGTGCATGTTTTATCTCTCTTTCAAAGTTCTCCACCTTGTGTCCGCCTGTGCCTATGGGAGTGATGCACAGACCCTTAACTACGTGCTCTGTGTACCTACACATACAGTGGTGATACTATACACAAAGTTTTGGGGCAATTTATTGAACAACCTTTCCACTGCAGGTAAGCTCTGCCAACCGATTATGCACACATCTTCTCACAATCTTCCATCTACCAATGGAAATCAGTATAAATTACCTATGCTCCTCATCAGCCATGAAGATACTGAGCAGTATTTCAGCAACGAGGTAACCACACTACTCCAGCTCCTCCCAGAGCCATGCACACAAAGATGGCTGAGTCAAAGGGCCATGTGTTCTCTTAGCTCATGGAGAGCAAGCCCTCACTGAAGATGTAGCCCCCATCACCTGCAGAATGAATTTGATAACTGAATGGCAGGCCACATCCTGACTCCATCAGGGTAGCACAGTGCTGAGGTGCTCTGCTTAGACAGCCTGGGTTAAAGCTGGGCTCCTTTAGACAGTGGTATTTGTGGACTGAATAGGTGAAGGACCTTAACCCAACAGGCAGTGTGACTTCCCAATGGGGCTATGCAGGAGCATTGGGCTGCCTGCCTGAGAGCTGCTTGTGCTAAACATTAATAATTAACATTGCTGATGATAGGGAGGAGGCCAAGGGAGTCATCCTAAATGACCTGGAGGGGACAGAAATATTGGCATGGGAACTGCTGAATCACAGCCTGAAGCACTGACTGCTCACCTGAGGCAAGCACTGAGTGAGCCACAGGAGCACAGGTGAAGGCAATTCACCTGTGTGACCAGATGGGATGGAGTCTGGCTCCACCTCTCCCAGACCCCATTTAAGGGCTCACCACAACTGAGGAAGGGTCTTTTGTTTTGGGTGAGCCTCAACCATCAGTGAGAGGTGAGTCTTTCCTTATTCACCAGTTGTCTTTATACCATCTGGATAAGCCATAAAAAAATATGCTGTCCATCTTCATTATTTTGTGTGGGTACTATTCTTTTTGGGTATTCAGCCTACGGCAGGAAATATTGGCCTCTGGTTCAAGTTGGGGAAAAAAAAAACAACAGATGAATAAGTGTGCTTCAAAACAAGCCTGAATGTAGAACTTGAGAACTTTCATGGGATAGAGAAAGCTCAAAGAGCAGCCTCAGAAATGCATCCATGAACAGCAAATTAGCAACTGTGATGGCAGCAGAAAAGGGAAAAAAAAAAAAAAATCATCCAAGATGACACAACTGTCTGTTGGCGCTTTTTGCCTGCCCACTTGTCAAGATTTTCATGTATGCAGCCCAGAATGAAATTTTCACCTCTGCTTTCAAATATGCTTATGCTGTGATTGGAGCATAAAAATAAACGCTTAATGTTTTAGCGATAAAATTTAAAACATATCAAGAGAAAATTATTGTGATAAACAATTCTTCATACAATAATAATTTGAAATCATAACTTAAATCTTAATTTCCAAAATTACTTACTTAAAAAATAAATCAAAAGTAAACATAAAAGCTTTCAAGCTTTCTTTCTGTGAAAGTAAATGAGTATTTTCTAGGAAATATAGTTCAATCAAAATTAATAAAAACTGACTTCGAACTCAACTGATTTCCCTCTCAGGAAGGGGAGTTTTCAGGTCTCTGGTGCTGCTTTCACTGTTCTAGATTGGTCTTAGGACAGCTGAGACTGTACCAAGAATACATGCATCTTCATCACTGCAGCATCATGCTCTGCTGTATGGTACAGTGCTGCAGATGTTCACCTTTTTTAATTCCCTAATATTTTCCCGCTATTTAGCACCTGAGAGATTAGTTCTCCAGCAGCTTGGGACCTCATCTGCAGCCAGCACACTGTGCAATCCAAATAGATTGCATCACCAAACTTAAACTATACAATCTATACAATGACATAAATGGTACATTTTATGACCTCAGCTATTAGTATTTCCCAGCTTCTCTACTAAATGGATACTACAGTCTTGTTGCTCTCTACTGCTTTTCTCATTCTGCATCAAAGTATTTTTTTTCTCCTTTTTAACCAACTCTCATAGAAGCAAAGAAGCATAGAATCATTTGAGTTGGAAGGGACCTTTAAAAGGTTAGAAGGTCAGCTGGTCCAACCGTACTGCAATGAACAGGGGCACCTACAGCTAGAACAGGTCCTCAGAACACTGTCCAGCCTGACACTGAGTGTATCAATAGACAGGGCACTCACACCTCTCTGGGCAACCTGAGCAGTGCAAGTACTCATGCATTTCTGTCCTGTACATAATTCTCACAGAACAACTCAGGCTGGAAAGGACCTCAGGAAGTCTGAAGTCCAACTTCTCACTCACAACAGGGTCAGTTGTAAGATCAGACCAAGCTGCTCAGAATCTGGATCTCAGCACAGCAATGGAGGCTGCACAACCTCTCTGGGCAATCTTTCTGTCTTACTGCTTACCTGCTCACATTGGGAAAAAAAAAGGATAAAACACAAGGGTTCGTAGCATCACCTGTTTCTGAGAGGCACTCAGGCATGTATAATCAGTAGCTGAGTTCTTCTTTTCGTAGTGTTCTCAAAAGCCATGTACTAAGCAGCAGTTTTGCATGATCTAGACAGAGATAATGGCAGTATGCACAGTAACTTTTGGGACCCTGTGGGCAGCTGCAGTGCTGTGACAAAATTCTGAACAGCCTATGCAGTGCTTCTGCTGCCTAACACCTAAACAAGTCCTTTTGGAAGGCAAAACTCTGAGTCTTCTGTTGCTATAGCTATTAGTCTTTGTTGCTATAGTGATAGCAAATGAGTACAGGGATAACGGTCATCACAGGATTTTGGTGCTGAAGCAGTTATGTGAGAAGCATCAGGAGCCTTCTCAACTGGACATATACAGACAAGCAGAGGCAAAGGTTTTTAAGGACAGCAATTATGACAGTGATAGAAAATTGCAGGCTATGAGGCGCAGTGCAGTAGGAATATTTTCCTCGGCATAGGAAAAACAGCTTAACACTGTTCAGAAAGGCTTCTCACAACTATTTGTCACAGACCTGGCAAGACTTGGCTGAGGAGGTGCACAAGAGTCTGACTAACCTTTTGCAGTTAAGACCACACAAGCCCATGCAATGCAATTACCTTGTGTTATTGTGATGAAAGAAAATTCATTTCAACTCCTCACATGGATGACAAGTGTTCCAATGTCTTATTTTTTTTCCAGGATGTCTGAGGGAAACTCTGAGTCATCTCAAGAAGGAAGAGATAAATAGTGTCCACCTTGAACTCTAGACACAGATGAGAGCTTTCCAACATGATGTTGAGAGAAAAAGTCTGTTCCCTTCCTAGAAAAGAAAAATGAGAGTTTGTGAGGAAAAAGTGGAGCAGGCGGAGACAAAAGCTGTTCCCAGCCCATCTAGCTTCTGTTACTGAACAGTTATATGTTCCAGCATTTTCCAGAGCAACTGGAGTTGCAGTGTCAGAACACTGCACTAGTAAATGTTCAACTTGATCCAGCGTAGCATCCCTCTTGCATTAGAAGCATGCTGCAGGGCAGGCAGATTCATATGGATGTTGGTAATGATTAGCAACATTTTACTCTGTACATACTTTGCCGCAGGGTCTTGAACGAGAGCCACAAAGTAGAACCCTGTCGGATCTGTTTGCAAATATGAGGGCAATTCTGCAGGCAACTTTGCTTCATACTCTGTCTCCTACAGATTAAAAGCGTTGCTATCAGGAACACATTGTACAGCATGTAAATTTATGTTGGTTTTAGCCAAGAGTTTGCATAGGGATTTTTGTTATTTAGCTTTATTCAGATTCTTAGAAGCAAGGAAAATCTTAGGAAAGGTGGATTGCTTTAGTTGCTAGAACTCGGAGTAAAGCAGGTTTGCTTGAGGTCAGGTCCTTCTGTCTGTCAGGCTTAGCAGTGAATGCCTGACAGCTGCAAGTGAAACAGCAGAATTTGTTGTATTTTTAAATGGTTGAAGACAGGATTTTCAGCACAGAGAGATTTGCCTGTGGGAAAGAACCTTGCATCATCTTAGATCAGTTGGTGCTCCTGTTTGTGTACTAAAGATCTGAAAATGTTCAGAAAGCATTTTCTGCAGGGCTTGGGCTTCTAAAACCAGAAGTAGCAAATCTGAGGAAAACAGATTCAGCGAACTCTAAAGCCTGAGGTGTTAAAGCTGATGGAAAGGGTAAGAAATATAATGAAGTCTTTCCCAATAAAATTACAGTAAGTTTTGCACAGCCAAATGCAAAACTAGAATTACCGATCTTTTCTCCCTCCATTTTAGGATCCTGAAACCAAACAGCCTGGGGAGTAGCTACTGGGGAGGTTCTCATAGAGAGAAGGGACACCCATCCCAGGGTTGACCCTGAGCACAACAACTGTGAGGGACTCCTTCAGCAGCGTCACATCAAAAGTAAGTGAAAGAGGGTGAGCAAAAAGAGAAGCAACCAGAAAAGCTTCCGCTTAGAATCTTTCCCTCCTTTCATCAGCTTAATTTCTGCAAGATCTTTGAGAAGAGTATGTAAAAGATATTCAAGGCTTCATTTGAGGATGCCTCTGTAATTCCTCCCCATTTGCAAGCCCTGCCAAGATATGATCTGTTTTATTTGGATGAGTGCATAGTTGTTACCCAGTGGTCACATCATCTGTTACTCCAATACACACTGCAATCTCAAGCTTTACTTGAGACATTTAGGGTGCAATGCATTCATTATGTGATACACTGATTATATTAAAGAATCAGTCTACCAGTCTCTGGGTTAAACTGATCCAATCCAAATTACATTTAAGCATATTCAAATGCATGTCTGTTGGCTGCTGTACAAATAAATAAAATTGAAATAGTGCCTACCATAAAGGCAATTGCTTGCTCATCAGCTACTTTAACAAGGTCCTGGCTGATGCTGATTTTTGCCTCAAATGTCAGATGAAATAGGTGCTTCTGTAGGGAATTTCATAACAATAGCTCTGAATTTTGACAGGAGTGAAGTACAGGTCACTTTGCCACCAGAGTCCAAGAACCAACAGTGTCCTGAACTTTTGAAGCACAGCACCATCTTGGAGAGATGTCTTGGTTAAGCCAGCAAGATGGGCAAGGAGTCTTTTAGATCAGTCAGTTAGAAACATCACAGAGAGGAATACTGCCTAACCCAAGGATGGAAGCAAGCTGGAGTTCAAGTAGGTGGTGGTACAGCAAAACAGAGAGGAAAACTGATTCTTCCACTCCCTTTCACCCTTTGTTGGATAATAGAAAATGCCATAACTTGGTCTCTATGCTAACGGTAACTCTTCTGCCTATGGACATCCAGGTGGACAAACTAGACCCAGTTAGAAACTGATAACTCTATTTTGTCTTTGTGAAATCCTCTGTCCTTTCCTTACTATAAAAGACAATCAAATAGGATTGACCTCTTGGCAGATATGGATCAAAGCCAAATCATTCTCATGGAAAAGATTCAAAATAGTTTTTCAATGGTCTTTGAAGAATGAAGATAGAGAACTTAAGAAACTGGAAAATGTTTATACACTTGTGAAATCAAAGCAGAATTAAAGTGAATAGAATGGATCCTGGAAGAGTCACTGTTCTCAAATCACTGGATATTTTGGTTCACTTAAGCTGTGTGTTTATGTTACTATTACTTCGTAAGTTCACCTTGGTAAAAACTAATAGTCTCTGACCTGGTGCAATGAGAAACAATTGAGAAGGATAAAGCAAAAGAGAATGAACAATGACCTTTCCTTCTGCAGAGCCCACTGCTGAGAGAGGCTGGAAGAGATCTGTCTGGCCATGTTTATCTGACTAAGGCAATTTACTGGATGATAGCTTTCCCCAGAAGATCTGAGGACAAAAATGGCATGTTATCAACTCATAAGGGACCCACTAATATGAGTCTTAAAACGAAGCCCTTTGTGCTGATTCAACTGTATATTTCATGTGTGAACCATGCCATTGAGATGTTTAATGTTTCTCCAGAGAGCAATAGACCAGTGACAAGAAAAATAAACAAGAGCTAAAGATGGAGATGTCCTTGAACTGAAAGTGCTTCACTTTAGGAAACCAAATAAAGTGAGCAGGAAACTGCAAAGCATGATTGCATTAAAATAGGCTTTATTTTTTTCTGTCTTCAGTGAGAATACTCAGGCACTTCATACCATAGGTCTCTATCTAACTATGAGTGTTTTCAGCTTGATGTATACTACTGAGAGGTGGGACTCTATCTCCTGATTCACATCAGAGACTGCCTGTGGTCTACAGTAGCTATCCAAGTATTCTAACCAATGGGTAGCAGTGCTCAGCTTTCACCCTCACACACACTTCCTCTGAATTTTCAGTATGCTGGTAGAAGTATTACTGATTCTGACTTTGTCCTTTAGAACATTATATAACTAACATCTGCTTCATCTGAAAAATCCTTGCAAGTACCACATGAAATATATTAACGATCAAGTTAATCTGATAAATACCCTTACTGTCATGCAGTTCAAACTCACAATATCCCAATAACCAATCCAGAAAATAAACCCAAAAGTTTGTTGACCTTGTTTTCAAATTCCTGCCTAAATGCATCAAGACACTAGGTCTGGAGTAAATATGATTAGTTGACCAGAGGTACAAAGGTAAGGTTGGTTTCATAAGACGTGTACAAGTAAACCCCTATAATGGCAATGAACCTTTAGGCAGAGTGAAGTGGGAAGTACAAAATGTCCTGATATGTAAAATGATAGAGTTTTGTGTAACATCAACATTTTAGTACAACTGGTTTCTTTGAGGTCACTTTCAAAGAGAAAATGAAATTCCTAAAAAGTAAAGATTTTCCAAGAAAAGTTGTTCTTTCTCCCCCAGATTTTCATTTCCCCTTATTATTTCAACAATTCTGATCCCAAATTGTTAGAGATATCCATTATGTAAGGCAAAAGATACATTTCTGTTTGTCCTCTTTATTTAAAAGTAAAGCAGAAATCAGTGTCAGAGCTGCTTGAGTGGTAGAAAATTCAGATTTTATTCTGTTCTGATTTTAAACTTGTATCTCATGTCTATTCTTAAAATTAAGGTATTGATCATTATTTCCAATCAGCCATTCTACAGTCCTTATTTTCAAGCCAAGGTCTTTTTTAAAGCGTGTCGAAAAGTAATCTGCACTATTACTTTCAATTACAGCTTAATAATTTATGAAATTACTTAGTATCATACCTGCAATATGTCAGTCAGGCTTCATTACATTGCAATGAAGTTTGATTTAACACACTCATTATTGCTGCTGTTGAGGGTTTGTAGGGGAAAGATTCCTGCAACTGTATTAATTTTAGCTATTTTGGACTAAAACAAGCAGCTACAGATAAATGACAGTATACAGTGAGGTACTTAAGCGTACCTAAGACTATGATGCCTCCTGATTGCAAATACTTGCCTCTTGGAATAGCTCCATATTTCGCTCTCAGTTTGTGAAATGTTCTACTTTCATACGACAAATCGTTTTACAAGAAAAAATGAGCTCTGAAAACTCATAAGGGAGGCCAGTGCTTGCAGTGCACTCCTTGGCAGATAGTATGCGGACAGATGAACTGGCATAAGACTTTTGAGAAGAATTTTTAATAGCACCTTTGTCGTACAAAGCACAGTCACAGCCATACACGCCCCCAGGCTGACCCCCACGTTCTGGTTGTGCTGACTGTGGGCTTCATACATCATTCCTGATGTGTGATACCACAGCTGGCACAAGGCAAAATAATTTGCCAAATATTAAGGAAAACTTATTTTCAGTTTGAATGAACTTTGAGTAACATATCTTTTGGGGAGGCAGCATGCGAGGCTTTTTTCTTGGCATTAGTTCTGAAATTTACCTTTGGATGGCCAGAACAAATGGTCTGCCAGCTTCTGTTGGACTGAGATCACAGGTTATTGCAAACTTGGAGATTAACTCATGGAACACCTCTATTCCTCCTCTGAGATTCTTGGGGTGTGCCCTGGTTTGTATCACAGCACAAGAACCTACAAACATAATTCAAGGTAAGCCTCATGAAAAGTTTAGAAAGTTGCACTAACATTTCATTAGAAATGCAGAAAGCTAATTTCTTATGCCTCAGCCTTTCTGCAAACAGCAGGCTATTTTTTCTGATCCTGTGTTACAGAAGGTGCCAGGAGGGAAAGGTCATAGGTAGGCTTAAAACAGGAGAAAAAAAATGAAGCCAAAGTTGCTCTTCATTTATCTGGAGTTTCAACAGGACAGAATTAAACTAAAATTTAACCCTCTCAAACTGCTGAAAGCAGCGATCACTGCTAGGTTAATAATTCTGACTGCAAGCCCCCAAGGCAGTATTGTCTTCAGTTTGTGTTTAATACAGCTCCAAGCACAGCACACTGAAGAAATAATCAGTATTATGCTTAGCTGCTGCTTTCAGCTCATTAGGAGGGTTTTTCTCTGAGTCCAGAACCAGTGACTGAAGCTGACTTGAGGCATAAATTGGAGGATGCTACGCTGCTGGGACCAGGGCAGCCCGGAGATGGGGAAGGTTGGCTGAGGTCTACTGGAGGGCGGGGGGAGAGTGTGTGTGGAGTTAGAGAGGAAGCTAATATGAGGGGGGGAAATGAATCACAGTATTGATGTCTGGAAAGAACAATATTATGGCTATATGGATTTAATGACTGCTGATATCTAGCTTGGTGACAGGTAGTCTCATCCGTAGGGACAAAAGTACACAGTGTGCTGCAAGCAGACCTGGAGGCAATCCTTCAACTCAAATCCCATGATAGGATAATGTGCTATGGCTTTTCTTATGCTGGAGGTGGCATCCTTTCTAGATCCTTTCTGAGTATGTCAGTTGATGATAACAGCATAATTTGCCTTAGAAATTTTAATTCCACCCCACACATACCCTTTTCCTTACAAAGGAGAGAAGTGTGAACATTTCCTTTGAGCTGTCCTGCATAAATACCTTAAGAATATTAAAAATTAGAAGTGGATTAAAGCTTTCTGACCGAATTCCAAACCGTGTAGGGTGCTTTGTTAATGTTAAAAGGAGGAATGCTATAATCTTCAGTGCTCACATCATCCATGTTAAAGCCACACAGGGTCTATCTCTGCCTACAGCCAGATAGATAACCTCTCCCTAAACAACATCTGTCTTTCTTTTTCCCTTCACGTAGGAAATTTAGTAAGAGCAGGTAAAGCAATTTGGTGACATCACAGTTGTTCTACAGGAACTCCTGGATGTCATTAGCTGTTGCACTTTGTTTCCCCGTATTTTATATGCAGCATGCATTAGCAGCTGCTTGTTTTGAAGTTCTCTAGGGTATTCTACAACGAAGTTGCCTGGTAGCAGAACAATCTGTGTTCCTCAGATATGCAAGTGACTAATTTTCCATCAATCAGAGATGAGACTTAAATAAATAAAGGTACTTCATGGGGCTGCTGTGCCTAATGATAAGCAATTATATAAAGTCAAATTAAGGCAGTTCTTTGTGAAGGTCCTGTGAAATTGGTTAAGCAAAAAGAATAACTGCACCATTTCATTGATTCATCCTATTGCTCATTTCAGTGGGAGCATTATCTCAGCTAACTGATGCAATTAATATGAAAATGAGGAAATCATTGTTTAAGGAGATGAGGAGAGAGAGGGGGTCTTAATGCAGCAGCAGTGAAGAAAAAGAGTCACAGAGATGGAAATTTGCATAGGTCAATGGTAATGTAATGCATTTAGCACATATTCAAAGCTTAACTTGCATAGTAATACAGATCCATTAAATTCTCATTATGATGACCTGTGTCCAACACAATTCAATTTTTCTGAATCTTAATGATAAAAAGTTAATTACAGTAAGGTGAAAACCTTTTGTACTTGGTCTTAAAATAAAGCATTGAAAGGGCATTGAGACTATCTTTTAGATATGGCAGGTAGTTTCACTTCTGCTTAATTCAATATTTTATTAAGCATGACAAGATCTGAAGTTTGGCTTCTGTGTGCACTGCAGATTTTTAATGTAGTCAGTGGCAATAAATAAGCCTTTGTCTGTACAATTACAATTTAATGCTAGTCATTTTCCACTTACAGGCTTCAGTTACAGATCACATTCTCAGTTTGTCCTGCTTTTCTTATTTTTAGTAACCAGAAAGCCTATCCAAATTTGGGGAAGAGGAGGAAAAAGACATCTTTTCCTTTTCATCAGCATAAATGTATTCCAGCTTTCATTCCTCAGACCTGTTTTTGAGACAACGGCTCTTACCATGGTATAGTGCAGGGTCTCCAGCAGCTGCTCCTTGTCATTACCTGATTTCACTTCTCACCACAGCTACAGGTGGAAGATAAGTGTCTGAGTGCTGCTCAGCCTCACACCATTTCCTCCCACTTATCCTACATTCACAGATAATGGTCATTCTTTGACTTACTCATCCGAGACAGGCAGTGAATGTGTCAGATTCCCAGTGCTCTGAATCATGGTTGGGATTAAGCCAGAGGTGCAGAAATACACTTATAAGCAGGTTCAACAAGGCAGAAGGCCATATGAGGCTGGATGTTGTTCTCGAAAACAAGCGTGTCAAGTGGGCACACTCCTTACTCCTTATATTAAGGCCACCACACATTACTCAGGCCATGTCAGGTTGTTTCAAATTGTGATGAATTTGATAGATTTATCTTTAACACCTGAGTAAAATAAATAGGGCTTAGCATGGCTGAAAGAAAAAATTCCACACATATTTTGATCCTTGTTGATTTCTTTTATCCTGAAATGTGTTTGTGGAGGTGATCCAAGGGGTGACTTCAGGCACCTAGCATAAAGCCAGACCTCAAGATTTGCTGGATGAAACTCAGATATCTGCAGAGCAGATGCCTGTACCTGAGCTGGGATCCCTGGGCAGGCACTGGGGACACCCAGTCCCAGCACGTCACGAAGCCAATGTCCATGTGTGGTCAGGTGGGCAGCCCTGTCTTGAACACAGAGCTACATAGAAGAAATATGATGCTAAATCTCTAAGTTCAAGCCGAGATCCAACCCTTGACTCAATTTTAAGGCTGCAGTTCTCAGCACTTCAAAGTGCTGCAGTCCCCTGAACACTCCTAAATTTTGCTTTTTGCTTCTTCTAGTGTTGCATGTGTCCCTGAGGAGCTCTTTGACCTCCCAGGTACCCAGTGCAGCAATCAGCCTGAGATCAGAGACGCTCCAGTGCTGGAGTAAGGCAGGGCACAGGCTTACCTCTTCCCTGAGCTCCCCATCCGGTCCCTCTTCTCCCATAGATCAGTCTGAAAACCACAGAGGAGCTGTGCTTTTAAAACTGTTTCAGTGCCTTTAAATACAATCAGACTCAACATCCAAAAGTCACTGAGAACTAGGTGGCTAAATAACTTAGTGTGCCAGAACCCTTGTATGCAATAATGCATATCAGTAAAAGTTAAATATCTATGTGGTCCGTACTTAGGAACTATATACTTCTACCAATTTAAGCACTTGTGCTTCAAAATTCTACATCTTTATGGACATTTGTCAAACCACAGGTTTATGTTATAGAAAAGGTGGGAGACAGAGGCAGCATGTAAGCTGCATGGTTACATAGATTGTTTTTCTGTCTGCCTTGACTGTTTTCAACAGCTCCTTTCTGGTAACTTGGTAACTTCTGTGAGGTGGCTCCAGGTCCATGAACAGAAATCTAGTTGAAAAAAATGAAAAAACAGAGAGAGCGTGTCATTCGTGACAAATATAAATTCTTATTTTTCATTTCCCAGTATGAGAAAAGTGAGAAATGCTGGGTGAAACTGGATGGTCAGACTAAGATAGTGTAGAGAACTATAGGAAATTAATCATGTTTAGACCTGTAGATGAAATGACTTGTAGACAACTCTAATCTTAATTAAGGGCAGTGTATTCACCATGCTACTTCGTAAATACCACTCTAATTAATAAACCTTAGTTAGAGAAGAATCAGTAAATACTGCTATTCATAGACAACAGATATGTGAGGGAAAAGACTGGATTTTAAAATAGGTATTTTCCCCTCTAAATACAAATTCAGATTCTTTTTGAGAAAAGATAAACACCAAGTAATGGCACACCAGAGGAATCATTCAGTTAAAGTTTCAGAAGATTCATTGCTTATGAAGATCAGACAAAACTATTTTAAATCAACTATTGCTATTTTCTAAATGGGGAATTCTGTTTCCAAAATTAGAAAAAATATAACTTATTTAGAGATTTATATTTTTATGTATAACGTATTAGAGAAAATATAACTTTGACCAGAAACACCAAATGTATATTTCTAAAAGAACTTCTGATCTGCTATTTAAATAAAGCAAGAAGGAAAAGCAATGCTAGGAGACACTGATAGCTACAAATGGATATCAAAAAATTCACTGAGCATGTCTTATGATATAAAATCTTTGAGATCATCTTGATTTCTTTTATTGTCAACTTTGCAGCATGGGAAAAGACAATGACACAGATTACATTTTGATCATTGTACAGGTGCTTTGCTGCACAGAGCAGCATTTTGCCAACAAAAGAAGAAAACTTAAGCATGTTCTGTGATTCCCTGCAGCATCTGCAAAAAGTAGCCTAAAGAATCACAGAATCACAAAATTGTAGGTGTTGGAAGGAACCTCTAGAGATCATCTAGTCCAACCCCCTGCCAAAGCAGCTCCCTGGACCAGGTTGCACAGGTAGGCGTCCAGGCAGATCTTGAACACCTCCAAAGAAGGAGACTCCACAACCTCTCTGAGCAACCTGTTCCAGAAGACATTAATATAAACCACATAATAAACTTTGTAAGAGTCTAAGGAGTTATACAAAAGATATGAGAAGACTTTTACAGATGCAGCTAATTCAGTAGGCTTTTTCTAACCACAGAACGCGATCAGGATGGAGTAGAGGAAACAAGAAATATTTGAACTGAAGATTTTCTTTTTGCAGCTTCAAGGTTTTAGGGCTCTCTTGAGCTGGACATTGCTACTGGCTTTCCAGTACATCCCAAGTTCTGTTGTATTGGCCTATGGAAGAGTTGCCTGAATCTCCATGAGTTAGTCTGATCTCTTTGTGAGATACTTTACACTTTTGGCCCTTGCAACAGATGGAAGGGAAGAGTTCCTCAGTAACTGTATTTTAGGTTACCTGAAGTTGTATGCCTTTCCACCTCCAATTTGGCACTATTTCCACTATCTTTTGCATTAAATGTCATCCAGTTGTGTTTTCTCTAATAACCACTATGATATCCGAAGTCATTTGAAGACAATAAGCTATTTCAAAATTCCAAAGCATGCTGGACAGATTTCTTGATGTCTAAAG
The DNA here is from genome assembly GCF_038088225.1 of Cyrtonyx montezumae. NCBI lineage: Eukaryota > Metazoa > Chordata > Aves > Galliformes > Odontophoridae > Cyrtonyx > Cyrtonyx montezumae. The sequence continues at coordinate 55,155,284 of NW_027071936.1, forward strand.
CACGATGGTTGTTCAGATTCCAGTTCTAGTTACCAGTTTTTGCTTGAGTCTGAAATTATTCTTACACAGACTGACATCCAGGTCCATCTATATTTTCTACACCTATTTGATCATCAATGGCCCCAAATGGAATTTCTGAATGGAATTGTCTCCCCTAACTTCAAAGGACTGAAATTAAGCCTTTTGTCTACACTCCTTTTCTGTGCTCTGTCTTTTGTCAGATAGATCCCTCTAGAGGGACATTCAGATCACTTATCTCAGGCCCCAATTTTAGAATTAGATTAATTGCTGCTTGTGAGTGCCTTTTCCTCTCCATTGATGAGGTGACTGGCTTAGGCTAGATATGCAAGATTTTGATAACTAAACTTAGGCACGATGACTCTCACTTTGGGTGTCATCCGAAAGCCAAACATAAAAAAAAAAAAAAAAAAAAAAAGTGAAAACACCCTACCATGCATTTACATACAAGTTTTATAAAATGATGTAAAACAGTTGGCATGGGCCCACACTCATATATTTCCATAGCTCCCGATTCTGCAGCACTGAATCATCAGCTCCATGCTGAAATTTTTAAAGCAAAAGATGCAATACCACTGCTTATATTTCAGAACTAGTAGGACAGACTGACCCCAAACAGACTCATCCTTCTCTTCAGCATCTAGTCTCTGTGACCTTAACTTCACAGAGTGCATCCTGAACTTACTTCAGCCATGGAATCACATTCACATTTCAAACCTCCTCAGATGTGAAAGGTCCAAAGATTTTAACTCATCTCTTTTAAATGCTGTCAGTAAGCTAGAGCTGAAGGGTGTTGCTTCCCATCGCCAGCCAGCAAGGTATGTCAGCTACCCTTGTGCACCTCTGTAACCCCTCCACCGCTACCAGTTAATATAGTCCTTGAGTTGCAATCAGCAGCTCAGGACTGTGTCTCACATGTCATAAATAGGATATCTAAGAAAAAAACTTCCCTCACTACTGAAGTCCTAGAAAATCTAGGAAGACAAAAAATGGCATCTTGCCAGGCTGTCGGTTCCCTTCTCTATTTACTCCTGAGCCTTTGCTTTTGGCAAGAACGCATCCCTCTGCTGCAGTGATCCCTGCATAAAATTTCAGTAATCACCCTGATAGTTTACTAGACTAAATTTTGCTGAAAATGCATAGAAGAATGAGAAAAGCTATTTTAGTGCAACAAAGCTTTTTCTGTTGCCACTCATCAACAGAGAGAAGGGTATAGCAAAGGGAGAAAGATACTGCTGTGGGAGAGGCAAGGGGTCTTATTATTTCACTTACACAAGTATAATGCAGCTGCTTCTTTGATAGCTTTAATGCAGCTACTTCTAATTTACATTGGTGTAAGTGAAATCAAATAAAACCCATTACATCCCTGAACCCCAGTAGGCGATCAATGTAATGCAGACTTTTACAACCCCAATTTCTTTCTGTAACAGCAAAGGAATAATATGGGTTTACAGGAGGGCCAGGCTAAAGATAAACCTCCCCTCCCTTCTCTTACTTAGGCTGCAATCGGAAGAATCTAAATGGCCATTTGAGTGTGAAGACGAAGGTCAAGAAGGACAACAAAAGATCAAATGAGTGTCTGGGAGCTGAACCCGGAGATAATCTCAAAACTGAAAAAGGCTAGGTGCACAGAAGATCAGCTACCAATTATGCAAAGATTCAGAAAATCAGAACATTAATTAAGATTTTATTACTTTATTAGTAATGAAGTCAAATTGAGTTATAACGAGTTAGAAAGTGAACATGGTTTCTTTGTATTGTTAAATCTACTTGTTTCAATTTTACTGCTTTAAAATTGCAGTATAAAATGTATTTCAAAAGAATAATATACATTTGTATTAATTGTAGGGTAAGGGCACACAGAGCACTCTTTAAATTATGCACTCCTCAGAGTTGTTTCAGACTCTCTTCTCTTCCTATTCTTCTCTAGTTCTCCTTTTCTAGCACTGTCACTTTGAATCATCAGAAAAATTAGAAAGCCCACACCATTTCTAGTGCCAAAACCTCAACTATGCAGTTCTGCGGGTTAAAACAGTTGGTCCGTAACTCTGTATTTCAGTAGTTTTCTGATCTCCTCAGAAAAAAAAAAAAAAAGTAACAGGCTGGATTCTTGGCCAGGGAGTCTGCAGCAGGAGTCTGAGTATCTCCCTGAGGCTCCAGTGCAATTGAGGGCCAGTGTACCCCAGAAGAAATCCTGGCATGATTCATTCTTTTTTCTTCTTCATTTCTACACTCTTTGGTCATTTTTCACTTTGCCACTTCATTTAAAGCAAAATCGTTAGGGACATTATTTGCAGGAAATACATGATGTGACAGAAATGATGCGTTAACCAATAGAGGGAGAGACAATGCCCTTCCTTTCATACAAACTCCTGAGTCAGTAAAACTGGTAATATTGTCCACAATATTCAGATGTCTGCTCAGTAATGCAAGAGCTGTTGGCCTGCATTGGGAGCCAGAGATCCAGATTTCTGGGAGTGACTTGTATGGCATGCACTAACTTCCACAAACACCTTGGAGTGACCTTTTTGACCATGCAGCATAGGAGCATCCCAGATGGAGTGCTCTGCCCAGCACAACAGCCTGAAGACCAGTCAGGGAAGAAAGCAGATGTCTACATCTACATTTATCTGTAGATGACCCTGCTCATTGCAGAGGGTTTGGGCTAGATTACCTTTAAAGGTTGCTTCCAACCCCCAAAGTTCTATGATTCTGTGATTCTAAAGTACCTCAGATGAGGAAAGGAAAGGGTAGCAAGTGGCTCCCTCAGCCCACAGTTTCACCTACAGGAACAGAAAATCCGAGCTCCCAGAGATGAGCCCCAGTCTGAGTGAGGAAAGAGATTCCTGATTCCCTGTCTTGAATTTCTTCTGAAATGGAATTCTGTCTTCTCTCAAAGACTCTTGCTTCAGCCTTTGTATTTCATTGCAGATATTGAAATCACCATTTTGTTTTGACACTCAAAGATGCTCTAATCAATATCACTGGAAATGTCATTTAACTTTTCAGTCGGACGAAAGGTGATGCTGACATTCTGCTTTTCCTGCATTTCCCAGGAGAACATTTAATCTCTCTGACCTTGCAGATATTTAAGGAACCATTCACAAGATAACATTACATTGTGACAGCCAGCAGGGTGTTTCTCACAGACAGCATTTTGCCTACAGGGACCACAGAAAACATCTGGATTCAGATAGAAAATACTAATAAAAAGGAACACATTATTATTGTTCATCAGTGTTGCTCAGTGATATATTATTATTTCTGCCTGTTGGAGACAATGCTGTCGGGTTTTTAAAGCAAAATGACTGCAATCTATGAATCTGACAATGAGAAACTGTGGCTGTAAAAGGACGTGAGTAAGATTTACATGTTGTTGAATGCAGAGCATTCCCTGCCATCAGTGCCAGGTTCCTCTTGATGTTTCTTGTCCCTTTGAAAAGAATAGGAATGCATCAATGGATGTGCTATCAGCTTCAGGGGCAACAGAAAGGGCATTCCCTGGCTGCTGTAACTACAGAGCTCTGGCAAAGGACAGCAGTCTCCTTTGGAAAGCCATAGGTAGAGATACAGGGGTTAAACAGTGGAGATTGGTGGGACCCTCTTCAAGCTGCTTTGGTTGGTCAGGTGTGGGCACAGCAGAAAGCAAAATAAATTAAACTCCTCCAGCTGGAAAATAAATATGAAACAGCAAGTGAATTTGTGCACTTCATGAGTGAGTGAGCAAAGCTTAATTCTCTAATTATTACCTCTATTCTACCCACTGAGATAAAGAGCAAGTTAGGAGAGATAATCAGGTTCTAAAATACTGTGCCCTCTTCAATTCAGACCAAATGTAACAGTCAGCAGTCATTCCAAAACTGACAGTCTTTTGAAAGATAATATGATGTTCACTATTTTATAATTTTTATATGTTAGAAGCAAGGGAAGAAAGTCTTCATTCTTATTTATTTTTAACCCATTTTATATTGCTAATTCAATTAGTTGAATCACAGAATCACACTTCTATTGCATAGAAGTCTGGTAGAGGATTCTACATTATATTATTATAAATATTCCTACTGTTCTAATTTAATATAAATTCTGCTAATATCACCCAGATGTCATCTTGCATTCACAGCCTTCAGTTACATCAGTGGCATATCACGTTAGAATTGATCTGAAATTTCCTAAGTTTCACAAAGCACTTCCATTCGTACAACAGAAAACAGAAGGAGGAGACCATTTTAGTTTTTGCAATGTGAATAAAATAAACAGAATAATTCAGAATTCTATTTGCAGTCAGACTATGCATTAATTGTCCCATGACCCTTTTGAGTGCCTGACTGCTAAATAGCATTCTAATCATTTATTTCAGCACTTCAAGATGAAATTTTATTCATTCAATACCTGTAGTAGATAAAAGCAGAGATTTGATTTGGATCCATACAATTAGGAAGCATATCAAGGAAACCAATCAGTTCCTCCTTCTTATCTTGTCTCTTTCTTCATGGAAAAGAAAAGAATAGTTAAGAAATAAAGGTCCAATTGAGTAGCATATAAACTAAACACAAAAGGAAGACTGGGAAGTAGTCAGCTGTCAGTCCAATACTGCAGGCAGTTACTACAAAATTCACCTGGTGGGGCTGAAGTTTGAAGACATAACACAATTCTGAGCAAGACCAAACTCCATACCATAATAGATCCCATTGCTAAAATGGCTAATGTATGTTGTGCATTGGGAAAGGAAATGGGGGAGGGCGACACACAGCCCCAACAGTGATGGCCATAGCAACTTCCTCAGCAAAGCAATGCTAATTAATGGTGCTCAGAACAGCATAAGTAATTCTTGGTGATCTGGCTGTGGGAAGAAAGAGGTCTGAAATGGCTTTATAAGTAGGACAGAACTGCATCCCCAGAGCCAAGTGCTTGGTGCTGCACAATGCCTATCTTATGATTGACTTCAACAGACTCCAGGCTAACCCTCTGGGTTCAGTGCTAGCATGAGATCACTCTGAGCATGCTTCTAGAGAGCACCTTCCAACTTCATTCCAGAGGAACTTCTTTTTATGCCTCAAAGCTGCTCTGTGATACTAATTAATGTATATGAAGTAGGAACAACGGGGAAATGCAATGTGAAAGGACACGTAGATTCCAGGACAGATGTGTTTAAAATTATTCTAAATGAGAATGAATCCAAATAGTCAAATAAATGGTTGAATTGCTTAGTGCAATGTTTGGGAGAATATATTCCCTGCATATTCTCCCTGGCAAAATAAGGAAGCATTTGTAATTCCATCTTCTTGTTGATTCATGCTTAATTTCAGTCTCTGATAAAGCATCAGATCTTGCTCTTCACTCAGTACTTACTTTCACAAATTTCAGAGTTTTCCTGAACAAAGACAGAAGCAACGTTTCTCAAGTACTCTTCACTTGCAATGCAGTGTGTTGCTAACATACCCAAGAGGGAGTCAGAAGTAAAATATAAAAGAAAAGGGCATAAGAATTTACTCACACAGTTCGTGAGAGGTTGTCTTCTCCTGTTGCCTGCAATTATGATCTGTAAACTCAGAGCTAAATGTTTTTGTTCTGAGTGCAAAAAGGAAAGCAAGGGAGGTTCTACTTTTCAGGATCTGATAATCAAATTAGAACATCCCTACAGTGTCAAAGAGCCAGGCTCAAAGCACTCTTCTGGATTATTTGATTTTTTTCTCTTCTGTGCTGGGAATTCCTTCTGTGAAAGTTGTTCATCATGGACAAAACATTAAATATTTAGCAGAGATTGGAACTTCCATGATCTCAGCAGAGAGCACTGACCAGGCGGGTATAAATTCAGTCAGACCAGTTAAGTAATAACTCAGAACTGAGCTGAGTCAAATCTAGCAGAATAGTTCCAGTAGGAGGAGCACCAGAAAGAATGGCTCATCAGCTTATATGCTGAGTCATCTTACTGGCATGTGAAATAACAGTCTGCTTCAAAAACTGAAATGTGGCTCAGGGCTTCCCCTAGGTCATTCTGGGAGCCGAGGACTGTAACCTGTAGGTTACGTCCTATATGGATGCATTCTGCATCCCTGATGGCTAAGATCATGTTAAAGGTGCATGACACAAGCATTTTGCATCATGGTGAATAACTTTGGTGCCTCGGCAGGCATCCATGGGCCAGCTGTGGCCCATCTCTAGAACTGGAGGAATCCACACTTAAGTGAGGTAGGATTTTCTGAATTGAACTGAGTTCCTGATTCACTTACAGAGGAGCTGAAAATGGTATAGAGGATCCTCAGACACTCAAAATTCCTAGAATCTCCCATATGGAGGGAAATTAAAATCCTTATCCCTTCCCCTCGCTTTTTACAGCATATTCACAGAATGATGGCATCATGAAGTCAAAACTTAACCTATTTTTCTCCCATCTGTACAACAGAGATGAGGAAAGGCATACAGATTTTTCCATCTTTTAGGGTGCTAAATACATTAAGCCCAGGGGTACCATGTTGTTGGGAGACATGATCTGGATAAAAGTGATGGCCAGTGAAACACAGCCAGAGGGAAGCAGTCCTGATACTAATAAAAGGAGAAAAAAATAACTTTGTCCTAAGTTATTCCAGGTCAAATACTATAGCAGAGTTATGTACACTAAAGCTCCAGTTACTGGAGGCAAAACAGCTACAGACCTTGGAATATAACTGGGGGAACAATTAGAAGGGATGTTGCAGAAAAGCATTGGTCCCCTTGGAGATTCTCAGAGAGCACAGTGATGAATATCATGTGAAAATCAAACCTCATTGGCTTAGATTATCTAGAGATAACTCAGTCCATCAAAAGCATAATCTGTGGAGCTTCAGAATGTGCTATAGTGAAGACACTGAAAGTGGTCCATCAGTTCTTGAAAGGAAGAAAGATATTGCAATAGAGTTTGGCCAAGTTCTTGAACGTTGAAAACAAACAACTAAGGCGAAAATGTGCAGTGATTTCGGTAAAATATTCTCAAGGTACTTCTCTTATGTTGAAATCACTCTATGAAAGTCCTTGAAAGTCATGTGTATACTGAAATGCTAAAGTAAGTACCAAAGTTTTGGTGCAAACATGCTTACTGAAGCCCTGTGCTAGACTCTCACACCTGACATGTACCCAGAATGATGTTCGGCAACAACTTCATTGACTTTTGTGTCTATATTGTTCCCAGGAACAGGGAACAATGAGCACAGGAAGTTCACTAGTGTTGAGCTGATGTTTAGTGGGCGTTTGTAGTATGGGTATTCAGAGTGCTGAACTCCCCCATCCATGGGTGCAGGTGAGCCCCAGTGGGGTGATGAAGCTCCTTCACCCAAATGCACTCTCCCTTTTCATACTGTGGGAGAACCTAGCCCTCCTCTGCAGTCCATTGGGCATCCATGTATCAGATAAGTACAGCAAATGAATTGGACAAAAATGGAATGCTTGCCTTGGTAATGATAAAATTCCCAAGGTTTTCTATGCTGTCAGTCATCTCAAGATTACAGGTTTTATGGACAAAGCAGGTGGCTGAATATGACATTGGTATAAAAACGTTGGTATTCACTCCCTGCTGTATTGTTGCAGTGACAGAAACACATTCCTGCTACAGAAACAGACAGGTCGTGCTGACAGGACAATACATATATTTTGCACAAGAAGTGAACAGTTCCAAATAATATGGTATTGCTTTTTCTTTAAATTTGAATGATTACACAGATAATATCATGTCTCTTTGAATCACAGTTTGCATGTCTTCAATGAATCATTTAATCTCAGCAGGCACTGTGTTGTTCTAGCATCCTGATGGATATTTTCTCCCTGGCATATGTTGAAATTCAAATGTAGTCCACACCCTGTGCCAAAAAAAATTATCTAGACTATGAACTGGATCTGTTTATTTGTCATTATCAGCTGACATTCAAGGCATGCTTAGAATTTTCATTGTAGGATATATAACCAGTGCACTCACATATCAGCTCTACTGTGGAGACAAAAATACATTTTCCAAATATTTGCCCTGAAAGCCTAAACTTTCAGTTAAATTTACATTTTCTTATCTTAACATTTTTGTGCCTTTCCATTTCACTTCTAACTTTGGAGAGAATACGAAGAAATCACAAAAAGCTACTGCTTCAAAAATCAGGAAATCTCAGCAGCTTAAAGACGGGGTTTCACTGGGAGAAGTATTCAGCTTCATTTTCAGAATGAAGAATTTGAAACAGCATGGGACTCCTCTGCACCTCCGTGTGCTACTCATTACAACTTACTAGAAACTTTGCCCATTTTCAATCTCTTCTGTAGCAGCATCGAAGATGGTACAAAGCAGCTGTAAAATCTACCCTATGAAAGGCTAGGTAACACAAAAACTTGCATTAATGTTAACAATAAGGTTACAAACAATATTACTTCAAAGTCAAGAAAAAACCAAGTTAATGGCAAAATTAGGCATTAATTCTCTTCTATTTGATCTATTATGTGGATTATAACATGGGATTTTTCTGCCTGTTATTTTATTCCATCTTTATTTCCATTGATTTCTGTAAAATAAGAGCATTACAGCAAATTATCTGTAATCATAAGACTATCTATTTTTCCCTCAAAATAATATAATCCCATAAGTAGAGCTGAGCATGCACTGGATTTCTCTTGTGCAGAAAACTCTTTAATTAAAGAGAACTCATTCAAGATAGAATGAAAACCACAATGATAGGAGAAACTAAATTTGAAAAGAAAGTCAAGTGGCATGGAATTTTCCTGGAATTAAAATTAAATCACTTTATCTGGAGCCTGACATACTGTAGGATATTGTGGATGCTAGTAGTTCATGTAAGTGCAAAATGCATATGTATTTGGATATGTTAATGAAAGAAGAATTGCTGAGGAAGGAAAGAAGGGAGGAAAGGAGGAACAAAAAGAAATAAAGACAGAAAGGGGACCTGTCTAATGTCTAAGGGCTCAGAGTATCAGTTAGAATGTGTTAAGCATCTTAAATGTAAGAACAATTCGCAAGATTTTTATTCTCATCACTTTTAGTCTTGTGTAGTCCGTGGAAGACATCAGTGTTTAGGGGTCTCTAGCATTATCCTTTAGTGTTTACAGTTGTTTCAATGAGTGTTTACAGTTCTCAAGGCGGAAATAAATTGTTAGACCTCTGTCACATGGCTAGATATTTTCTATTTCCAGAATTTGAGAATTTAAGAACTTGCAAAATATGTAGGGTTTTCCCATGGAAGAATAATACCATTACAGCTAATGGAGAATCAGAATGATTTGTTAGAGCCATTGGGAAAATGATTTCAGCTGTAAATGTTGAAGGAAAGAACAGGAAATAATAAATGTAAAACTGTCTGTGCAACTTGAGAGTCATGCCTCATAGTGTTGGCTTGGCACCAGCAAATGCCATCTCTAAGACAGAAATTTATATTCAGGTGCCCAACTAATTTCCTCTGGCAGATGATGGTGAAAGGACAAAAAGGTATCAAATTGTTATCCAAACTTTACTCATGTGTGTAACTTGAAGAATTCCTTTTGCAAAATTAAAGAACAAAGCAAAATAAAGGTTTTTCCATCTCAGTTCTAGCTACCAGAATGATTATCTGCTTGTTCTAGTGATGGCTTCACAATAAACATATTTTTAAAATCTTGTGAATGAGGAAAAAATACACAAGATTACTTTCCCATTCATAAGCATCTCTGATGGGGCTGGTACAATTTTTTTTTACTTCTGATCTAGTTAATTACTGTATGTGATTTCAAAGGATGAGGATGGAGAAGGATTTCTTCATCTCCAACACCGATACAATGCTCCCCATCCCTTCCTGCTACCCAAACCACTCTCTTTGTTCCAGCACAGGACGAGGGGCACTGGGTCTTCTCAGCACTGAGATAATGCTGAGCACTACCCTGACACATACACTGGAACTAATGAAATAGGTGTGTCAGCTTTAGGGAAACACCATTCAATGGCCACAAGCAATTGAAAAGGTGTTGGTACTTAAATTTGAAATCATAGAAGATAGATGAGTTCAAAGGAAAATTCAGAAATGGGGTTGGTCCCAAAATTATGGGATCTGGAGGTAATTGAGAAGTCTAGATCAGAGGAGCATGGAATGTGTGCTGCCTCACACAGCAGAAGCTGAAAAAGAAACACATTTTCAGGCTTAAAAAAAGGTGATACTCTAAAGATGAAAAATACAGTTATTTTATTCTGCCAAACCATACACGTCAAGTAAGAAGAGTAAGAAGAAAATAAATTAGCAGTTGACATTTTACACTTCTGTGGGCGAAAACGCATGTATGAAGCACTCAGAAATTAAAGCTTCACATCCATTTTTAACTTCATTATTTTAGGTGCTGAAACTTGCTGAAGCAAAATAAAGCAATGAGCTAAAGTAGAAGAAAGCAGGCAGAAGTTATTAACAGGCTAACAGCATGGCCATTGCCTAGGGCCAGAAATAGCTGATGGATGATACAACAGTCAACAGACAAATCCTCATTACAATTGTAAATTTTGTGTCCCAAACAATTTAATCTCCTCAGTATGATCCCTAACCTCACTCCTCACCGCAGCTGCACCACCACCTTTCAGCACTTGCATAGTTTGCTCATTCTGTGTCCCTGGCATAGAGCAGGCGCTCGGAGATTGTCATCCCCAGAGTAAAATGGTAGTTCTCAAAAAACATCATAGGGAGAGGGAAAGTCCAGGTGTGCACTGGGCAGCCCACAAACACAGCCCAATAGTGGATTTTCCGGGGAAATAAGTGGAAGAAGGAACCGGCCACTCTGCAAGCACTGACAGATGCAGGGCTCAGTGCCTATCACAAGGCAGAGTGATGCAGCCATAGTGCATCTGGCTGAACTTGTGCTTTGCATGCCTCAGCTAACAAATTAAGTCAGCAAATACAACTGCATTTAAGCAGAAAACGGAGTCAAAAATGAAGCTCTAAGAGCCACAATTGAGTTTGAGCAGAAATTCTTCCTCTTGACACTATACTATGAGCTGTGTGATCATACGCTTTTTCTCTTTGTAATATTTTTTTTACAGATTGCATGTAAATATAAAGCATACACAGATTGACTGAAGTAAGGATGTAGTTGTTGCATGAGGATATAACGAACAAAGTCTTCTCAGGAAGACAGGTTGGTCAGGCACTGGCACAGGCTGCCCAGGGAGGTGGTGGAGTCACCATTCCTGATGTTGAAGAAATGTGTAGGTGTGGCATTGAGGGAAGTGGTTAGTGGGTAGATGGTTGGACTAGATGATCTAACAGGTCTTTCTCCAGCCTTAATGATTTGATGATTGTAAAGATGGCTTGGCAACCTTTCCTCCTCCTCCTCAAAACATCTGGTGGTTTTAGTTGCCACCTATGGAATGATTTTTATGTGTAGGATTTGCCTTGCTCACATTACAGATAGGTGAAGCAGACTATAACATGCAGAACTAACTTCCCACCTGCTGTAAATTCACCGGAGTCACTAAACTCATACATATTGCAAACATGGCCTGCATATTAAAACGGATTCTTTTCTTTCCCTTGAGCCACGCATTACCTGGTTGGGGACTGAGCCAGACCAACTCCACAGGAGAAACTTAGCTCACCCTCCCCTAGAATTGAAGTAGTGAGAGCAACTATCTAGCTGCTTAATTAATGAAAATTGTCTGCAGTGTGAAGCCTATGACTAACATGTTCAATAGGACTCTCTTTATTGATAAATTACCATACATCTCCAACCATGCTATAATTAGGTTATAGGGCGGCATTGTAAGTCTAATTCAATTTTTATTGATGTATCTCAACTCTGTCCCATCCTGTGGGATTCCTGGAAAACTGAAGTGTTGTTACTACACCTTTTGAATTTCAGAGAAACATGGCTCCTGCACTCAAGGAGATCTTCTGGATACAACCTATTGCTGAGTGCATTATTTGGGAACTCGTTACTTTTTATGCTTTTATTTGTTTCTTCTGTTTCTGTTGTTTCTGCATTCAAAACTCACATGAAACAGACAAAATGGTAAGGATGATGCTTTCTCATTGAGTGGATGCTGCTGCTGCTGCTGCTCCCCGTTTAATTTAAGCTTGGGTTCAGCTCACCTCCAACTTCACCGCTACACTGAATCCATCTGAAATGCAGAGAGCTGTCTGCGAAAGAAAGGGCCATCGCAGCTCATCAAGGCTCTGAACAAAAAGATACCAAACTCTTTGTTCCAGCTGAAAGGACTGATTCTCCTGCTTTGTTTTGGGTTATTAGCCCTTGGTTTATGTGAAGGGCTGCAGTTAGCTCATGTGCTCGGGTAACCTGAAAAGAATTAAAATTCACTTCTGGGGTCTAATTAGCTCATCTTGCACATCATTTTGCACAGTGCAGGAGGATAATAAATAAATAAATAAATAAATATTATCAAAATTTGCACATTGGAATGGAAAAGTTACTGATCCAGATACAGCTCAGTTTATCTCACATGGAAGGAGTAATGGCCTGAGTCATTTTAAAGGTGAGATTCAAAGATGAGGAAAACTTCTAACTATTCCTAGCTTTACTTGTTACCACAGCCCATGAACCAGAGTGTGATTGCCTTTCAGGTTCCCCCTCCCAAAGCATAGTTTCAGCTAACAAACTACCACTTTCTTCTTTATCCTCCACAGTTTCTTTCTGTGCTTCCCTCTGCCCTCACTGAGCTTAATGATCTCCCCAGGTTGCTCTGCAGCTAATTAGGGCCAGACACAGGTAGCATCAAGTGATTCATTCCACAGGCTGCTGCAAAGCCGAGCCAAAGCTCCATGCTAACCAGCTGAGAACCTGGGCTGCTCCATGCTTCTATTTTACTCACCCACCGGGCTCTTGCAGCATATAAGGATTCTCATGTAATAAGTTCCAAGGGAAACATCAAAAAGGTACTTTGACTGAATTAGGTTCTCAAATGTTATGATACATTGATATTTCCTTACAAAGGCAGATTCCAATATTTAATTTCTGAATGTCTAAGTTCCCTTTGAGAATTGGATGGTAATAATTTTCATCTCTTGTAAGAGTGCAGCAATGTGATTTTAGCAAAGTTTATAATGGCAGATATTTTAACCGTTCCATCATACGACAGAGAGCCTGCTAAAGGCTCCTCAATAAAGCTCTGGTTTCCTTTAACAATATGTGGTTAGTCCGATCCTATTTCACTTCTGGTTGGTATTGATTTGTTTATTTTTTTGAGTTATCTGTTGTCTTTCCATTATCCCTTGCCTATTACTCTTTGAGAGTCCTGCCTATTCTTTCTATCAGTTTACTGTAAGGGCCAATTGAGAGATAAGTCAAACTCTCAAAAAGCTGTGGCTGTTGGCCATTGTGCCCCAAAAGCACGTTCCCCTCCATTACGGTGTCTGTTTGTGCACAGAAATACGTGCTTCCAAAGTTAAGAGATGTTAGCAGAAGAAGATTATAGGTATTAATAAGAAGCTGCTGACTAGATGGTCATTGGCAGAAAAAAAATGTATCAGCATTTTGTATAGGACAGAGGAAGTTGGGATTTTACTTGCTAGATAGAAAGACGTGTAGATGGGAAATAATTTCAATTTGCCATTTTCTGATCTGGATTCTATTACTTCAAGACCTATACCCTGATAAATAATAGCAATAAGAGAATGCTGGGCATTTTGAACATTGCTGTAGGGCTTGCGTTATGGCTTTCTTAGTTTGCAAGAATGCATCTTAGATGCTTATCACTAGGTAAATCTCAGACTGTCTAATTTATGGAAAGGTAAAAATATCACTGGCTAAAATGAGCAAGCTTTTCAGAGGAGAACACAATAAATCCATGGAACATCTTTTTCATATTTTCCATCTGGTCAGCATCTGCTAGGCCCCATGTCACTACAGAATGTATAAGATTTTTTTCCTCTGTTTTTTGCTAAATTATCCCAAAATTTAGAAGAATTTAAAATATTACACCCATCAGAGATATTTGAGAGAGGAGGAGTTAATCTCTGTGTAAATGTCCTGACACTCTCTCTGGTCAAGGACAGCTTTCTAAACCAGTGAGACAAACAAGTGGGGATGCAGGCAAAGCAAACTGCCATAGCCAGGTTCAGGACGAGCAGACTCAGCCCAGCTCTGACCCCAGCCCAGGATACCTGCTCACAGTGAGGTATATGCTTGTGCTGGATTACAAACCACTGATCTCACATCTCTTGCAATGACCACATGGCTGTTTCATAATGTTCTTGATTCTCATTGCATAAAAAGCAATTGCAAACAGAAAACAATGCCAGTTCTGCCAGTTAGTATCATTTAACTTTTGTATTTATTAAATATCTGGCCTAATTTTCATCACTGTAGGTGTTGTGAAATTTCCTCTTTGAAGCACAGGTAAAAAATTTATGTGAAAATTATGACTGTAAAGGTAGCATGTTTTTTTGGTTTTTTTTCTTGTTTTTTATTTTTTCCTCAGAGGGTTCTCTACATGACAAAGCAGTAAATCCTTCATATATATAAAATGTATGTTCATCCAAAATATCTTATTATCCTGATTATTTGGTCACTTCCACTTGTTCTATGCAATTGTTATTCCATTTTTCCCGAGGAATCACTGCTGGTCCTAAGTAGTATTGGATAATGATGAGGCCATACCGTACTTCAGAATTTACTTCAACTTTATTTTGTGAAAGGTTGATTTAACATTAGATCAAGCATCTCTTGAGATCTTTTCATGAAAGTAAAATTCTACAGAAATATCATGTTTTGTGAAAATCATGGATCGTGTGTATCATGTAAGATATAAAACTTGTCAAGATGTTGTTTTTAATATGTCTTTTAGTTAAGACCATATCTTGACATGAATTATTTCTAGCATAGTCTCTCACACACTGGTTCAGCAAGCAATCATCCACTGCATCCATCATTTCTGTTGCTGTCTCACCATATGTCTCTGGGGGGGTAGAGGGGGGAACTTTCCAGTTAATCATTTTTTTGCCTTTGGTATGCAAATCACTTAAAACTGAATGATGTGGCAATTTCAAACAGAATTGTCCTAAGACTGAAGTTTGAGCACCAAGCTGCCTGATAGATTTGCTGTTTTCTCACTGGATCTTGGTTTTGTTGTTTTGTTTTTGGGTTTTCCTTTCATTTTGTTTTGTTATGTTTTTTGCATCTTAACAAAATTTTACAGCTACAAACATTCTCATGATAACGTCTAGCCTATTTTCTCCTCAGAGATATGTTTGGAAAAAAATTGGTTTTATATTATCTTAGCAAGAGGCTTCTACTTTTAATATTTCAAACCTTCATCTGCCCTTGGCTGCTATGGCATTCATCTGTCTGACAAAATGGGAAAAAAAAGTGCCAGTCAACAAGTGAATGCTCCTTTAAGTAAACTTGCTAGCAAGGCATAATGGGTACTGTGCTCACTGAGGCTTCATTGGCAACTGCACCCTCCGGGATCTTGTGACTCCAATAGGCAATGGGCGACACGGGATAGCCAGACTCAGGACAGGACATTGGAACAATAGAGCTTTTGCTTTAAGAACAATCTGTTTTCATCAGCCATGAATTAATTCACAGAACAGTGGCGCTGCGTAGGTTGCTCTTGGCTCTCTGAAGATGCATATAATGAGTGAAACAATGGCTTGTTAAGTTTAAGATTCATTTTGTAACCTCATGAAGAGCTCTGCATACTGCTCTCGGTACTGGGAGTTGTCCAGCCATAAATGCACATCAGTAATGTACAGAAGGCTCAAGTTTAGGTAACAGAGCAAAGTCTGAATAAAATCTTCACACATCCAGAAGCACTATGAGAGCTGAATTTCTCAGCTGCATAAGCCACAATGCCTGTACTGAACAGGTCAAGAGAGAGATGGGGTGAAAGGACAATCATCATCCTTTTGAATTTTTTCTGAAATCTGTATTAGGCATGAACCACTGAGTAATCTCTCAGGCTGCCTATGTTTTCTTCTCTGAAGATTCTAGCAGAGACCCACAGAAGCTCTCACCTCTATCAGCAACTGGTTTTGATTTCATACCTTCTCTAAAAATTAAGACGTATTTTATAAGCAGCTCTTTATTTTGTGTGCTCATTGGGTCAACTTGGAGCATAGCTCATGAGGCAAGTACAGCTGCTTACTAAGTGTGTTTTCTTCTTTGCTTTCAGACAGAAAAGCTTCATACTTCTGATAAGGGATTCTCCAGTGCAGAGTGCTTATAGACAGTCCAGCTATAGATTGTAGGTGGCAGAGTCACCATCCCTGGAGCTGATCAAGAAAATGGTAGATATCACAATGAGTGACATGTTCTAGAGGGCTCAGAGGCATGGGTTGATGGCTGGACTAGATGATCCTAGTAGTCTTTCCAAACTTAGTGATTCAATGGTTCTTTTCTATAAAAGAGGAAAACAAAGAACATAGGGTCAGATACATCGTTTTCAAATTTTATTCAGTACTTTTTGCATACGAAAGTTCATAGATGCATGTAGAACAAGGGATGGCATGCAGATTTCTTCTGCCAGGTGACTGTACAAATTGTGAGATGAGGAAATATTTCCTGATAGTCCTTGTTTGATTTGTTGAATGTTGAAGGTTTTTCTTCATGGTGGAACAGCTTCAGCCAAAGACAGCTGCTCTGTGCCCCTCACACCCTATTCTGCCTCCTGCAGCCATCATCACTGTGCCTGGGCCCCTTATCTCAGGAGACGTGAGAGATCTGGGCTGGAATCCTCTCCAGCAGATAGAAAGCTGAAATTGAGACCCTAAAACACTTCACAGGGGAACCAGCTTTCACAGCTTATAATACCATGCAGTTTTGGAGAAAATAACTTCAAAATTACCAGTTTTAGAATATGCACTTTAATTTTGTCTAGTTGGGGTGTTTGCTGTTCTTTTGTTTTGTTGTGGTGGTGGTGGGTTTTGTTTGTTTTTAATGATATCTCAAACTCCTTCCTAGAAAGCAGTCCTATTAGTTCTGTTACAAATGCTACATTCTCTGCTATTGAAGGAGAAGTGCCTGTTTCTCATGCTGACTTGATATTACAGGTGTCCAAATTTCTCTGCTGAGAGTATTTCTGTTATTCAGAAACGAGAGGTCTTGTGGTTAAGTGCCTGTGAGGGCAATTCTACCCAGCATAAAGTTGTTCTTTGGAGCTAAGATGTGCCACTGAGACTAGAAATGTTGCATTCAGATATTTCCCTCATACAGCAATACTTTGAAGCTGGACATGAATGCTCCTGGGTTATAGCATGGAGCTCCAAATTCCTACATCGACTTCTGTTTTGCAAAAAGAATATTTCAATCATAGACTTATAGATTGGCTTGGTTTGGAAGGGATCTCAAAGATAATCTAGTTCACCCACCTTATGTGGGCAGGGTTGCCAACCACTAAACCAGCACTAGATCAGGCTGACCTTGATCACCTCCAGGGATGGTGCATTCAAAACTTTCACTGGGAACTCTGTGCAGGTGCTTCATCACAATTGGGACGTTGATGATTCATTTTGGCTATTGAACAGTCAGCTGATTCCCTCTACAGATACGTATGTGGGTCCTCCCCATATGCTGAGCCACTCAATTTTGCACCTCAAAAACCACAGACCAGATCCTCATGCTGGTATTTGAGCCTCAAAATCTTTGCCTTTTGAGTGTGGAATAAGTAAGTGTAGAGCAGCCTGAGGCAGACAGGTTCTCTCACAGGGAATCTCTATGCTATACCTGGGAGGAGGAACACTGTGTTTGTCCTATACAAGTTGGAAAATGATTATTTTGACCTCTGATATACAGGGTTTTTTTTTTGTTTTGTTTTGTTTTTGTTTTTTACTTTTAGAATAAGAAGGGAGAATGTGACTCAAAAAGTAGTGCGGTCAATACACTGGAGGGAAGGGAAGCCATCCAGAGGGACCTGGACAGGGTGGAGAAGTCAGTCCATGTGAACCTAATGAGGTTCAGCAAGGCCAAGTGCAGGGTGCTGCACTTGTGCCAGGGCAATCCCAGGTATTTATACAGACTGAGGGAAGAACTTCTGGAGAGCAGCCCTGCAGAGAAGGGTCCTGCTGGATGAGAAGCTGGACATGAGTCAGCAGTGTGTGCTTGCAGCCTAGAGGGCCAACTGTATCCTGGGCTGCATTAAAAAAGGGTGGCCAGTAGGGTAAGGGAGGTGATTGGCCCTATCAGGCGTACTGTGTCCAGGCCTGGGGCTCCCAGCACAAGAAAGGCACAGAGCTCTTGGAACAGGTCCAGAGAAGGGCCACTAAAATGATCAGAGAGCTGGAGCACCTCTCCCATGAGGAAAGGTTGAGGGAACTGGGTTTGTTTAGCTTGGGGAAGAGAAGGCTCCGGGGAGACTTCACTGTGGCCTGCCAGTACTTTGAGGGAACATATAAATGGGAGAATGACTGTTTACGTGGGTGGATAGTGATAGGACAAAGGGGAATGGTTTTAAACTGACAGGGCAGATTTAGGCTAGATATTAAATGGAAGTTTTTCACTCACAGGGTGGTGATGCACTGGAACAGGTTGCCCAGAGAGGTTGTGGATGCCCCATCCCTGGAGGCATTCAAGGCAAGGCTGGATGTGGCTCTGGGCTGCCTGGTCTAGTGGTTGGTGACTTTGCTCTCGGCAGAGGGGTTGAAACTAGAAGAGATTTGAGGTCAAATTTCAACCCAGGCCATTCTATGATTCCACAAAACTGCTGTAGATGCAAAAGGTGTTAGACCAGGAACCTCCCCTGAGAAGGGTAAGTTGAGGCCTTCATTTCACATCACTCCTATGATATAAGGACACTTCTTCAGTTGAAAAAATAATGACCATTACCTGAAAATCATATATTTTATTTTTCCTGGGTAACTCACAGACATCTTACAATGGCAATAAAGTTTTAATTTAAAGCATCAATGATACAATCTTTCAAGAGGTAATGCTTGGTTTAGTCTCTGGCAGCTTTTTGGTCCAAATCTCTTGTTTTCACTTTTCATGGGCCATTAACGAAGAGATGAACTGCAGAAGAGAAACTTGATCCATTAAATCCATGCCATTAGTTCTTTGTCCTCTTTATCAATTGTATCCAGATCTAGTTAGTGTCTGGAATTTTCCACGAACATCTATTACTTGTACAATGTTTCTTTCCTGTCTGTACAGCTGTAATTTTAGATTAAGCTTATCTTTTGCCTACAAGATCTCTTGCATGGAAAGAAAGCTCACTATGAATACTGATATTTTATTGACTCATTTTATTTCTCAAAAAATGCTATGACTTTGCATAACTCTTGAGCTGGAATGTCTTGTTTTCCCACCTAAAGAAACATTAATCATAAATTCAAGAAAGACAAGGAAACAGAAATAACAAAGATTAAACTGGAACAAGAAATGCATAAAACATTGGAAAGATGTAAACAAATTTGCCAAACATATCTTTTACATCATAAGAATACCAATGATTTTATAGAAATAATTGCTTACATGCTAAAGAAAAATGCTTCTGATCATGACTGTTGTATTCTGTTTTGATAGCCCAAAATATTCCAGTGTCTGATGCATTCAAAGCATTGAAGTAATTTTCCTTTCAAACTAAAAAGAAATATCAAATAAAGAAGTAGAACTAGCAATCACCAGCTTTTTTTCTTTTTTTTTTTACAGGAAAAAAAAAGTTAGAACACTTTTGAGTAACTTAGAGAAAGATAATGAGATGAGATTTTCTTTCATTTAGAAAAAAATGCTATGAATATTTTCAGCAAAAATAGATAATCATTTAAAGATTGCTTTATTTGACAAGCTATTTCCTTTGAAATGTGAACCAGAAGATTCTCTACTATTTCAATGTGTGAGTTTCCAGTGCTTATCACCTTAGAGTTTGAAAGGTATTTAACATTACTAAGAATAGGTAAAAATTGTCTTCCAGCTACAGTAAGTGAGGCAGACAGATATGGTCACACCAAAGCTTCAAAAACATCTACTCCATTTTAGATGGTTACTTTGAATTCTTCTGAGATAAGCACACAGAAGCATCTGAAATTAATGGGCCTGTATTAATAACCCAGTCAAGGGCACTCTGAGGAGAAAACTGCAGAAACATAGATGGGGTTCAGTTGATGCAGTATCATTCCCCACCTGAGGCTAACCCCCCCCCCTCCCTGTCAACACAGTGTGGTGGAAGGATCAGCCACAGGTGGCACTCATCCTTCACCACAGCAACAGAGAGTAATTTCCCCATTCTAATACAGGACAACTGTTATAAGGGACTGAAAAAAAAATGCTTCCATCCTTATAAATCCAGGCATCTCAATATTCAAAAACCTCCACAGATGTGTGCAGGGAAGGGATGATTGAGCAGTCATTGTTTGCTCCTCTGGCTGCTCTTCTGTATTTAAACATGGGCAGGAGCTTCAGCACCCTATGGACATGCTGGCCTGAGAGGAGGTGGTTTGCCAGGACATTGTTACCCAAAATGAAAGAGTTCAGAAAATGCACACCAGAGAAAATACATTTCCAGTGTTTAGGAAGAGAGAGGATTACAACAGCATTGAAAATACCACACTTTACATGTCTAGCTTGTAGAGGATTTGAATGGATTTTAACTACAGGGAGTCAGCTATTCTGACTGTAAGGACTGAACAAATAAGCATGGTCTCCATTCAGATCATACAATCAACTTCTATTTCCTTACATTGCTCAGTAGTACCATATGTGTATGCTGTCCCAGTTTGCTGCAAAATCTACCTGTTTTCATGCTTCATCCAACACTCTTCTTCTATAGGAAACTGAGCCTACAGCCTTCTTTGGCATGAGGATTTTATTCTTCTTAGAGGCTGCTGGCATCTCATCAAACAAGGCAGGATGCCAACAAAAGAGTAATTTATTTTTTTTTCTGAAGACAAGGGAAAAAATTAGACCAGTAGTAGTGAAACTTAAATTATGGATTTTACTCAGTTTATTAACAGCAAAGTTTCATTTTAAAGATACTTCTAGGATGTATCACTGTTTCTCTGTCTTTTCTCTCTCTACCAAGATAGGAGTAACTCCTATCTACTGTAGTACTGACTTGTAAAAATAAACAAAGAGCACTTTTAACAGAAGGGAGAGAAGCAAAAAATAAACATACAATTATTTTGCTTGCCTCTTAGAAAAAAAAAAAACACAAACACAAAAACACTGAATTTTCAGTGCTGTTTTACTGAAACAAATCTTCGGACCCCCAGCAATAAACATAGTCACTCATTAGTAGGAATCCCAATGGGTATTGTGGAGTCTGACTACTCATCCTTTTGAGATGTAAATATGAAAATTGCTTTTTGAAGAACTAAAATGTGAAAGCAGTTAAAGTTCAGGATTCAATTTTTTCCTCATCTTTTGAGTGATAAATGCATTTACATTTTAATTTTCAGTGTTTTCAATTTTCATCAGTGAAAGGCTGTATTTCTGGATGAAAAGCACAATGATAAAATGTTCTCCAGTCCATAATTTTCTTGTAATTCACAGAAATGATCTGAGGGCATATAGCTCACTACTGTATATATTATAGAGTTCAGTGTGGAGAACTCAATTGTTAGGGCTGCGATTTCAAACATATGTATATTAATGAACTGGTTTGGGCTTCATTAGAAATTCCTATGGAGTTTTTCTTGCTGACATGGAATCATCTCCACTATAATCTTACAAATCTCCAAAGATTGTCAGAACTGTGCATGTTTTTTCATTTAGTCGATCGATATATATGTGTCAATGCCAATTACCCTACAGAAATCCATGTAATAGCCTCATTTTTTTCAAGGCCATATGGCATCATAGATTATGAAAGGAACAGAACAATGCAACACGCTATGTCTTACATTATTTGGCAAAGCATTGTGGCATTATTTATAAGAGGAACTTACTATACATCTTTTTCTGCTTTTATTACAAGCAGTTCCCTTCCCACACTTGAAAGGATAAAGCAGAGATTTCTAATGTAAAAAAAAAAAATAAAAAAAGCCTAAACAAACACTGGACGCATTATTGGTCTTTACACACTCCTACTCACGTTAATCACTCTGGATGCTAGAAGGAAACTGAAGAAAAAAATATAACTTGACAAACAAAAAACAGCATCTACAGCTAACAACTGCAACACAGAACCTATTATAATATGTGAGACTGGTGTGCAGGACTACAAAATCATACAGATTCTATTCTCAAAAGTAAAAAAAAAAAAAAAACCAACTTGCTACATCAATAAATAAGATCAGTTGAGAAACAAGAGCACAAGGCAAAACATGTAGGAAGTGATGGGAACTGTTGAATCACGGCCTGAACCACTGATTGATCACCTGAGGTGAGCACCAAGTCAGCCACAGAGGCACAGGTGAAGGTGATATACCTGTGTGATTGGAAGGGGTGGAGCCTGGCTCCACCTCTCCCTAACCCATTTAAGGGCTGACCACCACTAGGGATGGATTTTTTCTTAGAGATCTGTTCTGCATGGAGTCAATGGCAAGCCTCTGTCATCATAAAGGTGAGCTACTCTCTTTTGCTAGTTATCTGTTTACCATCTACATAAACCTACTAAAAATATACCATCTTCTATACTATTTTCACTGAGTATCATTCTTGGGGGTTATTTACCCTACATGAGGTCAACAAATTTCTGGTAGCTAAAGCTCAGAAGTGAAGCTGAAAAACACCACAGAGGGGAGAATGCATTCAGCGCACTGCCAAAGAGCAGAGACAGGCTGCAAGCAATAGCTAGCCTCCTTGGGTGAGCCTGCAATTCTGTCTCAGCACAATAGGTCCTGCAGCTGGGAGGTGTTTCTCTGCCTTTGCTAGGAAAGAGCCCAGAGCTTCTTTGGAGGTGCTCTCTGGGGAAACGGTACTCTTCTTTATTGCAGTTAATACATTTTTCTGCTTGTAGCTGGCACCATGCTCTACTCCCATACACTCCTCTTTCACTCTCTAAAGCTTCACTTTCAAAGAATTGTAGAATCAAGGTTAGAAAGACCAGTAAGACCATCTGGTCCAGCCATAAACCCATAAACCATAAACATAGTCTTCCTGCCTAGGTGGACTGAAGCTCCCACTGGCACTCTTTGCACCTGATTCATTTATGTCTTCTGATTGGTTTTCGTTCTTCAGGCTTGGCCATCCATCTTTCCAGGAGGCTATCAGGTTCCTTCATCTTGTCTCAGGGCAAGAGACAGGACTGTGAAAGCTATCACTCCAACCCTCCGCTTAAGGACTTATCTGCATCTACATTTACCCATAAAGGGAAGAGATAATCTCTTCCACAGCAGGAGACCAAAACCCTGGCCTTCTCAATGCAGTGAGTAGAGAGCAGGCTGCTTTTGTAGAATATCATAGAATGGTTTTGGTTGGAAGGAGCCTCTAAGATCATCTAGTTCCAAACTTCTGCTGTAGGTAGGGACACATCCCTCTAGACCAAGTTGCTTGAAGCCCCATCCAGCCTGGCCTTGAATCCTTCCAGGGAGTGGGCATTCACAACCATCCTGGGCAACCTGTTCCAGCCTCTCACTACCCTCACAGAAAATAATTTCTTCCTAATATCTAGTCTAAATCTACCCCCTTCAGATTAAAGCCATTTCCCCTCATTCTGTCACTAAATATGTGTTGCTAATATGTCTGAGAATATGCACAAGGAAGAGGAAAGGTCTTTTAAACTAGAAGTTAGAGTAGGCTTTGTCCCAGTTGCTGTAAATGATGCATGAACCACATCACAATGGAAACAGACAAAGTTGGTCTGGGTGTCTAACTCTTTTTTATGAGAAAAGTAAAGAGCAAAATTCTTCAACATGATGTTTGCTGAAGTCAGGAGCGCCACCATTGGTGCAACCAATGTAGTTTTAGTTGTGAATGCCATATGAACTGTACTTTGAAAATTGAAAGAAAGCATATTTACTTCTACAATGATCATTCCTTGTTATATTTTCATAGCTACGCATATTATTCTAAATTTGATATGTGTATTTATTGACTAAGTGATGTTATCACTATCTTTATTCTAAAAAATCATCTACTGAAGCAGTCTTGAAATCCAAGTACTGTAATAAAACACATTGCACTTGCTCCCTCAGAGGATCATGTCCTTCACATTTCTGGAAACTTAGTCAAGATTGTTGTGTTTACTCATCCTAAATTTATTTGACCTTAATCCATGCTTGATGATGCACTGAGAAAGCCAGCAGGGACACAGCAGACAAAAAAGGAGATGCGCCTGTGACAGGGAGCAGTTTATTCTAATGATTACTTATAAACCCCTTCAGTTCCCCAAGATGTGCTTTAGTGCTTGATTATAGCTTTTTTTCAGTGTTTTAAAAGCTGTTCCTAATAATATGGCAGATTTCTCTGGCTGTTAGAATTGTTTAAGCTTCCAATTAATTTTGTGCAAGTTATGATGCTAAAAGGAGTCACTTGCCCCTAGTCACAGCCTGTAACCAAGAACAGGGAACATCAACACTGAGCACCTACCCCTCATAAAAGGCCCCTTGAGATTCTTACTGAGTTAAAGCTCCCTTTGAATTCCCCAGATGGTTTTTTCCCCCAAGTTAAGGCTGCATGACTTGACTGTGAGTTTGTAAGTGCCAAGGAGCTGAACTGGGTTTTACTGCTCCATTACTCATGTGTCTCTGTTTTTCCCCAAACTCTTTATATACTGCCGCAACTCCTCTGCACCTTGCAAGAGATGGATGAGCCAAGAAACACCTCTTTAGCAATAACTGTAGTACTCACCAAGTGCCAAGTCATCTATTTTACGTAGGATACAAGCAGTAGCTCTGTGTGCTAGACTGTGGGCCAACCATCCTGTAAATAAATTCTTGTCTTTTCAAGCTGACCCTCTGCACACATTTAAACACTTCATTCTGTGGGCCTGGGCTGCACTGTGATGCATGGCGCCTGGAGCCAGGTAATGCAGCCCAGCAGGACAGCAGAACCTGCAAGTAGCTCCTCCTAGAGAACAGCACTGCTGGAGAGCAGAAACCTCCCTTGCCGAAAAGAAAACATGGAGTTTTTCTGCAAAAGCCTGAAAACATCCCAGTGAGGAGGGGAAATTACTTTTCAAGGGGATAAATGCTGGGGGTTTTTTATGCTAAATTCTAAATATGTATAAATTTATAGAATAATAGAATCATTAAGATCATCTAGTCCAATCATAACCCAACACCACCATGCCTACCAAACCAGGTCTCTCACTGCCCCATCTCCATGTTTCTTGAAGGCCTCCAGGGTCAACAACTTTATCACTGCCCTGAGCAGCCTTTTCCGATGCTTCAGTGTTCTTTCAGAGAAGAAATTTCTCCTAATATCCAGCTTGAACCTTCCCTGGCATAACTTAAAGCCATCCTCTCTTATCCTATCACTGTAACCTCTAAGAAAAGGCCAACTCTCACCTCACCACAATCTCTTTTCAGACAGATGTAGACAGCAATATGGTCTTTCCTGAGCCTTCACCAGATTAAAGAATCCCAGTTCTGATAGCCATTCTTCATAAGACTGTGCCTCAGACCCTTCATCAGCTTTTTTGCCCTTCTTTGGATGTGCTCTAGGGCCTCAATTTCTTACTTATAGTGTTCCCCTACAGGCCTTGCAGTGACCTTTCTCCAGGATAGGTTTTCCCTCACTTTAGTACAGCTGTACCCCAGCAAGCTGCAGGAATGGATTTACAGCACAGAGTACAGCCAGATAACTGCAAAGCTGCCTGGCTTGAGCAGGACAGGAGTGCATGGATGAAAGTCAGCTCTCTGCAGCATCAAATATCCCCACTTCCTATTTAAATACAGGCACAGAATATTCTCACTCAACCCCTAACCTGTGCAGTGCACCTCTGCTGGGCACGCCTGCCCTCACTTCCAGTACCGTGCCCTGATTTATCCCAGGTACAAAGTGGGGAAAAAATACTCAGAGTGGGCTTTGGTTTTCTTAGGCTATAGCTCCTGGATTGGGTGGGATTTCTGCTTGCAGCTGAGCTGACTTTCGCAGCAAATACCATAGATTAAGCTCTGTGCTCTGAGCAGGGATTTCTCATTTCATACATCATTTATAACGTTCTGCAGTGATTCCATAAAGTCAGTATCTCTCTGTAACACAAAGATGAGAAGGATGGAAAATATAGCTGAAAAAGTGACAAACCTGCAAATTGCATTTATGTAGAATTCTGGTGCCACAAAGCTTCTACAGCAATTTTATGGAAACCTAGCAAATTCAGTATAAATAAATTTGCAGTTTAGGAAAGTTATGCATTTATGGATTT
Source organism: Cyrtonyx montezumae (assembly GCF_038088225.1). Lineage (NCBI taxonomy): Eukaryota > Metazoa > Chordata > Aves > Galliformes > Odontophoridae > Cyrtonyx > Cyrtonyx montezumae. Next base: position 55,181,478 of record NW_027071936.1, read on the forward strand.
CAGCACAGTGCCATATTACAGCTTAGCAAAGATGCTAAATGTCTCTCACACTAAATGGAAATTAAATCTGCTCTTCTATTTTGTCAGATCAGGTCGTTGCCTATGATGTGCTGGGCACAGATTCCAGCACTCTTCCCTCACAGAAGTTGCAGTAGCAGTGAAAAATCACACAAACAAAACCCACTTTTGCAAAGGTTGCAAACACTGAGTACATCAGATTGCTCTATAACTGGCAAGCAGTGCCTTTTTTCATTTTCTGTTTCTCTGCAATTCTCCATCAATCACAGCGAAGCATACTGAGCTTTCTCTGGAAGAACCCCAGCACGTTTTGGTGACATCCTGGTTCCAGAGAAGTGAAATCCCACAGGTTTTATTAGAGACACAAACTCACTTTGTACTTGTTTTTATAGTGAGAGCCAGTTGCCAAAATGGTCCTGATCCTGCTTTAAATCAGGATTTACTATGATCTAAATTAATGAAGTCAGATCTCTGTAAATGAGAGGAGAACTGGGGCAATCCCCTGTGAATTCCTAGACACCAAATAGGAGATGAAGAAGTGAAAGATTCTCTTACCAGACTTCAATTTCTAATGGGCAAATGTTTACAAAGAAGCATCCTATTGTTCCTGTCACCCATAATAATAGCCATAAACATGAGTATATTTAACTGAATTTTAAGTCAATAGGAAATCAGTAGTATGTGCACACTGACAAATACACACATATGAAAAAATAAAATTGAATTCAAGCTGAAATGCTTTTCATTACAGTATCGTATGTTGCCATCAGATAAAGAAAAAAAAAATATATTCTCTGTCTAGCTCTTCCAAGGGAAATAATACCATAGGTTTAAGAACACACATTGGCTTCCTTCCTGATAGGATTTAAAATGTTCTTTTCCAACATAAGTGCAAAACCAAACATTAAGGTTGAAAATCCAGCACACCAGTCACGCACATTCAAACCTGATGTGAAAAACCTGGACCTGCTGAAGCCAGTGGCACAACTCCACTGACTTCACTGCTGCCAAGATTCCACCCAGTGTTCCTAAGAGAACATTGAACTGGCCACATCTTGTGCCTCACTTAATGGACTACAGAAAAATACACGATTTGTTAAGATCTGCATTCAACAAAGAAATCAGTTGAATTGTGGGAAGTTTTAAAATGAATCTAACTATAGGACCATGAAGGTACCATTCAGAATCTTATTTTTTATGCTGCCTGATTTCTTGCTTTCCAAAGAAGTGCTCCAGTAAGGAAATTTGAACTCCATTTCCCACTGTTCCTTTGCTGCAACAGTACAGATATTACCTAATATAGGAGTTCTATCAGACGCTTCCTTAGAAGAATGAATGAATACATGTAAAGCCTTCAAAAAAAGAAGATATTTAGGTACAAACTGTGCAGAGACAATGAGTAAATGATTTAGTTACTATTTTCTTGCAAACAAAATCAGTACATATTTTTAACCCAATTGCAAGTTCACTGTAAAATTCTGATCCAAATTTTTCTGCTACCTATGTGAAATTGTTTGGATGTTCTAACATCTCAATGAAGATGCTTTCTGAGCTTTTTAACAAAAAAAAAATAATAATTGCTTTCATCAAAACTGCAATTCTTTAATATCCAAAACAAACACTGTGATAAAATATCTGCTTCTCTAGGTCACAGTCCACTGTAAGAATGAAACCGCTAGGGTTAATATTAATATTTTCTCTAAGTAGAGCAGATCAACTAGTCTCAAGCTTTGCTTCATCTTAGATACTTTTATAGGGCAGAATTCTATTATCTGTTACACAGTTGCTACACCTCTAATAATGTTCTGATTTTCTTGTCACTTAAAAATGTTTGGTGGAAGCAGACAAACACATAAGTTCATAAGTTCATAAGTTCATAAGGTTGGAAAGGACCTATAAGATCATCTAGTCCAACCATCCTCCTATCACTATCTCTACCCAACTACTAAATTAAGTCCTTTAGCACCTCATCTAAACGCTTCTTGAACAGCGCTAGGGATGGTGCCTCAACCACCTCCCTAGGCAGGCCATTCCAGTGCCTGACCACTCTTTCAGAAAAGAAATGCTTCCTGAGGTCTAATCTAAATCTTCCCTGGCGCAACTTGTGGCCATTCCCTCTTGTCCTGTCATTACTTATCAGGGAGAAGAGGCCTACCCCCTCCTCACCACAACCCCCCTTCAGGAAGTGGTAGAGTGCAATAAGGTCTCCTCTGAGCCTCCTCTTCTCCAGACTAAACAATCCCAGCTCCCTCAGCCGCTCCTCATAAGACTTGTGCTCCAGGCCCCTCACCAGTTTTGTTGCCCTTCTCTGAACACGCTCCAGGGCCTCAATGTCCTTCTTGTAGTGAGGGGCCCAAAACTGAACACAGTACTCGAGGTGCGGCCGTACCAGAGCTGAGTACAGGGGGATGATCACCTCCCTGCTCCTGCTGGCTACACTATTTCTAATACAGGCCAGGATGCTGTTGGCCTTCTTAGCCACCTGGGCACACTGCCGGCTCATGTTGAGCCGAGCATCAACCAACACCCCCAGGTCCTTTTCCTCTCTACATTCTTCAAGCCATTCTGCCCCAAGCCTATAGCATTGCATGGGGTTATTGTGGCCAAAGTGCAGGACCCGGCACTTGGTCTTATTGAACCTCATCCCATTTTGCTCAGCCCAGCTGTTCAGCCTATCCAAATCCCTCTGAAGGGCCTCCCTACCCTCAGGCAGTTTGACACATCCTCCCAGCTTTGTGTCATCTGCAAACTTACTGAGGGTACACTCAATTCCCTCATCCAGGTCATCAATAAAGATATTAAACAAGATGGGCCCCAAAACTGACCCTTGGGGGACACCACTCGTTACAGGACGCCAGCTGGACTTAACTCCATTAACCACTACCCTCTGGGCACGGCCCTCCAGCCAGTTCTCCACCCAGAGAAGAGTGAACCTGTCCACACCACGGGCTGCCAGTTTCCTTAGGAGAATACTGTGGGAGACCGTGTCAAAGGCCTTGCTGAAGTCCAGGTAGACTACATCAACAGCCTTTCCCTCATCTACCTGTCTGGTCACCCAGTCATAGAAGGAGATGAGGTTGGACAAGCACGACCTGCCCCTGGTGAACCCGTGCTGGCTGGGTCTGATCCCTTTATTGCCATGCACGTGTCGTGTGATCTCCCTCAATAACATCTGTTCCATAACTTTCCCTGATACCGAGGTCAGGCTGACAGGCCTGTAGTTCCCCGGGTCTTCCTTACGGCCTTTCTTGAAGATGGGAGTCACATCGGCAAGCCTCCAATCTTGTGGGACCTCTCCAGATAACCAGGAATGCTGATAGATGGCAGAAAGTGGCTCGGCAATCACCTCTGCTAGCTCCCTCAGCACCCTTGGGTGGATCCCATCTGGCCCCATGGACTTGTGGGAGTTCAGATGGAGGAGAAGATCTCTGACCGTCTCTGCTTGAATCACAGGGGGTGCATTATGCACCCCGTCCCAGACTTCCAGGTCAGGGCAAGTACCATTTGGATAACTGTCCTGTCTATTAAAGACAGATGTGAAGAAGGCGTTGAGAACCTCAGCCTTTTCCTTATCATCTGTGGTTATATTGCCTGCCTCGTTGAGTAAAGGAGGGAAATTTTCCTTAGTTTTTCTCCTGCTGTTAATATATTTGTAAAAGGGTTTCCTGTTCTCCTTTACAGCAGTAGCCAGCCTAATTTCAAGCTGGGCTTTAGCATTTCTAATTTTCTGCCTGCAGATCTTGGCCAGTTCTCTGTAGTCACCCCAAGTAGCCTGACCCATCTTCCAGAGGACATAGACTCTCCTTTTCTCTCGGAGTCTCAACAAAAGATCCCGGTTCATCCACACTGGTCTTTTGCTCCTCCGGCTTGACTTACAGGACTCCGGGACTGCCTGCTCCTGTGCCTTTAAGATTTCCATCTTGAAGAGCATCCAGGCCTCCTGGACCCCTTTACCCTTCAGGAGCAAGTCCCAAGGGACCCTTGCATCTTCTAATTTGCTATGTATGACTTCTAATTTGCTACATCTTCTAATTTGCTATGTATGACTACATATGTTCGACTTCCATTAATAAGGGGGACACTCAGTTGTTATGCCCCACTGGGGTGGCCCCACTTTCCTACAGCCCTTCAAGAAAGATGACACTATCATCCTTTCTGTTATCAGTGGTGGGAGAAAGCAGCTGAACCACAACACAGATCTTCAGATTATCCCTTGGGTACCTACCTGAGGCCCCATCCCATAACCTGCATGCATCCCCAGGGCTGCTGATGAACACTAGTGCCCAGGAGGAGCCAGAATCAGGAGCCAACTGCCTAGGCCCTCCTGCACTTCTGAGGATCTCTCTCCAAGAAGGTAGCAGAGAAGCCCTCATGGCATAGGACAAGACTCCTTTGAGCTGGCCTCAGGCATCATTGCTGTTCCATGCTGAAGAAGGGGTAGTTCTGGATGAGCTCCCACAGGAGTGGACCAGCCATAAGCACCAATGCACAGTGCACAAGCAGATGAACATGGGGCACAACAGCCGTCTGGTGATATAGGAACTCCTTTCTGCCCCCCCCCCAGCATGACTGTCAGGTAGAGCCTGAGTCTGCAGAAACAATGCACAAAGCAACCACTGGGAAGGACTTTAACTTCTGAGAGCAAATACTTGCCAACCCTACCCAGCCCCAACCAGAATATTTCCAGGCAAAAAGCTACTGAATGTGAATAAACTCTGACCACTGCAGGCAACTGTCAGAAACTCTAAGTAATGAGATTTGGTTATAGGCATTTCTTAATGTAGAACAGCAGTAGCAATGAATACGCTGGGACAATGATGAGTTTTTTATTCTCTTTCTATGGAAGAAAATAAATGGTGATCTTCATATATTCACTGACTTCAAAGCCAAGAAAACATAATCATAACCACCCAGCATAACCCCTCACACAAGCTAGTTGTATAACTTCTTCTGAGTGCTTGATTAAATATTCTCCTAAAAGATGTGCTTTACTTTTGCCATAAACACATCAAGAGATGCTGCATTTACCACATTCCTTGATAAATTATTCCTTTTCTCCCTGCTAAGAAACTGCATCTTCTTTCAGGATTCATTTTATCTAACTTCAATTTGCAGCCATCTTGTTATGACTTTCTCAGCAAGATTGAAAAATCCCCAGCCAGGCTCTTGCAAAAGAGCTGAGTGGCATTTTGTTATGCATTAAGCACCCCTACTCCAAGCCATAGCTCAGCCTTTCCTTTGATAAGGAACTCAATCTGCTCGCAGCTCCTCACATCATGATGCTCCACATCTGTGCCACAGCATCTCGTTTGCAGCCCTCTTTGCTTCACACCCCTCCCAGTCCAGCTCACTAAATATTATTTCTGTTTTGTCTAGCATGCACTCTTCCTTTGTGCTGAAGTTCTCCCAAATGCACTATCAGGATAATTTCTCAAGCAGAAGTCTCAGAGAAACTCAGCTGTTAGCTGCTGAAATATGATCTTCTGCTGCGTCTTCTCTGCCCTCGGAAATGGCATTACAGTAATAAACTTTTACAGCAATTTCAGTACCAAGGCCGATTTTAAACAGCATCAACTTGTTTTAAATCTTACTGATGAATATGCTGTTCACTGAATCTCCCCTTGAGGTATCATGGGAAGTGCAGACCATCACCATAATTACTGAGATTCCCATTCCTCTCCTCTCTCTGTTACCTCTCCAAGGCATGACAACTCACCAGCAAAGGGAAGAAACGTTTCTCCATGGGCTGAGCAGGTACTGCCACCCTTCCTCACCCACTTCCCTCCACCTTACCTGGCCCCAAATACTTAATGAGATGGCTCACTATGAAATTTCTTTTGTCTATGATTTTTTTGTTTGTTTATTTTGGTGGTGAAAAGAGAATACAGTTTATTAGCTGTGGGTTTCTCTCAGTCTTACTAGTAGAAGCCAACATTTTACTGACAAAAGGAAATTTATAAACAGCCAATTTCTAAATGAAACAGATGGCTTATTAAAAATGAGCAGTCATTTCTTTGGCACACCACAACAGTTTAAACTTTTTGTATTATAATATTGCTGGCTTTGTGTACGTTCCGAGTAAGAAGAGTGACAGTTATCATAGAGCCACCATGTTAAGGAACAAAGAAAAAAAAGTGTTGTGTTTTGTTACAAATTACAAAGATCCTATCACCCTCCCACAGTGTGTAGCAGAATGAAGCAAAAATTCAATCCTGCATTGAGTTCACAAACAAAATACTGCTATACGTTTCCAAAACTGACCCAGACCTTACAGACAGGAAAATAGTGGTCCTGGACATCTGCAGTGCCTTCTGCAGCCTAGCCTCTTCTTCAGCCAACTGGGAATGAAATCCTCCTCCAGGACCTGGATAAACTAAACCAGCCTGAGACAGAGAGACTTTTTTTTCTTCTGTGTTAGAAAGCAAATTAAATCCTCAGTAATTCAGACAGCCCAAATGTGCAGCCTAAACAAGCAATCGTGTATGAGACAGTTTTAATTCCATAATTGGAAAATCTTAGAATCGTAGAATCATTAAAGTTGGAAAAGGCCACTAAGATCACCCAGTCCAACCATCAGCCCACCAATACCATGTCCAATAACCATGTACAAAGTGCCACATCATCACAGTTCTCAAACACCTCCAAGGTCAGTGACCACCATCTCCTTGGTCAGCCTGTGTTAATGCTTTATCACTCTTTTGAAGATTTTTTTCCTAATATCCAACCTGAAATGAATAGGGATATATTATCTTTCAGTGCTGAACAAAAATCTGGAGGACTTCCTTTCACTTTTCATACCAAAATGCTCCAAGGAAAGCCTTTCTTCCTCTCCTCACTAATACGTATACTTGTATATAAAAACTATTAGAATGCTGTAGGTGTATTAGAATATAATTTCTAAATGTTTGGGGGATTTGGTTTCTCTCCATTTATCGCAACATCGCAGTAATGGAAATAGCACTCTAATCTGAATCAAAAGTTTGCAAGACCGGTATTTCCTATGAGATTAAAACAAATCAGAAGATAACAAGCTTGCCCACTACTCATCCAAATACAACAGCTGTTATTCTGAACAAAACTCCTGAGCTAAATCTGGAAACTTGTGAGATTTCCTTTTCTTCATCAGTGCACAGTGTGAAACAAAGTTTTTTGAATATATTTGTTTGAAAGTGACGCCTAGAGAATACTAATACATGTGTATCTAGATTAAAGGTATGATAATTCATCAGCTGTAATCACTGAATCTTCACAGCTACAAAGCAAGGAAGCATTAACCTCTAGAATTACTTTGGCAAAAAGGTGGTCATTTCAAAAACTATGCGTATGCCTGTGATCTAGCAGTGTTTTATGGACAAGGATTTGCATTTTGTTGATTATTTAGCATGAGCAGCTTCCAGATTCTTTAATCAGCAACTCACCATGGCAGAGAAAAAGATATCACCGGAGTCACAAATACCTTTCTGAAATGGATAGCATTCTAATCTTCCCAAGTTGTTCCACATCATACTTTTCTAGAACTATGTTGCTGACACCATCATGAGATATTGGCGTATTAAGCAAAGTCTGAGGACTTCAAAGGATTTCCAAAGAAAGAAACCCCAGGACTTTCTACAAATGGGTCTCTGCCTGGATGCTACGTGTAATGAATTTGCAGTAATTTCATTTAGAGAGCAGCAGAGAAAAAGGTCACTTCAAACATGGGAAATTAGGAGATGTGATTCTATGAGAAACTGTGTTGAAAGGATTGATTTCTTCAAAAAGTAAAATAAAAGAACAGCTAAAAATATTAATCTTGTTCCTCCGATGTTTGATAAAACAGAGCACATGAAAGGAGCAGCCAGCCTGCAGCAGACACCCTGCCACATCCAGCCTGTGATTCAACCAGACAAAGAGAATGCATACACACAGGCTGCTTTTTTCTCCAGCTATTGCCTCCCTTCTAGACGACGTTTCAGGCTGGTAAATGCTGCAGCTCTCCAGTGCCATACTGAAGGCAGTACCCTGGGATCCCATCGCTGGAGACTGTGTCAAAAGAGGTGAAGAGGCTATGGCATTGCCTTGCCATGTTTTCCTGCAGAACAGAGTGAGAAAACAGCATAGCAAGAGTTCCCAACACATCACACATGCAGGGACTTGATTTTTCGAAGTGTATTTAGCCAGCAGAATGGCAGCTGAGGGTATTTATAAAATCCACACTTTACTAGATCATCCCTTTTAATCAATAGCAGTTTCAGATGCTGATTTCAGGCTGCACATCCTCAGTAACCGGCCTCTCCTGTGATAAAACATCACATTTTCTATCTATTAGCTACATTCTACCCTCAAAGGTTGTCATTTGTGCACTGAACATAGTGGACATTTATCCACAGTAATAGCTATTGATATTTTTGTCTTAAAATATTAGCAAAGTAGCAAGCATCTAATTGTTGTACTTGGTCTAAAAGCAGAAATAATATCCCATCTTAGCTGAATTAGACCCCAGGCAGTGACAAAGCCAAGAGGGTCTGTGTGCGTGACAGTGCACTTGATTTATTGCCTCCGACTGTACACAGTAAAAGGCAGTGTCAGAACTTATTTTCAGGTGACAAAACACATAAAAAGGTTATTACAAGGACTCCAACAAGCTTCTACATGCCTGATGGGGAAGAAGATAGCACTGTGAGGTGTTGCAGAGGAAAGAAGCAGAAACACAGAAGATGGAGAATTACTGCCCACCAAGGAGCTATCCCAGCATGCAGCTGAGGGGCACAACACCCAGAGCTATACATACCGAAAACACAGATTCTCAAAGCTTTTATCTCATCCTGAGGCATTTAAGCAGCCAAGAACAAAGTCCCCAAGGCACTCAATATTTCACTTCTAGGCAAAAAAAGACTGTGCTCTGAGATGAAGGGCTCAGCACCAAGCTGCCACCAAATTTTCATTTCTGTCCCCACCATAAGCTTGACAAGGTCACACACCCTGACAGCACGTACCCTGAGCAGTGTCCCACACACCAATAAGATCATTCACATGGGCTGTCACAGAGAACATGCTCAGGGAAGGACTCCCAATATCCCATTCTGGGATCCTCAGAGGAAAGCCACTGGCAATAAAAGCCAATGGCAAAATCTCAGGAGGGTCACAAGCTTCACATTAGTCTCTTTTACTCTCTTAGTGGGCCACTAAAAAAACAATTTTTCAGTCAGGGCAGGTTTCACCTTGCCTAATTTCAGCTGCCTGAAGGTTAGGTGCCTGCTCAAGGGGATGCTGTCAACACAAGGAAAGAGATGCCCACAGGGGACTATTTATCCCATGCAGGCAGGATCAGACCATTCACTGTCTCCTTCTCTACTGCAGGACATATTCTTCTCCTGCTAAGCTGGGGTATGCTGTACTGCAGGACAACCCCCAAGAAAGGCTGGGGCTCCTGGGGCTCTGTTCCACCCCAGATCTTCCTGTAGGAGTGGCCAAAGCATGCAGAGGGACAGCAGAAGTCCAGTTTTTCCATAAGGGGAAATTCAGGTTTGATACTTGGAAAAATTTCTTCTCAGAAAGAGTGGTGAGGCATTGGAACAGCCTGTCTAGGGAGGTGGTGGAGTCCTTTTCCTTGGAGGTGGTCAAGAAACAAGGAGATGTGGCACTCAGGGAAGTGGTTAGTGGGAGTGATGGGGATGGGTTGGCATTTGGACTAGGTGATCACTGTGGTCTTTTCCAACCTTAATGATCCTATGGCTCTATGTTGTGATATAAATACAGCCTGGATAAATAGCTTAGGTGATAACCCTTTAAGCAAGATCCTAAGGAGAGACAAACTCAGAATGTAATGATACCCAATTTGATGATACTTTTAATGACAATTATGAAACAACACCTTTAAGTATCACCTGAATAAATTTTGAACTCATCTTTCCCTAACTTCCAGTCTGGACTCATGCTAATAGAATGTATATATTAATGGATGATTACATGAGCCATTATTTTTAATTTAGGATATTTCACCAACTTCTTCACAAATACAGAGCTTGAAATAACTTTGTTGCAAAGGAAAGAAAAGTAGTGATATATTGGAAAGCATAGAAGTACTGCTACTACAGTGTAGCAGAAGTGCCAAGTCATGGCTTGAACCAGTGAATGAACACATGGTGGGAAGGCATGGCCAAGCCAGGAGAGATCAGGTGCATGCAATGAACCTCAGTGACCGGAAGGGGTGGAGCCAGGATACACCCCTTCCCAGACCTTATTTAAGTGTTGGCAGGGAAAACAATGCTATTTGGCTGGATATCTCTATGTACCTGAGGTCTTCTAAAGGTAAGGAGCTTCTTTCCTTTGTTTTTGTGCCTACAACTCTTGTATTTGGGCAAGTCCTCGCTTGCTGCAGCCTGAGACTTTGCTACTCTGCTGTTATTGCTGCAATTTCCATCATGTTACATACAGTAAAGATTTTCTAGGTTTCAAGATTCTCAGCATATTTCTCATTGCAACTTATTTATCAACATATTTCTCATTGCAACTTATTTATCTATTTTTATTTAAAGTTCTAATTCTTATTCATCACGTAGAAAGCTTAACACAGTGAAGGAAGCTGTTTGTGTGTAGTTTTGTCCAAAAAATTAGGCAAAATCAGAGGAAAAAAATAAGAGTTTCTTTCCCATTCTGTTTTACTCTCTTTTAAGACTTCGGTATTAAATGGTGTTACTTTTCAGAAATGCTGCATTAAACTATATTAGCACTAGAATCAAGCACATACTGCCTTCAGGTATGTTCTGTGAATATGGTAGCATTTAATATTACAGTGTTGGGGTACATTTCATAGTGTTTTGTTTGCCAGTATCAAGTCTTTAACAGTATTCTATCCTAATACTTGAGGGATTCTACATAAAACAATTGTTGTTTTGCATATCTTCATTGTGTACTATGAAGAGCTTTTACTGTTTGCACAGTCATCTCAAGTTATTTATGTGGTTAGGCATGGAGCTATCTGCAAGATGAAAGGTAGGTGGGAGAGGAGACGTACACAATCAAAAAGCATCTATTCATTTGTAAATGCTTGCTAAAGAGAGTTCTTCAATGGAAATAACTACTCAGTTGTTAAACAGAAGTTTAATTAATGTGTTTTGTTCTAAAAACATATTAAAAATAATAATGGGATTGTCTGACATACCACAAACAATGAAATATGGGCTGAGAACCAACTATTCTAAGCAAATAAAAAATGTTTCCCCAGAGCTGCCTTCTGTAATGCCAGTTTAGCTAACCAATTCACCTTAGTAAAGAGAGCTGGGACCTTTTTAGCCACTTAGAGAACAGAAATACTTGTTCAGCTCTGTCATTCAGTTCCTTTAGAAGGTACAGAGCTGTCAATGAGCTCCTGGTCTCTGGAAACCTCCATGTACATATTGCTAAAATAGCTCAATGGCCTTTTGCCTAACTTTTTTTTCTTTGCTTGATATAAACTCCTAAAGGAATTAGCCAAGCAAATGGGTGAACTTCTTCTGTTCTATTACTACCAAAGTTTTCCTCTTGAGGAAAGCTGGGAAGTAGTAGGAGGCTCTTCCCCCTTATTCCTATCCTCTCCTTCATTGTGTGGAGGCTGGATAAAACCTTTGTGAACCTTTTCCCCAAGCCATACCCATTTCAGAGTTGTCTGTCTGGCAGCACTTTTTCTGAATGTGTGGTCTCCTCCTCTCCAGAGATGCCTACTCCCCAACAAATAGGACTGCTATTGCTCTTGGCAGAAGAAGAGCAGTTTGAAAAAGTGCTTGGCCAATTTAGTCAGCATGGTAGTTGTGGCTTTTCCAGAGTAAGAGCAAACTTGTTGTACAAGCATTGAATCTACAGTGCCTACACAGATAGCTCAACAATATTTGGCTCTGCTCATTATATCCTTCATCTTCACTACTCTGAACATTATGCGCAAGTGCTACACATACCTGGATTGCAGTATTACATTCCTCAGCACATTGACAGATGTAAAATCTCTCTCTTGATATATCACTGAGTTATTTGGCACATATTTGTAGATCATTGCCTAGGAGAAAAGTAGAAGCCTTACTTAGAGTCACAGAATCATTAAGGTTGGAAAGACCACTAGGACCTTTTAAGTCTGAACATGAGCCCCTCACTGCCATTAAGCCATACCACTCAATGCAACATCTACCTTTTTCTTAAAGACCTCCAGGGATGGTTACTTCACTTCCTCCCTGGACAGACTGCTCCAATACTTCACTACTCTGAGAAGAAATTTTTCTTAGACTCAAACCTGAAACTCCCCTGGTGCAACATGAGGCTATGACCTCTAGTTCTATGGCGCTTAGCCCTTTAAATAATGTTGTCTATGAAATGGTTCTGGTAGGAAGGTAATTGGTTCTAGCACTTAGGGAAATAAGTAAAATAGCTATGTATGCTGCCTTTACAGCTCAAAGAGGATGTTTCCTCATCTGGTGAAGTAAACAGCATGGAGTCCTGCAGGCCTGCCCCTGAGCCGGAGCTGCTGTCAGTTAATCTCTTCGAACCTTTGTCTGGCAGATGCTGTGTGGGGGAAAAAAATAGAGTTGTGCCATCTACCTACAGCGTGTTCCATCGAGGGTTCACTGGAGCGGGGCTGATTTACTGTGTCTGGTCAGTGAAGGGAGCACCAAGTAAGGTGAGCCCTCACAGGCATGCAGGAAACAGGGCAGGCAGGAACCCAGTGAGGCAGATCGTTGTCAACAATAGACTCTAATGCAGAATGAAGTGGCAGAAACAGTACATTATGGATATTATCATCATTATCTCTTGCTACCTCTAATAGGTTTTTATACCATTTTGCTCATTTTTATAGCTTGCTGGCTCAGAACAGACATTCTTCGTAATTCACTGGAAGAAATGCTTGGTTTCAGCTCCTCTTGTTCTAAACACCCATTGAATGGATGAAATAGAGATGTGACTACTGGGGTAGAACAACCCTTTCTTGCATGGTTCAAACTAAGACATTTCTAAGGCATGATTTTCTTTTATACACAAAGGGACAGAAGATGCTTTCTTTTACATTTCTTTTGGGACATTTTTTTCCATTTATGTTGTTGGAAAAAAAAACTACAGGAAGGCACAAACTGCCCAAAGCCTGATCCTCATGAAGCTGCAAGGACAGATTCAGCAGCAGAAAATCTCAAAAGACTATGTAAAATAGTTACACAAGCCCCTGAATCAATATCTGTAGGATTTTCCCAGAAGAGAGCTGATAGTCTGCCTCTTGCAAACTGCCTCGGGAACTGGAACAGAACGATATCTCATTATGGAAATATTATAAATTGTTCTAGCATTTTTATCATCTGAAAATGAAACCTCTTCTATGCAGAGGCTCACAACAGGTTAGCAATCTGCATTATGATATAAACCCTACTGCAAATAGAAAATAATTCAGTTGATATAAGCAGTGCCCCAGGTTCCTGCGTGCTCTGCAGGGACACACAACTGAGAAAAGTGCATAGGGTGGGGGGAAGGCAGGAGGGCTCCAGCTGAGGATGCAGAAGAAACGTTGTGGGGGGAGATGAAGGGAAGGGAGCAACGGGGGATAGTGTCCTGGGCTGCATCGGAAGAGGTGTCGCCAGCAGGGGAAGGAGGTGACTGCAGTCACCAGTACACATTAATGGTCACCTGTAGTGTGGGACACTAATGGACACTGCTTGCTAAATAAAATGAAATTTAGCTATTGAGTGTCACAACAGAAAGTGGCAATTCCAGGTGTCACATCAGCTGCTGTTTCACATTGTTAAGTCCTTACTCACCTGCCCACACATTTGCCTGCCTACCCCACTCATACCGCTATTTTTCAGTATTCTGCTGTCCCTGATTTTATTACATTCAATAAGCATTTTTCAAAATGGTGAGTGTTTTGTCTGCTGTGGGAAGGGAACAAGACTCACTGGGGAATGCAGGAGAGTTTTCCACCTCACTTGCTCTGTATTCTTTTCTAGACCATCCATTATTCTCCTCGTATCTTTTCTTAGATTTTAAATTAAGTAAAGCCAATTCTTCACAATCTCTCTTCTTTAGAGATTTGTCAACGCTGTCTATTGCTCACATTGCCTTCACTCACCCCTTCCAGCCATGCTTCCTGCTGGGCTGGGCCATGCTTGCTCCAGCTGTTCCAGATGAGGTCCAAACAGAAGTGCCCAGGGTGAAGTGATGGATGGCAGCCATATACCATTTGCTCTCTCACTCAATCCCCTGAAGTGCTGTACACACAGACATGTGCATGTGTTCAGTGTAGGAGTTTATACATCATCTCTAAATGTTATGCCACTTAAACAAGTACAAAGACTTGTACTTGAGGAGAAGATAGTTGGCTTGGGATTATCCTCATTTCCTGTGGGTGTTAAGTCTAATCTTAGACAGGCTGTCAAGAAATCTCTGTTTCCAATACAGTCAAATGTAACCTTTATCTGTAAGAAGTTCTGTTATGCCAGAGACATCAAATCCTTGAGCTTGGCTTTTATCACAAAGCCTTAACTACACTATATGTATAAGTTGAATCCTAGCCCTTGGAGGTCTGGAAGTCCAAAATCCTGATTATTTTTTTTATTTGGTACTCAATAGGTTGGTTTGGAGAGGAAAGAAGCTATAGGCCATGTGGGTTTGTGCTGCTGTATCAGTACGCTTGGTTTTTATGCTTGCTGGAGCACCCAGAGTGCCAAGCCTTCCCATTAAGGTTTACAGGATGGTCACTACCTGCATGAAAATGGATTTTCAAGGAATGGGTTGATGGTCTGAGGCTGAGCTAGTGTCCTCAGGATAAAGGGAGGTGACAGAAAGTATTACATAATGCTTTGCTGCTCAGCAAGAGCTCGTTCAAAGTGTCTACTGTCTGCTGTTGGATGCGTGTATTATCTGTTGTCTAACCAGCCTTGATGGCTGCAAATATAAGTTAAATAAGGCAGAAAAGAGAACTGATCCTTCAGGGATTCACAAGAGTGCCATGGGGAAAACTGTCAGGTCCCACAAACACTCCTCAGGGCTTATGCAGTTGAATACCTCTCACAATACAGGCTCATACTTTGTTGCTTTTTAAGGAGGACCAAAAAGTATGCAGTTTGTTATTCTTCTTTGTGTCATTGCAATGGACCCTGCTCACTTCTCAAGAGATAACATGCTGTTACACAGTGCTGCACTCATTCTGGATTATGGTTAGGCTGTGGTTGGACTCAATGATCTTTAAGGTCTTTTCCAACCTGAGTGATTCTATGATTCTGTGGAGTGGCTGTATTTTAAAAAAAACCATCAGCACCGAGTAAGTAACAGATAATGCAGTTAAATACTGTTTTCTTCTCCAAGTTGTAGAAAAACTTGAATTGGTGAACATATACTGAGATAATCATTACTTTGAGATCTTTAATTTGAGAACTATGTGCATATATGAGAGGTTCTATGTCAGATTTGTATTTGTCTCTAGTATTATTTTTCCTGCATGCATTCATGTTTTGCAGAATGAGACAGGGAAGAGCCTCAGCTTTTCTCTTCAAGTTCTCACAAACAAAGTGGATGCAGAACGTGTGGTTTTGTCTGTTGAGACTGTTAGTAACAATGCATCAAGGCCACACAGCACTGGTAGTTTGCTCATGAGTACCATAGTCACAATAGAAGCATGTTTTTAGACTGGTAGTTTCTCACACCACTGGCTCTCTATTCTAAAACTAGGACTGAGTTCTCTTGAAAGCGATGTACATGAATAACTGCTAGACAATAGATCGCATAGGCTCAAAGTAATGGACCTGTCCCCACAGATTTCTTTCAAATGCCAGTAAATGCTCCAGTCTATGTTCATCATTCTTAGAGTTACTTCTGTAGTATTTTTTAAAAGTGAGAAAACCCATGAATGCTGCTTTTAAATCAATCAGCTCCAATTTTCAGCCTCAATAGTGGTAAAGTGTGATAGGTACAAGATGTTGCCAATCTAATTTCTTGATCACAGTTGACTGTCTCAGATAATACTGTGAGTAGTAGTAAGAAAACAAAGCTTTTCTATTTCATAATAATGCCATGGTACTTTAACGACAGTAAGAATTGTTTCTGAGAATCTTGCATTTAAAGCTGACTTCATACCGTTCCATCCAAAGATACATTTTTCACATTATAATTAACTAATCATGCATTCATTCAACATGAACTTTGCCTTCATGTGAAAAGATAAAATATTATACGGTTTAAAATAAAGGGTGGTACTGTAACCATGTATTTTAGTCTTGCTCACAATACTAGAATGCACACAGTCATGCTAGCTCTCAAAAGGAAGCACAAATTAAAAAATGTGTGTTATGAAATGCATTTCATGTGAATAGTTGTCAGAATAGCATGGTTTCGCCCCTTGAATAAACTAAACTCATTTAAATGAAACTACATATATTACAATGGAGAAAATATTAGCAGAGTATCAAATTCAGATTATTACCTGCTGTCCTAAAGAGACTGTCTAAAAATGAAGGCTTCCATTTTCTTGTTTTTCTATTTCAAACAACCATTCATTCTGTTCACTTTTAGAAATCATACGGTTTGAGAAAGCTGCACTGGGGTGGTGGGTATAGCTCACAGATGCCTATGGGTGAGCTAGCAATGCAGAGTTTTTAAATCAAGAGAGCAGATCTTAGGAGCAACACTGCGCATTACAACCTCTGCATTACAGTGCTGTGACTGCAGGGAGACTGCAGGGTGAGAGCATACCATAGGTGCAGCCCTGTTTACAAGCCCTTCACAAAACTTTCTCAGTACAAAATATGGTTAGATTGTAAGGAAAAAGAAAATATAGATTATCTGATACCATTATTAACAACGTTTCCAACAGCAGTGGGTTTTTCCAAGTGTTAGCAGACTCAGAAATCTGCAGTGCTTTTTACAGGTAAGGCAAATCAGCTGAGGCATCTGAGGTGTACAGCAGGTAGCTAGTCTGGGGGTTCATTCCCCCTTTCCCCCTACCCGTATCTGGGAAGGCCAAACATCAGTGCTTACTGTATTAGTCCCACTCTGGAAGCCTTTTTACACCAAAAGGAGGCACAACACTATCTATCCCTCTATGACCTTGAGTCCTGTTGTATGTGCTAGATAAGAACACAAAGGGTTAAACTACAGCACTTTCTGAAGCCTCAGGTGCTCAACTTGCTCAAGGGTGTTATGGGAGGAACTATCTCGCCAACGGCCATTTATGCCTTCCTCCTCATCTACTTACTGAAATGTTTTTCCCTGCTGCTAGAGGCAGTTAGGCATGATTTTCCATGCACCTGCTTTGGGGACTTGCACAGCTCTGCAGCCAGTCCAGCTGCACAGGGGGAAAGCTGTAAGAAACTTGGGTTGCGTTGTTTACATTTTTAAAGCATTCATTGTTGGAGTAGGTGAGATCAGATCTCATCTTAGGAGTGAATGAGACCAAACAATTGCTGATAAAAGGTAGGAGCAGAACAGACTTCCTTACAAAGAGGGAATGATAGAGACAGACACAGCTTTCTGAGGGGAAAAGATGTGCCGCATATGCAAAATTGGAAGATGCCTAGGGGAAAAGACAAAGTTGATATCAGTGTGAGTGGCATCTTGGGGAAAACCCCAGCTGACAGAAGGAGGCTGCATAGAGGGACAAGTGCTGGGAACTACTAGACAACTGACTGGCACATATGTGGTTTCTGGTGATTAAAATAAGCCATTTAAAAACAGACCTGCTTGAAAAGCAAAAAAAGTAAATGACATTATAGCGGATGGAACAGCTACCAGATGGTCCAGTTAGCAGCAGCTACTAGATTTTGTTTTTGTTTTTTTTAAATACACACATGTACTCACACGAGCAAACGCTCATGGGCCAAACCGGACTGTAAAAGCCATCTGGCGCCGCCTGCGCACGTTTACTACCCTGCAAAACCTCATTCTCTCTGACATTATTTGTGGTTAGAGGACTAATTCTAGTTTCAGCCAGGCAACTAGGCTGCAATCTGGAGCAGGAGAATTGGAGGGCAGGGAAACAAAGCAGAAAGCCATGCTTCCAAGAGGAAAATGAACTTTACATTCTCTGTTTCTAACATGAGCAATAGGACGGTAAAAAGAAAATTCCACTTGTTCTTTACTATAAATCAAAATGTGTAGAAGTCCCTACCACCATCTTTTATGCAAAGCAGAACTTCAAAATCCTTTCCCAGCTAGGATTTTTTTTTCTATTACCCACTACTTTCTTGTCTTCTCCAACACCTGTCCACCAGGACTTTGTAATGCTTAATGACTTTCTGTTCTACAGTCCTCATCTACTCCCGGTTCAATTCCACTTCCCTGCCCTAGTACTTTAAGAGGGATGTGAGCATCTCCTGATGTACCCTAAGAAAGAGACAGTATCTATCACCCCGCAAAAACAACATTTGATATGCCATCATGGAGCATTAATAAAACACACTCACATTACAACATCTAATGTACATCCTTTTCTTAAAGGGGATGCTTAATGATGTGCATTTCTAAAGGAGGTCCTTCTGTGTATTAATAGTCAAAATAGTAAAAAAAAAAAAAAAAATGCTGAGAACCTACATGTCACTGTACTAGAGAAAAATATCTTTGCCCTAGGATCTAATCTGGCTAGTGACTCCAAGAAACTCAGTGCTGTCAGAGCTCAGCTTCATAAGATAGACTCCTTAGCTCCAATACAGATTTGGGGTGTTTGGCATTGTTTTTTTTTTTTTTTTTTTTTTTTTTTTTTTTTTTTTTTTGAGTAATGAATTTTAAAAGGAAATGCAAGCAAACTACAAGCTTCAAATCTATGAGCAAGAATCAACAATCAGCAAAGAACTAGCTTCAATCAAATTATGTCTGCATGAAATGTTACATGCCTATGCCTTCATAGGCATGACCTGAAGATAGAAAAGCAGTGCTCCAGCACTGTTGCTCTACCAAAGCCCTCGCCCCAGATGGAAGCATAACGCATATGCAGAGCATGAAGTAATGCTTAGCCCAGTTTTACCTTGCACTCCCTGAGATTCACTGGCAAAGCTTTGAAGATGTGGCACTGAGGGACATAGTACTGTGCATGGTACTGATGGGTCAACAGTTGGACTAGATCTTAGAGATCTTTTCCAAACTTAATGATTCTTTGTCTCTACTTGAACTGTGTGAGTGTGAAGTGCATCTGATCTACAGAGCACTTTAGTAAAGCTTGGAGCACTGCAATAGGAGTGGTTCAGTTTGTTTTCTGTGTTATGAAATGGCAGTGTTGAAGTCTGAATTAGGAGGTTATAAAATCTGTGAGTCTTCAGTATAAGAAGAAAACTCTTGAAGGAGATAGTGGAATCTGAAAGTTCTCCTTTGAAAAGCTGCTAACAGTCTCTAACACCTTCAACCCCAAATATTCCTGGGACAGTACCACGACAGGTGAAGTGTTATAAAGGGCAAATTATTGCCATACATACCACTGTCAAACTACTTCAGGTTACAAATAAACATCAGAAATGCTCTGATCCCAAAAGATGGCACCTGTAATGGTTCTAGTCATTTTCCACACAAAAACACTCAGGAAAAGCAAACCAAATAAGATAATGTGAAACCTAGGATGGCTCTCTGGGATTTTCATAATCCCTTCTCTTTTCCCTCCCCTGTTAGATGTGCTGTTTTGTGCTTGAAAGCATCTGGTAAGGAGGCTGATCCACAGAGCCTCATCAGCCTATGTCCCTCCAGAGGTCAGGGACAATGGTTCAGCCCCACCTCTGGCTATGTTTGAAAGCAGAAATATCAGTATTTGGTATGATTGCCACTTGAATGATTATAATCAGGCTGACAGAGTTTCGGTTTATAGCAATAGAAACACTAAGCTTCTAGCACAGTAATTCTGTGTGTTTTACAGAGATATATCCATCCTCAATAACCTGGGTATCAAGCTACCAAATTTTAGAACAGAGTTCTGAAATTCTATAGGGCAATCCAAAACTCACAACCCATTCACACTTACTTTCAATGTCTTTGATGGAATTTCGCTCATGGAAGATAGCTCTTCTTAGAAGACTAGAAGATGACAAATCTATTCCCTGCCCTAATTCCCAAGCAGCTGAACACAAACATGTTCATGAGTCAGACTGGAATTTTCCAGCACTTTTCCAGTCCTACTCTAATCAAAGAACAGGCTGGATATCTCACTTCTTGAATTTGTAATAACCACTGTGCTAAAACAGTGTCACTAAAAGCATACTATGTGTCAAATTTGATGTGTTTTAATGATTTCTGTTCACTGGGACTCAAAAGGAAAAAGAAGAAATTTGCTGACAGTACTGTTGCAGATAGCTGGTCATATGAATTAATAGACGTTCCTTTGGATTTGTAATTTTTGGACAAAACCAACAATTGGGCTGTATTGCTAGTCATAAACCATTAGCAAGCCCAGTGAAAAAGGTGAGATCTATGGAGCTTTTCCTAGGACTGATACAGTCAGACACACTGTAGCACTACACATGCTGTTCTTTCACTCCCGAATTCCAGGCTACTCCATTTGTCATCTCCCCCTGGCCTCCAGGTGCTCTCCCTAAAATAAGACATACATGTCCACAGCTACCCCCATGCTTATGCAGTCTTGCCTTTTCTCTTTGCACTGACAAGGCACTTTTAGAGAGGGAAGAAGGGGTTAAAAGGAAACCAACATAATCTCCATATACACATTTGTAACCTTCCACAAAATAGCTGTAGAGTTTGAGTAGAATCTGCCATTTGCCTCCCTGGCAGTTCAATCCATTCATTATTCACCCATTTAATGAAAGTACTGTCACCATGCTAAGAACAAAACAGAACTCCCAACAACACTGGTTCTCTTTAAATCATATTCATAATCTTGGACAATTTTTCTCCAAATTCAGGTTTATTTTTGAACTCCAAGTTAGAAGCAGAAAACCTATTTCTTTTGATTTCATATTGTTGCCTCTAGCCGCATCTACAGAATGTTTTCTGGGTTTTGCAAAATTATTAGCATTTCATTACCTGCTTCTGCAACAGCCATGTATCTACTGTGAAAAGGTCACCCAAAAGTTAATGTACCTGATGCTTAGCCAAACTGCTCCTCTCCTGTGATACAAGAATATTCACAAACCTCTGCAAGGCTCATCTTGCAACATTTCCTGAACACGCTCCAAAAAGAGAGTGGGTAGTAAGCCTCTGAGCAAATCTGCTCTTTTCCCAGGTAATTGACTCTACTAAGCCTTCTGCAAAAACACTGATCTCCAGTTCCCAATGGTAGCGTTTCTGAAGGAAACCTACCGCAGTGTTTTGAACCAGCCACAGAAGCATTGCAACCGTGTAGCACAGTACAGAAAAATTATACTCCCCTCTTGTCTCCAGTTCTTCTAAAGAATTCCGTCTTCACTGGAAACGCCTCTTCTGGTGTGCAACATATTATTTTAATCACAGATTCATCATCTTAAGATCAGATTCACAATCCATTTGGGTAGTATGCCTAGATCTTTCTCTTCTTCAACATTTTCCAACAGTAAAAGCATTGGGTACAGAAGAATTACACAGTACTGCAGTTTAAACTGTTGAATTTCATCCCATTCCTTTTATTCTGGTCCTCATTTCCATATTATATTCTAGACTTTTCCTCTATGAATGGAGCCACCTAGCTCTGGTCAGACAGCATATTCCTCTCTGTTTCACTGGAAGTATTACTGGAGATGTGAAATAGGAAAAGCCCTGTGAATAATGTTTAATTCTCTCTCCTTATACTTCCTTTACCGGCACTGATTACTGTTGCCATGTTCTGTCTTGCAGATCCTTCAAGTATGCTCTACTCCAGAACTTTGACTTTGGTGCTGTGCTGAATGTTTGATCTTATCAAGGAAGGACATCAGAGGAGTCCAGAAAAATCTACTCCTAGTGAGCCTGTTTTATTATACCCCACTTTGCCATTCTTAGGTCTGAATATCAAATAAAAATATGTGGCCATTTATTGCACATTTAGTCAGATCTCACAATTTCCTGAAATGCCTTTGTGGAACCTGACACTGACTGTAAAACACTGCAGATAGATTTTAAATCTGATCTACTACTTAGAATAACTGCATGAATTGCTAGAAAAGAGTGGTTAGATAATTATTTTATTTTATTTTATTTTATTTTATTTTATTTTATTTTTATTTTATTTTATTTTATTAAGGGAATGCTTTTCCACCAAGGAGTACTTTTAAAAGGAAAAAAAAAAAGCACAAAGTGAAAGACAACAGCAGCTGTTTTGGGAGTTGTTCTGCTTTGTACTATAGGAAAATTGTTCCAACTAGAAAAGGGATGATTTGTCTTTTTACTCTTAAAAATGACTACAGCAATACTGTAAGTGACTACAGCATTAGATGGCTGTAGGCAAACTAGAAACAGAGCAAGATACTTGAATTTAAGGGATGTTAATTCAACTGAGTGCAAAATCTGCTAGACTCCATGGTGTCTGGATTTCATTTACTGATAACTGGAGTTGCTAGTTCAAGTGAACTGTGATTTCCACCTACATCAGGCACTCAGTTCAAAGAATGTCAAAAAGATTTGGGATGGAAAAAAGTCCCTTCTCCAAACTGCCTTACACCAAATCCTAATCTCAGCCTGTGTGGAGGCCTGCCTGGGCCTTCAGCCAGGGTCACCTTTTTCATGGTTTCCCCAATGACAGCATGAGATAGCCCACAGGACTGATGAAGGTTATTGTTGTTTGAAATACAGGGCCAGGATCCGTAGAGGTTTGACCAGGTTTGAGCCTTGAGGCATTTCATGGTCTGTTGGCAAGATCACAGCTCTCTAGGCTCTGGTGAGGGACTTATGAGATCAGGCTAGGCTACTCAGAGTCTTATCCACTTGGTTTTCAAAACCCTTCAAGGACAGAGGCTGCACAACGTCTCTGGCCCAAATTAGTATTTTAATATATCTATTGTCCAAGTGAGTGCTGCCACAGAAGAGCAGGTTTTCTAGGCCTGGGTATCACACTGTTTTAAGTCAGCAAGCATTTCTACTTAACTTGTCTCCTTAGAAGTCATCACCATGACATCCAAAGAACCTGGAACAAGCACCTAAGAAACCAGATTGGAAATTGCAAAGCAACAATTGCAAAGCCTTAAGGACAATGCAATCCCCAGTGCATCTGCAGGTGTCTAGAGTGTCCCTTGCTAACAGCACACTGCTAATGCACAGTGAACCCAGGCAATATCCCTCAGGTATTAAGCTTCCATAACACAGGTGGCACATCCTGAGCAGTACCTGTCTCTGCATCACAATAACCACAGCATCTTCACAGAGCTGCTACTGGACTTCTCTACCTGACCAAAAGTAATGTTCCATATTCTGCTCTCAAACAACAGACATAATGAATCTGTGAAGGTTCATTTCTTCTGGGGGACTGCATGCCCTTAGCATAATTGTTTAACTTAGCTGTAACTTAACTTAATTTCCTGATAATCCTCATCAAATTTCCTCAAGTTGTCAGAATACAGACTGTATTTAAACAGCAGATTCAGGGTATTAATGTTCCCACGCAAATGGTGGTTAAATAATGAAAAACTTTTTTTTTTTTCTTGCCACTGCCAACACACAAGCAAATACAAGGTATTTTAGCTTCTTTGTGTCTCACAGACTGCATGGCTGAAATCAAAATACCTTTTGGGAAAAGATTTGCCTATGTCTCTTGTGATTTCAAAGAGAAATTCAAATTTCCCACAGAGCTTAGGCACACACATCAGTATTCATTCATTTTCATATGAAACCATTCACTACTGTACATTTTTGTATGCAAAAGAGGTCTCAGAATGGGGTAGGAAAAGGGAATGTTGATACTGAGATAACCTTATGCAGAGCTGCTGTGCAAGACTGGCACTTAAACAGAAGACAACTCAAGGACTTGCTGGCCTTGGGCATGATATTGGCCAATCACTCCATCAGGAAGGGACACTGCACATTGGATTGCTTGGGCCTAAATAAGTGAGGTAAAGACTTAACAACAGGCATGCAAATAAGTTTATTTTTTCTTACTCATATAACCTGTTTAAAAGACTCATTTGAAATATTAATAAGTCACATAAAGTCTGGATGCTAGAGCACACAAGTATACGAGCTCTGAGCACTGGCATATTTAGTAATGTCTGTGGTTCACAGTAAAAAAAAACTGTAATATACATAAATCATGTGTTTTGATTTTGCGTTGTGGGAGACCTGCATGAAATTGAGAGCTGGGGTTTGGAAAGGAGCGATGTCTTGTACAGCGATAGGCTTCCAGAGCTCTGTTTTTAAAAATACTTTGATGACTAAGGAAGCACTTAAATGTTAAAAGAGATTTGGAAGGAGATCTTATCTAGCTCCCAGTCAGAATACCCGCAGCAAAGCAGGAATATCTATCGGAACAGAGTTTGTTTGCTCACAGAACTTTTCCAAAGTGCAGAAGAAAAGGAGATATTGCCACCTGCTGACAAAACGGAGAGTAGCAACACAGGCTTGGAAACTCCGTGAAAGCCTGGCTCTGTCGAAATCAACGGGAATTTTGCCATTCACTGCAGCAGAGTCTGGATCTTAATTAGCCTGGACAGTCAAACTAATTAGTGTGGAAAAAAATAGCTGACATAAAAAGCAACATATTCTGCCAGCAGGCCTCAAGTTCTGTCAGTTTCAGCTCATATTGATCAAGTGATGGGAAATGTCTGCTAAATCGGGCTCTGTAGTGTGAGGGTCTCATTTGAGGTCACAAAGCACTGCCAGGCCACAGCTGGGGGCACACAGCTCAGAGAGGCTGCAAATGCACCCAGCATGGATGTGGCTGCTGTCAAATTCAAGGCCTGAGCTACACTGCAACTATTTCCCAACAAAGCACAGAGGGTAAAAATGGAGAGAGGAGGACCCAGATCAGTTCTCAGAAGGTTGCAGTATGTTCCTCCTCGCTAGCTACCACTGGATCCACATTTCAACATGGGGGGACCTTGAAAATGCCTCTTTCACTGAAGCAGTTTCAAAACAGAGCTCTCATTTTCCTAAACATTAAAGCTCATCTCTTCTGTGTCAGTCAACAGTAAATCACATAATCACAGAATTGCAGGGGTTGGAAGGAACCTCCAAAGATAACCCAGTCCAACCCCCTGCCAATGCAGCTCCCTAGCCCAGGTTGCACAGGTAGGTGTCCAGGCGGGTTCTGAACGTTTCCAGAGAAGGAGACTCCACCACCTCTCTGTGCAGCTGTGCCACTGCTCCGTCACTGCACTGTGAAGAAGTTCCCACACACAATTGTGTGGAATTTCCTATGCTTCAGTTTGTGACTATTTCCCCTCGTCCTATCTCCACACACTGCTGAGAAGAGTCCAGCATCGTCCCTTTGCCTCCCACTCCTTAGGTATTTATAGATGTGGATCAGATCCCCTCTAAGTCTTCTTTTTCAAGGCTGAACAGACTCAGGTCTCTCAGCCCTTCCTCATAAGTGAGGCATTCCATGCCATTTATCGAGTCCTCCTCCACTGGACTCTTTCAAGGAGATATCTGCCTCTTTTTTTTTTTTTTTTTGGTAAACCAGATAAGCTTTCCAAGAAGACAACTTCCTAAACAGAGACATCAGGCAATCACTACTAGATGATCTTAATGCTCTTTCCAGCCTTAATGATTCCATGATTCCATGACTCTAACTTTTTTACAGCCCCATAAGCTCTTGAGTAGACTTATCCTGTGATTTGGCTCATACCAATGACCATCAAAATATGTGATTTCAGATAAAGTAGTGGTGCAGATGGAGAAACAAGCAAACTGAATTGGCAAGAACTCATGAAACTCCTTAGGTAAGCTTCAGTGCCAAAGCCAGTGTATCATGAAACTATGGGATCAAGTATTTGCGGCTGCTGTCTAATAGTCTGAAGCAACACTGTAAGATTTAATCTGCACTTCCTCTGGGTGTGCAGAGAAGAAGAGGCTATTAATAAAGTACTTTAGTAAAAAATGCTTTAAAGTAACACTTAAGGTAAATTGGATCATAAGGTAAATCAAGCTCATGTCACTTAAATTACAATATAAATCTCAAATCCGAAGGGAAGTGAATGAGGTATTGCAATACCAAGAGTGTCCCACTTCTTAAGCAAAACTAGGAGTACCCAAACTGTCAGAAAACAATTCATTCTCACAGAAAGAAAATGTTACTGCAATAATGCTACAAATGAAAAGAACTTATCTGTGCTCTAGGCACAAGCATATGTACTGAACCTGTAGGCTTCCCACTGACAACTTCTGTTCCTGACTTTTAAGCAAGTTATTTATTTTGGAGAAGTATGTACTAGTCATTCACTTATCTGCTCTCTTGCTTCCTCCTGTCCTCTCAGTCAGGGGACTTACTACCTGCTAAACAAGCTGTTGATGCCTGTCTCTGAGTTGCCATTTTGCTGCAAGTGGCACACAAATCCCAAATTGGCCATTATACTGTTTTTGATGAGAGCCTAAAAACTCTGCCCACTTTAGAGAATCTAGCTAAAATGTGTAAGTCACACATCACTGCACAAACAGAACACTGTCGTGTCAGTGAATTTGGGGCTGAGGGAGGTTGGATGAGCTCTGCGGATTACTGCCTGCTCCCTGTTGCAGGGAATATGGTAACACTTTCTTCAAGAACAAATTTAAGTTTTCAGGCTGCAGCCATGAATGTATTCCTTTATATAGATACAAGAAAGCTGCTTCTTCTGAAGACCAAAAAATAAGGTTAAAATACACTTAGCTATTGAGTTATACAATTATCCCTAAGGGAAAACTTCAAAACAGCCTCTTAAAGAAAACAAGCACAACAACTGTCATCCTGGAAAAAAAATACGGTGACAATTGCTACAGACCTGGAAGAGTGGAATTAAATCATCCTTGTTTGAAAAATTAAGAAATAAGACTGAAAAATATTAAACGCCAGATTTGAGCACATATGATGTCATAATAAATAGGGTTATAATAAATAGACACGTAAATGCTATCAGTAAAGACAGTAGCATATCCAAACTGTTTGAAGTTTGTTCCCTTATGTCAAAATGAAGGACCTGTTGAAAGGACAGATGAGAAAGCACAAGGAAGTAAACAATTGAAAAGTTTTAATGAGTTTTGCAGTCCTTTAAAAAACATGAAAGACCACTGGAGATTTAAAAATGAACAAAGGCAAGATAGAAAAGGAAATCAGGTGCATGCTAGAGGAGATAAGAGCAGCATGCAGCCAAATAGCTCATAAACAAAAAATTTCATTTCATTATATTTAAACCTTGAAGACAAATTTTGCTCTTTTGCACTATCACCATATGAAGCCTAAAAGTAAAATTGTGCTTTGAGACTTTAAATAGATTGTGTCTCCCTAGCAATTTTAATTAGCATGCTTCTGTTTATACAAATGTGTCCATGGGGAGCCGGTTTGAAGAATGGAAGAATAAGCTTAAACAAATATGTGGAATAATTTTAGTATCCATAATTTTTGTCTACTTGGTCTACCTATGAGAAAGAATGATACAAAAAAAAAAAAGCATAAAATTCAAAATTTAAGATTATCCAAAATCCCTAATCATTTTATGTAGTAGTTACTTACTCTTAGTTTGCTCATACACTAGTACAAATAGCCATCTCAAATAGCACGGCAGTTACACGGAGCAGTACTTCAATAAGATGTGAGAAGCATGTTCCAAGCGCAGTTAAACTAAAGTTAAAAAGAGAAAGGGGATAAAAGAGGAAGGCAGACAGGAAGGAAGCAGGGCAGGAAGGAAGCAGAGCAGGAAGGCAGGAATAAGGCAGAGAAGGAAGCTTGGGGAGAAAGAAGGAAGGAACAAAGGTTCTTAGAAATACTTGAAGACTCTCTTTCTGCTATTTTGTGGCAGGAAAAGAATTTGAGAATACCTCTGTAGAGGAAACAGCTGTGGGAGCTCACTCCCTCCCCCCATTTACTCTGTTTTAATATCAGAGGAGTAATCTATAATATACATCCCAGGAGAATCTAGAAATACTTTAACCTACCCCTGAGGTTTGGATTGCTTGTGTAATAAGTTATTTTAATCTATCCCCCAGGCAAAGTGAGAAATCTGGCATATGGCAATTCTGTCCTTTTCTCGTCTGCTATACATAAGGTAAAGTCCCACTCTGATTTACATGCTGTACTGTACCACTGCAATTAATGGATCTGCAGCAGGAAAAGTCAAAGCACAACCTAGTGCTTCGTAAGTTTTTCAGATTTCACAAAGCTTCAATATTATCAGCTTTGATAGACTTCTGAAAGATTTTGTATCTTTCTTCTCACATCCTTCTTCTCCTGAGATGTTTATAGCAGGCATCCTTATGAAGAGATTTCTATTATGTTGTAGACAGTTTTAGTTTACGGGGAGTGTGTACATCTTATTTGTGATCATCTTATCTCTTCAGAGCCTTTTCAACAAGCAGAGAAGCATGAAACCATGTCTCAAGACTATTTAGAATTTTGATGGAGACGAGCAAGAACAGAAGGATATTTTTATTAAATGATAAAATATATTTATATACATAATGTGTATACATGCATGTACAGATCTTTCCAAGTTGTGATAGTTCTTAAATAAAATTGATTTTAACAATCACTCAGTATTCAAAGCTGAAAATAGCCCAAGTTCATATCATATGCTGTGCACATCTGTTTGGAGGCAGAAGCCTTGTGGTACCAGTCCTGAGAAGTTTTATGATGTCCTTTCTTTTTACTTTAGAA
This sequence comes from Cyrtonyx montezumae, assembly GCF_038088225.1. Lineage (NCBI taxonomy): Eukaryota > Metazoa > Chordata > Aves > Galliformes > Odontophoridae > Cyrtonyx > Cyrtonyx montezumae. The sequence continues at coordinate 55,210,138 of NW_027071936.1, forward strand.
AGCAAGAAAAAGGAGACAAGAGTATTCTCATCCAAGAAGGGCAATTATTCATTCTGTCTCAGCAGAGTGGGAAGCTAGTGCTTTTTTACATTAATGGACAGAAGTAGATACAGTCAAAACTCCGGAAATTTTGAAACTACTTTTTGTCATGTGAGAAAACAAACAGTCCTGGGAAACAACTTACAGAGTCAAAGAAAAAGATTTCTATCCATACTTCATCTTGTGACTGAGAAAACCATAACCATTTTGGATGATTTTCCTCAATGTTAACATCAAAGATGGAAGAAGATTGAGAGTGGATTCTTGTTCAAGAGTCCTTGTAACAGGGGAATAAGGAGAGCTAAAGCTGTGGAGGAGAGCAGGCAATTACCAGCAAATGATTTCTGTTTAAATTTTCTAAACTTTAATTGTTTTTCTAAAGCTGCCCTTCTTGCAGTTAAAATTCTAAGGTATTTTGGGTGGTGTCTGAGCAAGCAAGTACTTCTTCTCTGTGACATTACCTCTGTCACATAACACTACAGGAGAGAGGGGCACTGCCCAAAATTTTCCCAGCACCCTCCTGATAAAATCTTGAAGAATACACTTTTAAGTCAGTGTCTAATGGAGAAGGAATTAAAACTATCTTTAAGTAAAGTATACAATACAAACAGTTAAAAGATCCTACAGTAAATGACATTTCCAACTAGAAAAATAAATCAGCTGCAGTGCAACACTGCTCTGAAGAACTGCTCTTACAAAACAAGCCTATGTTTGGTGTTAACAAAGGCAGATAGGTGATGGTCAATTAACATGCAGCAACAAAGACCATGGGGTAAAATAAAACAAAAGAAGATGAGGTTAGTGCTACCTGAGGCAATTCCTGCAGAGAAGGTTGCAGATGAAGCCATCTTGCCATGTGCTTGGCAGGGGCTGTGGATAAGCCAGCTGGGTGCAGCAGCCTGAGGACAGTGGGGTGCTGTGCTTCAGCAGCCTGTCCTTCTTCTGGCCAAGCATACCTAAAACAGGAGAAAAAGGCTTTTGCAAAATTGTTCTCCTCATTTACAGCCTCAGTACCTCCTTTTTCCTAAGCACAAAAAAATGTTGTTTCAGTTTCTAAAAAGCTCACTTCTGGAGCAACACTGCACCTCTCCACTCCAAAAAGGTTTCAGTCCTCCTTAGAGCAAATGAACGCAAAAAACACCTTCAAGTGTCTTACTCATGTACATATTCACAAGATTTAACTTCAAAAAATACTCACTTCCTGCTCTATGATCAAACATGGAACACTTGAATGTTTGGAACTGGTCTTCACAATGCTGTCTGTAATCTTCCCTGAGTTTCTGTTTTCCTCCAGTTAAATGAATGGAATAGAAAACCTTGCCTTTTCCTGTGCCCCAGCACTGAGGAGAGGTGCACTAACTGGGATTGTTGTCTGCCTTCTACATCAGTTCCTATTCAGAAAGCCGCTGGTCTCTGAACACATTCAGAGCCAGTTATCTCCATATACTATATGTAGATATATCCATATATCCTAGCAGACCCAGGCTTCTCTTCATTTATTTTCTTTCTTTTTTTCCCCTGGATAACAATTCTTTGACTATTTATCTGTCCTTCTCAAGCCACTGCACCATAACTTTTGAAACTTGCCCAATTTTAATGAAATCTGGCAGAAAAGTGTCAGTCTTAAAGACATTAAATTCCTACCATCTTTATGAAAATCAATAGGTGAAGAGGAAAGATTTAGTACAGGTGCCTCCACTGAAGGAAAGGTATCAACATCAGCAACAGCAGTCACCCAGTCAGGGTGCATGCCAACACACATTCCCTTGCTCAAATTAAAAATAAGCTGTGTGATGGAGATAAAGGAGTGCTTTAGAGCAGTGAAGCTGGGAGTACAAGAAAGACAAGAGGAGGGAGCAGTTAGGACTTAATCTGATGTGAAATGAGCATTATTATTTCTGCTGTTTCGTTGAAGATATTTTTCCCCACATCCCACCTTATTCAGAATGAGTTCTGAGGGCTGCAGTTCATCTTGAAGTCTAATGCTTATGGGTCCCAGTCTGCTTTTCAAGGCCATCACAGCAGCCAGCCTGATGAACAACACTCCCCTCCCCTCTCCCTGCTCAACAGAGAGCAAGGCTAGGAACTCAGGCTAAGGTACTCAGCAGGTTCACACCCCCACTGACAAGCAGGCTGGGAATACGGATATACCACTGACCACATCCAACCCACACTGCCAACTCATAGCCAGAGCCAGCAGGACATTGTGTTCCACCAGGTCCCATTTTCTACCAGCCTCTTCTTTGCAGGCTCCCAGTAATCTCAGTTGGAGATCTCAAAGTTGCCCAGCTGTATAGTGATCCAAGTAGGTCAGCAGTGACAAAATAACTCGTCTTCTTCCCTCCATCCAGCCCCACCTCTCCTAAAAGAATGCTGTTGGAAGATGTCTCACAAGCAATTTTCTTCTGAACTTACGTCACCTCAACAGAAAAGAGCAAGCTAGAAGACCAAACTTCTGTTTTCAATTTTTTTCTTTTTTTTTTTTTAATTCTGTTTCTAAACATTTTCAATTTTCCACAGAAAATACTTTTTTGTACTAAATATGATAACTCTAATTTTCCCTTGAGGATTATGACCAAGGTTGCAAAAAGATGGCATGAGCAATTTTGAGCACCCTATTATTTAGCAGCAAAGTCCTGCTTTGATCCATCTCCCTGCTGACTTCAATGGAACTGCACTAGGTATAAATTAAAGCAGAATTCAGTCCATCAACTCTACTTTAGGCTTCATGCATCGCATTTAAGCAATGCCTCCACCTTCATTTCACCTTGCTGCAGTCAGCAAAGAATGTTGATATAAAAGGTGTTGTGCTTTTGTGTATCCACTCGCTATGCTTTCATGTTTAAGCTGTACTATTTTACCTTACCGTTAAAATTACATTTAGGCAAGAGTGAAAGAGTGTATAATCTCTTGTGCTCTCTCTGTAGAAAAAGACTCTATTAACTTTTTCTTTGTCTCCTTATACACAAATAGAAGCACGTATTTTCCAGTCAAAAACAAACAGCAAAGTAAAACATCTATTACAGGGAGCACAGTTACTCAGTCTAATGTTTTTCATGTGAATGGTGAAATAAAGCACTAATTCTTCAGCAGGCAGGAAAAAAGAGGAACAAAAAAGATATACTGAGACCATCAATCAAGTTAGCAGCAGCTAGATGTCCAGTTCCTCAGATGCCAATATCAATCCCAGCCATATTGCATCAATTAGTCGTTGATTACTTGTGAAGAAGTAAGAAAGCTTTAGTACTTGTCTCCTCATTACCATGGAAGAGTGCAACACAAAGAAACATATCTTAAGTCACCACCATGGCCATGTAGATGCACCCTCCCCTCATGGTCAGGTCACAACTCTATCTGCCATTGAAGACTTCTTTCATGTAACAGAAAAAAAATCAATTAACTGTGTGGAGAGAAGCTATTTATGGCAGTAATCTTTCTTGCTCTCACATGTCATCCACCAAACATGCTCTACTCATCTTTCTCACAAAACTTTGGGATGAAGAAATCCGTTTTTTTTTTTTGCCTTAACAGAGACATAAAATGAGAACAAATGGAAAAGGGGTTTAGCTGTACCTGAAAAATAATTTAATTTATAAGCACGATGTGCAAACTGGATGTCACATTGAAGGTCTGAAATTGAAGAAAAAAAACTAACCTTTCTGATAAAGTTACAGTCAGAAGCTTAAAGCACTTTTACATCTTAAAGCTACGAAAATGAGTTCATTTCTCTTCGCATCAAAGAAAAACTATTTGAAAATGTCGTTTGTCGAAATGTGACAGAATTTGTTTCAAAATTTATCCAGTCAACTTTAAGCCAGCAAATACAACCAAAAACTGTTAGCTACTGAACATGAAAGCCTTAGTATTATTGCAGCACACTGCAGTTTATCTATTTGACTAGCCACTTTGAGGAGCTACAATGTGTGCCCTCCCTTGAACTAAACTGTCACCGACTTCAATCACTCTGTTCAGTTTGTGCATGAGGACTAGGATCTCTTGCAGTTTCAGTTTTTTTCTCAAGGAATATTTCAGAAGTGACTAAAAAGTAAGAGAGGTTTAAGCACCAAGGTCATGTCAGGCTAGTTTAAATAAAAGCATTTCTTTCAACATTTCAGAAATTGTTGTCTAGCCAGTGTTTTCATTTCTTCCAGCACTTAGCCTGCCAAAAGCTTGCCTTTGGACAGGCAGCCACCTACTGCATCAAAATACATTTGCCCTTCCATTCAGTAATACACTTAAGCTAGCAAGCTTCATCTTTTGCATAGGCCCTGCTAGTCAGTGCCACCTGAAAAAAAATTAAATGTGCTCATGCATGCTAGAACAAATAAAAACACTAACAACACTTGTGACAAACACAGTTGTGAAGGCAGAAAGAGCATTTCAAGCACGCTTTAGTAAACAACAAAGAGTTTACAAAAGTGTTTTTAGTTATGCAGGAAGGATGACAAAATCATATCTGCCAGACGAAGAACTTCATACACCAAGACTATTGCTGCACTAGGATATCTATCTGATAACATCACAGCTAAAGATACAGCACATGTCCTGGACACGTTTTTGTCTTTCAACCTGAGCACTTCATGCTGCAGCTCAGCTGAAGCCAGATTTGCTGTACAGATGAAGCATAAAATTTCATCAATTCTGGCACCATTTTTCTGCTGTTTCAAAACAGGTTGGACTAGACAGTGATTGCTCACAGACGTGAGCAATTTTGACTTTTTGACGTAATTTTCTTGATGTAATTTTGACTTTTTGTATTAAGCTTGCTTGTATCAGCAAGCATAAGAAAATCAGACACTTTTTTACCCAGAGATAATCATGAAATATGCTGTTTATGCGTCAGGGATGCAGGTTTTTACAACAAAGCAATTCATCACCGAAGGCTCAGTGGTTTACTGTGCCACAATAACACATAAGCCACACAGTGAAAGAAAATAAGCCTCACAAAATGGAGCAACAATAACACAGATGGTGCAAAGAACAGACATTAGAAGATGAACTGAGCCATTCAGCTGGGGTGAATTTCTAGCTGGTGTTAGGCAGTTTTAGAGATTTTACTACCCAAGAATCTGCTCAGGTATTTCAGCCATTCCTGATGAAATCTGAGTTCTTCCCAGCTCACTCTTCTGTGTATCCTTATTTGTAAAAACACTACAGAGATTACAGAGGGCTTAATTCAGTTTAATTTAAATTGTTGTTTTATTAACAAAAAGCTTTTAGTTTCTCTTACAGCATCTTCCCATGGGACAGTATACAGTCAGACCCAGACAACAACAAAAAAAGCCATCTTCAGCTACCATTTAGGATTAATGTTCTGTACTGCTGGATTACTTAGCTTGGTAAATAAAATAACTAGAAAGCCTGCAACAGTGAGTAAGTTGTGTGTAACCTGGGACAGAAGGATACTCATAGCACAGAACAAGCTGTTGAATCAATCAGATGATGGACTGCTTGTTACAATAGTTTCAGACCACTGCGCATAACTGAACCCCGATAACCCTTAAATTTCTAAATCTCATTCATGGCTTCCTGTTCTCTACTGTCTTTCATGGCATATTCATTAACACAGTTTGAGACAAAGACCACAGGTATTGCAGACTGTGACATCTTGTGTGTCAGTGGTCTGCTGTTTTGTGAAGCAAATATATTGCTTGTGCTGTTAAAAGGGTGTTTTGGGTTTTTTTTTCATTTTCTGCATTATTATTTATTTTTCTTGAAAATAGAAATATATGTATGTATGTATATGAATGTAAGTCTTGCTGCCTTCTCTTAACCAAAAAAAAACTTTTATGATGTTGATAACTTACTAGCAATGTCTGGATTTTTCATCCACTATTATGGTCACACACAATTTCTAACATCAGAAAAGCATTTACAAAAATGTAGACATTTAGTCAGCGACCGAGAAAGGATGTCACAGATCCCACAGACCTCATGCTGGCACATACCAGTAGAGGCTGTCACAGTCCTGAGATCTCTAGCCTTTATGGTCAAACAGCTTTTTAATGACGACGAACATTAGTAGTTGAACAAGATCTCCACTCATCACATCACTTAGAAGGAAATACGCGGCAGCGGAAGCAGCGGACACAAGCCCCGCCCCCAACCGCCGCCGTGGCCCCGCCCCGCGCCCAAGGGAGGAAGCGCGCGGCGCTGCCCCCACCATGATGGCGGCCAGCGCAGGAAGGGGCGGGGCAAGAGGCGGGGCAAGGAGAGCACGCAGCAGCGCGGCGGCGGATGGCAGCGACGGCAGGATCCCCGCGGCCCCCGCGTTGCCCGCGGCGTCCGGGCGCGGCCCGGCCGCGGCCGGGCGCCGCGGGCAACGCGGGGGCCGCTGCCCTAACCCCTCTCCGCCCCGCTTCCCGCCGCCGCAGCCGGCTCGGGGCCTCGCAGCGGCGGGCCGCCGGCGGCCCCGCCCCCTCCGTCCCCTTAAAGGGCCCGCGGCTGCCAGTGCTCGCCTCGCGCCGATGGCGCCGCTCTCGGCTGCGGCGCTGCTTCCCTTCTGGTCGCCTCTCGCTTCCTCCCTCCGTTCCCTTTCGCTTCCGGGGTCACAGCCGCCGCGGCCGCCGCTCGGGATCCAGCCCCGTCCCGGGGCCCGGCCGGGAGAGCCGGCAGCCGCGCTCCCCGCAGGCCGCGCAGCCCCGCCGCCCCCATGGCCAGCAACCCGCAGCCCCCGCCGCCGCCGCCTCCGCCGCCGCCCCCGCAACAACAGCCGCCGCTGCCGGGGGCTGGTGCCGGCGCGGCGGAGCCGGAGCTGGTCTCCATGATCGTCAGTCACCTCAAGAGCCAGGGGCTCTTCGACCAGTTCCGCCGCGACTGCCTGGCCGACGTGGACACCAAGGTGCGGGCAGGCGGGCGGCGGTGCCCGGGAGCCTCCTGCTCCGCTCTCCGGGCCGGGTGAGGGGCGGCCGCGCGGGGCTCTCCTGGGCTGTCCCTTGGTGCGAAGCTGAGGCCGCGCTCTCTGAGGTCGGCGGCGCGAGCGCGGCTGTTGCTGCTGAGCTTTCCGTTGGTAGCGCGCGTTAAACGCTCCTCGTAGGGAGCCGGGAACGGCTGCTGCCTGCGGCGGGCCGCTGGGAGGCCTGTGGCTATTCCAACCGCCGCGGGGATGGCCGCTCGTCATCCAACTGCTCTGTCGTCTTGTGCTTTGTTTTTCTTCTCAGCCTGCCTATCAGAATTTGAGACAGCGTGTCGATAACTTCGTTTGCAACCATTTGGCCACTCATACCTGGAGCCCTCATCTCAACAAGAACCAGCTGAGAAATAACATTAGGCAGCAGGTTCTCAAGTAAGTGATACTTGTGGGGTTTCTGTTGGAATACGCTCATGCTCTTGGGTCATGGTTTTATGATTCTTGGTATCCTGTGACAGCTGACTGAGGCTGTGGGTCAGTTGCAAGCTGCCTGTTGAAAGTAAACTTCTAGAGAAAGAGTCTTACAGATAAGTTGGTTGGTTGGTTTGTTTGTTTAAGCAAAAAGTGGTATTATTCCAGTTAGCAGGTCATCATCAGCATTAGTCAGAGTTAGGCTGCAAATGTTACTTTATCTTTTTTCTAGCTGACCTAGTGATGGAAGGCTTGTTTCTGACATCCCAACTCAGGGTAACTATAACTATTTCGTAGTGAGTAATAAACCCAGTTGCTAATATCAGGGGTAATAAATTGGCCTAGGAGGAAAAGAGCTTTCGTGGAAACTGCTCTTACAGCAGTATGATGTCGTGCACTTACCTAACGCTTGATTATTCTGTTAATATTCCTTTAGTTTTATTTCTTAAAAAGTGGTCATGAAGCATTGAGAAGTTTCTTTAAGTAGTGTGAGTTTTGTTGCTGAATTGGGTCACATGAGGGATTTGTGAACAAGTGTGTTCAGTTATGTAGAGAAAACCCTAAGATAAAAAGTTTTCTATTGTCACTAATTTTGTTACTTAAGATTAAAGGTGTTCTATAAAGCTGTACAGACTCTTTGAGTTGTCACGCTGCTCAAAAGGTGAGTTAGGACAGTGATTAATTATGTAGTATTAATCTGTTTCTCATGCTATCCAAAATGTATTTGTTTTATGCCGTGGGAGTTGATAAGATCAGATTCCTTCTTAATTTTTTTTCCCAAAATATACTTTTACAGTTAGCTAATGTTTGTAGATGTAACCAGTAATGACACAGCCACAGACTGTTCTGTTGTGTCAGTTGCATACAGTTGGATTAGTTCATTTCTTAGACTAATTCTTAATTCATAAGGTGTTAGAGCTGTGGAAATAGAGACAACAGACTAAATACATACCAGAGCGATGTTCAGAAGACATTAGTGCTTCATATGAATTATTTAAGGGTGTTTATGTGATCTCTAAATGAACATAAGTCATTAACATGTTCTCCAAAAGTCACTTTCTTAAGTATAAATCTCACTTTGTTGCAGGTCCGGAATGCTGGAATCTGGAATTGACAGAATTATTTCTCAGGTTGTGGACCCAAAGATCAATCACACATTCAGACCTCAGGTGGAAAAAGCTGTCCATGAGTTTTTAGCAACACTGAATCACAAAGAGGAAGCAGGCCCCAGTACAGCTCCAAGTGAGGAGAAAACAGACACATCTGTTGCAGTGCAAGGTATTCTACCACTTCTGTTAGCAGTCTACTGTCAAAAGTCTGCTTTCCTTAAGAAAGGAGACATTGACTAGGTTTGCTGCTAGCACAGAATCATTGGTGTCCATATCTGGAAGCTGAGCTCCAGGCAGAATGCAATAATACTTGGTTCTTGTTACAGTTATGAAGTTAGAAGAAAAGAGAGGTGTCATCATGTTATCACTTTGTCACTTCTGCCTGAGCTTACAGGGGACCAATTTATTGTGGGGAGGAAAGTTTGTCTTAGGCTTTGGCCCTGTAGGTGTTGTGTGATCGGATGAAACGTAGCAATACAAAAAGAATGTTTTGATTTTTTTTTTTAATGTTTTCGTAGATCAAAAGAGGTTATCTGGAAGACATTTGTCTTAATTCTGTCACTGTGTGCTAAGGTTCTCAGGAGCTTAAGTTCTGCTGTAAATTAGCCAATCCTTAGTTTGTTTATAAACACATCACTTACTTTGTTTTTCATTTCTGTTGCCCTGTATCTGCTTCTAAACACTTCGGATGGTATTTGTCCATTCTTTCCCTTCCTAAGAGACTCCACAGCAGTTCATCTACTTGTAACCAGACCCTTTATTTAAATCCTGGCTCTTTTCCTGTGGGGCCCGCTTCCTTTAAAGTAAGTGGGTTAACAAGCCAGCTGTGCAGCTCCCAGTGCTAGTCCAGTTAACCCTTTCTCATCTGTCTTAAAGTTCAATTTAAGAGAATGGGAAAGTAATATAGTATTTTGATATCTGTATTGTTGTATAAGCAGTAAACTGAGTCCATTTCTGATATAATTTATGGAGATACTAGGGGGAGGAGATGTAGAATTTGTGCTTTTGGCAGTATTCTGTTTTGTACTTCTCCCTAGCCTAATGACGATAAAGTTGAGCATCCTTCTCATAGACAATCCTTGCTTTTTCTTGAGGATGTAACATCTTGTTCTTTTTTTTTTTAACTGAAATCACTAGATGCAAAGTTAGTCAATCCTTTTGGTTAATTTATTTGCCTTAAATAGAGTAGTAATTCTTTTTTCGTTTGACTTTCTTGATGTCACTATCATTCTGTCTAAACGGCTACTTCTTTTAAACATTACCATAATGGAAAATGATAGTTTCTATCTTAAACTATTTTCTTTCTTCCTGTTCAAGGTGTCTCTACTACAGCTCCTAGTGGCAATGTAGCTAGTGATGCAATGTCCATTTTGGAAACAATAACTTCTCTGAACCAAGAAGCAAGTGCTGCCAGGGCTTCAACAGAAAATTCAAGTTCCAAAAACAGTGACAAAGCTGCAAAAAGACTGTTATCTCAGCAGAGTGTTGATGGTATCACTGAGAGAAACACGGAAGATTTGCCTGATAAAGAGAAAGCAATTTCTGATCTTTCTGGAGAAGGAGCTGAACTGTTTGTGAAGTGTGAAGATTCAAATGAGCTTCCTTGCCAAAGTGAAGAAATAAAAAGTTCAGCAAAAGATGCCAATAGTTCATCTATTACCATTAAGGATACAAGTAAAGAAGTACTACAGGAGGGTGAAGATCAAAAGAGTAAATTAATAGATAAATGTGAAAAGAAACCAGAAGAAAGAAGAAAAGAAAAGAAAGAGAAACTGGACAAGAAGAAAAGTGATGATACTACTAAGTCAAAAGAAGAAAAACAAGTGAAAGAGTCAGAACCAGTGAAACAGTTAGTTCCAGAAAAAAATAGCAATAAGCATAAACCATCTGAAAGTACTAAAGAAGGTATGATATGAGCAGTGCTCTTTCTTAAAAATATGGATGTGTTAAAGTGGATTCAGGGGCTGAATTAGAAATGTATGTGGAAAGTATGTAATCTAAGTGGAAAGAATGTATGTAGAAATGTATCTTTTCTGCTCGTTCTGACAAACTAGCCACAGTTAGCTCGTGGCTCATCTCCTTTCAGCGAGGTACATGAATCAGGAAGCCTAGATCTTTGATTCTTCAAGTTTATGCTTCCTTGGTCGTGTGTTATTCCAGCAAGATCTCAGAGTTCCTGCTCAGCTGTTCAAGGTTTTGAAATTTTTTTTCCTTTTGCTGTTTCTTATTCTTAACGCTTTGTTTTCAGTGTTAAAATTACTTTTGTTTTTTGTTTTTTTTTTAAAAAAGCTTCTCAAATACAATTTGCTGTATTAAAACTTCTGTATTTTTCTCCTTTGCAAGAACATACATCAATAGATTCAGATATGGATGTACTCAGTGACATCACTGTCAGCTCCGTCCATACTAGTGACCTTTCTTCCTTTGAAGAGGAAAGTGAAGAAGAACCTGTGATTTCTGACAGTACTGAGGAGGGGGAGATCACATCAGATGGTAAAACAATTAGATTGTTAATTGTGGTGGTAAAATTGCAAGAAACAATATGCAACTTTTTTGTCATTTGAGTACGTTCTCTAACAAATTTGATGTTTTGCAGTTTTTTCTGTTGTACTTGTAAGATTTTAAATGTGGACTAATAGTATTTATGCGATCATGAAAGACGAATAGCAGGCGTGTTTTGAGTCTTTTTTTTGTAATAGTATTATTTGTGCTAAATGTTGTAAATCTTACTTGTACTACAGTATTTCATAGAGAATAGAACCACTTAAGTGATGGATATGAGGCTTTGCAATGAGATTTTTTTTACCTTCCTTTCTACCAGAAATACAGCATAACTGAAATCACTGAAGTGATTTGTTAGTACTGGTTGTACTTGACTCTGCTGACTTTATTTTCAAAGCTTTAGATTTGAAAATCACATTCCCAAATTCAAATTCTACCTGGCCACAGCAGAAGAAACATGAATTATCTAGCATTGACAGTTGGGAAACACTAAACCTGTTCTCTGGCTGGGTTACGTTTTGTAGTTTTCCTTGTCTTGACCAGATCACAGATTCTTAATGATTTCTGTGGATATTACTCCAAGCTTATCTTTTCTGCTCTAAAAATACTGTGTAGAAGCACTCATTTACTTGTATGTTCTCTGGTGTTTCCTGTAAACATGACAGATTGCATGCAGTGAAAACAAGCTTGAAGTATATTTCAAGGGTACAAATACTTTGTATGATATGAAGCACAAGTGCCTTTGCACCATCTCTGATAATGCTGATCAATGCTGATCAATAAAATCTGTTTCAGTTTTACTCAGATGATATTGCATTAGTGTAAACAAATGTTATGTTTATGTATTTTCAGCAAACCTGTGTAGTTTAAGTTTTTAAATGGTGTACGAATTTTTGGTGTAGGAATGAAGCTTAGTTTAATACACAGCAAAAGTAATATTCTGAATTCTTATGCAGTGCTGAAAGTGGCTAAATACTGTACGTATAAAGCAACATGATTTTGAGTACAATGATTAAGCCCTTTGTCATAATTTATTTTCCTTTTTATCATGTTAAAATCATTTTTGGCTGAACAGTGTACATACATTAGTGAATGCGTGTTTCAGGTTTTAGTCATTTAATGGTATTTTGAACTATGTTTAAAAAAAATAAGTTAAGTTTGGGGTGGCTTGTTTCTTCAAAAGTAATCTTGAAAGTGCTGCCTTAATTTATTAATCTCTCCATGCACTTAACTAACTTTTCAGATGAGGAGGAGAAAAACAATAAAAATAAGACAAAGCCTCATACTAATGAACTGAATGATGGGAAAGCCAAGCCTGTTCGTCATGCTTATGTTCATAAGCCTTTTTTGTACTCCAAGTATTTCAGTGATTCTGATGATGAACGAACTGTAGAGCAACGCCGTCAGTCCATTGTAAGTTTGAGTCTTACTGCTCACTGTCTTAAATCCTTAGACTTTCCAGCACAGAAATTTCACATCTTACTTGGCCCTGGTTGGTAACGGGGAGTTTAGTTTTGTTTCCTGTTACCTCTGTCCCTTCATCAGACTTTAACCAGTATTGCATGATTTAGAGCAATGCACTCCAGGGAAACACTTGATTGAGTACAGTTAAAAGGCTTTTGATGGAGGTTTAAAAAAATAAATAATGGCTTTGACATCTTTTCCCTGACTCTCAAATGAACGGTGTTTTGGTGTTGATACAGAGTTTATTAAGCATGTGCAAGCTTTTCACATGTGCATTCATTCTTTACATTCTATACCCTACAATTCTCTATGATTCTTGCTTGTGTCATTAAGTGTCAAGATTAGGAAGTGTGAAATTAGGAAGATGCTGCAGACACACTGAAAGAAAACCTGAACAAAACAAAAATTGTCCACAGTGGTTTTAATATATGTAATGGGAATTTATGTGGAAGAAGTAGCTTTTATCTGCCTATGGTTTGCCATCATTGTGGTTTTCTGCAGTATGGGCCAGGGCTAATTACTTCAACCTACTTCCTAATATCATTCCTTTACAAATGCATTTCTCACTGTCCCTGAAGTCAGTAGTTGTAGTATGTCTGCAGTCAGTGAGAAGAGAGGTTTAAGTATGTTTCCTCTGTAATGAAGCGTGCAAAGCAGGAACCAGCAGTTCTTCTAGAGTTTTCTGCTTTGTCTAAATGCATGTTCTAGGATTGCGTTCTTTGAACCAGCTGATGCTGGGGACTCATATAGCTGAGGTTAATATAGCTGGAAAAAAAAAAAACCAGTACTGAAGCAGTTATACCTAGCTCTCTATTTTATATCTGGGGGAAGAAAAAGGTTGTCTGCAAGGAAATGCCTATAAGCCTATGTGGTGTAGGGTTTTTTCTGCTTTTTTTCTTTTATGTAGATATTTATGTAAATTAGGTATCTTCATTGAAAAAGTCTTGGTCTCTATCTGCAGTGTTGAGCAGCAGTGAAACTCTTTGGGACTCAGCTAGTTTCACCTTACAGGAGTACTTGAGGATTCTGTTCACTTTGACGTAAAGCTTTCAAAGTACTACCAATTTTTTTTTTTTTTTGCCTCAAGCCAAAGCATTATGTTTTCTGTAGAATTTCTATATATCTGAAGAATATTCACTGACCTAATGATAAATTGTTTTTTCTTCCTTGTGTATCTCCAGGCCAAAGAAAAAGAAGAGAGACTCCTAAGAAGACGAATGAATAGAGAAAGACTTGAAGAGAAACGTAAACAGAAAACTGCAGAAAAAACTAAGTCTCTGAAAAGTGGAAGTCAAAATGCTAAAGGTGTGAATATATTAACATTAACTTTTTCTTTTTTTTTCTTTTAGTTTGTTTTGGTTTAACCCAGCAGGTGGCTAACAACCACACAGTTGCTTGTTTAACACCTCCTCTTCCCAGTAGGATGGAGGAAAGAATTGAGGGGAAAAAAAAACGTTACTCATGGGTTGAAATAAAACTATTTACTTAGAGAAAAGGCAAATAATTATGACAAGTATATGAGTGTATATATGTGTGTCTGTGTGTAAAAATATAAATATATATTACAAGCAATACACAAGGAGTTGCTCACCATCCCCCAATCAATACTCAGCTAGCCTCCAAGCAGCAGAACAGAGAGAGAGATGAACTCCCTTTAAAAACTCCTTTCTCTTGTTGTCACATTGTGTGGAATATCCCTTTGGCCAGTTTAAGTCTGCTGTCCTGATTCTGTTCTCAGCTCCCTAGGCACTTTGCTGAAAATTGACTCTGTATGACATTGCTTAACAGCAATTTGTAAACATCAGTGTGTTATCATTATTTTTCTCATAGAACCAAAACATAGCATTATACCAGACACTCTAAAGAAAACAATTACATCCCAGCTGAAATTAAGTTAAGGTCTTCTTTTAAGGGAAAGTAACACTCAGGATAAAATGATGGCATTAGGTCTGTCTTCATTTCTCTTGAAAGTCCTATGTTTTAATACCGAAGTAACAAAAAAATGAACAATTCAAATTACTAATGTAAAAATCTGTTTTCAGGTTTCCCTATATGCGTAATTATATTGCTTGAATATTTATGATTATATTTCTTGCATACTAATATACATTAGTATTCTTTGCTACACTTTAGTACTCTCCATACTGCTTTCAGTAACATTTATAGCTAAAGCAGTAACATGAAGTCATACTTAATTATTTCACCACGTGTGTATTATGTTTCAGGAAAAAGTGGCTTGAACTTGGAAGAACCATCAGCAAGAAGTCTTGAGTCAAAAGCTACTGGTACCAGCATTAAGGATGTGCTTAAAGAACAGAAATTCTTAGAAAAAAAAGTAGCCTTGAGCAGAAAAAGAAAAAGAGATTCAAGGTATTTGTGTATTCAGTCAAAAGAAGTGAAGTCTTCAAAAATTTATTTTCATAGATCAAATAGATTCTCTTCAACTTTGCAGATGGCTGTAGTTATTTAAACAATTTCTTTCTAAGATACTTGGATAACTTTGTTACTAGTAAGTATGAAATTATGGCTGCTTAATACACTGCAAGTTAGCAGCCCTTGTGTGACTTTTCATGCACAGAATAGTAATAAAAAGATACAAGAATGGACAGCTGTTAGATGTTTGTGCATCTAGTAGAAAAAAAATTGTGTTGTATTTCCATTAACTTTCCTAGTATGTATTTAATGTTTTGTATTCTGTCATGTTTGGCTTGTTTTGTGTTTCTATTTCAAATATTCCATTACTACATTTTCATTCCCTTACTACCTTGTTTCTTGACTTCATTAAGGAAGTAAGATTTAAAGGGCAAACATCAGATTGATAGTAGTGAAGGTAATTGACTGCTTGTGTATGTATATATAAAGTATAATTTGCATGTTTTTTTGGTTGGACACTCATATGTAACTATCTACATATGTGTAGTTATAGTAAATGAACCATGTTTCTGAAAGGTAAGTGTAATTTTTTCAAGTTTTCTTCCTTATTGTAAGTGGAGAGTGGGTTTTTTTTCCTTTTCTGTAATAAATAAATAAATAAATCTGTAACTATTTTACAGGGACAACTGTAGTACTAATACTGTCATACTGACATTCTCTGCTTTAAAACAGTGTGGTCCGAAGGGCATCTATGAGGTCTGTTTGGACAGATTATGTAGTCAGAAGTTTTGTAACAATGTTCTACTTCAGTATTTCAGTGTGCATTTGTCTTCAGCTTTAAGAGCAGAAAGTTTACAAAGTCATGCTAATTTTGAGTTGCTCTTTTTTCTGATTGCTTGTCTGAATACCTGTTTCAGGCATGTTGAAGATAGTTGGAAAAAGAAATATGAGCCATCTGAAGATGATTCTAAGGAAGTGCAGAAGACAAATGAGGTATGTGTCTCTTAATAAAGGTAATTAAAAAAACCAAACAAACTACTGCTATGATTTTTTAATTGTAGTAATGCTTGTTCATACATCCATACCAAACCGCATACCATTGCATCATTTATTCTTGTGAATTTTTTTTTCCTGCTTACTCTTTCAGTTGAGCTAGTGCTCTTACCCTGCAGTTTTGTTTTCTGAATTCTTGTAAATGTTAGGTTGTGTTGTTTATCTATTTGGTGCTGATTCGTTTTGTACTGGAAGGAGTTCGAGCTGTATTCTGTAAAGCATGTTGGACTTCAGAAAAAGCAAAGTCTGTCTTACATGCAAAGCATTATAAAGTTTTATCTACTTGAACTTTTCTATGGAAAGTTATAACAACGTAGTCTGACTGTTCAGAAAAGAGGAATTTTATGTTTTTAGCAGCGTTATTACGAAAAAAGTGATAGTTAAAAGTTTTAACTACAAGTCTAAAACTACCTCTTAGGAGTTTCTGTATTTTGTTTAACCATTGCATCAGAGTTTTGAAGCAACTGGTGGAATATTTGACATGATTATTCTCCATTTAAAGATCTATTTAAATTGGTTTTGGAAGGGAACGTCACTTAATACAGAAATAATATTCAAGGTCAAGCAGACTGTTAAATCCTGTTTCTTTTGGCTTTCCTACGGTTGCAATCAGTTGAAATAAAATCAATCTTTCTAATCACTTATTAATACAATAAGTGGGCATTTTGTATTGATTTTAAAGTTAATTTGCCTTCAACAATTGTCAGTCATGTAGTGAAGGAACTCTGTAACATCTGCCTATATATATTTAACTTTCTTTTGCAGACTTGTGAAAAAAATTCTTCAAAGGAATTAAAGCATAACCATGGGAAAACTGAAACATCTAAACCGCTTAGAAGACTTTCAGAATCATTACATTCAGCTGAGGAAAACAAGACTGATTCTAAAGTGGAAAAAGAACATAAAAGAAAAATCTCCACCTCTGTTCATACTGAAGGAATACAACAGGACATTGATACGAAGGATCCAAAAAGACAACTGGACAGAGCAGAAGTCAATACTGATGAACTACAGAAGCAAAAAATGATATTTAAAAATGAAAAACACCCCAAAAAAGATAGTGACACAGAAATTCAACATATGAGAAATGCTACCAGAAAAGAAGCCAAGTCTTACAGAGATAAAAATGAAAAGGAAGTAATGGCATTAGAAGATAAGCTTTCTTTAAAGCACAAATGTAAAGGAGACATTATTCATAAATCAGTTGAGGATGTTGAACTCCATTCTTCTGAGAAAAGTTTGAAAGGAGAGGATGGTGCTCAGAAACATAATCAGCAGATGAAGATTTCCTCAGATGACAAATCTGAAAGAAAGAGTAAACACCGAAGTGAACGAAAAATATCAGTAACTGGAAAAGATGGAAAAGGTATTTCTGAATCCACTTTAAAAGCTGAAGAATTACTGCGTAAGGAAAGTAAAAAAGACAGGCATCTCTCAACAGAGAAATCAAGAGCCGAATACAAGTCCAAAAGGTCTCTGAGTGATTCTAAGCCACAGAAGGATTCTATAAGTGCCTCAAAGCAACTTGCTTCTGCATCGCACAAAAGAAGTGAAAGTTACTCAGAAGAAAAACATGAAATAAAATCAACTAACTCTGACTGTAATTTGAAACAGGAAGATGGTGTTCATAAAGACAGGCGAAGATCTAAGAGCTTTGCAGAAGACAAAAATCCATTGAAGTCAAAGTCTAAGAGTCATAGTAAACAACTAAAAACATCTGAAACAGAATTACAGGAAAATTTAGCAAAACAAGAGACAAGTCAGAAACTGGATAAAGATAAGAACATGGAAGAGAATGATTCAGGGAAACAACACAATTCCAAAAACGAAGATAAAATCTCTGAAGAGAGTGGGGCTGATTTTGAGCATGAAAGTGGAATGCAGTCAACTCAGGGATCACAGAAAGACTCGAGTCACAGAGTTAAGTTACACTCTGGAGAAAGAGGATCTGTAAAAGAGAAAAGTAGAGGTGATAAAGATTTAAGTAACTCCAAGCTAGAAAGAAAGTTCTCTGTGGAAGGTCACAAAAACAGAAGCATAAAGCACAGCAACAAGGAAATAAAGAAAAAGGAAGAATGTGCCAAATTGGAGGATAAAGATATGAAAGAAATGGATGGTGGGCGTGATAAAGTAACAGGCATCACAGCGACAATGGATAAAAAACAAAGTAAAAAGGTATCCTGTGAGAACAAAAAAGGTAGCATATCAAACCACAATTTGCTTGGAGAAGAAAAGCAATCAGTTGGCATAACTGTAAGCAGCTCTCTTCCAGTCCCTCAAAAGTCAAGTATGAATAGTGATGATGTGTGTTCTGGTCATGAGGGAGAGATGATGGAACTTGATTTGGATGAAACAAAAGTACAAGAAGAATCTACAATGGAAGGAAAAAGCCTTTTAAATTCAGTCCAAGCCACAGATGCCAAATACACAGCGAAAGAAAAAATCTCTTATGCAAGTAAGGAGTTAAAACACAGCTTGGCAGATCTTGAAGCTTCTGAATCGAAGTTTCTGTCTGCGGTTGAAAAAGCTAATAAACAAGAAGATATTCTTAATAAGCAAGTTGGTGCCTTAGATGCTTTATCCAAACGAGCATCAATGGATCAAGGACCCCATAAAGAAGGAGCTTATAAAATGGGTGTTGTATCTGAAAAAAGTCATAGAATCTTACTGAATGCTCCCAGTAAAGATCAGAATTCAGAAGACAGCAGAAAACCAAAGAATTTTAAAACTGTGATAAATTCTAATTCAGATAATGTTCCTTTAGCAAATAATTCTCCCAGAGAAGATGCTGCTGATCGAAAGTCCATGGATATAGATATCTCTGATTTTACACATTCTTTGTGTAGTATGTCTAGTATGTCTAAGGTAGAATGCCGTAATTCAGATGGGACTTCTTTGTTTGAAGATGATGCAGCTTTGAAGAATGATTCAATACAGATTGTATACATGGAACAAGAAGATAGTGCAGTGTTGTGTTCTATTATGGAAGGTGCTGATGACAACATTATGACAAACAATATCAAAAAAGATGATGTGGTGCCCCATTCTGATAAGCAGGCAGTGGAAAACAGTGCAGCTGGCTTACCTAGTCAAGGTTGTGATGAACCATCAAAATTAGAAAGTACTCCAAGAAGTGAGTTGAATATAAAAAAGGAAAGCTTGATGACTGGTGTGACTGAAGACTGTGGAGAGGTACCAGCAAAAGCACTTCTAAAAAAACTGAAAAAGAAAGAAAAAGAGTGCTTGAATACAGATGATTTCACGATGGGAGAAAGAAGCACGATGATGGGTAATGTGAAATGTAATGAGACACGTGATACTTCTAATGTGATACCGTCTTCCTCTGTGTTAGCATCTAGAAGAGTTCCCAAAGAAACTGTCAAAGACTCTGTTCCAGCTACTGGACAAGAAGGGAGCAGTGGCATGGAAGATAAAAACAAACGCAGTGCTGTAGGTACCAGTGCAGGAAGCAGTAAACTTAGTTTGTTGTACAGCAGCCTACAAACAATTCCAGCTACTGTGATAGGAACTAGCACAGAAAAGGTTGAGGGGACTGTCATGGCCTCTAGTACAGGAGAAGAAGGAGCTGAAGGTACATCACATTCTGGAAAGGAAAGTGATGCTACAACCACTTGCTCAGAAGAACAAAGTGCGATGGCATTAATCTGCACGAGCATAGAAGCTGATGAAGGTTTCACAACAGGCATATGGGTAAAAAGTGGTGAGGGGAGTAGTTTGATTACAGGAACAGATACTGGTGAGTGTACAGTTACAGCAGCAGAAGAAGGTGGTGGCAGTGTCGTCACTGAAGGATTAGCAGAAAGTGAAAGCTTTCTTACAAGTACAAAAGAAGAAAATGATGACTGCACCATGGTTTATGCAGAAGAAGGTGGTAAGGATTCAGTCAATGCAAGTGGAGTAGAAAATGAAGATAGTGTGAATAGTGCTGGAGCAGAAGAAAAAGATGATGCTGTAACTAGTGCAGGGACTGAAGAGAAGCGAAAGACCTTGACTTGTGGAGGTGCAGGCAAACTAGAAAGTTCTGTGTCCTGCTTAAGTGAAGTGGAATGTGATGGTGCTGTAACTAGTGCAGGTATAGAATCAGGTGAAGGATCAACAAGTGGTGACAGTTCAAGTGAATTTAGAGGCAATCTGAGAGCTGGCCAAATTAAAGAACATGAAAGCACTGTGACTTGCACAGGTGCAGAAGAAAGAAGTCATAACTTCATTATATGTTCAGTAACTGGTACAGATGCCCAAGGAGAAGGCTCTGTAAGTGGGGCATGTATTGCAGTGGTCACAAATGACAATACCACAACTGGCACTAATGGTGATAAATGTGAAGATACTATAAATGGTGAAAGTGCAGTGACCAGTACAGGCATAACTCCAGAAGATGATGCTGAAATTTCAGTTGTCTGTACAGGACTGGAAGACAGTAATGAAGGTTTTGCAGTTTGTTTAGATACTGAAAAATTTGAAAGTGCAATGGACAGCACAGGGACAAAGGAGGAAACTAGTATCACTATAGTCAGCATTGGTCCCTGTGATGATGAAGGTTTTGTGACTAGTACAGGCTCAAAAGAAGAGGATGAAGAAGGTGAGGGAATTGTGACCAGTACTGGAAGGGGAAATGAAGAAATTGAGCATGCTTCTACTTGTACAGGAACAGAAGGTGAAAATGCACTCATTTGTATAGGTGCAGAAGAAAGCGAAAGTTCCATTATCTGCATAGTTGCTGAACAAATGGAAGCTGAGTCAGGACTGGCTGGCACAAATACAAATAAGCTTACTGTTGACAGCATGACAGATGCAGAGAAAGAAGCTAATTGTGGCACAAACTGCAAAAGTGCTAAAGGGATAGTTGAAAGCAGTGTAACCAGCGCAAGTGCTGATGATGAGGATGTGGTGGCTGCATGCATAGAAAAACATGAAGGTACCTTGATTCCCTTAGATGCTGAAGAGTGTGAAGGCCCCATGACTAGTGCTATGGCCCTGCAAGACAGGGGTCAGCCTGATACTGAAGGAGAGCGTGAGAGTGCTGTAACCTTTGGCAGCAGAGAATTTGATGGCTCTATAAGTAGTGCAATTCCAAAGGAAGATGAGAACCCTCTCATTCCAGCTGACAGAGGGGAAAAAATTAAAGGTGATATTATATCTACCAGTACAGTGGAAGGAAGTGATGCTCCCTTACATTCAGTCATAGATGCCGAGGAAGGTCCACTTACTGTTGCAAGAGCAAGTGAAAGTGGGGAAAGTTCCATGACCTCAGTTGACGCTGAAGGCACAGAGGTGCCCATGCCCAGCACAGCTACAGAATTTAAAGAGAATGTGCTTGCTTTTAGTAGTAAACAGGACAAAGATGAGTGCACCATGATTTCCACTAGTATTGTAGAAGAATTTGAGACTCCTATGTCTAGTGCCACTATAGAATACAATGGTCAGCTCCCCTCTGTGAAAGCAAAAGAAACAAATGAAAGTACTGTGGTTTCTGTAGATACAGAAATATATGACGTTCCCATGCCCAGTGCATCCAGCGCAGGAGGAGATGATGAAAGTCACCCAACTGCTAGCAATAAAGAAGAAAAAGATGAGTGTGCTATGATTTCCACAAGTGTTGTGGAAGAGCAGATAATCCTAATGTCAGGTGAAGTCACAGAGGAGACAGTTCATATATCAGAAACAGAGTCTAAAAATGAAACTGTAATGATCTCTACAAGTACAGCAGAATGTTTTGAAGCTCCTATGTCTAGTGTAGCGGTACAAGATGAAAATAAACTCACTGCTTCTGAAACAGAAGGGAGATATGAAGCTGCTGTGATCACCACAAGTATGACAGAAGAATGTGAAATAGTCCTGATCAGTGCAGAACCACAGGCTGAGGATCAACTCCTTGTAGCAGAAGAAGATGAAGAAGATATCTCTCCAAATGCATCTGAGGAATGTAAGGTTGTGGAGACCACTGCTACTGTAGATGAACAGTTTGGACTAGCTGCTTTCAATGCAGATGCAAGAAGCAAAGGTTCTGTGATTTTTGTGGGAGAATGTGGAGGTCCTGTGCTGAGGGTTGCCACCAACAGTGACGATCAGGATGCTGCTTCAAGTATAGGAGATAAAGAAGGGGCAGTGATCGCTCTGAGCACAATGGAAGAATGCGATAGTCTCTTCACCTTTACTGTCATAGAAGAAACTCAACTTGATGCTGAGAGTTCAGAAGTAAAAGACAAAAGAGAGGAAGTTTTTAATACCACTAACCAAATTGAATGCATCCTATCAACTGCAGACCCAGAAAAAAGCAGTAATTCTTTGCTTGTCATTGGTCAAGAGAACAAGACTCATGAAAGTGTTGTGAGGGAACCATCAACAGCATCTCAGATGACTGTGGACAGTGAAATCACAGAAACAGATGAAAATTCAGTCAATCTCATGAGTGTAGATGAAGCCCTTTGCGTGGAGGTTAGCACAGAGACTGCTGTGAGTGCAAGTCCTTCCTCAGAGGTAAATGAGGATGATGAGCAAGCTGAAGATGTGTTGCATGAGGACGTTGCATCAGAACTCTCCTATATCATTTCAGAAGCATCAGTAGAGAGTGAAACATTAAGGGATATAAACTGTAACTCAAATGTACTTTTAGAGAGTGACTTCTCTGAAGTAAGGACTTCATTGCCTAGGGAACGGACTCCTTCCTTAGTTTGTACAAGTGAATTAACTGTAAATAGCCACAAAGAAGAGACAATAGAAGCAGAACTGGGGGAAAAGATTGACTGTCCTGCGTTGCATGTAGAAGAGTTGTATGACAGTGATGATAAAATGAATTTGGTCAAAATAGATGATACAGGAGTTGAAGTTACTTGTCAGAAGAGTAATACATCCTTTAATTCAGGTAAGGATTTCTGTGGGGTTTTGTTCTCTCTTGATTTTATAGATGTCCTTAATAAATGCTGCTTACCATGACTAGAATTAGCAACGACTTATACTGTTCAGATATACTGTTCAGACTTCTTTGTAGTTTGAGAAATACTTGCTAATTTAATTATGAATTGATGAAAAGTAATTAAGCATGTAATTCTGTCAGTATCAGTGTGACTGAAGAAATTAGTATCTGAGGTGTGTTGAAAGAAATTAAATTTTATTAGATTGCGGAAAGGTTATTAAAATGTATCAAAATTATGAGTAATACGTTGTTTGCAAGAGGTAATTGTCATGGAGTTATAAATAGGCTTTGTTACTAATGTTCTGAAAATCAAAAATACTTTTATAGGAGGCAAGATGTATTTTATTTAGACATAAGTTCAACATTTTAAAAATTGCAACTCTGTAGTGATCTTTGGAGATCAAGAATGACCATCCTTAATCATAACTACAGATTTTGTTCTTTTTTTTTTTTTAATGATATTTAGATTCATTCTCTTTATAGAGCCATGGTATGGTTCAGGTTGGAGGGAACCTTAAAGAGCATCTAGTTTCAATGCACCCTTCTTTAAGTTAAACAAATCCAGCTCCTTCAACCTATTTTAACAGGAGTGGTGCTTTAGCCCTTTCTTCATATTCAGGGCCCTCCTCTGGACTTGCTGCAGCAACTCCACATCCTCATACTGGGAGTCTAAGGCTTGGACACAGACTGAATACTTGCACTGAATTTTCTGAATTATTTTTTCTTGTGAATATACTAATACACTTGGAATAGTCATCCTTCATGTTACTGTAGGAATTAGGCCATGATGCTAAATAAACAAGTATTTTAAGTCAGCAATAATTTTAGGTATTTATTTTAGATATAAAACTTCTGATAACATATGTCACTAAGATTATCATGTTTTATTTCCAATTCCATTGTTTCTTAGAAAATAGTAACTTCCAAGTGAGTTTGCATGGTTGCAAGTTCCTTAAAATACCACATAATGAGCATTCTGCTGTTTTCAGCCTTTCTTATCCTTCAGATTAACTGCAACACCAGGTTTAAGAAATAATAAATTCTTTAAAGATCAAGTTTCATTGCAAATTTTGGAGAAATTAAATGGTAGAAAGATCAATAGAGAAATCATGCAATCTTTGTGTACGCCAATAAAAATGGACTGATGCTGTTCAAGTGTTTGTTTTAAAAGCCTTTTCCTTCTCATGTTTGACTTTGTTTCAAAAATGCACTAAAATTTTATGGTGTGAGTTTGGGTCTAGTTTCTCAAGGGTTGGTTTTGTTCTCTAGTTGCCTTCATTTATAAAATAGGTGCCCAAAATAGCTGTGAAGTCATATGAAGTTGGTGTTTGCATATCTTGTTTTTCAGATATTTAAAGCATGTAGTTCCCATATGGAATTAAATGGGTGGGGTTTTAAGGTTTTGTGAAACAGCCATCGCCGACAGGAGGTACTGAGTCTATGGAAATTAGATAATTTCAATGGTTGTGCTTTTAGAGCTTAGGAGGTTTAGACCTAACTGTCATTTAACGCTATTTTTCTTTAACTCCTACCTATGTACTCGTTAATACAGAGGTAATTTGCTATTTGAAATTGGGTAAGAAAATATGTTGTTGGTTTTTTTTTTCAAAGGAAAAGCAAGGAAAAAGAGAAGCAAAGTGAGAAGTCATAATTAAGATGGTGAATGCTGACAGCCTATATTCACCACTCTTCTTGTATTTAAGGAAAACACATGAACGCTTGTGTTCTTGCAGATGCTGAGTTGCTTTTTCGAACTGGTTTGTTGCAGACAAACACTGCCTACAAGATGAGGTTGTCTTCACATGCTGCATTCATAAGATGATGCTAAAGGATAGCATCCTACTGTAGCATGAGCTAATTACAGCCTAATATAATGATTTTAACGTTTGTATTTTATTAGGCAATAATGGAGCTTTACCAAAGTTGGCAGAAGAACTAGAATTTGAAACCAGTTTGAGAACTGAAGAGGTATTTATGATATTTTGACTTTCTTTACAATTTCTTGTATGGTTTTATTTTCTAGGATTTTTTACTAAACCTTTTATTTCTGTTCAATAAGTACTGCATTTGTACCTCAAAACTTTTGAGTCATTTTTTCAGAATATTCAGTTATATTCTTTTAAGGTGTGTGATGTCCAACTGTTCTAAATACCATGTCATTCTGTGGTAGAACCAGTTCCCTTCCTTAGCTATGTTTACTTCCATGACAGTGATATCCAAGGTTGCTTTTCATTAGAATTAGTCATACTGTACACTTGCTTGTGATATTACTTGTAAAATAGTCATGTATGCCTTAACACTTAGGTTAGACAGTCACTAGTTTAGTGTTTTGAAGCGCTATACAAAAAAATGAATAGTGGTGCATTTTTCCCTTGATTCAGTATGGTTCAGAAACTCACAAGTACCTCTCATAGGGCCACCTTAGTCTTGCATAGGGATGCTGTCTTCAGCTCCAGGGCAGACCCAGTTGAGTTTTTTCTGTATCATGGTTTCAGTGTCTGAAATGCATTTCAGGAAAACCTGAGTCATCCTTAGTCTGGTGGGGTTTATTGATTTGAGTATCCCCTGCAATGGCTGTACTGTTTGCCAGCATAGGATGGTCCTACAGTCAGTATGATCATACTCACATGGCATTGTGTCTGAGTTTACAATGTATAGATTTCACTTAATGCTACATGGAGCTAATACTAAGGAGTGTATTTTCTATGCATTTTTAACATATAGCTCATCTGCAGCTCGAATTAAAAAGATAAGTGGAAAAGGCCCAAGTTGGCAAGGCTTCACTATACTTTGTTATGCTTTGCAGTTGTGTATTTTTCTGTGTATGGGAACATTTCTAGAGTACTTATCATGATTGGAACTCCTCTCAGCAAGAATTCGCACCTTGAATTCCTGAGATTTTTTTCTTGTGATCTGGTTGTTAAATTAATCTGTTCTTACTGTACCAGGTTTAACTCTGAAGACAAGCTCATGGTATTACGTTGTTCAACAGTACTATGACTAATCTTTGGCAGTCTATTATTAATATCTGTACTAGTATCTTAAGAATGCTTTTGAAGACTTATGCATCACAGAACAGTAGTCATCATTATGTGAGGGAGGGGAATGAAATGTATTTGTACTAGATGTCTGTCATATTTTTGTTTCCTTTCATCTTGTGTTTAGTCACCACAGCCTGAAAGTGCAAAAAGTGAAGAAGTGGATCTCCATGCTAAAGAGCTTCAGAAAGGTGAATGTTACACTGACAGTGCTTTACTCTTCATACTGCTTTGACCTTTTACTCATAAGGTGTTATTTCTAGATTTGATACGTAATTTCTCTAGGGAGATTGAAGAAAGGCTTCTGTTTCATTTTGCTTGTACCTTTGCATTTAGTCTGCAGGAATGAGGGAGATAAATAAGTCTTCTACTATGAAGTACAAAAAGAAAGGTGGAATAGTATTTAAAAAAATAAAAGTAAAAAAGTAGACTGCTGATGTTCTATTCTATTTGAAATTAATAAATATTTGAGGTAAGTACAGAAACTTGCCAAAGAGTGGCTTGCTTCTTTCTAAACTTTGAATGTCCTTGTTTTTGGTGTTGTGAGAGGCATTTTGGAGATGTGACAAAAGTGCTGTATGATCAAATCAGAATTAACAGAAAGATTTTTATTTTCATATTTAATTGTTGCTGTTATTCTGTCCTGCTGTCCAAAAGATTACAGTGTTTCTGGTCATCCACTGAAGTTAGAAGAGTACTTCTAAGTAGGTAGTCACCTAGCTAGACATCTCAGTCAACTGTAGGCTCAGTAATTCCTTTTCAGTGCATAACATTATTCTTAAATGGAGGAAGGAAAAAAAAAAGGCTCTCTTTCCCAGAAATGCATTATTTTGAAATGTGTTGCAGTTGTTTGGCTTTCCTATTAAAGCAGAAACAAACCCCTGCTTTGTTCCCATGTTGATGGATTTTGTGCTCCAGATGCTTTACAGAGATGTTTACAGCACTGCTAGAGGAGAGTTAATCTTCAGTTGGTGGAATAACAAGCAAAACTAAAATGAATTCCAGGAGGTACCAAAGATACTGGTGTATAGAGTCCAAAGAGTTGAAAGACTCATTTCCTCCTACAGAATGTTGCTGAAAGTGTAAATTGAGAGGACACACTGTAAATCTCACTTGTAAATTTTTACATGTAGGCCAAAATAACTGTTTACCAAATAGGGGACAAATTGGGTAAGGTGATATGCATGTGTTGGTGACGAGCTTTAGATTCTTTTGTATTCTTGAGGTAAATCAAATACTTAGACTAATGGTGTAGCATGTTCTTTTAGGTGATAAGAGACATGCTTTGCTCACAAGAAAGAAAATGTAAATCCTGAGAGTGGATTACAAGAATGTGGTCTTCAGGACACAAGATCCAAAACTATAACCAGTTTTCCTCTACTCTGAGATTTATTCTAAGGGTCTAAAAATTTGTGCCACTTTTATGTCATGCAGTAACACAGCAGACAATACTTACATCTTAAAACGTGCAGATTAAACTGGCTGTGATAATATTGTTCCATGTAAAATGTTTAACAAAAATCCATTTGTTATGTAAATCATCTTGGTTATGACACACACAGAAGATTAATGCTTCGTAGCTCTTCATAGATTTTTTTCTCTTCCATTGCACAATAATCTTTTATTTTACATATATATGCATATATATACACACATATATATGTGTATATATATATACATATGGCCCAACGTACGTAAAAGGAAGTTGTTTAAAAGACAAATGTGTGTCCTGTCATGAGTATGAACAGCAGACACAGTAGTTTAGTAGTCCAAGATTCCTTGGAATGTAAACAAATATTGCTGTTTGAGTGGGTAGAATCTAGCTCTTCATTTGATGCTGCTTTAAAAATTAGGAGATATTGTGTAACTCTACTGTATAGCTGTGGATAAATTGTTTCTAAAACATGAAGATTTAAGAAATGAGCTACACGTTACATAAAATTGTATATAAAAGTGTTGCCATTGTATTGTAGGTTTATGTTCTTGTTGCAACTGAAAATGAAAAATGGTTGGACTGTTTTAGCAGCTGTTTTAACTAAAAATATTAATTCAGTTGCCTATGCAAATCAGATTTAAAGGAGTTGTAAAAGCCTTCTCATAGAACAACCTTTTTGTGATTTTTTTATTTATATGAAATAGCTTTGAAAGGTGCAGTGTACTCATTAGTGTACATAATTTATAATTATTTTCCAGATTCTTATGGTATGTAAGGGAATGTCTCTGTTATTATTAGATCCAGTTAGAGTACAATAGAACCTAGCAATCCATCAGCTTCTGTGTGTACTGTATCAGTCACTGCTGCAGTTAAGCAGATGTCAGTTTTCTGCCAAGCCTAGTTTTGCGGCTTAGTTTTCAGTGTATTTTACTTTGTCATCCTACAGTGTAGCACCTAGGATTGTGATGGATGAAACTCTTGTTACTCAAATGCCTGAACTATATGTGAAATTTCAAAGTTGCAAGATATTTCAGAGGTCACAGTGTCTCAATTGTCTGTTTTAGCCTCAGTGTGATTCTCTGTTATCCTATGCTTTGGAAAGCCATTTTCTTCAGTGTTTTAAGTTTGTCAAATAATGTTAAAGAGAATATCAAAGAGCTTGAGTGAATCTTATTTCCAATAGTGAAAATAAATTGTATAGTTTCAAGTACTTTAAAACCCTTTTAAAGTAGAAAATACAATCATACTTGGCTATTGCTGAACTTTCCTGATTTTTGCTATTATATTTAATAGATTCACTGCAGAAGAACAGTGCTGTAGAAAGAGAAAACCTTCACGTAAGATTTATTCTGTTTATGCTGCTTTTTTCTTGCTTGCATTTACTTCTGTTTATATTTTCTTTATAAGAAAATACTGTTTCTTGTATAAGCAGAGCCTATTATATTGAGACTGTGCAGCAATCTGCATTGATGCCCAATTAGTATTTTGAATTTAGTAAATAAATCTTGTCTTGTTTAATAGTCTGCAAACTATTTCACGATTGTTATCTGATAGAAAAGCTTAATTGTTCTCCTTGAGAATGAAAGGTGAAAATAGGGATTATACTGGGGACTGCAGTCAGAACTAGAAAGCTGTTCCTTTGAAGCAGTCTGTTGCAATCTTACAAGAACATGGAGCCTGTAATTATAATAAGGATGATTAGGAAAGTTGCAATTACAAAGTTTTTCTTAGGAAGCAAAAACAAGATATCAAACACAGATGTCAGGTTAAAAAAAATGCACGTTTGCGATTTGTTTAACTCAAATAGTAATTTATTAATTAAATATTAGCTTTCCCAAACTATAGTGCTGGTTCATTCTCTTTTGGTTCTAGTAAGGTACTAGTTTTGATCCTGCATGTAGGAGAGTGTCATTGTTTTAAATCTGAAAATATTTTATGTAAATGGCTTGCTTTTAGAGCACGTAGTTGAATGCCTAATTAAAATTAAGCCTTTTTTCTTTAAAAAGATCAGTTTAAAAAAATCTGAAAATACAACAAGTTAGAACTTCTTTCATGATAATGGTAATGTTCTTTGAGTTCTGGAAACAAACTGCTTTTGTAATACCACTACCTTCCGTTTTAGTATGTGTTTTATTTACAAGTAGCAATAACTTTTTCCTTTCTGTGTTTATGAACTTATTAATGGAGAGTAGGGGAGCGTGAGGAGTTATATTTCTTTGTCCTTTGTTCATAGGTGGAAAACTTGGACACACAAATAACTGATGAACATCAGCCTAGAGTTATAGAATGTGAAACTTCTGGAACAATGGATAAAGAAGAATGTAAGTGATATGGAACTGCGCAAGTATGTGTAAAGCCTTGCTGCTGAAAACAAAAGTCTTGCTGTGATCAGTCTGTATGATTCTCTTCTGGAGGAAAGAGTGGAATGGGGAATTCCAAAATCCAAAGCAATTAATCTTTTTTTGGAAACAGCTCAACTTATTTGATATAACAATGTTTTAATAATATGTAGTGACAACTTCGGTAGTATGCAAAGTTTTATAGTAGCTTTTTTGATCCTAGAGGGAACAATTTATTTTTAATCTATAAAACAATCACTAATCTTGTCATGAAAGAAAAAAAAACACAGAGGAGGAATATAAAGCTGAAGAAAGTGGATCACAAGGAAACATATAGCCTGTCACTCAGCTTTGTGAGGCTGGTTTTTTCCTACTGTTAGACTGGGAAGACTGAACATCTTTGTCTAGAATCAGGCAGGAAGGAAGATACTCCATTGAATGGCCTAAACATTTAATTAATCTATTAATTTAGACATTTTGTGAACCTAATCATTGTGGGACTATGTAATAGCCGTTCAAGCTATGCTCTTAACAGCAGCAGTAACTTACTGCAAAAAACCTTACTAGAAGCTTTCCTTTTCATCATCAGAGTAAAAAAAAAATTGCATTAGGCTAACTGATAATATAATTTCTTTGGTAACATTTTCTTCCATTCCTAAGAACATTGATTTCATAGAGTGAGTGAGTGGAAGCCATGCAGTATTCATTCTAGTGTACCTCACAGCACTACCTGCTTCTGGAGCAGTTGGACTGGAGATAAGATTGGTGTTGAAATTTGACATACTTCATATCAAAAAAAAGAAAAAAATATCCATGCAAGAAAGATGGAATTATTTTATGTAATTTTTTAATATTCCTTTACCAAGAGAGGCTAGCCTAATTTTCTGTTCATAGCTTTGTAATTAAGATGTTGCTTTTGAGTAAAAAAAATCTTTTCAATAGTGTACTGGTATAAAAGCCATGTCAAAATCTGACAAATGCAGAACTGTTTGAACTGTTTGTTTTTGCAGGCAGTCAGCTGGATGCTCAGGACAAAAGGAAAGATGATGATCCAAGTCAGTGTTCCAAAACAAAGCCTCGTAATATTAAGGTATTTTCAAGAACATCTTTCTTTTTAATGTTGTGTAATTGTAATGTTAATAACACTTAAGTGTTTATTTCTACAGCATTTTATTTGGGGAGGTATATTCATTAATAACTGTTAATTACTTTTACATTGTGTTTAATAGAAAATGACAATATAATGATAGTTTTCAGGAAGTACTCAAAATGGTAGAGATCTGTTGTTCTTTGAAATGTCTGTATCTTTGAAGTGTTGGGCACCAGTTTGCACAGTAGTTAAGAGCTTGGGATCATGTGAAGTACCATGGGGCCCCAACTGTCCAGTGACTTCACCATCTTCATGGTTGTACTGATCTGAGATCTGCAAAATGGTATCAGACTCGACCTAAGTTCTGTATTTGCACTGATCCCCTTTGGGTCAGAACAGCTAATTAAGGAAAAATAATCTCCCTTTTGAAGAGTATGTGCAGAAAGTTTTGCTTTATCTCACCTACTGATTTTTGATTAAAATTCTCAGCATCAAAATTTTCAAGAGACACTATATATTATATATAATACTCACTTTGTGAATAAAATAACTGCTTTTTTTCTAAATGCAAGTAATTGACAATGATCCTTAATTTGTAGTAAGTTGCTCTTTTTTTTCAAAATAATGCAGGAAATTACTTCATGTGATACAGCAGAAGTGTCCAAAGAAGTTGATGGAACACACACACCTTCTGCAAGTGCTGTGGAAGAAAAAGGTGATAAAAACAAATGATCTCTGTAACATATTGACCTTGTGCTATTATTCTTTGAATGATTCTCAGAGCAAGGAGAAATCCAATCCCAGACAAATAATTGCATAAATTCTCTAGTTGCATTCTGTTTCTGCTACCAAATAATACATAGTTCTTAGTTTCTTTAATGGTGAGAGTAAGTGTGATGTTCCTGCTGTTGATAGCCTAACCCAGATAAGGAGTTACAGGGATATCATGCATCTGCTGCAGCATGCAGCCTGAGAAGCCAGTTGCAAGCAGACTATTGGAAGGGGTTATAACAAATTCGGGATGTGAGACAAGAACTCTGAACTCAAACTAATAAAAGGGGAGTCATTCCTAAGAAAAACAAAGATCATGACAAGTGCACCATCAAGAACAGTTACGTTTGTGTATGTAGAGAAAACAACCAGGAAAGAGTATGCGTGTTAAACTGCTGTATTTGATTTCATAATAGCACTGTGGCCATGACTTCTTTTTTAGTGTTATTATTGACTTGGATGCAATTTCAGTTCGTCTTTGTGTGAAGACAGTGAGAGCTATTAATAGTTGTGTGCTCTCTATGCTGATAAATCTGAAACTATTTTCTAGGTTCCTGTTTCGTGGGATGTGGGAGGAAATTAAATAGTAGCTTGCTGAACTTTGATTTAACTCAAATTAGAAGGCACTTCTACATCACCTAGTGTTAAGGAGGCATTCTAGCAGTCCTACATACTGTTACTGCAAGATGGATGTTTATAGGGAAGCTGAATTTGAGGCCATAAAATGATGCTTTTAGTGAAGGGGTTGTGGCGTTTACCTTTGTCTAATAAAATAGTGATGCACAGTTTCTTTTTTTTTCTGCGTGCAAAGATGAATTTACCATTGAACAGGAAATATTTGAGAAGACAAAACAGAGTCTAGAATCAAATGAAAATTCTGTAGAGGTGAGTGGTCTTTTTTGTTAACTAATTGAAATACTTTGTGTTTTGCTGACTGTGATTTAAAGTTCTGATTCAACTAGTGTAAAAATAGCTGCAGAAATTTTGGTGATTTTTTTAATTTTTTTTTAGTACTCTAAAGTGCTGAAGGCTCTTGTAATATCTGTCACAAAGCATAAACATGCACCAGAAGACATCAGTGGTTGTTACTAACATAGAAGTAACTTCCTTCCTGCATTTAATTGTGCTTACAAATTGTATATAAAATAACTGCATAGAACTGTATACAAATCATGTTTCATAGAAACTTCATAATTGACATGTGGACAGTTGGATCACTTTATCAAATCTAAGCTGGCTGTGCAAAAATATTATCATTCACAAAACTTTTATGCTCCTATTTTCTTTTCATCATATACTTGTGATGTTCCGCAATGGTTGTTGTAAAAGTATTTCTGAACATTTTTTTTATTTGAGAATAAAATTGTTTTCTGAATCCAAAAGTGGACACACTTATAAAGACTTACGTTTTGTGGTTTGTTTTTTTTTTGTTTGGTTGGTTGGTTTTTGTTTTGGAATTGGGTTGGTTTTTTTTTTGTTGTTGTTGTTTTTTTTTTTTTTGCATCTGCATTGAAAATGGAAGAAAGGCTTTTAAAATTTGAAGAATAAATTGCTGCATTTGTAGACTCCAGGCTTGAGTCACCTCTGAGGGGAGGACAGGGCACCTCTAGATTTCATTAAACACTGAGTTGAGGCACTTAACTTACCTTCATGTAAAGAGAAGAAATTATTCTCTTACTAGAGATACTCAAACCATCTTCTTTACATGTAGGTGTCCTTAATACTTCAACAACTTCCAAGTAGGAAGGTTTTTTTCTTCCTTCAAACTAAAGGTCTGATGTATGTATGTAATGAGCTTCATCAATATGTGTATTGGGATAATTAGGGTCCCCACTATTAAATAGTACTTCCTCAGCTGTTGGAAGATGTAACCTTTACTATTTAGAAAAAACTATCAGATTGGGAGTTCTCTTAAGACTGGAAAAATATGGTGGAATGGACAGAAGAAGGGAGAAGTGTTTGTTAGATGAAGTGATAGAGTTGATGGGGGTGCAAAAAGCATAGTGCCTGAGGGATAGAACTTTGTGTTATCAGGAGTTCTTGTTTCTTTTCAGCTTTGTCAGTGATTTTTTTATGAAAAGTAATGTCTGTTCTTACAAAACCTGCCTCACCTGTGTTATATTTTTAAGCAAACACTATTTCTGCTAGTATCACGTTATGCTGACAGCAGCCTTTATATTATATTGCCCAAATAATGTTAGTTGTAGTAACTGAAATACTTTACTTTTATTTTTTACAGGAAAATCAACCTGTGATAGTAAAACGGAAAAGAGGAAGGCCTCGTAAACATCCTGTTGAAGCCGTGCAGCCTGGTGGTGGTAAGTAATTCATAATACTTGTGTGGAGAAAGAATAAAAATAGTAACATACAAGTTCTGAATTCATATTTCTTCCCTCAGGTGGGGAGTCAAAAGCTGATATGAGCACTGGCAATGTAAGTGCCTTTATTTTGTTTGGGTGAATTTAAGCATGAGAACCATTTTTCTGTTCTGACAGGTAACAGTATTTCAGAAACGTTCTGTAGTAAGCTTGATATCTGAGTTCACACTAAGAATACAAAAACTATAAAATATAAATCCTGATAAAAACAGTTTACAAGCAAAATATACTATTGAGTCTGAATATGGCAAATAACAGCATCAGTCTTAGTACAGCATAGTTACACTGTCTAGCAGTATATTGCAAGCAGAAGAAAAGTCTGATCAAATGCACATCTTTTACTTTGTGCTGTGAATCATTTTGTTCTAACTATCAAGGATGATCTAATGTAGAAAAAAACATAAGGTTCTTTTCTTTACTGAGCCTGTTGTAATAACAGCTTATGTTAGCTCTTAACATCTTGTTAGAAAGAAACTTATGCTATCTGTATTACACTGTTTACAGTTAACTCAGAAGACAGAGTCACGGTGGTAGTAATTTAAGCACTCCTAAAACATCTCAGTTTTCCAAAGCTCGGATCAGCAGCATCTTGTTTTCTTAACCCATGTGAAGTGTAGTCAGTGCTGAGTAAGTGCTCTGTTGAAAGTGCTTCTGCAGTCCAGTTGGGTTACAGCACTGTGATTAAGCATGGATCGAGCAAAAAAAAAATTTCTTGTGTAGAAAAGAGGTAATGATTAAAAACAGAACAATAAAGTTGTACTGAAACTTGTATGTTCAGCCTGCTTGCCTGGTGAGGAATCAACTGGCATGGTTGTCAAAAGGCCTGGGAATTTACCTAGGCTGTAAGCAGCAGATATTCTCTTGACCCTGTTTATTCTGTCCGTGCAGTATTTCAGGCAGCTTGTTCAAGGTGCTGTCCCTTTTACGGGTCTGGTAGAGTTTTGTGTCTGAATTCCATTTTCCTAATCGGTATATTTCATTATTAAGTGAAATACAATTGTTTTGGCTTTATTTGTTTTGTTGTTCCAAATAAGAATTAAAACTAATTTAAAACCTTCTCTAGAATACATATACCTTTACGCAGTGCTGAAATTGAATTGTCTGGTTCTAGTTAACCATTTTAAAAGTTGTGTACCTGCTGGTGATGATGGGTAGTTGGACCAGTCAGTTACAGGCCAGCTTCAGGAGGAGCAGTATTTGCCTTCCATCTGAGAAAATGATTCTGCAAGGCTATAAGCTGTCTTTTGCAAGACAGTCTTCTCAGGCTGCTTAGAGAATGTGTTACTACGTCAGAGATGACATAGGCATCTTAGTGTAGTTATTCAGTGATTAAAGCAATGGGATTTTATTAGCATTCATCATAGATTATGTAGTCGTGCCTGGCTTTTTCTGTGTTCTGGATGAATACAAAACTGGTTATCACAGAATCACAGAATTGTAGGGATTGGAAGGGGCCTCTAGGGATCACCTAGTCCAACCCCCTGCCAAAGCAGCTCCCAGCCCAGGTTGCACAGGTGGGTGTCCAGGTGGGTCTGGAATGTCTCCACAGAATGAGACTCCACCAGCTCTTTGTGCGGCTGTGCCAGTGCTCCGTCACTGCACTGTGAAGAAGTTCCCACACACATCCATGCAGAACTTCTTAAGCTTCAGTCTGTGGCCATTTCCCCTCATCCTATTGCTGCACACTGCTGAGAAGTGTCCAGCATCCCTCATCCCTTTGCCTCCCACTCCTTAGGTATTTATAGATGTGGATCAGATCCCCTCTGAGTCTTCTTTTTTCAAGGCGGAACAGATCCAGGTCTCTCAGCCTTTCCTCATAAGAGAGATGCTCCAGGCCCTTTTGTGGCCTTCCACTGGACTCTTTCCAGGAGATCTGTCTTGTTAGTCCTGGGGAGCCCAGAACTGGACACAATATTCCAGGTGAGGCCTTACCAGTGCAGAGTAGAGGCAGGGCATC
This sequence comes from Cyrtonyx montezumae, assembly GCF_038088225.1. Classification (NCBI taxonomy): domain Eukaryota; kingdom Metazoa; phylum Chordata; class Aves; order Galliformes; family Odontophoridae; genus Cyrtonyx; species Cyrtonyx montezumae. The sequence continues at coordinate 55,245,941 of NW_027071936.1, forward strand.
ACTTCCCTTGATCTGCTGGCCACACTTCTTTTTTAATGCACCCCAGGATTCCATTGGTCTTGGCCACCAGGGCACACTGCTGGCTCATGACCAACCAGTCATCCACCAGAGCACCCAGGTCCCTATCCATAAAGCTCCTCTCCAGCAGGTCATCCCCAACCTGTACTGGTGCATGTGGTTATTATATTTTAATTTGTACTATAATTTGTAAATCTACGTGTGCTTACGTAAAGTGATTGCACTAAACTTTTTGTATCACTGCAAATTAAGTTTTCAGAAATGTATTTTACTGGAACTACTTTTAATTTAACATCTACTCTTGCAATGGCTTCCATTGTCAAATAGTCTTATCAGGTTACTGAAACTACTATCATTTCATTTGTGTGAGAGGTACCTAGGTGCAAACTTTCTGCCTGTTGATTAGAATGCTCTTTTTTTTTTTTGAGTTTGCAGACAAGTTTCTGTGTTTATGTAATACAAATCTGGATATTTCTGATTTGTCTTCTTTCCTTCTTGATTGTAGCTGCAATTTCCTACCTCTGCAAGTAGAGGGAAAAGTCCTCAAAGAGGTAAGTTAAGGTATGAGGGAAATTCAAGAGGGTGCTGAAGGGTATCGGATGAGTCCTTCTTAAACATAATGTTTTAGAACACATATAGCAAAGAAATCTAATAATGTTCAGTTAATTAAATTATCTGTGGATATGAATCGAAAGAGGTCAGTGGCAGCTTGAGGGGATGTTTCTTTCCCTTATCACAACTACTGTAAAATCTTTTTAAGATGATTGCTTAACTTCTATTGGAAATACTTTTATTGCTTGTAATACTTATTATAAATACTTATTATTGAAATACTTATTGCTGAAACTAAAATTATTCTTGCATTAATTGCTGCTGAAAAGTTGGTAGGGATTTTATTATTTTTATTGCTTATCACTTATAGAGAACCTGAGGCAGTAGAATATTTTCACACATTGAGAAAAGTAAATCTGTTAGGAAAGATGTGGCTTGTAGTTAAATTGCCTTCTATCACAAGATATTTTGCTACACATCTGACAAAATTCACCAGAATTTTAAATGTCTGCCTTCAGAACATAAAATAATTAATAAATCTTCTTACTGTGTTAATTAGACTTATTTTGAATAAGACACTTAATTCTTCACCAAACCATTGCACACTTCTGCTTTATTTCATTTGCTTCTATGTAAAAGCTTTCCTGTAATTTTAACAACTTAACTTCAAGGAACTTGTGTATGAGTGTTAGAATATGTCTCTCCTTTGAGATCAGTTTTTTGACACACTGGATTGATGTTCTTCTGTATTTGCTCTGTTGGTCTAAGCAGTGATTAATTAAGAGTTTTTGATCTTATTTTTAGCTTTCAGAAACAAAACTAGTCAGCAATTTTATAGCAGGAAAAAAAGTGTTTTAAAAAAATGGTGTAAAGACTTCCTGTTGTTTAGGATGCTTCTCTCCTCTGATGACTGGGGAATTTTTATCATTATGGTATTGCAGAAAATTCCATTTGACGAACTTCAAGTTTTATAAAATCATCTTTCTTACCATAGAGTTGGGGTAGAAGTGTTAACCATCTATTGCATTGTCCCAGGCTGGGACAGCATGATTTATAGAATTAGTAAATTTATTTCAGCATGCACAAACCAGTCTGTAAGTAGCAATGTATTGAAAATCCAGGCTTCTTCAACAGAGCAAGCTGACCTAATTTGCATGCCAGGTATTTGTCAGGTTCTAAATGCTCCCTCGTTGAGCTATGGCCATTTTGGTGCTTGACTGTAGATACAGTTAAGCCTTAGGACAGGTTGCCCAGAGAAGCCTTATTTCTGGTTTTAGAGGCTTTCAGAATTGCATTGGACAGGATTTTAAGCAGTAAGATCACGTTTTGAGTTTAGCTGTGCATTGACCAAACTGGTCTAGATGATCCTCCCAAGATTCCTTCCAAGGTAAATTCTTCTTGATTCTGCTATTGGTTGACAGTAAATAAAACGGATATGTACCTTTTGCTTTTCTATTTAAAAAAGGGGAAAAAAAAGTTTAAAAAGGTATGTGCAGCAAAGCAATAAATCTAGCATCAGGCATATAAAAGCTTCACTGCTTTAAAAAAACCATTGTTGTCAGTCTGTATATAACAAAATGCAGCAAGGCCAAATTGTAGTTTAGGAACTATAAATGTTTTCTGACATTCTGTAGTGTTAACTTTGCATAAACAGGGATTGAAAGAATTCCTTTTAAATCTGATTAGTAAAAGATTTGAAGTTTGGGATTCAGTTTTCTTCTTTCTTTTCTAGGTACAGACGTATCTAATAAGAAAGAAACAGCAAATGTAAGTGCAGGCAACTTAATTTGTAAGTCTGTATGCAGTATGTAATGAAAAATGTCTGTTTTCTATTAAAACTGTTCTTGCCTTGTTTGCTTCCATTTTATTTCTTCAGGAAGATGAAACTGGGAAAGCAGAGATGACTGTGCGTAAAAGGGGAAGAAAACCCCGGCGTTCTCTGGCTCAATCAGAGGAAACTGGTAAAAAGAAGAAACTGTGCTATTCCTAACACAATGAAAAGATATTACTGTGCCTTTCTGTATACTGATAGCAAGAAGATAAGCTCGATTCAATTTTTCCTTTCTTGAGGAAAAATCATTGAGTTACAGCTAGTGTAAATATTATGTAAATATGTGTAAATTGCTGTAATCTCATGTCAAAATTGCTACATCCCAGATGCTTCCATAAAGCCTCATGAATTTTCTATGAATTCTGGCTATGAGCTGCATAAGTAAACTGTTGCAAATGTGTTAACCAGATTAAGTCAAACAAGTGTGAATTAAAAACATTGGAAGCATAAAGGAAATGGAAAATTACTTGCTTAAAATGGGATTTGTGAATAGAATACCTTTTCTAAACTAAGTGTCCATATCCTTTTGGAGGGCTTTTGGAAAATTATAGCACATGTGTAAAATTTTACATGGACAGAAATGCTGGAGCCAGAAAGAAAACGACGGAAATTAACACCTTCTGAAGAGGAGATAAGAGAGCAGGAGGAAGGTGAGGAAGACGATGTTGAGGAAGATGATGAGTCCATAGCTAGACCAGCCACAAGACTAGAGGCTCAAAGGTAACTGTAGAGGCACTGATATTTTTTGTGATGTTACTGTCAGTTGTGGATTCGGGTTTTCTTTGCAGTTTGCTTTGATTGAAACTTCCCATATAATGTTGGATCTAATTCTAGTGTCAGAAGCTTTTTTTTTTTTTCTTTCAATACTGAAGAATGGAAAGTCTTGTTGGAACTGGAGTTTTAGTCTTTGTGGAGATAGCTGTGGCTCTAATCGTGAATAACAAGGCAGAAGAGGCAATGTTTTGCCTTGATTCAACATTTCTAGGAGATGAAGAACTGTTAGGGTAACAACAGACAGGCTTGAAATGTCAGAAGGTTAGAACTGGTCCTGTTGGCAATCTTGCATCTTGGTCATGTCTCAGAAAGTAGGTTTGAGCATACTTAACTAACAGGTTAAAAGGGACTTGACTGCAATTCACCATTTGGCATTTGGAGTTGGAACAAGGCAAAAACATAATTTTCAATGTCAATTTATTTTTCCAAATATTAGCCCAGCTAAATAGATGAGAATGCAGTACTGTAGGATTTCATTCATACATTAGTGAACTGTGGGCTCTAGAACAACAACAACAAAAATCTTACTGCAGAAGATGAGTGTGAAACTTGCTTCCAGGAAGCCATTCTTTATTTGTAGCTTGCCTGCAAAAAGGCATGCTAAGGAAGTGCAGCAGAGTTCACTCCCTTGGAAATTTACCACTTTGTGAACAGTTCTGTTGTGGTAAGTGAACATCCTTTTGTCTTTTAACTTTAAAATTCTAGTAAAAGGTAAGACATTTGTGTTTTCATTCCTATTGGTCATGGAAACATCTACTTTGTATTTACAGATTTTCTTGTGTATCTTGCTTCTCAGATATCCAGTGCTGATTTTTTGGGTGTGAAAAAATAAAGCATCTCTCTCTTAAAGTGCCACAGATATTCTGCATTTTATAAGTAACATTTGGGAATAGTTTAATGGAAGGAGCTGCCTCTTTGTTTTCACCTTTACTTAGGTCAGAAAACCTGATAATCCAGCAGTCTGGCTTGTGAACTATGAAGCTGATTGCTAGAAATCACTTTTTCATATTTTTGAACTGATGAATACTGAAGCCATGGGTGTGAGTTCTTTATACTGGAGAACCAAATTTTTCCACAACTTGTTCTCCTTTCCTCTTCTGTAATGTTTTGGCTTTGTTTTGTTTTTTAAACATGGGCATTTACGTAGCAGAATTTGAACTAGGATTTTGTTGTTGCTTAATGTTACGTATTGTCAGTAAAGGAGCCTGTTGTGACTTGTGTTTGCTATGGAGGTACACAGCTCTGCCTGTCATTTTGTCTTAAAGCGTGCAAATTTCCACCATTTCTTCTGGCAGCTTTGATTTATATGTTATAAATAGTGTTCAGTCTTAGTTTTCTGCCCCTGGAATGCTAAAAGAAAGTGACTTGGAAAAGTATTTTGTTATATACACATTCATCATTCTTTTTTATTACAGAATGCAATCCAGCAAGCCAACCACTCGTGCAACTTCTAAAGGCAGCAGTCCGAGTTCTGTTTCTCCCAGAAAACAGCAGAAACTATCTGCAAAAAAGAGATCTCCAAGTGACACAAAAATTAACAAATCTCCTCCATCAACACAGTAAGTATGAAAGTTAAAGCCACTTTTATTATTTGTTTTGGAAGCACACATATTTATATGTAAAATACTAGTTCAAAATCTGAACATCAATCTTGCTTTGTTCTGTTCTTTTGTATTATATAAAAGCTTTCAAAGGATTTTCTCCTGTTTACGTTTTTTCTTCCTTTCTTTAACATTTGCAACTGTGTGTATGTCCTTGGGAAGTTCTCAGTTTCTTTCCTGAAAGTGCTGTTAAGCAGTATTTTAACTGAAGCTGTGGTTCTTTCCTGAAAGAAGTGGGTGGAAGAGCATCTGTAGTTCAGGTTAAAGCAACATAGTATGTCCTGATTCTAATGCTTGAAGATATTTCTAAGATCAGCTGATAAGAAAGGAGAAACTTCTGGATCCTTCCATCAATGTACTTCCCTTTTCCTCCTTCTTTGGTACATTTATTAATTTTTAAAGGTGAGATCACTGTGTAAAATCCCAGGGGATCAACAAATCTAATGCTCAGTTGCTATTTGTCATGTAGTTTATAGTAAAACAGACTATACATCAAATACATTGTGTTTCGTAGTGGAGACAACAGCAATGTTTTCAAACTGAATGTTGGGAACAGTGGCAGATGTGCATCATGCATTGATCAGCTGCCACAGTTCACCTGATGTTAATTATTTAGTATGGCTATAAATGGGCAGAGTTTAAGCTGTGCACCTGAAAGAGTGGGCTTATATGTAGGTGCTTAATTGGAGGAGAGCACACAATGTCTGCCCTTTATTCCCTCTTGTGTATGCAAGTCTTAAGCTGCTATAACTTTTTTTTTGTCTTTGGGGGTGGGGGCAGCAGATAGAATAGAGAAAACAATGCTGTTCTGATCCACAAGTCATTCCAGAAAAAGAGGAAGGAGGAGTGCTCTAGCCCTGTATTCTACATTTGGAACAGTCTCCAACATGCAGAACTAGTATGCAATGCCTCACTAAGACGTGATGGGAGTGTGCATGGTCTCCCTAGGGTCTGTGCAGCTCTATGAAGATTTAACAGTAAGCTTTTGAATAACACATCCTTGTAGTCCATCGGAGATGAGCGCTTAAGTCCATCATCTAAACAGGATTGTGCCTGACAACCCTTCTTGTTTTCCAGCTGCTACCATTGTTAAAATAATTAATAACTGCAAAGTGGTTTTTTTGTTGTTGTTGTTTTGTTTTTTTAGACAAAAGGTGCAGTCTGCCAAGCGTAAAAGAGAAAGCAGCCCAACAGCAGTACGGAGAAAAGGCCAGCAAAAAACAGAAGAGGCACCAGTAAAGAAAGCAAAGCGATAATCTCTACCAGCTGGTACTGTTTGTGGAGGAGTCAAAAGGAGGAAAAAAATACCTGTGCTTCTATTTTTTTTTAAAGCAAAGGGATTTGCACGTGCTTGTTTCAGAGCTCTAAGTTAATTGATGCAGTACTTTTAAGTTACATTTTAAAACAGCTTTATAAACTATTGTTTATACAGAATATTATGTACATTTATTTCAGATGAAAAAATAAGTATTTTATTTGTATCTGAATGAAAAACAAAGCAGTTATATATTTTATCACTGACTTGGAAAGTTGGGGATACCCAATGTGACGTGCTAATGCAGATGCTTCCAACTCCTGAGACACCCCTGGCCTACTAATACACTTTGTACATAAACTTGTAAAAATAGGTTGTATTTTACTCTGTGTATGAATCTAATCAACAACGGACATCTTATTTATTATATGGAAATCATTGGTCTGTAAACTTCAGTATATACCTTAGGTTTTTTTAATTATATATTTTACATTCTATGCAGGCATCGAGAGGAAACTTCACTCCCCCAGAGCTGTCTTAAATCTGAAGTTCTCTAAAATACACTCAGACAGTTGATAAGGCATTTTTCTCGCATGCATCGCAGTAGGTTAGCGTAGTGAAAGCAACTTGGCTCCTTTCTCTTCACACTTGTGACAAAGTATAAAATTGGAAGTATGACCTTAATAGATTATATTTTTCATTTGTGGTTTTGCTGCCAACCTCGAGAAGTAAACAACATTACTTTGGGTTTATTTGCAGTCAGCCAACTCTGCCCTGAAATGGACCGACTTTATTTTGCAACTAAACACCTGTTCTTTCAGTATTTGTCTTTTTCAACAGAGGGACCCACTGACATGAAACGTCACTTCTAACTATAGAGCTTCAGCATTTTATGTTACATTTTATACACAGGTATTAAAAATTGAACCTGGTATTATTGCCAGAATCTTTTTTTAATGTATATTAACTCTGGTAAGAGCAAATGTTCAAGTGAGGTTGTATATAAAGTTCAACTTTTCTTATGATCAAATGTGTCTCTTGTAATGATGTGATGAGTTGCCAAACAATCTGAGATTATTTTAAGTGTTTTGTTCATATTCTGGTTTATAATTACAAAGAGTTCTGGGGGGTTGGAATTCTTTTTTTGGTTTTTTTTTCCCTCTTTTTTGTGGGATGGTTTGGGGTTTTTTTGTTTGTTTTTGTTTGAACTTGTTGTAAGGCAGATGTTTCCATCTGATATTCTGCTTGGTTTCTTACTGAGACTTTTATATAAAATTATAAAATGTTTGCCAAAAATCTGAGTTGCCATATTTTATTACCCTTTAGCCATATTGCTGTGAAACTTGTTCTTACAGATATTCTTGGTTGGAGCCATCTCTGTAACCGATGCTGATCCTGATTGGTGTCTTTAATTACTCTGCAGATGTTTATATGTCAGCAGGTCTGTTAACAGGAGGGAAGGGACCTAACAGTCTACTGAGCAGAGGGTGCTATGGGACAGATGCAAGCAGAATTACAAGCTCAGCTTTTTGTGGCTTTTGTCTCTTCTGTCCTCCCCTACTGCTATTTGGAGTCCTCTACATCTCTTCCAGTCTCCTTACACCTGAATTCAGTCGTGGGATTGCTCAGGCAGTTCCTAACAACCTGCCCACTGCACTGTGTGTTACCAACATTTCTACTTCTCTCTTTCTGCTGGTAATGCTTCTGCTGCCACAGTGTGGACCGTGTGTGCTTTTTCACAAGCTGATCTTTTCTCATGGCTTTTGGTGGCGGGTGGTTAAGCTCCTACTTTTCAGAATCTCCTGACTGTCTTCTGCCTCACGAGCAGAGAAACACAACTTTGAAGATTAGTAACAGCCTTTTGGAGCTAACCTAGGAGGTCTTTCACTGCCTTTCCCCTCACTAGTGGACAATATTTAGGTAATTCTTCTTGCCTGTGGAATCTTTGTTCATTCACTAAATTATTTCATAGTCTGAGGGCATTAAAGGAGTTCTGTCTCTGAGAGAGCTGCTTTTACGTAATCTCACGTAGGGGAAAAAATGCCAATTCCAGCTGATATTTTTTTGACTTGAGTAAGCTTCACTTGCTGTGTGATGAATAGTACAGGGATAGCAGCTGCTGCTTCCTTCTCAGCACAGTAGACATTTCTGCCAGATTACGTTGCTGCAACTCTGTGTTTGTTGGTTTTCTTTGCAGTTAACCACTGCAGTTGTAGTAGGAATCCGGTGGATTTAAGCATAACTTGGAGATGAGATGTAATGCATAGGTTCCATGCCTTCAGCACGCTGTTATCAAGCACTAGGGAAGCAGGAGGAGAGTGGTCAGTTTGCATTTGGGCACAGCAGAAGGCACATCTGTGTGGTTCAGAAGTTGGGCTTGTAGTCTGACTTGAGCCTTGATGGATGTATAAAAGCAACTTTTGCAGCACAGAAGGTTTGGGTAGGAAAAACACTCAAATCACTGTCAAATCACAGGGGGCCCAATGGAGGAGATATTTTCTTTTGTTGTTGCATCCTTGGGCACGGAGAAGGTAATATCCATCGTACTGAAGAGCTGAGCTACATTTGGGAAGGAGCGTGGCTAAGGTGTTAGTTGTTAATATGATTTTTCAACTGTGGAAGGTGCTGAGTGGAAAGCAGAGATGGCAAATACATTCCTACCCCATGTAACTTCAGGGTTTGGAGGGAGGGGGAGGAACTGCTTTGTGCTGTGAGGTATCAGTGTCCCTAAAGCACTTGCCAGTATTGCTCTAACCTCCTTTGCCTACTTCAGTGTGAGAACATAGCTGCCCTGCAGCCCCAGTAAATTTCTACAGTGCTTGGCTTCTTTTAATGTTACAGTGCCTTTTTTAATTCCAGTTCATTCTTGTGGAACTGTTTCATTACATACTGTAGCACTGAATGAACCAGAGACATCCTGGTGGAAGGTGGAGTTCAGCCCCCTGCTGAGTTTTACAGAAGGAGAACTGGGGTCCTGCTCACCAGCTCTCAGCTGTGTGTTAGCCAGAGGACTTGGCAAGCTGTCAGGATCTCTTCGTATTTTCTGGCATGTTATACTTAAAAGTGCTTTGCTGTCTTCAGCCGAAAACTCTATGGGTTTACCCACTATATAGGTTTTAAATCACCTAAGTGGATTGAGGGGGGATTGTTTTTTTGACTAACTAAAGGATCATCAGTGAAAGCTCATTTGCAGTTGTCACTTTTTGATGAGGTCTGGCAAGCTTGTAGCTCTTGCAGCTGATGAAATTTCCATCCAGAGCCTGATCCAAAGTCAGTAGGTGCACTCGGCTGCTGGGGCAAGGCTTTTGCTGATGCTGGCAGCTCTATGAATGCCTTGGTTTTCTATTCCAGCAGCGTCTCTAATAGCACATCTCCTTCTTAGGTGTTTTTTAAAGCTGTGACACAGATCCCAAGTACACACGTCCACTGTTTCTTGTCTATGTTCACTTGATGCGAGTCCAGTGCAGGCTTGAGTGACAGTATTAAAAATAGTCAAATCCTGATCCCTGTATCAAATTCTGTAATGGGAAAAGAATTTTCTACCCCGGATTTCTGCCACTCCTTGCTTTTGGAAGAGGTGGTGGGACCTCTGTGGTTCGGTCACTGCCCCGAATCTGGGATGTGCTGAGCGACTTCTCTATTTCCTTCCAAAGCAGCGTTTGATTTCCTTGGAGCTGTCCCTGTTTATATTGTAAAGAGTAAATTTAGCTGGTCGATTTTAGCTCTCTTCCCATTAAAGCCATTCCATGTGAAATGCTTTTAGTTCTAAGGTGTAAAGTAGACATTCTAATGAAGTAAGCTGACTTGCACGTTCCACAGTATGCTTACTCCAAGCCTTTGGTCTTGGAGATTCTTGATATTGCTGCCACGATTATCAATATTAGTACTCAGCCGTTTCTTACACCAGTTCAGAAGGCTCTTATCTTTGTGAGTTCACCAGCCCTGCAGCCGTTTCACTTTGCCTGTAGCTGCACTTTGGAGGAAGCTGTCCATGTCAGCCTTCTGCAGGTTTTGGCAGCCCCTGCTGTGCTTGCTTCTTCCAATAGCCTCCTTGTCCCGGCTGTGGATGTCACGCTCCATTACTTCCATCAGCTTCTCAAAAATTCTGGGCCTGCCCCAAGCAGGCTGGTTTTTTTCTACTAAAGCATGAAAGTTTAAACACCAAGGAAATTCAGTCTGCATTCTAGTCTTTATTTCTAGTTTCTACTGTCCCACCATATTTCTTCTAAAGGCTCTTTCTGACTTAAACCTCTTCTTCAAATCTCAGCTCTTTAGCTCTCACTGGCTTTGTAGGAAAAAGAAAAAGAAAAAAAAGCCTTGAGGAGTGAAGCATAATAAAAGTAAACATATTTGAGGGAGTTACTAGATAACTTTATTTGAAGCCAGGAACAAAACACTTGCCAAATAACTTGGGAAGAAAAATGTGGTTTGAAATGGCCACGATATAGAGGGGCAGGAGTGGGTTTTTGGAATGGAGTGTGCAACTAATTAGCCTAGGGTGTGACTAAATGGTGAGCATACACTGCAAGGCACCTTTCACCTTCTCTCCTCTTGTGGCCTGGAGTGCTGGACCGTGCACTCACAGCCTGCTTGGTAGGGAAGCCTGAAATGTTTTAATGTCAGGTCACCACAGCAGCTGTTGACAAGGCTGTGTCACATGGCCTAGATGTGGAAATCGGCCTTCTATTGTAGCACAGGTTGGGATACACTCTGATTGGTCTTCCAAGGTGCACAGCTGTTTGTCAGATTATTATAGGTTCAGAGAATCACAGAGCATCTTAGGTTGGAGGAGACCTTAAAGATCTCCTGGTTCTAACTCCTGCCACGGGCTGATGGTACCTGCCAGCTCAGGCTGCCCAGGGCCCATCCAACCTGGCATTGACCATCTCCAGGGATGGGGCATCCACAGCTTCTCTGTGCTGCCTTCTCTGTGCTGTTCCTAAAACCAGTGTAGAAGTTAGGGTTGTGCTTGAGACTGAAATCAGATCTAGTGTCCAAACATCTGAATTTAAACCAAATGGCTCCCTGAGTAAGGAATGCAGCAAAGCATCACAGCTTTCTGTGTTAGGAAGCACAGGTGCTTCAGGTGCAGTCTCTGGGATTAGCTCCTCAGGGGCAGGCATGTGGTGCTGGGAGAAAATCACAGAATCACTAAGGTTGAAAGTGATCACTAAGATTCTGAAGTCCAAACATCAACCTGTTATCGCCGTACCACTAAACCATGTCCCTTAGTGCCACATCTCCACATTTCTTGAACACCTCCAGGGCAGGGGGCTCTGTCAGCTCCCAGGACGGCCTGTGCCATGGTACTCTGCAGCTCCTTAGGATTTTTCACCACGGGTGCGCCTCTGTTGGTTTTTCTTCCACAGATGCAAAGTAGGAAAGCTTCTTCTGTGCTGCGGACAGAGTGAGTTATTAAGAACAGATTGATAGACAGAGATATTCCTTCCTGACTAATTTTATTATGGCATGTCATACACAATGCCACAATTTCTATCCATTAACATTTCTTAAGATGACTGTAAGGAGTGTGTGACAAGGAATACAGGAGAAACGTGCTCAGTGATCCTTGATATCCCAGCACCATTTCCAGTATATGAACTTAAAGATGTTAAAATCAAATAGTCATTCCTGCTTCGGTGCCCAAAACAAGCAGAGATTCTGCTTTCTGTATAAACAAGGGCTGAGGACTGTGCAGTAGTACACTGCTTACTTAACTTTATTCAGCCTAACTCTATTCAGGCTAAGTAAACAGGCAATATGAACTGCTTTACCACAACAATAATAATAATAAGCTGATGGGAAAGCGTCTTTCAACTAATCTTGAACTCAGATGGCCACTTGGCCCTTACCTCAGTCTTCCTGCAGGGGCTATTCCCCATCCCCTTCTCCTCAGTTGGGGTTGATGAGACTCTCAACATTCCTTCTCATCGGCAGCTCTCCGTTTTCAGAAGTCTTCACGCACCGCCAGGTGGCGGCGGCCGCGCTGCACGAGCGGCTGTTTCCAGTTGGTAGTACAAGAAGGAATGGCCTCAGGTTGCATCAGGGGCGGTTCGGGATGCATTTTAGGAACGATTCCTTCTCAGGAGGAGTGGTGATGCACAGGCACACGCTGCCCGGGGGGGTGGGGGAGTCACTGTCCCTGGAGGCGTTCAGGAGATGTGTAGATGTGGCACTGTGGGACGTGGTCAGTGGGCATGGTGGGGGGTGAACTCGCACTCAGGTGAAACAGTGCGGGGATTTCTGAGAGCAGAAAGAGAATAGGGCAAGGATGGGCTGCAGACATCTCTCACTGACACATTTAGAGCGTCTGTTCCCAGGATGAGCACAGACACTACGTGCAATGGCAGTATTTGTATTGTCACGGGGCAAGCCAAGAGATTCTATGGTTTAATGCAAAAGCTGCGTTTGAAAGAAATGTGCAGTCCCTGTGCATACAGCAGCACTGCCAGTGGAAACAGCGTGCACAGCTGAGCGGTCGTTAATGGGACTGCGTGACCCGGGCACTGCCTCCATGCATCCGTAGGTTCTATTGGGCAAAAAGGATGTGAAATGAGGGAACCCCCGATCTTAAGTTCCAGAGGTTTTGAGTGACTGGCTTTCTGTAAAAATGTATGTTTGAGCCCCAAACGCTCTTAAATATGAATGTCAATGAGTGATGTAGAACAAAGAGAGGGAGAAATGAATATGAAATGAGTGCTGACATCCCAAGCTGGAAGGGACCCCCAAGGATCATTGAGTCCCAACCTCAGCTCCACAAAGCACACCCACAAATTGGCTGTCTGTAAAGATATGACTCTTAGACAAAGGTCTGTAATCACCATATAAATGTGAGCAGCTCTGTGCCCCGGGAGGCAAAGGGTTTGCTTGGTGTAGGTAAGGACCAGAAGCAACAAAGTACTTTTAAATGCCACCCCAATTGATTTAACCACTGAGCTATTACAAATTCTGTGTACAGTGAGCTCTTCTGTGAAGAGAGAGAAAGAGAGAGAGAGGGGAGGGGAAGGGAGGGAAAGGAAAGGAAAGGAAAGGAAAGGAAAGGAAAGGAAAGGAAAGGAAAGGAAAGGAAAGGAAAGGAAAGGAAAGGAAAGGAAAGGAAAGGAAAGGAAAGGAAAGGAAAGGAAAGGAAAGGAAAGGAAAGGAAAGGAAAGGAAAGGAAAGGAAAGGAAAGGAGGAAAGGAAAGGGAGAGAGGGAGAGAGAGGAAGAAGGGGAGAAGGAGAGGGAAAGAAGGAAAAGGGAGGAAGGGAGGAAAAAGAAAGAGAAAGAAAGAGAGAAAGAAAAAGAAAGAAAGAGAGAACGAAAAAGAGAAAGAGAGAAAAGGAGAAAGGGAGAAAGAAGGAAAGAAGGAAAGAAAGGAAGAAAGGGAGAAAAAAGAAAAAGGAGGGGAAAGGGGAGAAAAGGAGAAAAAACAAAAAGAAGTAGGAAGGATAATTATTTCGTTGGAGATTGGTAGAGGAGACCTGAGACCTTGTACCTGACAATACCAAAAGTACTTTAGGAGCCTGAAGCCTTAAAATGTACCAGCTGCTACCACCCAGCAAATACATTTCGTGTAATGCAACGACCATTCGGTGCAGTGCTCTAACAGATAGCATGCACAGATTCGGAATGAATGGACGGAGCAGGGCTGGTTTTTGTGACACACGTGTGGCTTCGGCGCCTCGTTCAATCCGTTTCCGCTTCCATTCTTCTATCTGTGACCGCAAATCGATCCCGCTCCTAAAAACGTCTGGAAACAGATGCGAAGCCGAATGCAGGAGCTACACACCGCGATATTTATTGCACAGAGAAACTCAAAAGCTTCAGTTACTGGCTGCGAGACGCACCTGGACGTTTGGATGCGCTGCTTTGCAAATCAACTGAATCCTGCCCGGGCTGCGTTTCTGTCCTGCAGGGAAACAAATACGTCGGAAGATGACAGCGTATAGCGGTGTAACAGTGGGAAACCCGACATAAAACAGCGACGGAGCAGAGGAGCAGCGGGGTCTCGCAGGGAGGGCTCGGGGGGGGGGGGGGGACGGAGCAGCGAGAGGGGCCGTGAATCGCATCACGAGCAACGCCACGGCCGCCGCACACGGCCGGCAGCGCTCTGAGGGCTCTGCGCTTCGGTTGTAAACGTCCATAGGAATGTCGGTGCTCGGGGCTCCCAGCCCCAGGGACACGGCTTTTCCCCATATAAGGACTGTGAGCGGAGAAGGGCACCGCCGCCCGCTGTTAAAGCCCTCCGAGCTCATTTGCTGAGGGATTTGTCAAGCCGGTGCGACGGAAATTCCCGCTGCTTGCACGACACCTGCACGCTCCCCACGTTGGATAATTCGGTTCAAATCCAAAAAAAAAAAAAAAAAATCGTGATTATTTTTTGCCGTCGGAGGGATACGGAGCCCACGAGCACCGCCCGCAGCGCGGAGTGGACAGTGACCCCCACGGGGCCGTCACACCTCCGTGCGGCCACGATACGTCGCCTCGGAAATGGATGGGCGTCATTTAGGAAACAAAGCCGAAAGCAGACGAGACGAGATTTTCCCGCAGGAGAGCTGCGCGGGGCACGCTGGCATTCGTTTGTGGCAATGGGCAGCAGCTCCCACCGCCCCTGCAGCCGCTCCGCGGGGGGAGCTCCGTTTGTGCCGTTGCCATCTCCCATAGGAGCCCCGGGCAGAGCCGGCGGGGGCTGCGGGGTTTGTGTCTCCATGTATGGCGGGAGGCGAAACGGGGACACTGTAACGTGATGCTCTCCCCGAATACGACTCTGCTACTACAGGGGAGACTGAAGACTGAGTATAAGGAAGGAGGTTTTCTAATGACAAGGGTGGTGAGGCACTGGCACAGGTTGTCCAGAAAGGCGGTGGCTGCTCCATCCCTGGAAGCACTCAAGGTCAGGACGGACGGGGCTCTGAGCACCTGATCCAGCTGTACGTGTCCCTATTTGATGCCGGGGAGTTGAACTAGCCGGCCTTTAAAGGCCCCTTCCAACTCAAACGATTCCATAATACTGTGGCACATCCTTCTCCGTTCTGGTGTTTCAGTGCACGAGTTGCTGGTCACCTGAGAAATGTTCGAGCTGATTGAAAAGAAGAAGTATAAGTGAAATGAAATGAAATGAAATGAAATGAAATGAAAATATATTTTTAAAGAGAGGGGAAAGATAAAAAAAAGGAGGGGGGCGGGAAGCAAACGAGCGAAGCCCCCGCTCCCCTGCCGTCCTGCAGCGGACAGTGCGGCCGGACCACCTCTAGGGGGGGCAGCCGCCCGCCGGCAGCCCCGGGCCGGCCCCAGCCCCGGCAGTACGGGAGCGGCACGGCGGGGCCGCCCGCGGAGGGTCTGCGCGGAGAAACCGACGCGGGAGCCACCGCACAGCGGTCGGGGCGGTGGGTTCGGCCCCGTTCCCCCCTCCCGCCTCCAATCCCGGCGCTTACCTTCGAAGCTGCCGACGTCGGACCGACGGCGAAGAGTTCGCCGCGGGTGGGAGAGTAAAGATCGAAAAGAAGGCGGCAATAAAGAAATAAATACATAAAAAGGAAAAGAAAGGAGTGCGGCTCCTCGGCCTCTCGCTCCCGGGGGCAGCAACCGGTAGGCGCGGTGCCGCCCGGCCCCGGAGCCCCGCGTCCCTCCGACGGCTCCGCACGGCGCTCCTCCGCCTCGCGCTTCCCCGCGGCTCTCACCACGAGCTCCGTCGGGGCGGCAGGGCCGGGGACGCGGAGGGAGCTCCGTCAGTACGGCCAACAACTCCTCCGCGTCACACGGACGGATTCCGCTCTCCGCGTCGGTTTCCGAAGCGCCCCCGGTGCGGGGCCGCCGCGGTCCCGGGAGGGCTCCGCCGCCCCGCCCCGCCGGGCCGCAAGGGGTTAATGCGCGGCGCGCCCCGCCGCGCGCCCCGCGGATGGGAGCCAATCGCAGCGCGCCCCGCGCTCCCGCCGCCCAATGGGGAGGCGCGGGGCCGGCGCTGTCACGCGGCCGTGAGGGATGACAGCGCCGCCGGGAGAAAAAGCGGAGGGCGGGCGCGGGGCGGGACAGAGCGGGGCGGAGGCAGCGCCCGCGCCGCCAGGGACCCGCGGCGGCGCCCGGTGGAGCGCGGCCCGGCCCCGGCCCTATGGGCGGGCGGGCCGGCGGCGCACACAGCCTGCCCCCGCTGGCGCCCGCCCTCCCGGCGGCACACAAGGGCCCGGCAGCGGCGGCGGCGCGGCCGCGGCCGGAGGCGGCGATGCGGGCGCCCAGCTGAAGTCGCGGCGCGGTCGCTGCTCTCCGCCCGGGGCCGCCGGGCCATGGCTGTCCGCGGCGGCGGCACCGCCCTGACGCCTTTCTCCATCCAGGCCATCCTCAATAAGAAGGAGGAGCGCGCCCGCGGCTGGCGGCTGTGCGCTGCCCGCGCCGAAGCCCCGCCGCCGCCCGCCTGGGACTCGGACTCGGCGCTGAGCGAGGAGCCCGAGGGCGAACGGCGCTCCGAGGAGGACAGCGCCGGGGGCAGCGCCCGCCCCCCCGAGGCGGCGGGTGGGGGACGGCCGGCGGCGGAGGCGCGGCCATCGGAGGCGGCGGAGCGGGAGCGGGACGGAGCCCGCAGCGACAGCGAAGCGTCGGCCGCCGCTTCAGGTATAGCGGCGGGAGGGGTGGGGGGGCGGCGGGCGGCGAGCGGGGAGGGATGGACGGACGGACGCGGGGGTCCCGGCATCCGCGGGCCGTGACGCCGCGCTCTGCCCTGCCCCGCAGGTCGCGGCCCGGCCGAGGAGGAGGAGGCGGCGGGCGGGAGGCTGCTGGCGGCCGAGGAGGAGGCGGCCGCGCCGAAGCCGCGCAAGAAGCGCTCCCGCGCCGCCTTCTCCCACGCGCAGGTGTTCGAGCTGGAGCGCCGTTTCAACCACCAGCGCTACCTGTCGGGGCCCGAGCGCGCCGACCTGGCCGCCTCCCTCAAGCTGACCGAGACGCAGGTGAAGATCTGGTTCCAGAACCGCCGCTACAAAACCAAGCGGCGGCAGATGGCCGCCGACCTGCTGGCCGCCGCCCCCGCCGCCAAGAAGGTGGCCGTCAAGGTGCTGGTGCGCGACGACCAGAGACAGTACCAGCCCGGCGAGGTGCTGCGGCCGCCCTCGCTGCTCGCCCTGCAGCCCTCCTACTACTACCCCTACTACTGCCTGCCCGGCTGGGCCCTGTCCTGCGCCGCGGCCGCCGGCACGCAGTGAGCGCCCCGACGGCACCGCCCCGACGGCAGCATCGCGGCGCCCCGGACAGTATTTATTGCTATTTTATTGTTATTTTTATTATTAATATTATTCGGACGGTCGCTCAGCCTCTCCCCACCCACCCCGGCGGCCGAGGACTCGCGGCTAGGCGCTGCCGCTCCATGGGATCCGTGCTGCGGTGCGGCAGCTGCGGACTAATTTGTTGGTTTGTTTGCTCCGTTCCACGTCGGATTGTGGCAGAGACTCGCGTGGGAGAGACAAAGAGGGGGAGGGGGGGTGGAAATAATAACCCAAAGCACCGCGGAACTGAGCGCAGCTCTGAGGAGATGAGAACGGATCCCCGGGGGCTCTGAAAGTGCCATGCGTGGGGCTGAATGTACGGAGCTTGTCCCAGTCCGCCCGTGTCAGTCCACTGCGAAGGATAACCGTGTCCCGGAGGGTGAGACCGCCCCAACGCTCCAGGCTTCTTCATGTTTTTCTGGGGGCTTTTTTTTTTTTTTTTTTTTCCTGAGATCTTTCCGTGTTCGGGGAGGGAGGATTCTGGATTTTTCGCACTTTCCAGTTGTATTAAAGTTGTTGTTGTTATTATTTTTTATATTCAATGTGAATATTTCTAGGCAGGCTTTAAAAAAAAAAAGAGAAAAAGAAAAATCGATGTAATGGGAAATGTTAATGCCATCAGTGCCTTTCGTGCAGTCGTTCTGCAGCCCTCCTCAGAAGTGTAATTATGGTCTCTTTCCCCCGAGGTAACTCATCGCGTTGTTTCTTTCTTTCTTTCTCTCCCTTTCGTGGCACTGTGCACTCAACGACCATTATTGACTCCAAATGAATTGTGAATGTGTGTAAGCAGCCCGCTGTACTTTTTTTTTTTTTTTTAATTTATAAACTGTACGTTACCACCTCGCTGTGCCGCGTCTGTCGTTCCTCGGCCGCTCGCGGGGGGGGATGCGGAGCTCCGGGGGCCGCTCCCGGGGAACACCGCTTCGGTGCCGCGGGCACGGGGAGGATGCGGCGGGGGGAGCACAGAACCCGTCGTCCTGGCGGAGCGGGGACAGGATGAGCGATTACAACTCCGACAGTGCGGAGCCCGGCCCCGAACGCCCGCCGGGGCCCCGCAGCCGCTTGGGGCAGCCTCGGCCCCCACCCGCGGCCATCCCGGGCCGGGAGCTCGGTGCCGGCGATCCGTCACTCCGGGTCCCGCCGTGGTTTCGCTGTCCCCGGGCTCCGTGAGGCAGCGCTGCGGGTGGGACCCAGCGGGGAGCCCTGACAGTGACGGAGCCTCATCCTGCAACCATTTTCCTTTTTTTCTTTCTTCCTTTTCTTTTAAAACCGTTCCCTCCCGCCTCTCTCTCTCTCTTCTTTCCCTCCCGGGAAAACGGACGCTCCCCACAGGGAGCAGAGCCCTACGTGCCCTGCTCCGCATCCCCATCCACGCCCCGTTCCCTCCCGCACCCCCTCCGTTGTTTCCCTTCGAGGGATCGCCCGACTTGGCACAACACGCGGGGGCAGCGGCACGGCCCCGAGCCCGTATCGCTGAGATGCGCTTCGTGAGAGACGGAAATCGTTAATATAGAGGAGTCGAGTGCGGTTATTTGGGATCTGGAGGAGGGGGGGGGGAGGAAGATGGGGGGGAAAGTTCAACACCGAATATCTGAGTTCCCCCGGCGCCGTCGGTTGGAGTTGGCAACGTTGGAGAAACGCCGATATTTGAATCGGAGAAATCGAATCGATCGTTTGACGGAATTTCGGGGCAGTTCGGGGACGTTCCTGTCCCCGTAAGCGTGCGATGTGAAGCACAAAGCAGCGCTCTGAGCCTTTCTGTCTCTCCTCCGATGATGACAAACCACAGCGCACCGCTCGGAGCGGCGTCGGGGCCGAGGGGATCCGCCCGGCTTTGGGACACCGCGCTCAGCCCCGGATGCGTTCGGCCTCGTAGCGCGGAAATCCCCTTCCCGGCACAGTATCCCGATCCCGGGTTTTGCCCCAAAAGCGCGGATCGGCTCCGAGGCCGTGGGAACGGTTTACACCCGGCCAAGGGCAGGCTGCGGAGCTACCGAAGGGAAAAGCAGAGAGAGAGGGAAAGAAAGGGAACCACCGCAGCTCTGAGCAATCCGGTTGTTGCCATGGCGCGTAGATGGTGTACGTCTCTGCGTGTGTCTCCCCACGCGCCTGTACCGGGGTTGGAGCACTCGCACGGGCGCACGGAGCCGACCCCGCGACCCGAGGCAGCCTGCATCCAGGTGCCCCCAACCCCCCACCACCCCGCCGGGCCATAAACCAGGCAACCGTGGGCATTTCCCTGCACACACACCCTGCTCGGGTAGAACTCAGCCTCGCATCTCCAGGAGAGAGAGGGTGCTGGAAAGGCTCGGGCGCTATTGGGATGCCCTCAGCCCGCACGCTCCCTGGCCCTACGGGCACCATAGCCCGAGAGTACCCCGGTGCTTTGCGGGGATCCCGGCGGCTGTGTGAGGGGGCTCTGCCCGATCCCCCTCGGCCCCGCGTCCCGAGGGCCGCAGGAGGAGTGCTCTGTGCCTCTGGTTCTGGGAGCAGCGGCCGTGCCCTGCAGCAGCGGGGCGTCCACCGCGGGGCCGGCCCCGGTGCCGCTGTCGAGGGGTTTCTTAGAAACGGGGCTGAAGGGCTTTCAGGTACTTTTAGCCCCAAATCTGGCTCAGTAGCAAAGAAATCGAAAGGATAGAAGGCGCCCTGCGGCGGGAACGGCCTCTCCTGTCTGAGACAGGGAGCGGGGGTGTCCCGCAGGGACGAGCTATGCCACCAACGAGCGATGTCCTTCATGATGGGATTCAGCGGGGGAAAGTGAAGAGCTGTATGCTGGGGCTCGGCGGGACCTCAATCTATTATTCTAATAATTATTACCGTTATTACTATTATTTCCCTTCCTATATTTCTATTTCTGTTTTATTTCCATTTCAGCGATTTCTCTCATCTCTGTTTTTTCAAAAGCAAACCCAATGACGGGAACCCAAAAAGGCTCTACAAGCTTCTTACACGCCCTGCTGCAGCCGCGGGCGGTGTCCCGGCACGGATCGGCCCCGCAGCTCTCGGGCTGCCGGCGTTCTGCCCGCAGCTCTGCGCTGATCCGCGCCGCACACGGCCGGGGAAAGAAAGCCTTGGTGTCGCAAAGGACCCGAGTGATAATTGGGGATGAAATGCGCGTGGAGAGCACTAATATTATTTTTGGCTTGCGCGGGAATAATACAGATTGGAGAATTACAGAGGACGGACGGAGAGGAGGGAGAGCCGGCTCGGGGCTCGGGCAGCAGCGGGATGGGGGAGCGGCTCGGGCCGTGGGGGTGCGGGAGGAGCCCGGGGCCGCTCCCGGGAGGTGGCACCGCTGCACCGAGGGGACAACGTTGTGCCGCCGTTGAGCCGCGGTTGTGTCGCGCGGTGCTTCAAGGGAGCAAAGCAAACAGCTGGTTTTCGCTAATTAAAAGAAATAAACTATTATTCCTTTTAAAAAAAAAGACGATTCGCAGCTCCATTCATCCGATTAGGAATAAACAGTCGTCGCGAACGGGAGATTTCTGCTGCTTTTTCCCAGCGAGAGCAGCAAGAGAAAGATCCATGAGGTCGTTCGGTGGTTGTGAGCGCTGCCCTGCGGGGTGCGGGCTGTCACTCTGTCAGGTGTCTCCTAGGCTGCCTTAATTTGTTTCCATTTTGACCAATTTATCGGATTACAAAATAATAATGGTGCCTGGGAGAGATGGGCGCTTTGCTCGCTCTCAGCGGAACCCTTTAAACGGTGCTCTGCAATCCGCAGCCACGGCCCCGCGGCCCCGGCAGAATGGCAGAGTTGGACCGAAAATACCCCCGGAGATGCTCAGATATCCGCTTCAATGTTCATGTCTTTTTTTTTTTTTTTTCTTTCTTTCTTTCTTTTCTTCTTTTTCTATTTTTAGAAAGATAGATTATTTATTTATTTATTTGAATTCCGAACAAACGACTTCGCAGAAGGAGAATAAGAAGAGAAGGGAGAGGGCGCGAGAAAAAAGGTATACACTCTCAGTAAAGGGGGAAATTGAAAAGAAAAATACACGACGTTTTATCTTACGAAAAAAATATACGGAAGTGGAAATTGCTTGGGAATTGCTCGCGCCTCAAGAAGAATCTCGTTCCCAAAGCCCTTTAACCAGGGGCCCCGGAAGCGGCTCGGTCCCTTAGCAGAGGGCCGGGTCAGGCGGACTCGTCCCTCGCGGTGCCACCGCGCAATGCCGCGCATCGCAGCTCCGCTGCTGCCCGCGGACGGTGCCCGCACCGCCATCGGCTCCGGCCCCCCCGTCCCTCGATGGCCGCTGTGAAGGAGCGGGGAGGGTCCCTCCGTGCCAGCCGTGTGTATCTGTAGTTTGATTTCGCACGTCAAGGGTAATTTCTTCATACGACTTAATGGACGTGGCTTGACATCCATAATGATCGCTAATCATTCAAATTATTTTTGCTAGCGCCCAGACATGTTCCAGTTGTTGTGATAGATCGCGTTTCACCCATAATGACGGTCAATTACCATTTCTAATTCGCCGACTTTTGACACCTAAATCCACGCACCATATGTGTCTCTGCGGCCGCCGGTCCCGACGGCGTTCGCCCCTCTCCGCCGGGGATGCCCAGCACCTGAGATGCCTCCCCCACCCTCCCCACCCCACCTTGGGCCCCAGCCCTCCCCCAGGAGCCGGCCCCGGCCACTGCGAGCCCCCGACAGCACCGCCGTGCCGCGGGTGAAGCTCCGAAAGCCGAAGGCGGCCCTGCGGACGATGCCCACGTGTTTGTGCCCGCACAAGGATAGGAACCCCGGCTTTCCTCAGAGTGAGGCCGTACAGTCCTATAGCGGGAGGAAGGAAAAGGGTGGTGGGGAGGATCAGCGATAAAACGAACGGGAGCGGAGCTGTTTTCCATTGACAGCTTTACCTCGTTGCCCCTGTGCGGGGTATTTTTCCCGTCCCTGCGGGAGTCGGGACTACCCTGGCGCATCTACCACTCCCCCCCCCCCCCCCCCCCCCTCCCCGCCCCTCCACTCCGGACACGCACTCGGAGTACCATCTCTCCTCATTTTTAATGTGATTTAATTTAATTTTGAACGAATCCCAACGAAAGGTGGGATGGAGCGGCCGAGGTCGGCTCCCGCACGGAGCGGTTCGTTGTCGCCGTTCAGGAAAGCAGCGTCACCCCGCAGTGACCGCAGCGGAGCGGCACCTGCCGTCCGGGCACTGCGGCTCTTTCTTCATTTCAACGAAGAAAGCGGTCTATTTTCTCAATTTCTCTGCGCTTTCAAATAAGAGCTCGGCGGGGGTTGCCTGGCTGAGGGTTCCCGGAGATGTTTTTTGAGGAGGAGCATCGTTTCGGCGTGGCCGAAGCAGCTTACATCCCGGGTGCTTGCCCCGACGGCCGCTTCTGCAGGGCCCGGTGCCGTTCTGCTCCCTCTGCTCCTCCAGCATTTTCCCACCCCCGCTCCTGCTTCCGGCGGATCTGCCCAGGTTTGGGTCAATGGGAGACGTGCATAAGATGCTCTTATACTTTGATTCTAATTACCTCCATAACGACAAAACTGTTCGTTACTTGATATATTTTGCAAGTTCGTGTTGGCTATTTCTTGTCAGAGGTCTTCCTTACTCTCTTTCTTCCTTTTTTTTTTTTTTTCTTGTAAGAACAGGCTTTGCGCCATTCAATTAGCATAAAGAAAACCAGAACAATTCTGAAGTGCCCCTTGTTCGAGCAGTGAAACTCAGTGAAAATTTTGTTTGGCTGGAAGAGAGAGGCTGAGGGTCCAGAACTGTACCAAGCAAAGTAACAGTCCCATGGCCCTCAGTGGGAGCAGGAGTGGGGCAGCTTTGGGAAGTGATACCCGAGTAGGAATCCCCCGAACTCAGCAGCACCGTTGTTAGTTGCCATCGTGGGGTTGATCGGTCCCCACCGAGACCTTGGCAGGTGTCTGGGTTCCAGGTGGGTCAATCTCTGCCAAGTTTGATTCGGAGCTTCGGCTATAGGTTTTAGACCGTGCTCACTCTTTCTCGCCTTCACCTACTCACCCATGTTAATTGCAGGGAGCTTCCAAAGCCAAGCGATGAGACAAAAACAAAGCACTTAAGAACTAATCAATACATTTTCCTGTATGCCTTCGACAAAGACTGGACACTTACTACATGCGTGCCTAGCTACAGAGGGAGCTGATAATATCTGGGGGAAAAAGTATCCATCTCTTTAACAACCTACAACTCTGTACTCTGCTAAGAGAAACCTAGGCAAAAGAAAAAAGGTAAGCACATTTCTGTCGACAGAAGGTCGGCTTTCTTTGTTAACTTCGGAATGATATATGTATTTTAAGTTTCGTCCATCTCAAACCCGGAGACTTCAGAGATCTGCAAGGTAGCAAGATTTGTTCTGAGACAAATAGAGCTTCTTTATTCCTTCCGTGGCGTGTTTTCTGGGTATTCCGCGAACACAATGGTCCCTTCACTCCACTTCTGCCCCCGTCAAGGGGACCCAGCCGTACGTCCGCAGTCCCCTTGGCACACAGCGTGTGACGCTGCCACCTCGTGTTCCGGGGTACAAACCATTTGCTACGAAACCAGTCACAGTCATCAAGTTTCAACGAAAAGGTGTGCTTGCAAATAAAAGTGGCAGCAGATTCTTCAGACGGTTTAACACGCTCTCTCAGAGGGAAGAGTCAAGCACCTTTTTCCTCTAAGACCCTACACTGCCGCATAAGCCTCCACCTAAAGAGGAAATATAAGCAGACTTGAAAGCCGTTGGACCTCCTCAAAGGAGAAGCAGGCTCTCCTGTGTGTATCACGGTTCACTTCAGGCTTTGCTGATCCCCCAGATCTTTCGAGTGTCCTGCTGTATGTGTGAGAAGGGGTATTCGCTATGTTTTGGGAGAGACATCTGGACAGAAGAAGTGAACTGAGGGTAATATACTCCTTTACACTCACTAGCAAACACTGAAACATTTGGGGAGCTGGGAAGGGCAGGGTGAAATTAGGACAACAGAGGTATATCTGGAAATGCAAAAAGTCTTTCAAATTGCTACTTTACTTTTAAATTCTCATTTTTTCATTACAGAGAAGGCCTCGTGACGTGTTAACAGGAATGACTCAACATTTGTTTAATTTTTTTCCTTTCCCATTTCCTCTTTTTCCTATCCTTTCTCCTTTCCTCTTTTTCCTTTCTTCTTTTTCCTTTCTCCTTTTTCCTTTTCCCCTTTTCCTTTTCCCTTTCTCATTTTTCCTTTTTCCTTTTCTTTCTTTTTCCTTTTTTCCTTTTTTGTTTCCCCTTTTTTTCCTCATTCCTCTCTCCTCTCCTCTCCTCTCCTCTCCTCTCCTCTCCTCTCCTCTCCTCTCCTCTCCTCTCCTCTCCTCTCCTCTCCTCTCCTCTCCTCTCCTCTCCTCTCCTCTCCTCTCCTCTCCTCTCCTCTCCTCTCCTCTCCTCTCCTCTCCTCTCCTCTCCTCTCCTCTCCTCTCCTCTCCTCTCCTCTCCTCTCCTCTCCTCTCCTCTCCTCTCCTCTCCTCTCCTCTCCTCTCCTCTCCTCTCCTCTTTCACTATTTTTTTTTGGTATTATATGACCTAGATTACTTAAACATAGTTTTCTTTTTAAGTTAAAGTAAGTGTAAATTGCAAATCACTGTATCCTTTTGAAAGTATTAAAGTCACATAAGAATGGTGTAATTAGAGTAAGTGATGAAAACTTTCTGGTAAGAACTTCAAAACAAATCAAATTAATAACGAACAACTCGAGGAAGGTGTTGCAAATAATGTTAATTAAAAATGTCCATGTGCACTCCCTTTGAGGAAATATGCATAAATATCTAACAGTTTCTATCAGGGTCTCAGTTTATACTAAAAACGAGGAAGTCCTTATAATTCATAACTATTAGGAGGCTTTATGAATGGTCTTTCTCATATTTCCCACTGGAAACTATTAGATAATCTGTTTTTATTGTACAGAGCCAAACATTTGGCTTAATATTTTTGTTTTAGAACAGACCACAGAATCATGGGGATATTAGCCATCTCATAATTTTTAGGGGTGCCTAAAACCGTGTACATTTATTTTCGTCTTGAGAGTTTCTTAAAGTTATGATCTTTGATCCTTGTTCTCCTAAAAATGTTACCCAAGATACATATAAAACAGGAATTAAAGGAGTTTCCTACCCTATGTTTCTTCATTAGCCATCTACCTTACCACCCACCAACGTTCTGGATTTAAGAGTCTACATAATTGAGTCTGTAAATTAATAAAAGCTCCAGACAGCTGCAGAAACCAAGCAGTAGATGGTACATTGGCCTTAATGTTCTCATATTAGCACATTAAACAAGAAGAAAGGGAGCTTTTAATCGTGCCTTTTTCTTTTTAATGACAAGACATATTTCTTCATGGAAGGTTAGTAAATTTGGGGTGAGGGTGGGGGAGAATGGACAACAATGAAATGGCACAAATCTGAATTAACAAAAGGACATCTCCTGGACTGAAAGACTATTTTCTGAGTACCTGAGAAAAATTTTATATAGGAAGCAATGTACCTCAGGCTCAACCTGAACTGGAGCTCAGCATTCAAAACTCTGAGTTATTCAGAACTTCGAAATGAAAGCTTGTAAATGTAAATTTTATTAAATGCAGAGCAATATTTTTTTCTAAGTTTCTGTCATTTTGAACTTTAGTGGCTCACATTGAGGCCTCCAGCCTTTTAAATCACAACTTGTATGAACACAGCTCAACACCAGTCACCATCCTTAAATGCATGCTTTTAAAAGCTTCATTACTGCATTTGCCCACAAAATATTGTTGTCAGAATCCAGGTATGCATGTCTCATGTCAATGATAGGCTGACAGGCTCGTGCCTTCTGTTATGTTTACATTGTATACTGTATAAAGCTTTCTTCTCTTCATTCTCACTAGGCAGAAAATAAACCAGGGTTAGAAGTGATATCATTCTTCAGACCAGCCAGATTTTCTCCTTTGATGTCAAAAAATTCTTTACATGATTATGGCAAGAGTCTGGCACAAAGATCCTTGGACTGCACTTGAGAGCCATTGAATGATTCAGGACAAATGAAAACATACCAACACATACCAATTAATTTTAACATCTAGCAGGGAATATTTTGGAAAAGCTCTTGGATGACAAAGTGAGATCAGTGGAGATCTCTGGTAACACTTTAATGCATTAATAGAGCTTGAGGAAGAGGCAGTTTTGCGTAGGCGAAGGATCTCAGGAACTTGGCCAAAGAGCTCAGACATTTATGAGAGCAAATTTTATTTTTTCTTTTCAGAAGATTACAGCTGCCACTGAAACACCAAAGCAGAGTGTCAGAATTGCATCCAACAGGTTTATGATTGCCAGTGAGAGTCTAGTATTGAGCCACTTCACTTGATGTGCTCCATTTGTCACACACACGAGTCTGTGTGTGCAGCAGCTGTATATATACATGTGTTTGTCCACTGAAGGGGATGCTATCAAGGCAGATGTCACATTTTCCTACTAAAAACAGGTACTCTAGCTACAAATAGCTGAAGTAAATCACATCAAACAATTCAAACAGCATCGTATGTTAAGAAACACTATGGAGACAGCACATCTAATTGTATGCTTGCATCTCGTTTCTCTTAGTATTCCAGGTGTGCATTTTTATAGTATTTAATGTTCATAGTATTTCATAGTATTTCACATCTAATACATTGTGCAAGTGCTGGAAATATTTAACATATTGCCAAGAGAAAACAAATATCTTCATTTTGTTATTAACTAGCAGGTATTCTCCCTGAAGAATAATTTAGTAAAATCAACAGGATTAGAACCACTATTAGATGTTACAAGGGTATGTGGTGGAAGCCTCAAGACATTGAAAATAACACCCAGTCTCTTGTTAGTAACACTTGCACATTCTCAAAACTTTAATTATGTGGTCTACTTAAGTACAAAATTAGTTATGCAAATTCTGTCATAGAAATTGTTTAACTTTTTATTTTTTTATTTTTTTTTGGGGGGGTGCTTCCCATTAATCTCTTTCTTACTGACCATTTTCTGTATTCCGCTGTCTGCTAATAGTTTAGCTAAATCCAGATCTGAGATAATCACATCATAAAGCAAAACCAGTTCTGTCTAGAAAACCTATAGTTTTGGCACTGGTAAATTAAGTGCCCCCAAAGATAAAGCATTTCCTAGGAGCACATTAGGTTGGGAGTAAACCAACTAGTGCTGAGTGAAAGTATTTTGAATGAGTCACGAGTTTTGATAACACACCAGCAGAAAATGAACACAAAGCAGAGTTCTGAAAATCAGTTATCTCACACATTATTTTGCTGGTCAGACTCACTTGTTATTGGCAGTTTTCTCTCATTTTACTTTTATTTGTGTGCAATAAGAAAGATGGACAGCAAAAGTATCTGAAATTACAGCCTTTCGTCATTCCAGCTGAGATACATCAGCACAGAGCTGAAAGCCTTGCTGTGTCAAATACCAACAATATCCAAGAGAGTATGTTTATTAAAGGTCTCCCAGTCCAGCTGCTGAATCTGACTGAGATTCTCCCACTGCACGGCCAGGACATCAGCTGGTTTGCTGCATGCCAAAATGGCAGAAGGGAGACGTGCCCAGGCTTGCTGCTCAGGGCACGGCTGAGTTCCTGATGAAGAGGAATTCATACAAAGGAAGGCAGGATTGGGTGAGGTGTGGGTGCACATTTGTTCCTTCCAAACTTCTTGCTGTGGTGGTAACCGCGGGCAGAGGTGTGGAATAAAATAACGGAGGGAGTGAGGATGATAACATCTTGAACGGCTGCAGCTGTTTACCCCTCTGTGAGTCAGAGCCCTCTGTCACTCTGGTTAGTGACAAGAATGCCTGTTGGGCACAATAGATGTTTCAAAGTTGATTAAGACATTATGTTTAGTTATTCAGATGGGGATCATTTTTCTGTCAAAGCACAGCATCCTTAATGGTGCAGTCATCCTTGTCTTACTTTTGCCGACATGTTGCACTGACATGGCAGGCACACTGTTAATGGAGGCCTGAAGATCACCTACCCTGCATCTTATGTACACACCAGAAGCACTAAAGAGCACGAGTAGGAGGTTACCAAATAGTGCTTTACTGACATGTCAAGCTCATTTTTTGACTGGAATAGTTATCTATTCAAGAAAATCAAGGTCAGATATCTGCACTCAATGCAAACTTAACCCTCTGTGATGGTTTCAAAAGAAAAGGCATCCATCTGAGTAATTCCATACCAACTGATTGATGACACCGCTTGTACAATCAAGGCAGCTAAAATCCTTAGTCATGGATTAGAATCTCAGTTCACTGAAGCAACTTACACAACTGTAGCCATTGGATCACATTTGCTCCTTAAAAGTTGCAGCTTTGCAAGTTAGGCATATAGGAAGAATGATGAATTTGCCACAGTCACAGAGGAGAACAAGGAAATAATGAGGTGGCTTTATTCAGTATGATAGGCAACTGTACTGGGTTATCAGTACCTTCCAGTTAAGATATTTATAGAAAAGCAGGTAGAACCATGAAGGAGTGGGGGAACAGACTCTCACTTCTTTACATCTCAGTCTTGGTGTAACTGGACTGGTAACAGACTTCTGCCATGTAGTATGGGGGCTCCTTAAAGATCTTTGAAGATGCATAACCATGAGTATATCTAAAAGAGATCTCTTTCATGGAGAAAAGCGGCTGGAACAGAAGCTCAGGTTTTGCCAAGCAGATCACAACTCAGAATATTTTTCCATGCTATAAAGAGACTAGTAAAAGAAAGGCTAGGAGTCTAGGGAACTAATTAGGTGAGATCACATGGAAAGCATGGTTGGCATGTGCTGCAGAGAACACAGAATTGAGTGTTTAGGTATAGCAGTCACAACTATAACATTTGCAGTTTAGCAATGGAGATAAATGTATTTCTGGAGAGGTCAAGGTAGGGAGCCCTGTGTTCTATTCTCGCCTTTGAGGCTGACATCATATATGACTTTGAGCAGGTCTGTCAGACTTAGCAGAAAAGGAATTGTACTGAATTTCCCATGCTAGGATTCATTCAGCTCATGTATGTCCAGTTCTTTGGATAGAGATCAAGAAAAGAAGGACTGCATAAAAATGACTAAAGGGATACATTCATTATCATGGACATTTAAAAAATCAGTTGCAATCATTTATTTATTCAGAAAACAGAGTTTATCTTCTTGTGAATTGTTCACACGGAGATCATATCTTCATAGTTAGATAGATTATATAAAAGCATTTACTGAGGTACTTCCAACTGATTTCTCTTGGCATAAGGTTCAGTATGAGAAAAGAATAATTGACAAAACCCTTGGGTAAGTGGAAAATATGATATGTTGCAATACAGGTTTTCTTCAGGTAGATTGTGTCTGATTGATGTGACAGTTTTCTTTGCTGAAAGATTTTTTAGACAAGTGAGATATCATCTAGGTAAGTATAGTCCATATGGACTGACAAAGACAAGGTATATACTCATCAAGTTAGAAAGGAGAAAATCAGTAGATAAACTGTAAAATGGGTGAACTAGCTGAAGGGAAAATTATCATGGTATTACTGAAAGAAGTAACTGTAAAATGGGTGAACTAGCTGAAGGGAAAATTATCATGGTATTACTGAAAGAAGATGTATCATGTTTAGTAGGGATGGGCTACCTTAAGGATAAGGTTCACCTGCAACATTAAGGAATGCACTTCTTGATTAGCTTACCTCAAAAAGCAGGATCAGTCCAGTTAATTGCTAAAACAATGTTTGAAAGATATAGCTGTGGCACAAGATACTGGAGGGACAAAAGAACTGGATAACTGTGGACTGGAACACTTGATATGGAATAAGATTCAGATATATAAAATGACTTCATTGGGAAACTAGCAACCAAAGCTTCAGGCATGTTCTGAGTCTGTCTGCAACGGAGTTAATTTTCTTCATGGCAGTCTGTATGGTGCTATGCTTTGAATTGGTTACTAAAATAGCATTGATAACACATTGATGTTTCACTGTTGTTGAGCAGTGTTTGTACAACATCAAAGCATCTTTGTCTCCTATTGAGGAGGCTGGAGGCGAGCAATAGGCTGGGAGGGGGCATAGCCAGGACAGCTGACACCAGCTGACCATAGCATTGTGTTTAGAAATAGGTTCTGAGGAAAAAGAAGAGGAAGTGAGGATGTTAAGGATTATGGCATTTCTCTTCCCAAATAACCATTGCATGTGCTGAGGCCTTGCCTTCCAAGATGCAGCTAGACATTTGCCTGCTGGTGGGAAGTAGTGAATGAATGCCTACCTCATTTTGCTTTGCTTGTGTGTGCAGCTTTGCTGTCTTTATTTCTAAGAGTTTTTCTTGGTTTTGTTCTTCTGATTTTTCAGATTTTACAAGAAAATACTGATGATTCAGACATTTCCTTCCAATACTACCTTCCTAGATTCTGTAAAATACTCCTAGAATTATTTTCCACATTCATTAAAAAAGGAAGAAAAATGTTATGACCTGACTTTTCACCAGATTGATAAAAGGTCAGCACTGAAAGAAAGACACAATTCTCAATTATTCTAATGAGATGGGAAATTTCAAAATGGCATTGACTCTTTCAGTAGAAATTAGACTTACTTCGTGTGACTTAAGTTGCCTTTTCTATAGATGAGATTTTGTTCACAAGATCTTTTGGACCTCTTTTGTTTCTCTAGCTGTTGTTATTTAGTCTGGCTATAGCTGAATTTTCTACTGAGTTGGATAACATGCCTTCCTTCAACAGTGAGAAAAAAATGTTTACCACACTGCAAATGTGGTGTGGCTTCACTAGCAAATTCGGCTAATGGAAAGACCAGAGAACTTGTTTGTGAATTCACACAACCAGAGAGCAAATTTCCATTGCGGGTTTTTCATGTTAGCTGTGGCCAGAATTTCTGCCAGTGTCTTAAATACTAGCCAGGTAATATTAAGCTATTTTCCTTTTAACAATGTGGGGAAAATTGAGTACTTTACACAAATAAAAGACAAAAAAGCAATACATAAATAAATAAACCCAAACAAACCAAAAGACAACAAAAACCAGCTACTTTTTACTCTTTTCCTCCTGGCATAGACAGGTCAGAAGGAGATGTGTGATTTAGTACCAAACACCTTTGCCACTTTTGCGGGAGGGTGGATGAGGTTAGCCATCTCTTAAACATTTAGCTTGGCCTCCATAGCCCCGTGCTTGGTGAACCTCACTGGTCCCATTTTAGTGGGTAGTTTGTGGAGAACGGCTGGCTAGCGGTTCTTCCCTGTTTTATTATGCAATGTAGTTCATAAAAGTTGCGGCCCTCAGTTTAACCATATTCCTCTGTGGAAATTCTTGTTCACTGCAGCGTCTGCGCCAGAGACATTTACATCACTGTAATCACCAAGCACTTAAGGCAGTTATTCCTTAAATGACCTTGGGTTAGCAGGAAGCAAAATGGAAGAGTGCCCTTCCAAAAGCAAGTATTTCCAACTTGAGTAGGAACTGTTTTTTACACATATTAAAAACAAATGATTATTTACCATTTCCATTCAGCTGCCAGTCTAGTCAGCTGCAATAATCATTCAGTCTGACTCAAGGCACATTAATCAAACAGCACAGAAGAAAGATGACCTAGCAAAGACATTAGAGATTACACCGATGAAGAGACTTAAAAAAAAATATATATAATCTCTACTACAATGAAAAGTAATAGCTATTTTCTATTCTGCTCCAGAGCACAGTAGCAAAATCAACATAATAGATCTGCTGCTGTTATTTTTTATTGATGCAAATTCCAAATTCTTCATTCTTCCAAATGAAGAACTAGAAAAAATGAAGATATTTATTTGTTAAATTCACTCTGTGCTGATAAAAGCGGGAGATAAAGTAGCGACTTCAAGCAGCAGCAGCAGCAATCAGACTTAGCTTACAGACACCTGAAAGTCTCAGCTGAAAGTGAAAACCTACTTTGAGTAAATGAAAACCTTCTGACATTTGGTTTATTTTTCTCAGCCACCTCTCAGTGTCTCCTGCAAGATGTTTCACACACCCAAGAGTCTACTGATGGAGAACTATCAGGTAAGGGAATTGAAATTCTCCTCCTTTATCTGAAGTATAGACATAGGAAACTCTCCATACGGTTTGGTTTCAAATACAAAAGTTGATTTAGTTCAATAGAAAATGCTCAGCCTGACAAACGGGCCAAGATGTGACTGAAGATGAGGTCATAATTGGTTTCATATTTAGAAATTAAATTTAATTTGGAGATTTTCAAATTACTTCCATATCACTTTATCACTGAAAATATTCTCAGGACTGTTAGTGATGTTTCTTCATAAAGAAATAAGATATAATATTTACAGAGTATAATTAATATCAAAAGACAAAGTATCCGCTAAACTCTATTCAATGAATTTCCATGTTGGCCGATTAAGGTACTCTAACATGAAAGTTTTATCCCAAGGCACTGCTTAAGGATTCTTAAAGTCCAAAAAACGCCAAAGAAAAAATTCAGATTATGAACATACTCCCATCAAGAAAAAAACAACTGTCTATGGTGTGTTCAGCTTGTTAGACCAAGGGCTCTTCTTCAACATTGCTCATACATTTCCATGGGTTTAGAGTATCGGCAGCCCAAGACCAGCTTCCTTTAAGCTATAAAAAGCTGTTGATTCTTAGAAAATAATCAGTTAAGATCGCAATGACAGAAAAATGTAATTTAGTCTCATATATTGTTTTCAACATAGTGAACATGTTAGTCTATCACTTAATGCTTGGAACACAAGTAATGCATACAATTAGCAAGTGCAAGGAGGCTTTTGGGCTTAGATGTCTGATTACATGCTTTTACTGGTATCATTTTTTTCATTTTTATTAAAGCAGAATTCTGTAAATATCTAAGCACTCATTTCAATAGATAAGCTATGCAGCCTTAGGACAGTTAAGCTCATGTATGCTACAAAAGAGATGGAATAG
The DNA here is from genome assembly GCF_038088225.1 of Cyrtonyx montezumae. Taxonomy (NCBI): domain Eukaryota; kingdom Metazoa; phylum Chordata; class Aves; order Galliformes; family Odontophoridae; genus Cyrtonyx; species Cyrtonyx montezumae. The sequence continues at coordinate 55,279,099 of NW_027071936.1, forward strand.
CTTTTCCTATAATGTTCACTCATTGAGATGGCAAAGCTAAAAAAAATACAGGAGTTTTTCTAGAGGAAAAATGAATATATGCTGGGAAGAAAATTAACTTTCGGGATATGTATTACAATACAGATATTACTTTGTCATATTTCAAAGGAGAATACTGAGCTTGGAACACATTCTTCTCTGACTGTCCCACTTTTGCACACTCAGCCTCAAACCCCTCTAAAGCTCTCTCACGCACACAAAAGCACTGGGAAAATTTTAGTTCTCTTGTATTAAGAATGACACCAGCTCCCTCCTGCCTTCCCCTCAGCTTCTGACCTTCACGCTGAGGCGAACTGCACGTGCCCACGATGGCTGCAATGCCCTCATGCCTTCTGATGTGTGCCTTAAAGGCACCACGTGCTGCATCAGTGCAGGGCAGCCATTTTAGCACACAGCCCGGCTCTCCGTGCTGTGCTGGAGCCTTAGCTTACCCAACGTGAGTTGTGCAAGGGCTAGGGCAGCAGGAAGGCTGTGGAACCCGCATGCGAAGGTGTTCCATGACAGAGCTGTGGTCCTCAATGTGGGAAAATTTAAAGCAAAGCTCCTGGTGGAAAAACTGTAATGAAGGATGAGGAGCCTGGCTGTGTTTCATTTGCCAGCTTATGCTACAAAAGCACCAGCATTAACATCCCTTTTGAAGAAAAGTGGGGAACAAAGCCCTTTTTCTTCATGAGTTGTAGGTAGCTTAATTGTGAAGATTTAAATCCATCTTTTTCTCTTCTATTTCAAGGTGACTGCAACAGAATCAGCTGGAATGGTATTGTTTCCACCAATATTCACAGTGGTTTATCAGTGGTCTGCCCTGATGAGAGATGTGGAACTTTTAAATGCCTCATGGTAAGAGCACAACAGCTCTGTATGTGAGGAGTCTTCAAGGAAAATTCCACGTTTGTGCCCAGTGCCCTTCTTCCTGAGAAATGCCACTTGGCTGTATTCTGATGCTGATCCTGTGACATTCCTACTTAGGACAACTTGCAGTAAAATTATGTTAAAAATGATTCAAAGTGGAAAATACTTGATGAGTAACATGCTTAATTTGTTTTTTAAGCTTGAGAAAAGTGACATAGATGTGTGTCTGTCTGGTTTTCCATTAGAAATTTAGGCCTTTTCTCTACTTTTTTAAACAATGTCACTGGGAAAGCTTTTGGCCTCAATTCTGCATACAGATGTACACGAGTAATTTTCTTTGCATAAGGAATCATGATCCCACTGAGGACTCAGTAAGACTGTGTACTCGTAAGACTGGAAACTTCTGACAAACATTCCAAGCAGAAAACCTGGGAGAGACTGAAACAGGAATGATTTTTATCCAGGTGTTATTCAAAGTTGTTTTAAATACTCTTAGTTTCGAATGGCATCAGGTACATTTATAGTTCACATGGTTTATGCTGTCACTTTTGTTCAAGTTATTTAAAGCATATGCAAATAATTGTTATTGGCATATTGGAAAGATATGTCATGTATTAGTGTGCAGTGATCTGGAATGACTGCATGCATAAAGAGTCTGGAATAAAGAGCATGATTCTTAAAGTAGCAGATATAACCAAGCTGGGAGGGGTAGCATGCATTTTGAAGGACAAGTTTATGAATAAAATTATATTGACATTGACAAATTGTTTGAGTAGCCTGAAATATAGGATGAAAATCCATAGGGATATGTAGAAAGCACTACATTTAAATAGGATTCAAACCTTTAAGTGAATGACATTCTGATAACAAAAGGGGATTCAAATTTTATTTTATTTTTTTAGTAAATCAGAAACAGTATGAGTCAGTAATGTCATACCGTGAAGAAAGCAAACCTCACACTGGGATATGTAAACAGGAGTCTGGTGTACAAGACACATGAAGTAACACTTCCACTCAGTACTCACAGGGCCTCAACCAAAGTACTGTATCCAGGTGTTGGCACAACGCTTCAAGCAAGTGGACAGGGGCCAAAGGAAAGCAACTGGAATAATCAGAAGTCCAGAAAAGACAACCCAGGGGACGATGGGAAGAAGGGGAGCTGTTTAGTCTACAGAAAGCAAGACTGAAGACAATTTTCAAATACACGAAAGACTGCTGTCAAGTGGAGGTTATAAACTGCTGGTCATTATGCATAACAACACAATGGTTTGAAATTTGGTTGGGAATAAAGTTTTATTACTATTTATCTATACGGATAGCAAAGTTCTGAGCAGACATGGTTTTCTATGGCTTTCTGGGGGCTCTTGGAGGTCAGACAAACAGCTGATGAAGATGGCTGAACTGCAGCTTGGAGAAAACAGGCCAGACAAGGTGTGATGTTTGTTTTTTATGCTAGGACAACACTTCTTTATTGCACATTTGTTGCTCCTTACAAATACTAATAACAAAAGCTAACACGTTTTCAAGGTGATGCCTGAAGCAGGGTCGGAATGAAAGCTGCGAGAAAGCGGCGCACTGGTATTAACTCAGAATACAATGAGATCGCACCGTCAGCTCTGACCCCGCGGATCCACGTCCCTCAGCACGTAGGGGTGTGCCCCAACCCCATCCCCACATCACCCTGCCGCCCCAATCCCGCAGGCGGAGCCGGGAGGGCCGCCGTCCCCTCCCACCGAGGCGACCCCGACTCCGCCCTGTGCCCTCTGACCCCGCGCTCCTTAGTTACCGTGCGGGGCGTCACGCCGGGCCGAACCACTTACCGCCCTGCCGAGGGGGGAGATGAGCGTGAGGGCATCCCGGCTGCCCAATGCGTGCGCCTGCAGCGGCGCTAGCTCCTGTGCTCTCCCCTTCCCTCCGGTCTCTTGTTGGTTTCGTCCGGCGCGGCCCATAGCGACAGCGGCCGCGCTAGAGCAAGATGGCGGCTCCGTAATCGCCGCGCGCTCCTTCCTCTCCCCGCGCCCCGTCCCTCCCCGCTGCCGGGAGCATGTCCGACTCGGAAGAGGAGGAGAGCCCGGACCGCCAGCTCAAGCTCGTGCTGCTGGGGGACGGCACCGCAGGCAAGGTCAGTGCCGCGCCTCCTTCCCCGTCTTTCCGTCTCCCCCTGCGCGGATGTGATCTCCTTCTGTTGAGCCGGCGGAGCTGCCGTGCCGTGATTAGGATTAGTGTTGTGACGCGGAGCCGGAGGCCTCTTGTGAAGTGCACCCGCAAGTATTCCTTTGGATGTGTATTTCAGGAACACAGGTTTACTTCCTTCGTTAATAAGGAAGGGAGGTAGGAAGTTCGCCTCAATTGTATTTCAAGTGGAAAGCAGAATTACTCGAGGTGCTTTAAACGAACAGCGGATCCTTAACAGAAATAAGCTCTTTGTGAAGGACCTTTCATGGTCTTACTCACTTAAGCAGAGCTTTACAAAGCAATAGCACGCTTGTTTGTTTGTTTTTCCTTGAGTGTTTTGAAATACAGTTTGAAGTAGTGTTGTGTTCATATGATGCAGTATATGGACAGTTTCAGGCAACTGTGTAAGGAAAGAATAATAAAAGCACAGGAGTGGCAACTGTAGTGGTATTTTGCAGGTTGCTTTCCCCAGGAGTTTTCCATTCCAGTGGAAGAATCCTTTCACTATTCCCATTCAGCGCCTTGTGGCATGACCTCTCTCCCAGCAGGGTTTTTTGAGTGTTCTTGAGGTTTTGATGCAGATTCACCTTAGCTCCTATCCCTCTCTTTGGAGCTGGTCTTCACTGAATTTCTGCAGGCTCCAGGAATCCTGTGTGTTGAGTGCAGCTTATTTTCCATGAGCAGCAGCTATGTTGTGGTGGGCTGCTTTTCCTTCTGTCCCCCCTAGATGATGCTGTAATAGAGGCTTCTTGCAGTCATCTTTATGGCCTAGCAGCAAACATATGCAATAATGGATTTACTGTGAGATCTTGTAGAATAAAGAAGTGATTGGGTTTTGAAGTGGAAAGATATAACGTGCATAGTGATATTTCAAGCGCCTAGGAAGACTGAATTGTTGAGGTTCCTTTTCTCTTCTGGCTACTCATTTGGCTGACTTGTTGAAACATGCATATGCCTATATGTTTTCAACTAGCCTGCCTTTCACATCTGTTTTACAGCTGGTCTTCACACATGTACATACTTAGCCTCTCATTTGCTGTGCAGCAAGATTTTGTTTTTTTTCCTCTTCCTCTGTCACTGAGATCCTTGGAGAAGAGGATTGTAGGAAATGATGGAATACATCTTTGAGATACCACATATTGTGTGTTTAGTGTGAGATTTTTCAGTTTTGACTTCTTTCTGTTGTTTCTTTCCCCTCTGCTGCCATAAACAAATATTTTATTTCCTCCCTCTTGCCCATCTGGAGCTGTCTGGTCATCAGTTCTCCAGGAAAAAAAAAAAAAAGTCTTTGTGAATCAACAAGCTGAAGGTGAAAAATTTTTCTTCTTCATGTTAATTAGAAGCAACGTGAATTGAGTTCTGCAGGAGCATTAGTGACAGTTTTAAAACAAATCTGTCTCAGTCCTGAACTAAGGGTAGTATTTACATGTACTCTGGCTAGGAATTTCTCCCTCTGTAAGGTGAGGGAGTGATGTTGTGCTTCTATTTGTTAATTTTGTGGTGGTTCCATGAATAATAGAATACTTAAAGTTTTGAAACAAGGAGTAAACACTGCTGAAGCAAGCTTGAAAGAGGTGAGGTTGAAAAGGGAGGAAGAAATAAAAGAAGTGTGAGACTGTAAAATCTGAAAAAGCATTAGGATAAAATCAAGATACAAAGAAAAAGCTGAGTTGTTGAAAAGAAAAAACTGAGGAAGATAATGATTGGTTAGTGAGATATTAGTAAGAGAATGATTTTGTGTCTGTGAAACAGACTAGGAGAACAACCTGAGAAGAAATATAATAAGAAGCAGAGATAATGTGACCCAAAAAAGCCAACAGTTATTAATAACAATAGCTTCCTTGCTTTTGATGGCAAGAAGGAGGAACATAGATGCATAAAGCTGTGTATATAGATTTAAAATCAGCTCTCTCTTTCCAAGCCAAAATGATTTTACATTAAAATAACTAGTTCAAGTATGGATTGGAGGGGAAAAACATGACGTTATCACTCAAAACTTTCTACTCTCACTATGCACGGGTTGGCTTTTATTGGAACAGGTAACAATACTGGTTAGAACTGCACCTATTCTAGTTTGCTGGGCTTCTGAGAGCAAATCTGGGAGCTATTCATGGGCAGGGAGGTCCTGAAACCAGGGCTATGGGAGGAGGGGAGAGGCTAAGGTTCTGTCTTTTTGCGGTCCCTTGCAAAGGAGGCTTAAACACCTTCCTTCTTCCATTAGTGAATGGTGTAAATGAAGGAGATGACACTCAACCTTCTGTAGGCATTTCTATGAGGTGAATCATAGGCTGGAATATGGAGCAATGTCCTAATCCCTTTAGGATTTGTTAGGATACCTTCTTTAAGTGTTGTGCTAATTCTGGATCTCATCATACTTGGGCTCAATACGTTAATAAATGTTGACTAAAAATTGTCACTGTTTGATTTTGAAAATGGAAAACTGCATCAAGTGTCATGTGCAGATGGACTTCATAGAGAAATGTCTGGCTTTAGAAGTCCTGGTGGTCTTCTCCATGTTAGTGAATAAAGCTTTGTTAGTAGTTAGGAGTGGAAGGACTTTACCTTCACATGAAAGAACTGCTTCCTCTGTTTGCAAAAGGTTTCTTGTGCCTCAACCCACAGAGCTAGACTGTTCTCAGTCAGAAATTCCACGTTGGACAATTACTTGTTTTAATATTGCTTTAAGTATTTATTTTATTTTATTTTTTTATTTGGCCTAAGATTTTCATTTTACCTGTCTTAAGATTCTTGCCACCAGAGATGATACATTAATATTGCCATGCTTGGAGAGCTGCAGCTTGGTCTTTGAGAAGGGAGGGTGGGAAGGGATGGATAGGTGTTGCTTTTTGTTTCTCAGCTGGTTGGTGAAGTTGTTATGCGAATGGACATCTGTGGCTCTAATACTGTATGCTTGCATCCCATTCAGCTTTGGCTTTGGTTTTATTTACTTATGTCAGTGATACAATCCTTTGGCTTTGCTTTCTGAAAGCGTTCCTCTATGGGATTTCACTCAAAGGATTGCCTTTGGCAGGCTGATATAAGTGTCTGAGCTGCCTATCATTGCTTGTTCTGTTCCGCTGCTCTACTGCTATTTCGTTAATACTTCTCTTTTCGTTTTCTATTTCTGAGTGTGTAGGTATTTAGGAATGGCATGTCAGTACAGTTCCTAGAGTCTGCTGATGACACTGAAAAATATAAACAAGAGATTCTCATCTCACCTGCATGGTTTCCTTATATCTTTGTTTCCAAAGACGCCCTGTTGTGAGGCCCTGGAGCGTGTTCAGAGAAGGGCAACAAAACTGGTGAGGGGTCTGGAGCACAAGTCTTATGAGGAGCGGCTGAGGGAGCTGGGATTGTTTAGTCTGGAGAAGAGGAGGCTCAGAGGAGACCTTATTGCACTCTACCACTTCCTGAAGGGGGGTTGTGGTGAGGAGGGGGTGGGCCTCTTCTCCCTGATAAATAATGACAGGACGAGAGGGAATGGCCACAAGTTGCGCCAGGGAAGATTTAGATTAGACCTCAGGAAGCATTTCTTTTCTGAAAGAGTGGTCAGGCACTGGAATGGCCTGCCTAGGGAGGTGGTTGAGGCACCATCCCTAGCGCTGTTCAAGAAGCGTTTAGATGAGGTGCTTAAGGACTTAATTTAGTAGTTGGGTAGAGATAGTGATAGGAGGATGGTTGGACTAGATGATCTTATAGGTCCTTTCCAACCTTATGAACTTATGAACTTATGAACTTATGATTCATCCTCTGTGGTGGTCTTCCTTTCTAGAGTGATATAAATACATAACCATAGCCATGCAAGTTTGTCTTTACTTCTCCCCACTCCTGCTGACTTATTTTTAATTCTCTCTGGGCTTGAGTTTGAAGTACATAAAAATGCTGACATAGTCTTTAATTTATTTTTATTTTTTTAATTGCTTCCTAAACATATATTCTCATATCAAAATACCACTTACTGTACCTGTGAATGTCAGTGTAACTGAAAACAAGAAAACAGCTTATCTTCTGTTATTTACTTCACAGGTAATTCTATAGTTGCATATGTTTGCCTGTTAATACTAGAGCTTTAATGCTCTAGCACTTCTGGTCATGTTTTCATGCCGAAAAGAGTAAGTTACCTTTCCTCCCTGTGTATGTTTGACACATTACTAGTGTAATTCAGTTCTTTGTTACAAGAGGTTCATTAACAGATCTCACCTATTCTTGCTTTTTTAGAACTGTTGGTGCTATTTTACTATTGCATTTCTAACTAAACATACTCTAATAGCAGTTTCTAACAACAGTTGCCATGACTTCTATCTTCAGGTCTTGGTGGACTGAAATCTGGCAAAAGTTCCTTTTTGTCCATTTAGAGGGTTTTTTATTATTTTCTTATTTTTTCAAGTAGCACATGGATTTTGTGAAGCTTTCACACTTCTCTGTATATGCAAATACATATAATATCTTCTGTTTTCCTGCAATTACTTTATTTTTTTATATTTCAAATGCCATGCCATCAAGATATTTCAAACTATATGTCACTAACTTGATGTTGGTTATGTTAGCTACCTGACATTCATGTTTAATGTTTTTTTCCTTGTACAAACTTCCCATTCTCTTCGTAATTGCATTTCTCTAATTTCTTAACACTGGATTGTGTTGCTTTTATATTTTTTTACGTGGAGATCTTAAATTGCTAGTGAGAGAATAGAAATGCTGTGCTTTGTTAATTCGTGTAAGTTGTGTACACTTTTAGCAGTATGTAGTAAAAACTGATTCTTTACTACGCCTAAAGGGCATAGGTCTACTTTTGTAAATCCACATAATATAAGTTGAAGACGTAAGTTTCCAAAGTTCTGTCTAGAGGAATGATTCTGCAAATGTGTGTTTCTAACATGGTTTTATACTTCTCTTTGTTAAAAAAAAAAAACAACAACAAAAAAGTGCTTGCAGTCTCTCTTCCCATCTTAGCCATCATGTACTAGCTGGTCCTGAAGCTTCCATGTTCAGTGGCAGGAATCCTGCCCTGTTTTGGAGCCCCTGTGGGGGCTCTCCACTGTGTAGCTATCTATTGCCTTGCCCCTTGACTCTTCCAGGAAAAAAAAAATAAAAAAAATTGGTCAGGATTTGAGGTGTTCTGCATCAGGATGTACTCTAGTTTGAGAAGCGGACATTTATCAAAAGTGAGCCATTCAAGTATTGGTAGTGTCACTTGGATGTGTGTCAAGTTGAGTGTACTCATGGCACCTCAATTAAATCTGTGTAATATTTTATGATATGAATATTGCGGTGTCTTTGAAATGACAAGGAAATATGTGTCTGCTGATTTCTGTATCATATGGTGGCTTTTACTACCTCCTCTTGTTGTGTTGAAGCTACCTGGAATGCTTAATACGTATCTTTGAACACTGTCAGCATGCACTGGATTAACTTCGAGCTTTATACTGTTTGAAATGAGAACTTAATTTGATATTGTTCTGTTTTAGACATCCTTAGCTATGCGTTTTGCCCAAGAAACATTTGGAAAACAGTACAAACAAACCATAGGACTGGATTTCTACTTGAAAAGGATCATACTGCCAGGTAAGAGAATGCTCTGCCACTGAAAGATTGGGACACAGGAAAACTTGAAGAAACAGTCTTCAAAGTAATATATGCTAAATAAGGTTAGCACAGTGCTTTTATTGTAAAATTAGAATCGGTTACTAAGTAAGATTTCTCCAAATATATTCTTGCCAGGTGACAAAGGTGTCTCAAATACATAGTTCTTTAAGATAATTTAAGTAGGAGGTATGTTATGCTATCTGTATTCACAATTTTTGATATTGCTACTTGAGCGTACTCTAAAGCATAAAACAATGAAGTGGAACTTTAAGTATACTTGTTGGAAAAAGTATCTGTGTTTTGAAAGGAACACTTTATTTTTTTAAATGAAATACACAGCGTGTTTGGGTTGTGTGTGAGAAGCATAATGCAGCTATGGAATCGTGGTGCTCTAATATGTGAATGCTGTTTTATGCAAGGCAGCATGAAATTGCTGGCATTTAATAGACCACTAAAATTTAGGGTCCCTCGGCACTCATAAAAATACAGTTTGAGCATTCAAGATGTTTCACTTCACGACGGCAAAGAAACTATTTAGATGCCAATTGCAGCACACAGCATGGAAAATGCAAAGAAATAATTCAGAAAGAATAGTTGCTGCTAGAAACTTGTTTCTGAACAATTGGGGTTTTAAATAAGTCTTTTCATTGACTTGTGGTTGCTCAGTTTCCAAGCCTGAAAGTTTTTCAAGAAAAGCGATTTCTTCTGTTTTCAGAAATTAAAAGAGAAATGTTAAATGATGAAAGTTGTTGTGAGGTTCGATAAATTTGATGTAAGTTCTGTTTCTTCCGTGGGAGGTAGAGGGAGAAATGAACTCAGATAGTTAATATTTCAACTGTAACTTGTAAGAAAATACAAGATTCCTGAACTTAGTTTCTCAAAAATTACATTGCCAATAATATTTTGACTATGTTTATGTATTTTTCTAAAGTGAAACGGAATAATCTTTTCAGATATTCTTACAATCACTGATTTGGTTTGGTCATTTCGCTGCTTTTAGCGATACTTGCAAGTGGAATATGTCCACAAATCATGCTGTTTGCTTGCTGAGAACTTGTATTTTGCAAGGTTCCCCCCCCAAGTTGTAAAGCATGCAGAAACTGTTAGTACTTACTGGGATTCTAAACATTCTTTTTAAGTAGAAAACTTGGAAGATTATCATCTCTTGACCCATTTGCATTTTATTTGGTACTAGGTTTTTTATTTATTTATTTATTTTTTTTAAGAAAATCAGACAGTAGATAAAAATAGCACTGGAACAACAGCAAAGTGTTTGCATCTGTTCTACTTGGTAATTATTAATAAAATACTAACAGACGTGGAATGTATTCATATTTGGGAAAAAGCATTTTTTCAGTAAGTTGTCTTTCAGTTTTTGCCCGTGCCTATATATGTATTTAGGGAGAGATAAATCTGTATGTTTTATAGAAAAGGTGGGCTGGTGGGGGGAGTGAGAGGGCAGGGGTTAAATTTCTAAATACCAGTGTGGGAAGCATTACTTAAGTAAATGGATTTTTTTTTGATTTCTAGATTAGTTCTGGGTTTGCAAAGCCCTTCTCTTTATGTGAAACGTTAATGCACACTTATACACATTATAATTCTTGTGTAGATCAATGGGAAAAAGAGCTGTGATTCCTCTGTAGGAGAGGTGGCAGTTGACTATTTTACAGCATTTGAAGTTCACTCTTCTACTTCAAGCAACATCTCAGAAGTTAAAATTACTGATTGCTAGAATTTCATAGAAGTTTAAATAAAGATGTATTCAAAATCTCTTCTAACTCATTTAATAAAATATTGGTATTGTTGTTTTAATAAAGTCTATTTTTCGCTATTTCCCTTAGTAACGAATGCAATCTTAAAATAAAAAAGGAAAATATTTTATTTCATATAGCTTGATACAAATATTTTGACTATTTGCTGTTTATTTCATTGATGACTTAAATAAATCTTTGGTTTATTGTGAACAATGTCCTCTATTATTCAGCTGCTTAAAAATGCATGCAGTTGAAGTATTTTTTTCAAATGCAAATAAATTTCAGTGTATTTTGTGATGCAGTACTTTGTATAGTCTGGATTCAGCCACGGTGTAGATTTTACTGCTTAAATAGCTTATATGTTAGTCAGGGGTTCTGCTGATAGAAATTCTGAAGTGCCATAATCAAATACCTTTTAGGAAGGTTGTGGGTGCAGTCCAGTAAACAAGATTCTTCTGTGAAAAGGATTTTTTACGTCTTCAGTGCAAGAAGTGGGCAGACTCATATTTTTAGTTCCATCCTGACTGTGCAGCACTTTAAGTAAGGTTAACCAGTGCACCAAGTGTGCTGCAGCAGGGTCACTGTTCAATCAACCCAGTGGCTTCAGTTCGTACCAGAAACAGCCTAGATACCTACACTGTGCTGCTTAGCTATTTTAAATTCATACTTGCACACTTTTTCTACAGACTAAAGAAGTGCCAGCATTTTTCTGTTCTGGGATTCTTCCGTTGCTTTTGAATGTTGACTTTGTTTCTAGCAACTGTCTTTTTAATGCATAGGTTCTTGTTTTGTTTCCGTTCTCCTATGTGTTCCTATTTAATATATAAAAAAACAACAACAACAAACAGGTTTCAAACTTTTTTGCAGAACACTTCTGTGTTGCTCTCATGGTCGCTTATGGATTATTTGCTTGGCAAATGGTCTGGCATTCTTCCTTCTGTATTAACATGTAATTATGTGGAGATGTGAAAAGTTTCAGTTATAAGGGCTTATTAGTTTAGTGCTTCTGAGACATTGGTACAGTTTTGCAGTTCTCACTGTGAAACAAGCCAAATTGTATTATAATATTTGTAAGCATGTTGTAACATGGGCTGCTATGTGCGTGGACTGTGGATTTGAGTTTTTGGCCTCCAGAATATATATGACTTGTAGGGTATTAAATAGTTGGGATTTTTTTTGTTTGTAACTGTGTTTTGGAAACCTGTTAACAGTTTCAACAGTCTTCAGAGATGATATTAAAACTGTTTAGAGTAGAAAGGAAGATTTGTTCTTGGTGTTGATTCTTGGAAGATGAAATTACATAAATCATATTTAACTTGGTTGTCTGCTTTGGGGTGGTGGATAGAGGAAATTTAGTTGGCATTGGCAGTGTGGATTTGTATCTTCACCTCTGAATTAATGTCAACCACATAATTCTTTATAGTAATACTAAGGGCCTCACTACAAAAATACATTCACTCTGTGCATGTTCCATTGCGAGTCCTCCTTACAAATGTGGAGGTGAAGAACAAAGGGGACACAGTGTGTGAAACAATATGGTTAGGTTGACATCGTACCTTTCACTTCCAAGTGCTGCACTATAGAACTTTCCCTGTAAAGTTTTTATGCATTACTTGAGTAAAGTTTGTTGCATGATTTCTAGTCAGGAATGATATACTTTGTGTACAATTTTGTGAAGTAACTATGTTGGAATGTGAATATTTAGCTATGGTTTTATGGCATTGTAATGAGTTACCTGGACACAAGTGGCTTCTCTCCCAAATGATGGTTGTTTTTAACTTTGAATTTGGTTACTGTTTGTGCTATACTTGTAAAAAGCTATTGTTACTGATATGCTAAGGTGTATTTACCAGCTATAATAATATAACTAATTGTATCTAAGCTTTCCAGGTTATACAGTAATCTGTATCATTTTTGTTTCCAGGAAATTTGAATGTTACTCTTCAAGTGTGGGATGTAGGGGGACAAACAATAGGAGGCAAGATGCTGGATAAATATATTTATGGAGCTCAGGTACAGTATCAGTATGATAATTGATTCTATAGTAATTATATAGAATTAATTGAAACTGTTCTCAAAATTATAAGTATCTTCCAGTGCATTGCTTTGTATATCTTGAATCTCTGCTGAATCTAAACTTAATTGATATTAGCATGCTATTGTAGGTTTCTTTTTTTTAAAGCTGACTTAAAAAGCAAAGGAGGAGTGTGCATTTGTAGATCTGAATAGCTCAGTAACAGATGTTTGTTTCTGTGCTTTTGTCTTGAGTTAAGAAAAGCAATCATAGTAAATAGTAAAGGCTATTTAGATATCCACATGGTTGATACAGTGACTGCTTTAGAGCAGATGCCTCCTGGGGAGAAGAAGTAGAAGGAGGAAATTAAGAGCAATCCTACACCATTAAACTCATACATACAAGTGAGGTTATAAGAGGGCAAACAAAAGGAGACGACCAGGTAGCTAAGTATTTTCACAGAACTCCAATCCAGTGAATATTTATTTTATTTTTATTTTATTTTTAAATCAAGCAAGCAGTATAAAATGAGTGGTAGGTTTAGGTAAGAGCTATATATTATAACAGTATGTTGAGTTATGAGCTGATCTAAGAGGAAGTATGTTGTGCCAGAATTTCTAACATGATTGATCCTAAAATGTACTCTGTTCTTAAACTTGGAGTTTGTAATGAAAACAGTAGGCATAGCAGGTTTTAATATTATATTCATCTGAAAGCAAATTAATTTTTTTAGCCTACAGTAATTAAGCAAAAAGAGTAAGGAATTCTGAAACTTGCATTGGATGGAAGTTTTATGCTGATAAAAATAATTTAGGAAAGATTAATTAAGGAGATTAGATATTATTACTTTATTAGATAAAGACAAACTTATGAACTTAATGTTTTGTCACTTTCAAAAAAGATCTAAATGTTTTCAGCTGTTGCATCTGTTTTATAGTTTTTTTTTTCTTATTTCTTTAATAAAAGCATTTTGCTGCCTGTGAAAGATACACCAAGCAACAGGCTTCCATGACAGGCAGAATTTGATTAATCACAAATCGTTGCCATATGCCTCAAGTAAACTCACTGAAAGAAATAAAAGGCAATTAACCTTTTTCCTGTATTGAATTTGGCGATAAACCTTAGGAGTTCCTTGTGAATGATGGTACATCATGAAGTTAATAATGTCAGCGACCCAAAGTAGGTGAAAAAGTTATCAGTAAGTTCAAAGGCACAGTCATTTGTTTTTTAATCATTTTGAGCACTTTAATACAACAACAACAACAGAAAAGCCTACGTACAATCTCTATTTCTTTTGTTTCTCCTCAGCTCTTCATTGTATATAACTAATGACTATTTTCCTTCTCATTATTGGCATATGTAATATCAACGTCCTTATTAGATTTCTTATCATCGGAACTGTCTTTCAACACACTTTTCTATTAGCTTTGTAGTAGCATCTTTTGAAGATAAATAAATCTATCTTTATTTTCATATATGTGCAAAACACTGAGAATAATTCTGGAAAGCATTTATTTTAGCTTGCTGTCAGGCAGAAGCTTATTTAATGTTGAGCATCAGTATATTCTTTAAAGAAGAATGGGAAAGATGAATTAGTGTAAGTAGGAGCATTTAGAAGGAAAAAAAATTCTGTACATAGCAAAGCAGCAAGAAACTAACTAGGAGGAGCTAGAATGGAATCAGCAAGGTAAAATTAGGCCCAACTAACTCGGCTGCTTTCTGTGGCACTCTGCATAGAGGGGAACAGTGGATGTTATTCTCCTTGACTTAAGCAAGATCTTTAACAGTGTTTCTCCTGGTATTAATACAAACAAAACAGAGATGTAGGTTGAATCGACAGACCGTAAGGTGACTGGCAGCTGAAGTGTTCTGTAGCTTGATGCCTTTCTGGTGTCTGCTTATAAAATGGTTTCCTTAGGGGTTGATACTGTTTCAACAAAACATTGTTTCTAAGTTCGAAGAAGATGCAGAACTGGGGAGGAAGGGTCAATGTGCCGAAGGTGGGAGCTGGTCCTGAGAGAGACCATGACGAATAGAAGGGATGGGTCTGCAGAAACATGGTTCAGAGAAGGCAAAGTCCTGCATCTGTGACAGAATAACCTTGTGCAGCAGCATAGGCTGGGAGTCAACTGAAGAGTGTCTAGTGAAGAACCACTGGGCTGATCAGTGGATTGGAGCATCCCTCACATGAGGAAAAATTGAGAGATCTGGGAATTCTCAATCTGGAGAAGGCTTACCAATGTATATAAATATCTGAAGTGAGCGGGGTAAGAAGGCATAGCCAGATGCCTTTTATTGGTGCCTACTGATAGGTAATGGTCACAAACTGAGACAGTACTATCTGAGCATCAAGGAACACTATTTTCCCTATGAGGTTAACCAACAACTGTCACAGGCTGCCCAAGAGAGATGATGGGAGTCTCCCTCTGTGGAGATGCTCAAAAGTTAGCTGGATACAGTCCTGCACAGGTGGATGTTGTATTGAGCTGGATGAGCTCCACGTGTCCCCTCCATCCTCAGTTATTCTGTGAATTGTCTTTTGAAGTGGAGTTTGTGTAGGGGCAGGAGCTGAGGGGAGAGGTCAGGGGAAACCAAGTCAAACAAGGTGATTATCCTGTCCTCTGACATTTTTTTTTATGGCTACATATTCAGTTCTGGATTCCTCAGTACAAGAAATCTTTTAAAATATGGGAGAAATTCTGGCAGAGGCTTCTATAGAAGTGTGTGTACCTATGACGTATTGTGCCTGGTCAGCTTCTGTGGTGCAACTGGCTCTTTCAATATCCTGTTTTTTGAAATACAAGTAGTATACATAAGCATAAAGCAGATAGTTTGGATGTACTTGAGAAACTGTGTTCATCTGTATGTATTTTGCAAGTCTGAATCATTCCAAGTATTAAAGTATGTGTGTAAAATAGCATGTGACACGCCTCCAGTGTGCATTGTGCTTTTGTACAGTTATTTGCAGATGGCTGTAGCACGATTAACATTGTTGCTCATCTGGAAGAAGAAACTCAGAAGTCAAAAGTGGCTGAATTCTTGGTTTTCTGCTCAGAAATTCTAATATGTGGTAGACCTACCTAAAAAATAATGGACTAGCTGTAGGTGGAAGTTTTGAGAATCTACACCAGCTGAAAACATTTACTTCACCTCAGATGGAACATGATCGGGACACCAGGGGGAGTATGCAAAGGATCGATGTGTCCTTTTTTCAGAAGTTACTGAGAGTTTTCTAATTAGAACCAAATCAATTTTACAGGATAGATCATATAGTTAAGTCATGGTTCCATTTTTGATGGAGGTCCCTCATCTCCTTGTCATCTTTTAAAGTTAGAATGCGAGATTTGATGATAAACATCTACTTTCACTTAGTGTCTTAAAACACTTAGCTTTTCTTGCTTTTTCCTTCCTCACCCCCTCCCCCCACATTGGGTCTAAAACAATGCAGTTTCCTGTCACAGTAGTTTGAATTTCGCTGTTGAATCAGAAGAGTTCTGCAAGCTGGAGAGAAGTCTTTAATCTCTATAAATGAAAGTAGCTAAGAAACAACTTTCTGTCAGCACCAATTAAAGCTGGCACATTTATCTCAGAATTGAGAGAAGCTAAGAGAAGTCAGATAGTCAGTTACCACAGCTGAGCTGATAAATAGTTGTATTTCATTATATTGTGGCAACTCAGTCACATGTATCTAAGTAACCATATCCTCAGTATCACTGAAGACAACAGTGGTTAATTATAATTACATTGTAAGCTGTTTTGTCCTGTGAAAATGGTATTTTTGCAGATTTGTGAGGTATCACTACTCTGCTGAAATTGTTCTACTCCAAGGGAGGATATTAAAAATTTTCTCTAATATTTCATGAGTGTTTAATGAAAAAAAAGAAAAAATAAATCATATTGAAGTGTATTGTAGAAGGAGGGTGGCTGAAGATAAGCCTGAGGAGCAAAACAATTTCTGTAGTTATTGTTTTTTATTGCTTTCTTTTATTGTGATGAATTCTGACATGAACTTGATATCACTTAAGTGTTCATTGTCTGGTGTGAATATTTTGTCTGGTTGAATATTGTTAAAATACTTCCATAATTGCTATTCTGTTGCATAATAGTACTCGTGCTGCATGTGTGGTAAATGTCTCAGAACTGTTCCCATCTCTTAGCTGTAATTGCTGGCATGCACTACCATATGGATTGCTTTGTTAACAGAAGTGAGAGTATTGCAGGATCTGCCTTATCTAGAGACCAGCAAATCATTTCTGCAATATGCTCATATGTATTGCACTAATATAAGCAGATGCCTCTATTATGAGACTGCAATTATACAGGCAGGGTCTGTTTGCTCCACTGCTTCAGATGAGAGAATCATCATTAACATACTGTTCATGGCATGCTGTTGTCTGTATGTTTCAAACCTTTTTCATGGCAGGGAACGTACTTCTTTTTGAGTTATTAAAAAAAAATCGCCAATATTGATTTTCCACCCCAATTTCTCATGCATAATAGGGAAATAGCAGGTTTTACAGAAGTGTAGAATGAGTAGATAGCGTAAGCTTGTAGAAAATATATTATTTTTGTGAAAGAAATTGTGGAGTTTCTATCTTCAGTTTAAAAAAAAAAAGAAATTTCAGCTGTGAAGTTATGTCTGGTCCTTATTCACAATATATTAAGCTGCTTAGAGAGTGCTTTTGTAGCAAAAATCTAGGCAGGAAGTATTCTTTATGACTTGGGTGGTGTGCTGCGTTTTTCTCTGAGTCTGAGGTGTTGTATTTGCCAAGTATAACAAGTATTGACAAGGCTCAAAAAGAGAATGGTTAAGAAATGAAAATGCTTTCATTTCAGCACTTTTATTTCATGGAGAAGGAGACAAAAGTCAGGTGAGCTTTAGTTCTAGTCTGGTTCCTTCAGGTTTTCGTCACAGGTCAACTGCTCCAGCCTCTGGTTGTCCAGGTGGACCTCTGCTGAAATTACTGTAGTACATTGGTGTCTTGTAGGGCTTAAAAATCCATGTGATCTGGCAGGTGCTGGTTATGATCATATCTCTTGCTCAAGTTGCTGTGCTCCTGCTAAAGCAGCTCAGAATCCTGCTGGCCATTCTTGCTGCCAGGGATCATTGCTGGCTCTGATTTAGCTTGCTGTTTACCATTACCTGAAAGTCATTTTCAGTTCAACTCCCCAGTCAGTTCCCAGTTTGTATTATCTATTGCTCCCCAGCTGTGGGACTTTGCTTTTGACCTTGAATGCCTCCAGCATTGTCATGCCTGTTATCCATCAGTCTTATTAAAGCATTCAAGGTTTTTTTTTTTTTTTTTTTTTTTTTAATTTTCTGATGTAATGATTTCTAAACTTTTGGTGCTGTTACATTTATCTTCTAGCCTACCCTTCTCATAGAATCATAGGGGTTGGAAGGGACCTCAAGAGATCACCGAGTCCACCCCCCTGCCAAAGCAGGTTCCCTACAATGTTTTCTTACATTGTGTCCAAAGCCTGGGTGCAGTACTTCACCTGGAATGTTTCATGCCAATGTGATAATTGCTTTTGTGGCTACAAAATAAGATTTAACCACAATCTACTGTAACTCCTTGATCCTTTTCCATAGAACCTGTTAGAAAGCCAGGTGTTTCCTATCCTTGTGCTGTTGATTATTGCTTCTTTTGAACTTGTCATGGTACTTATTGAACTGCATCCTTTCATTTTTAGATTGTCTCATTTTATAATCTAAATTTTACTTAAATACTACTGCAATCTTTACTAGTTTGTTGTAGTCTGTGAAATTAATGCTTGCACTGTATTTTGTAATCTTGGGTAATACTAATGAAACAGTTAAGTAAGGCCTGAGCCCATACAAACCTCAGAAAAGCTGGGCTTGGAAAATCTTTTCTGTTGACAGTGAACCATTGAACCAACTAGTTTTGTATGGATGTTTTTTTCCCTCCTCCTTTTCTTCTTTTTAAGGATATTAATGAATATTTAATGTGAGGGACAGTGTGCAGTTGCAGGGATTTTTTCCAGATGTGAACTCTATAAGCACAATAGATTCCAATTCTAACATTATTCCTTGTGTACAAGATACTCAACAATGCTTATTTTGAGTATTTGTTACTTGCAGCCTGGTTCACAGCCTCCTCTTCTTGACTTCTTTTAGTATTTCTTTGAAAGCTAAAAAAGATTGCCAATAATGCATCTTGCTTGTCTACTACAGAAGTTAAGGAAGGGAGCAAGCCCTTCTTCACAAAAGGAGAGCAGAGATGCAGTAAGTTTTTTATAATGCATGTGCATTTTGGCATATTTCTAGTATAACTAATTGTATACCTTCCTGAATTGACACTTTTTTCAAGACACTAGCTGAGCTATAAAAGTAGAAACACTTGTAGTGCAGGAGAAATACTGAAATAACATTTATTATATCGGCTTGTATTGACTCTTGTTTAATTCCTTAGAAGATAAAATGTGATTAATTTTAAATGACCGATTTTATTATAATAATAAATGAGACTTTACCATATTAAAAATATTTCTACAACTTGTAATGTTTTAAATCTATTTTTTCTTCAGGGTATTCTTTTGGTGTATGATATCACCAACTGCCAGAGCTTTGAAAATTTAGAAGACTGGTATAATGTGGTTAAAAAAGTGACTGAAGAATCAGAAATGCAGCCACTTGTGGCATTGGTTGGAAATAAAAGTAAGTTATCCATATAAATAAAAGTAAGTTATCCATTTAAATATTAATTGGAACACTCTGGTTATTGCTCTCTAGTGAAGAAATGTCACAGGGCATATATCATTAGTAAATTGAAACTAAGTTCTGTCTTGTCTTTACTGTGTTCAGATGGTGTATTTGGGTGTACCTCAAGGGTCTGGGCAGTTAAGTTGAGGGACTTGTTGCAGTCTCTCTGCCTGTGTTTTCTTTTCTTGGAGAGTAGCATGCAGGAGTAGAGAGATGTCTCATCCATGTTTGAATTTGATAGGGCTTCAGGATATAATCATGGCATGCTTCTAGAATGGAGAACTGGGAAGCATTTCTGGATCTGATAACAGGTATAATTCATGATTCTGTATAGTAAGAGACTGGTAAATTAAGCACTGGTATCTATTAATTGAAGTAAGCACACTGGATGCAATGTTTGAGTCATTTATTAGATTTTTTTTTTACATGTTATCTCTGATTCTGCAGGTTACTTATTTCCTATTGCTCTTTGGGATTATTATTATTTTTAACTTGTCTTCTTTTTGGTAATGTAAGTAAGATATAGCGTTCTTCTTCCGACTACCAAAGTATACTGCTTTATTCAGCCATCACCTACTTAGTTCCTCAATTAAGATTCCTAATTCCTTCATTTCCAGTTAAGAAATCTAGAAACATCCTTATTAGTATATCTGAGGTCTTGATCCTGGCTCTCACCATTTTTCTAATAAAGATAAGAGCAACATAAAAAAAAAAAATGGAGGAAACAAAGTGAAGTGCTGGAAGCAGACTGGGGAAGAAGTTTTCATTTTAAGAAAACAGCAGCTGAAGGAACAGTGTACTTGCTACCAACTTCCCTTTCCATCAGAAGTTGTATATAAAGAAAGCAAACTATTGCTTTCATGTTATCCTGGAGATCCTTCTTGTTGTTGTACACACTGAGCTTCTTGGTTTCATTCAAAAGGCTGCGCATGAGATACTTTTTACAGAAGTCATTCTTTTGCTTTGATTTTATTTCAGTGTGATAAAAATTCAAACTTTTAGAAAGATATTGCTTTCATGACTTTGATAATGGGAAATGAATGTCTAGGAGGATTTTCACTTCATTACTTTAATGGACTGTGAGATATTACTTTAATCAGGCACTGGATGGGTATGGAAACAGGCTAAGTATTTACACAGAAGCATTCTTGCATATTACAAAAGGATGAAGCAACCAGGGAAGTTTAACCAACCCATGCCATGAGCAGATCACTAGATCAGGTGGCTGAATTCAGTCTGGCCTTGAACACTTCCAGGGATGGTACACGTGAATCTTCTCCATGTAACCTGTTCAATACCTCACCACTCTCAGTAAGGAATTTATTCCAAATATCTAAATCCACACTCTTTAGATAAAACCGTTGTCAGGGTAGGACACAGAGTCCTTCTTCAGTTTTCTTGTAGGCCCCCTGTAGATATTGGAAGACTTTAGTAAGGTTTCCCTGGAGCCTTCTCCAGGCTGAGCAACTGCATCTCCCTCACCTTGATGAGAGAGGTGTTGTAGCTTTCTGTTCATCTTTATAGCTTTCCTTTGGATTTGATTTATCAGGTCCATGCTGTTCTTATGTTGAAGATTCCAGACTTAGATGCAATCCAGGATATAGTTGGCTTTTGGCATTGAAGATCTCGCTGCTGGCTCATGTTGAGTTTGTAATGACGAACCAGCACCCTCGGTCCGTTCTCTGCCTAACCTGTGTTTGTGCTTGGAATTGCCTTGACCTGGGTGCAGGACCCAGCACTTGGCCTTGTTGAAACTCGCAAGGTTCACCCAGGCCCACCTCTGGAGACAGGTAAGGTTTCTCTGGATGGGTCCCTTCCCTCCAGTGTATTGACTACACCACACAGCTTGGTGTCATCTACACACCTGCTGAGGGTGCACTCAATCCCACAATCCATTTTGCCAACAAAGATGATAAATAGTGTTCCAGAAAGCATCTCTTATCACCAGTCTCCATCTGGATATCAAACTGTTTACTGCAACATGTTGAGTTTGCCTATCCACTCAATTCCTGAACTACAGAGTAGTCCATTCCTCAAATTCATGTCCCTCAAATTTGAGCACAAGTAAGTTATGCAGGACAGCGTCAAATGCTTTGGACAAGACCAGATCACTGATGTCAGTTGCACTTCCCTTATCCCTATTGTAACCAAATTATAGGTTTTAAGAATGAGTTATTTTTAATACTTAGGTTTCTTTCTGATAGAAGGTTTTACTAAATTGCAAAGAACGATTGAAAATAACTGCATGGTATTTGAAATGTTGGGCCAGCATTTAGATACTGGATGAAAAATCTGGAAGCTTAGCTGAAACTATCCTTTTTGAGACTGACCTAAATTAGTGCTGCTCTTCTGAGCATACATAGCCCACTTAAGCTCTCAGTTGAGATTTACTTGCATATTTATTTCAAGCAGTGCTTTTCCATTTTGAGATGAGTGCACCTGGAATTTCTGTTGTAGTGCTTCAGGGGAAAATATGTATATTTTATATGTATACTTACATAAATAACTATAGTTTAAAAGGAAGGGGAATAAAGCAGTGGAAAAAAAAATTTTCCTTCCCAGTGACATACAGAAAATTGTACATAAATTCTATTAGATGAAATAGTTTCCTTGGATTATCTTGGTGAAAGCAAGTTACTTCAGGTATGGCAGTTTATGCTGTGTAATGGTGCCCTAGCTGTTAAACTGGCTATAAACCTTCATGGTCTATTAGTGTTTTGTTACAGTAATTTGTAGTCACTCTGTTAAATTTGTTTGGCATTTTTTCAGAATTATACCACAGAAAATGTTCATTTGTGATTTAATGAATCAGTGCTTGTTTTGACTTTTCCATTATATTGCCCATTGCATTAGATGAAAAGAGTGAATACAGTAAGCTACTGTGTGTCCATTGAAAACATGATAATTAACCTCAGAGTGATTGGAAAATCCTGTTGTGATAGTAAGTAATTAAGATTTACTTATGGAACATTAGATAATTTTTCCATACAGAGCTCTAATCAATCTGCAGTTGTCTGTCATCCGTCAGAACCCTATTTTAAAATAATGGAGTAATGTGAATTGAGGTCTGAATTCTAGATCTCCAAACCTCCTTACCTAGCCCTTTTTTTTTCCTTCCATACTAGCTAAAATGAAGGACTGTCATTGCCCAATTCTGAAAATGAGCTTCAGAGATACAGTTTTCGTTTGCGAAAGCAGTACTTTAAGGTGACCATCTTCTTCCTGGGTGCTTTTTTATTTTTATTTTTTATTTTTATTTTTTTTATATTTCACTCATTCCCTTTTTTTTTTTTTCACAGCAGTTTCTATCAGAGAAAGTAGAAAACTAATTTCAGTCAGATCTTATGAAAATTGAATTGTGCCTAGGTCTGCTTTCTGCAGTTATGTTGGGTTAGCAGTTAATACTCTGTCCTCTAATAGTCTATTTTATCTGTTTTGTAAATGATAAATAGAATTGTAAAATTTCATGTCAAATTTCTTTTTGGTATGAATCATAAATCATAAGATCATAATCCTAAAATTTACAGTTGCTGTAGATTCTTAAATGTAACTTTCTTTGTAATATTACTCTGTTTTATTTGACATAAAGTGTATTTAAGCTGTTCTTATTTCTGTGCTGCTATATCCCATTTAATCTGCAGCAGAAATAAAGGTTTAAGACCCATTGTAAAGATTAACAAATGCTTTTGAGCTTCAGTGCAGTAAGTTTTAAGATATGTTGCTGTAAAATACTTTGATTTATATTGTATACTATAAATTAATCTATGGTTATTGTGTGAATAAAGTGTATTTTTTGCACTTAAAAACTTTGCTTGCAGTTGGTATTAATTTAAAGTTCAATAATTCACAATGGATCTTCTGGTCATTAATATGAGTGAAGAGGTTTCATGGTGTTATGTATGATGGATGTGTTTCTTTCCTGTCTACCTTGACTACTACCTTATATATTTTCCTTTGCACTAATCTGAGCAGACTGCTCAAGTGTCCTACCAACATTTTCAGTGGTTATATTGTAAACAAAAATTAACCCAGGTTGCATGGGAGCTGCACTCACTTTGATTTATAGTTACCTAGATGGTCTTAGGTTATCTGTAGCTTATATAGGGGCTAGGAATTATCAGGTACCAGTGTATAGTGGATGGATGAATGATTTCTATCTCTAGAGATATTAACCAGATCTACTCCTCAATGAATACTAATAACTCAGATATTTAAACAGTCTTCATGACAGATGTGGGCACAGAAGAGAATGCATCAACACTAATTAAGAATGTTGACTGTTTGTCCGTCTTAGCCATGATTAATTGATCTCAGAGTGATATCTTTGAACAGGAAGTGATATGCTGTTACATTGTGAAGTTTAAAGGTTATGTTTTAGCGTACCCTTTAACTTGCATTTACATACAATGTAAAATCTTTTTATCAGAAGGAAACATCCTTCAGCCCTGATAACTGTGAGTGTTTAGTACTCTGTACTAACGAGAATCTGGCTGGTAGCAGGACATACTCAGTCTGGGTTTGGGCTGCCTCAGCCACTTAATCTCTCCATTTGTACTCAAGGCACTTCATCAATGCTCTTTACGAATCTCTGGCACATTAAAGTTCAGGATTACACGTTCACTCTCGTGTTCCTCCCAAGCTCCCTCAGCTGCTTTTTGTTCTTGTTTTCTGTGGGCTTGCACTTGTTAGGTTCTTCACCTTTAATTAAGACAAGTGTTGAATAGTAAACGCAAAGACCCTTGTTCTTCAGAGTCTTATACCTGATTAAACTGAAGTTCCTCTATGTCTGACAGCAGGTCCCAAACATACTCATGGGATTGGAGGGTAAACTACTTATATGTAGAAACTCCCTTAAAATGAAAACCTTGTCCTGTGCTTCAGTCAATTTACCAACTCATTTGAATAAATGGATAATGCTACCCTGTTTGAAAATATGTATAGAATGTTTATCTTGACAAACTTGTAAGATTAATAGAAAATTGCAGTCGTATATTTGGGTTTTTTTTATCGGTCAGTTATTTTTTATGAAGTTGTCAGCTTTTATAAAATTATTTTTTATCTAAAACTGTAATGAATGGGGAAATCACAGGTGAGAATGATCTTTTTTTTCACCATAATATTATTTCCAACCCAGTCTCTGAGTGCATTAGATATTACTTTAAGGATGGGAGCAATCCAGAAGCCTGTAAGAATTTGAGTGATAAAATTATGCCGTCTGAGGAAGCATCTGTCTTGTGAGATTTTAATCATAAACCATGCTTGGCATAACAGCAGTTGAGCTGGCTGTTACATTGCCATGAGGACAAGTGTAGTAAATTGTGATACATATGCCACAGGTGTGGTTCTTAGCAAGTCACTAAGCTCACAGAAGACTGTACAGAAAAAAAGGAGAAGGAGAGTGTGTGCATGCAGAAAGTTTATTGCTGTTTTATAGTACTTAGATGTATTCCATTGCCTGGGAAGGCAGCTGATGGGGTTTGTCACAAGGACCTGGATGTATGTATGTAGTGCATTCTGGCTCAGATCTGTTGTGATAAGTGTGTCTGTTGCATCTGGTCATAAATCAGACCATGTTTTAATTGTACCCTTCTTTCAGAATCCTTTGTGAAGTCATCTCTTAGGTGGGAAGTCACAGTGAGCACAGCAGCTGCTAAGCCAGCTGGCTGAAACAAGATTGTTGCTGCTGGAGCATCTGCATGTGATTTTGATGGTGGCTTTTTAGGGATGGAAGCAAACAGACAAAAAAAGAAAAAGGAGAGTAAAAAGGAGAAATCTGTTATACTGTGCTGCTTAAAAGACAGATAATGATTGTTGTCATCATCTTCCACCCCACTTGTTTTGAGATGACTTCCTGATGCTCAGCAGATAGGATTGGCCAGTGGGAAGTTTGCTTAATTTTCTGCTGTGGTGTAGGATGAGGCTGAATAATGTGTGTGTTTCACCCCTAAAGGTATTTTGCTGTTATACCAGTTGTCCAAATCTGAGATTTGTATGGCTAGACATAGTGCTATTGGAAACAGGTGTACAAAGCTCAGCAAATTTGCACTCACTTAAAACCAGGGCAGATTAGATATTGTGTAAACTGTTTGCTGGAAATAACATTTTTAACGTTCTAATTGTATGGTGCTTTGTTTATTAATTTACTTACTTTAAATTTGCTCACGTAATTTTTGTGTTCTAAAAAACAATGAAGAACTGAGACCAGTTTCAAAGACCTGGTAGGTTGCTGTTAGTGTGGTTGGAACTCAAATGCTAGTGTGATAGAAGTACCAGTAAATAGTATGTTCTCATTCGCTCACAGTTATGCTTAAATTCAGGAAAATCTTTAAAGATGTCATTGAAAATGGAAATAGAAATAAACTGTTTAAATATAGAGGTTAGAACAGTATACGTATCCTATTTTTATAATAATACACAAGTGAAATGCTGAGAGATTTCTTGCTGTTTCCATGAATCTTGTCTGCAGTTTATTTAGTGATGTAGACATACATCTAATAAAAAAGATGCTGCATAAACCATAGTCCAGGCTGAATGTGCTTCTGTTTTTGGTTTAGGTGGAAATGTTTTTTCTGGCTGCGTCCTTCATACTTAGGTCTTCTTACAACAAATGGAAAGCCCTTAATTGTACCTAGGGGAATAGTTAATCTATGGTGGACATATGGTGGACAAAAGCGGAGTCTAGTAAATGAAAAAAATTATAAACAGAAAATGTGTGAATGTCTGCACAGTCTGAGAGTCATGGGAGATATTGTGCTGTTGGATTATAGCTTATTTTAAGTTAGTTATTCTTTTCTATTATTATGTAAACGGAAATCAGCAGCATAAAACACACTGTTTTGAACAACAATTCAGTATCTGTTTTACTGGACTGAAAACAAACAAACAAAAACCCAACAAACAGAACAACACAAAAACCACACAGAAAAGCCCAACAAACCTGTTTTTAAGCCAGGACAGAATTCCTTTTCTTTGCAAGTATTCCATCTCTGCCTTTGCCACGTGATGTAAGTGCAATTTGATTTCACTTACAGAGCGAAGCTCTTTGAAATTTTTAAAAGTTATAACTTCTGATTGGGGGCAGTTAATCAGTTTTAACCCTGAGCAGCTCTTGGGCTTTATGGATTCCAGCATTATATGTGGTTGCACTGCTCCAGCAAAAGGTTAAGTATTAATGGAAAATGTTCACAGCTCTTTTAGTCAAAGAAAACATGTTACTTGTAAGTTTTCTTTTGATTTTACTTTTACAGTTACATTGAATGTCTTCATTCATTTAGCCATCCATAAAGCAAATATTGTTGCACATGCAGTGGATAATAAGTCTTTTTAGGACTACTTGTGTGGTATGTCACAGATCATTAACTGCAAGTAACCACCTGACTTAAGGGAAGTCTGGAAGCATCATTACAGTGAAATAAGCTTTTATTTCTGTATCACTGCAGCACATTGATTTGTAGGAATGTCTCCATTAGCTACTGTGAAAATTTATTCTCATATATTATTATTAAAGGAAGTTGCTGATAGAGGATAACCAATACTCGAGTAGGGCACTCGTGCTAGGATTTTGGACAAAGCAAGGAAAAGAGACAAGTGCTATTGTGGCATTATTTTCTGTTTAGAACAGCTAAAACTTACCTTTTTTCAACTGCCTCACAGGTTTAGAGTCAGACTAATAAAATATAGTAATATTTGTACTGTTTCTGTATGCTGCAACTTCAACTGAAATGTATGTACTAATTGAATATGTTTACTACTCCATACAAGCAGAAAACGTGGAAGAGAAATTTCTTCCAAACCAACAGGGGAAACATAAGGTTTTTTCTATCAAAATACATATATATAAAAAGGGGATTTTATTGGAAATAACCAGTAAACGGTTCAGAGCTGGTCAGAAAAAGCAAAGTAGGCTTTGAAATGCTAATTACAGAAGATAATTAATAGATATAATAGATAATTATAATTATAATTACCTACAATATTTATTTACTAATTTATTAATATAATATTCATTTATTAATTATAATTGTTATAATTATTAATAATATTAATACCAGTTTGCTGTATGAAAAAATGCAGTTCAGAACCAGTGTTGTGAAAATACTTTAGATAAGTTGAAGTTCTCACAGTCTTAAAGTTAAGATAACGCAGAAGGAGCTTCTTGCTATGTTGCTCTTCTGTAAAGTAATTTTCTTAAGGTAAAAAATTGTAGTTGCTTACGTAGATGTGAACAATTATAGTGCAATTATAGGGCAGTTCTAGTGACTTCCCATGAGCTGCTCCAAGTTTACTCTGATGTTTTCACTTTGTATTGCTCTTTTTTTTTTTTTTTAGTAGATACCTTGTAGTCTTTGTTTTGCATTAAATATTGCCTAATAGGTTTACTTATGCAATAATACTTACTGTACTAGTATGTGCTGATAGGGTTCATTCATATTTTGAAATATTTTTCACACATGCAGGTTGCTCTGGAAGTAATACCTGCTGTTTATTTCCATGGAAACTACAACAGGTGTGAAGAGCACAACACCACTATTTAAAAGGAGCAAATTTTGTGCTAGAAAACACTCAGTGTAGTTACCACCATAAGCTCTGCATTTTGTTCAGTGATGGAAAGAAACCTGCATGCCACCCTCATAAAAATCTGTATCAGTGGGGGTGACCTACTGTTGCCAGTGCTGGAAACATACCTCCCACCGCCTTGCTCATCCTCAGTGGGTGCTCACCACTGCTTGGTCTCCACAAACGTTCAGCAAGTATTGATGAATGTTGGTGGGTGCTTTTAAAATTTTTTTAGATTTTTTAACAAATGAAGGGATTCTGTTCCATCCCTTTATTTCATATGCACTTTTATGCTGGACATTGTTTTGTCTGGCTACCCCTCTGCTGCCATCTGTCACATGGGAGCAACGTATAATGGATCAACCTCTACTGCTGTACCACCAGCATCCAAATAGAGCAGGACGTGGGAGTTGTTGGTCAGACTGTTAAGTAGATTAGTTATAAAATTTTACGTTCTGCTGTCCCCATAGAAAATTGTCAATGTAAAGGCTGGTTTATGTTTTCTGTTGGTTTGGTTTTCCTTATTTATTTTTTTATTTTTTGAGCAGAAAAGCAGTTTTCATTTAAAAGAATAAAAATCTAGTAGGTCTCTCTTATTCTGCACTTTCTTAGTTATAGAGTGTTGCAGGAGTTTTAAATTTCGATCCATCAGTCAATTCCTAGGAATACTGTTGTGGTACTTTATTTAAATAATGCTACTCTGTGTTTGCAGGTAATGGGAGCAAAAAAAAAAAGCCCAGTCTGGTTATGTTGCAATTCTGTGAGCTTAAAAATGTTTCTGAGTATTCACAGTTCTTTATGAGCACTATTTACTCACACTGCTGTGAAGACAGATGTTTTCTAGAAAACACTGTGTTAGGAATTGCAAAGTATGCAGTGTGAGTTCAGGATGTAGAAAATTTCTCTGTTATCCTAGAACTTATTTACTGTGTGCTTTGCTTTGTTCCTTTTGTACTGCAATAACTATAACACTACTGGTACCTATCAGGAGGTGTAGCTGACAATGTCTGGATTTTGTGATGTTTGAACTTAGGGGTTTGTTTAAGTGAAAGCATTTAAGTTGTCTTAAGCTACACAGATCAATTAAACAATGTAATGAAATAACAAAGAATGATCATTGTAGAAATCTCTACATTGCCAGCTAATACACAGTCAAATTGTTAATTATTAATTTTCTTTGGCTGGCTTTATAAGGAATGTACATTAAGAGGTCTTCTGCTTGCACAGTAACTTCTTCTGCAGCTTTATTTTGGGAATGGCATATCAAAAAGGTGGTGGTGTTGCATCTTTAAGTGGCTGGTCACTGGAGCAATAATGCTGGTTTCTGAGCACAGCCAGTACTTTTTCCAGCTGCTTTATAGTGATATCTTGAAGCTTAAAATGTAATCTATATGGGTAAGCCACAAAAGCCACTATATATTAAAGCAGACTCTGACAGTAAATCAAAATTGAACAGCTGGCAGCACTACTAAAGTCATAAACTTATTTATTAAAAAAACTAAACAGAAGAATTATATTAAAAAGAGAGGAATATGTTGTACAGACCAGTGGATATAGCTTAAAACCTGGAAAGTGCTGTAGATTAAGGGCCCAATTTATGAACATCTGTTCTGGCAGTTTCTGTGAGATTCTAATGTTCTTTACAATAAAAGTGTGAAACATGTTGCCTCTCCCCAGTACTAATCATGCTTTTCTGCAGTTCATAAAACTTGCATTCGGCCTTATGTAACTGGGTCTGTCTGCTTTACACACTTGCTAGAGTAATTACTATTCATGAAAGAGTAAGTTCTATACCAATGTCACAGTCCCACGGTACACAGTTCTCCTGGCTTGCTCCATTATTGGCTTCAAATGCAAGGAACGAACACCCAAACTTCCTTCAAATATCTAGACTTAAAGCGTGGCAGTGAAGCCAGTCACTAGAGAATAAGATGGACAGGAAAACATCTTTTATGTGGTCACTAAGTTCTCCATAATTGAAATTTACTTATATTTCAGTAAAACAACTGATTTCTATTTCATATCTCTG
The DNA here is from genome assembly GCF_038088225.1 of Cyrtonyx montezumae. NCBI lineage: Eukaryota > Metazoa > Chordata > Aves > Galliformes > Odontophoridae > Cyrtonyx > Cyrtonyx montezumae. The sequence goes on from NW_027071936.1 coordinate 55,308,825, forward strand.
TACACGAGCAGTCACCAGAAATAGCTTTAATGTTCTTCATCTCTTATTTTTGAAGTAATTGACAATATAATGGATATTTTAATATTTTGATTGTGATATTTCCATGGAATACATTTTTGTCCTATTGATAGCTCTCTGGCAATAAGCTTTAAGACATTTTGGATTCTGCTTCGAGAGGGAAATAAACAGTACATTCAGAACTGACTAACTGGTTCCACTGTCAGTTGTGCTGTTTTGCCTTTGATATCAGTGTGACTAAGCTTAACTTTAGAGATTTTAGCTACAAGTCTATTCAAGTTTGACATATGCAACACAGGTGATGATAATATTTTGCTCTCTAATTCTTGCTTCATGTCCAGTAATTAGACTGAACTCAAATTGTTAATTGTGAAATGTCATCATTTTTATTTTCAGCGAGTGCATGAACTTCTAGCATGCCAAGCATTGCTGCCATAAGTAGAGAGTCAGATATTAGGAAACCAAGGTGTGAAGAAATCACTGAGCCATAAAAACACTTCAGTTGTCCTAAATAGTTGATGTTTCTTTGCTGATGAAAGTGGTTATGCTTTCTTTCCTTTTGAACTTGATTAGTTTCACCCATTAGCCTATGATATCAGGTTGGATATGTACTGTTATAGTTATTTAATCTGAGGTTAGATATTTATTATGATAGTTATTTAATCACTTCCAATTTACAGAAGGAAAAAGAGTGTTTCTGGTATCCTTTGGACAAAGGAATGCTGTATGGGAATGAGGCATTTTCTGATGTGCCATCTGCTTTTGGACACTTTTAGTGTGGGTATGTCTTGTGATGCTGCTTGTTGGGCATATTCATTCTCAGAAGTTTTGGCCAAATTACAATATACGTATATATATATTTTTAAGTTATAAAATATTAAGGAACTGTATTTCTGCCAAATGCCAAATTGGTCATTGATAGTTCCTTTTCCCTTTTTATTAATGATGGTTTAATACTTGATTTATGCATATTTGTAGAGCTGAGGGCAGCACTACTAGACAACTAAAAAAATTGCTTATGTAACGACTTCATACTTACAGAACTTGAGTTTTCTTTTTGCTCTGTCTAATATGAAACATGTTTTGTTAATTGGTTCACTATGAATCATTTTATCTGTCAGTGGTATACAGTATATTAATCACAGTTCTTGGAGCATGGCTTCATTCAAGAAGGTTCAGCAACATAAATGATCTATTTGCTTTATATTTATGTTTCCCTGCGGTGAACTTTTGTTTGTTAGGTTTGGTATGTTACAGTGCACAAATGTCATTTATATAGACCTGTGTAAAATATTTCACAAGTGACCCGGGTTTCATTTTCAAATTGTCTCTGTTTCTGCAAGGACCTAACCCAATAGAAATCAAGGCTTTGTATCATCGAAGACAGTATCAAATTCTGTCCCAGGGGAACATTAAGCAGGAATCCAATTTCTGGTGGTTTTTTGTGACCTGACTAGAACATTCTGGATTCTTGGTTCTGATTAGCTCAGATTTTTCGTATTTGTTGTAAGTACTTTGCTTTATTTCTTATGCTTGAGTCTCTTGTATGTGGGTGGACAAGAGAGGGGAACAGAAATCACTGCACCACTAACATTTTCCACTGGCCTCCCTCTACTAGCTGCTTCCCTCCTGGCTGAATTGTATCTCACTCTTCTGGACTCCTTTGTTCTCTCAATTCTCTCTACACATTGTGCTTTGTGCAAAGGAAGTGCCCTTCACAGTGTTGGTTTTCTTTTTCATTCATAGATGATATGCTTCTTAAGCAGCCAGGTGTGGACAGTAGGTTTTTGTGCTTTGTCATGATATCCTGGTTTTGAGAAGTATGGGTTATTATACATAATTCTTTAGTGTATTAGACAAATAAAAATTCTAGCAGCTTCTCTGACTGTGAGTAAACTTGATGGATGAACTATTAAGGTCTTCTGGTTTATATCGTATATGGACTACTGCACTAGAAAAGATTTCATCTGGAGTTGCTACAGTCAGGAGGGTATATAAATCCATGAGAATTAATGTGGCATTTCCTTCATAATCCTATGAATTTTCTTCCTTAAACATATGTTTATGCTTTTCATAAGTGTTTCAGTAGGAAAGACCCTTTAAATACTGTGATGATATCTAGAATTATTACATTGTCATTGTGTGCTTTTTTATTTAACATGTACATGTAGAAATAAAACTTGACATTTTTATTCTCCTTTAAAAATGTATGCAATGCATTTATTAAGTAATTAGGCCACGAGGGCAGAATTTTCATGAGTATGCCAATGCTCAAAACTTAGGTAGCAGTCTGATGGTATTTTCAAATGTGGTTTAACCATTGCCTAGTTGACCACTAGTTGTTTCAGTGCTTGAAATTGTCCCCTTAGGTATTCTTGCATCTTTCAGTATCCAAGTACATTTGCAAATCTGATTTAAAACATTCAGTTTTCCAAGAGACCTGAACGCAGGGGAAGTCAAAATCATTTGAGAACCAAACCATTAAATATATGGCAATGTTAGTGAGACTAGTTCTGACTTGTGTGTCACACAAGATGTATTTGGAAATAAAACTGCAACCCATGAACTCACTCGTTTTGGAATTAATTGTCCCGAGGGAAGGGTGAAGCAGATAGCCAAATTCTATTATATTTAAAAAATGTAACCTAGTTTTTGACAACATTTCTGAAGAAACGTAGGGTTAACTTGCCATTTGCTAATAAAATTTCCTAACTGTAGCGTGCACTTAGTTTTGTGAAACTTGCTTTGTGTGTTTACTCTACCTCACTTCTTGTTCTGGAATTCTTTTCCCTAGCATCAGCACAGCTGCATCATCCATTTCCACGGTCCTTTTAACCTCCGCTCTTAATTAAAAAAAAATTAAATCAGATGCTGTTTAAAGCTTCCCGTTTAGTTTTGGGAAAATAAAAGTTCACATCTAGCTTAGGAGTGTGTGAACAGCTGTTAAAAGTGAAACGATACTTATAAAAGTGGTGGGGGGAATTTTAAGAGCAAGCTGCCAGTCTGACTGTAGCTTTCAATAATTCTTCACTTTCAGCCAAATGGTTTTAACAATAATTTTCTTTGAAAAAAAAAAAAAAAGCCTGTGTTTTATAGAAGCAGCAGCCCAAGCAGTTAGGCCAGTGGTAGTAGGAGGCAACTTGCCATTTCTCTTTAACTTTTTATGAAATTTTTCTTTGAATCTGGGGAAATTGCTCATTATAGAGATTGGAAGGGCTGATGTCCACCAGTGCCCACCCACCATGCAGGTATATCTGTCTCCATATGATTCTATTGAGGGATCTTGTTTACTGAAATTCCAGAGTTTTAAGTCTGAGCATGGAAGGATAATCATTCACTGGCACTATGTTTCACAGGTATTATAGTCCTGTGCATGGCTGTGGCATTCTAAAGTAATAGAATTTCTTTTATGAGTTAACAAATTTGGTTCTCCTGTTGTACATAAACATGCAGAGAACTTAGCAGATGTTGAATATTTAAAAGAGGGAAGACTTAGAATGTTCCTTGCCCAGTCCATGTAGTGTACCACAAACTTTCAGAGGGGAAAAAGAGTTTCCTCAGAAACATTTTGTCTTTACTTTTGTAGAGAGGCTACTGTTGAAATGTTTGGTGGTCTGATGATGGTATATATGTATCTCTGGAATTAGATTGGACAATCTTCATAGAGCTTCCTTAGGGCCTTAGTAGATCTGCTCCTAAGCGAGATCATAGACTCACCTAGGTTGGAAAAGACCTTCAAGATCATCCAGTCCATCTGTCAATTGCATCTCTGCAACGCCTTTTGAGACATAGGACAGCAGTTGGTTGGAGCAGGCATGCCCAGTGCTGCCAGACTACAATGCAGGGAGAGAATAAGTTCCTGTAACTTAAGCTTCATGTGTCCTTGTGTACTGGTACTCATGCAGAACATGTGCCTGGATGTGGGAGTGTTTTCATCCAGCTTGAAAACTCAGCAGATTTTTTTGTCTGTTAAACTGGCCTGGGCTATTGTATAGAAAATGTGAGTCAAACAGGGAAGACTTTGTGCTGATCCGCTGTTGTCAGAGATTTGAACTGTGCTTTCTAATAAAATCTCTTGAGTCTTACTTTGGGCAGCAGAAGTCTCTGCAAAGCTGCAGGTTTTTTTTATTATTATTTTTTTCAGTTGAGGTGTCTGTTTTATTTAACCTCATCAGATGATCTATGCTAAGCAGAGCTGTCACTAAACTGGCTAGATATGTTGCTTTGTTATGCCGTTGGCTGTTATGTTAGGGTTTTCACACTTGCGTTGTGCCTTCAGTATTCAGGTTGAAAGTTTAGTGTGGCTGTCGTTTGACATGGCTGCCTAAACACTAGCTAAAGCCAAAGCTGTAGGGATTATGCACGCATAGCCCCATACTCTCTTAACATACTTTTAAAAGTGAATAAGTGTGTTCAGTCAGAAAGAAACTTAAAAAATCATCAGGGCTATGCTAAAATTTTAATAGATAATATATTGGGATTACTTAACTCCAAGATGTTAACTTCTTGACTCATATTCTCCTTTTCCTTTTCACACCTAGCAAAGGAAGTGTGGTTTATCCTTTAGAGCTCTTAAGTATGATAAGTAGATTGGGTATAAACCAAGAATGATTTGATGTTGTGATTAACCAAATGATATGGAAAAACAGACTTTCAGCATCTGAATTCTCCTGTATGTCAGATGTAGCTGATTGCTTTTCCTATCTTCTGTAAAGATTGGATGAAGTAGAAACTCTTAAAATCCATTTTGGTTTTAGAATGTTTTAGGAAAAATAAAAAAGCTTGCAAAAAGAAGTCTCAGTTGAACCTTAACTTGCTTAATGTTTTCAAATTCAAGTAATTCTTGGTTAAAAAAAAAAAAAAGTTGAGTGCATACACGTGTACAAATTCAAGTGCTCTTAGTGTCTCCACAACACTCAGACTCTGAGAAAGTGGTTTCACAATTGTTTTAACCCAGTTTTGCTTTTGCCAAAAGTAGTACTTTACAGAGGGTTCAGTTCACTGATTGAACCTCAACTGAGTGGAACAAAGGGAACAATTCTTATTTGAATGAACTAAGGGATTTATTTTATACTGTGGTGCTGCTGTCACAAGAGATTTGCAGGTGGTTGGCCAGCAGCAGAGAGAAAACCAGGACCGTCCATTTGACTTTGCAATTAAACTGCAGAAGAAATGACACTTCTAATCCTAATTTCAGGCCATCCTCTTCCACTGAACCTTTCTGTAAGTGAGTTTTTTGCTGGTGAGTAGAAGAGTCTGAAGGAAATGGATTCCTCTACACAGCCAAGTGTAGCTCTTGAGTATAGATGCTAATTTGTTTGATCTGTAATGATAGGAGTATTCTTAAATCTTTGGATCATTTATGCATTACGTTTTTTTTTAACTGTTGACAGTCCTTTGTGGCTACCTTGATGAGTTGGTTCCACTTGCTGAGTTGAGACTGGTTAATACTGTAAAATGGCAATATTAGTGTATTCTGTTTTAGTTTATCAACTAATTGATGTCTGTAGTTCGATGGAGAAAAAGCAGATATAAATATGGCAGAACACCTTTTACATCTTTCATTAATATCTCAGTCAATTCTAGTTTTTGGTTAAGTTAACGAACTCTTAGACAAAAGACTTCATGTCATAGTATAAATTAGTCAAGAAAAAACTAATCATATGCTTGTTCTACTTGGAGATGGGAACAGAATTAATGTGCTGTGATGAATCGATAACTGATAGATACATTGAAAGAAATTCTTTATTTTAACCTGATTGACTGATTAGTGATATTAAAATACATGAGGTGGCAAATGTGAAAGATTTGTACAGTCTTACTCCTACTGTCTAGTTTGAAATTGCTGTATTGTTGAAATAGAAATAGTCTGAATTCAGTTCTTGGTCAGTTTAAGAAATAGCTAATAAAATTATTACTGATAGTAGATTTATTTTCTCCTTTTACAGTAATCAAAGTATGTTATGTTTCTTTACTAAGCAGTCTTTTTTCTTATAAAATCTAATTTAGTATAAAGTTGAGTTGTAGTATTAATTTTTTAACTGCCAGTTGAAAACAGTTTGGCTTGGTAATAATTGCTTACAAAAGCTTCCAAATGGAAGAAAAGCTGGGCTGCTGTCAAAGAGGATTTGATACACATGGAACAGTTAAGCAGTAATAAATTGCCTAGTAACTGAGTAATTTCACTCAAATATGTGCCAATCTTGCATCTACACTGGAAAAAGTTTGGAAGAAGAACTGAAGTGATGTCTGAAATTGCTTAATGCTGGAGTTTTATTATAACAACAATAATACTGACTTGGCCTGATCTTTGAACATTTAAGGCTTGTTTTTATATTCCGGTGAATGACTTCATGTTCACTTACACTTTTTGTTGTGGGAGAGCTCCCAAAGGGGTCTGTCTGTAGGAGAAACTCAAAGCGTCTCCAATCCATTATTGCATCTTCTGGAATCAGCAATGAAGTCAGGCATGGAAGGGCCCTGGAAGTGACCTGGGCTGGCTCTGTGAGGAGCAAGTAATTGAGAGCATTGGTTGAAGGCGTCACACCTGAGAGGGGAGCCAGCTTCATAACATGGCTGTTTGATATGAAATCAACAGAAGTATTCTAGTAGAAATGGTGTGTATACATGGGTGCAGCAGCACCCATTGAGAATGCTGGAGTGGATCCTGTGAGGAGATATTATTTTTTAGGTACATGCTTTTTATAGGAACAAGAAGTTTTTTGTAGCTCATTTCCATTGCCTTATGAATAATATTACTTTGTGGTATGTTCCTATGCATTCTTTTGAGGTAACTGTTTCAAGAACTGTTATATAAAGGATAAAGCTCCTTTCTTGATGTAGTATGTCTGGATTTCCTATTTTTGGAAGAACTGACTCCTCCAACTCTACCTAGTTTATAAGATACCGTAGCATGATGAAGCAACTGCAAATGTATCAGACAACCAACCAAGTAATTATATATATTTTTGTATAGTTATAAACTGCATCTAATCTTCTTCATAAGAACAGTATGCATCTTTAATAGCACGAAGAATTTACTTTTTCATATTCAGTAGTGAAACTGGCTCTAATTGGCCTGCCCTTCTGAATGCTGACAGGTGTTCAGGCCTCTGGTGCTTCCCAGGGCTGTAGTGCCATGATGGTCAGTTTTGTGATGAAGCCTGTTTGCATCTTGAAGTTACCACTGTTGCCCTTTGGGAAATGAGACTGGTGGCTTCAGCTGGGTTAAAAAGAATGTAATAAAAAGGAAACAGCTATTTTTATCATGGATCAGCTCACCGAGCTTTGTAATATCATGCGAGCTGCATGGCCTAAGCAGGGGAGGAATGTAGGGAACCTGCTTTGGCAGGGGGGTTGGACTCGATGATCTCTTGAGGTCCCTTCCAACCCCTATGATTCTATGAATAGTGCCTTGCAGTGTGAAGGTGAGAATGAACAACCAGGAATGAGATAAAAACTGTTGCCAACCTTAGTTTTGGTGCTGGCATTGGTATGTCTTGAAGCTATGACAGGAAGCTCTTTTTGCTGCCTGTAAAAGACAGATGAGAATGACTGCAGCTGGAATCTAAGAAACATATGAGTCTTCCTAAAATCCTCTATTTCTGAAATGGTGTCAATCCACTAAATCTTTTGAATTTTAGACTGATGAAGTCATTTAGTAGAGACCTTAGCATTTAATTAAAGGTGACTATACCTTTTCCTGGTATTGATGAATTCTGTGATGAGGTGGTAGGTACATCAAAATTTGTTTAAATATTTGAGAGATGAAGAGAAGCTGATCCATCTGTGGCTTGTAGATATATTGGACTAGCACCATCTTCTGAATGTTTGCTACATTACAACTTCATGTCTTCACTAAGTTATTAAAGAACACACAAAAAGAGATCACTCAGCTTTGAATTCCAGTAGTTGTAATGCAGTAATCTATTTTCTACATTTTGCTAAGTTTATGAAGTTGTTAAACTGAAACAGGATGTAGAACATCTCTAGCTGAACTAATGAAAAAAACAGATTTTAAAAATGCTTTTATATTTATATTGCAAGGAGGAAGATTATTTTATGGAAAAAAACTATTGAAAACCATTGATTTCTCACAAGTAAAATCCAGCTCTGTCAATATAAACCTTTTTTGTGTGTTGTTTCAGTAATTCTGAATTAAAAATTTTCACACAGAATTGGAAGAAGGAGCTGTTGTTATTTTTCTGCAGCAACTTCTGTTTCATAATGCTTGGTTCCGTTATTACAGTTCAGTATGGGAAAGTTTGGAAATTGGTACCAAAATATAATCTGAAGATTATTTTTTGCCACAATGAAATTAATTTGCCCAGAGTTCATACTAACATTTTAAAAATACATACTGCAGTTGCCATAATTTTAACATTTTCTTACAAGATTATGATAAAACAATGTTGTAATTACCATACGTTGTTCTGTAAAGGGCAGTGATATGTTTGTGAGAGAAAATATAGATTCTAAATGGCACAACCTTTTCTTTATAATAATGCTGAAATGCTAGGAATTAGAAAAATGAAGTACCATTTGCAGCTTGATTTTTGAGTGTTTGTGCTTAGATACTGTCGTTATGAAGGATGCTGATACAAAAAAAAAAAAAAAACCCAAAATGCTGTATTTATTACTTGTAGAAACTTCCTAAGGATGTGACAAGAAATGCTGCAGCTGGAATTTCACAAATACAAAATAATTATTACATGTTTTTATCTGTGTTCTAGTTGTGTTTCAGTGCTTAATTAACAGGATTGCTGCATCTCTGAGATGGTCACCATAATTCTATTACTGTATCATTGCTAATTCCATTAGCTATTTCATTGTCTAGTGCCAGTGTGTAAGGGTGGGCTGGAGGGGACTTGCACACTCCAGAGTGCGGATGATGTGTTGTTGCTGTCCTTGGTTGTGGTATGTATGAGCATAGGTTGATTCATTTGGTTTTGCTTTCTCAGTTTCATTTGGTAAATAGGTCATTCCCAGCTGTTTTTGAGTGCAGTGCTGATTGCTGTGACTATTCAGTGATTGTATAACAGGTTGATATGGTACGGAAGATGAGCTGGAGGTATTCTGGTATGGCTATCTCTTAATCCTAAGAAAATAGCAGTTTGTAAAAACATATTTGAGACCAAATTAAAAGCTTAAAAAGGAACAAAACCTAATTGCTATTGGAGTCCTCACTGTCATTAGTGTTAGGGAGCCTGAACACAAGTGTTAAAGAAGATGAAAGACAATTTAGCGCATAGAGCAGTAAAATTATGCTTCAATGAAAGTTCATGTGATCTTAGGCAAAGCTTTATATTTATTTTTTCTTTCATGTTTCATTTTTCATTTGTAAAAATAAGAATAGTGTTTGCCTAATTTACTGGGAAAAGCATTAGGCAGCAAAATATCTGTAATTGCAAAGTTCTTATAAATAATGACGATAAGGGCTGTGTCAGAATCTGGCTGGATAGATAAAAAGCAATAGTGAGCAAACTGTCTTACTTCAGGAGTAATTTATAATCTCAGCGCACATTTCTTTGCAGAAAGTAAAAACTGATTAACCCAAGGTGTGAAATTAAAGAGCATTGAAGCCCTGTGAGAAGTAATGCTTTTGAGAGACAAAGGCATTCATCTGCACAGGCCGTGCTGATCAAACTCCATAACACTGTGCAGAAAAAGCATTTCATGTTGTTTCATTCACATTCCTTCTTGAAGTGTGAAACTTACCCTAAAGGCATGTTTGTATAGATATGTATACTGCAGTCAGTAAATAGAGATATGTGGTAAGGTAATCTGCACAGAGGTCTGTGCTGCCACATCAACGCTCCTTTTGTCCAGATTAATGCATATAAAGTTAATTTGCTCATCTCTTTTCGATGGCTCTGCCTGCAGTACAGATGTATCTTCAGGGTACATAGGCACTCAAGTTGCAGGGTTGATGACTTCAAGACGTATCTTTTCTTCTCCTCTTTCTTTCTATGACTTAATGATACCCTTTCATGAAGGAAGGAAAATAAAGCAAAAAAAAATTGTTCTAATTATGTTTTAGTTGCAAGATAATACTATAAGGTACTTTATTTATTGATTGATTTTTCTTAACATGCTTTTGACTACTTTCCTTGTTTCCAAAGGCATCTTCATTAGGGGTCAGGATAAGGATTATCAGTGCTTAACAAAGGGGATCACATAGTAGCTATCAGTACAGTCCTACTCAGTGCAGTCAAATGAAAAATGGTGGCAAAGATTTCTGCCAAGAATTTATTGAAAAATGAAAATGGGAAATGTCTAACTGAGAAAAAAATATTATTTTATTCTATTTAACTGTCCCTTCAAGCTGTGTGAATCATTCATCTATCATCTTAGCTTTGAAAAGAAACACAGACATATATATTTTTTTTCTTCCCCTCTCTCCTTCAAAAAAATTTTACTGTGGTATGAAAAGATGCCTGCTGTTTGCATTTGCAGAGGCTAACATATCTTCTTAGATAATGACCTGTCATTTACCAAACATTATACACACTTATTGTTAGGCGAGGATCCTGTCCCATTGTTTCAGTATGCTGAAATATGTTTTAAATCTTGAAGAAGTTATTCCAATTAATCCTTTTTGAGCTTTAGAAAAAATGCTGTTGTCTTTTACTGTTTATCAATATTAGAAAGTTTCAATTAAAATAGCTTATTTTTTATGCAGGAATCTTAATATAAGGAGAACAGCTACCACCTTAAATATAAATCAAAGAGAACTTAAAATAGTAAATTCATTCTTTCTTAATACATACTAATTAGAAAAAAATGTTAGAATTGTCAATCTGATTTTACTGTGTGATCTGCCCTTAGCTAAGAAGCTTATTACAGATTTTGAGTCTTTGTTGTTCTTTAAGAGGAAAGAGAATTCCAAATAGATTCTGTAGAAATAAATGGAGGCCCATAGGAGGTATACGTGAAAACAGGCAAACCTCACTTCAAGGATAAGATGCTGTTGTGCTTTTAACTGAGGAGACTTGGAAACTGTGCACTTTATTTTCCCCATATTGAGCATACATTCTTTATCCTGTCTCTGTAGAAATTTGTGTTTTGGTTTTGCAAGAGCTCTGGACGTGTATTTGTCACTTAAAAGGTTATATTTTTCTTCAGTAATTGACATGCATATTTGTTGATAGTTTTAGTTTTTTAGAGGAGGAAGCGTTAAGATGCTTTGTGTAAATCACAAGAGTTTTTAAGCTATCTTTTTTTTTTGCATTCTGGAACCAGTGGTTTCCTGTTATAGCTGGAAATGTTAAGTATAGTGTTTTAAGTATTAAAGTGCAGCACCAGCTATTATTATTCTCCCTTAGCAAGTCTTCTAATATAACATGTGATTTGTTACTACATCCTCATAGGGAAGCATCAGCAGCAGAGTGTACATGACAGTGAGAAAGTAAACACATGCTTGCAATCAAATTAATGTATTTCATCTGTCTTCAACTAATAACAATCTGTCATGCTATCTATCTGAGAAGGGGCATAAACAGTTTATTTTGTGTTTGGAATAACTTCCTGGAGGTAGTTAATGTGACATGTAGTTTGTCTGACATGAGTATAACCAGATCAACACTCTAGATGTTTTCTTGATAACCTAAAAAAATTACTGAGAAAATCTGTACTTGGAACTATATTTATATTTTGTTGAGCTTCCTTAGATCAGAGTTGTGGTATAGTTTTCAGGACTTCCATGAAGGAGTTTTCTTTTCTTGGCAGCTATACAATTTTAGTGTGAGAAAAAGATTGAAAGTACTAAAAAAAATATAGCTACAAAATGTTGCAGCTTGTGCTCTGGCACTTCTGCTTGAATTACTTGAAAAGTATGTGCAAAATTAATTGAAAAGTACCGAGTCAAAACTGATTTTTAAAGAAGCTAGATCTTAAACAGTTTAAGTTTGGTAGTACTGCAGACTCACTGCTTTTTGTCAGATTCATTGAATTGATTATAATTTCTGCATAATTCTAGTTAGTTACTGTATTATATCAGTTACTAATGAGTCATAATTAATAATATCAGAAATAGTATATTAGATAATTTTATTATTTACACAGAACTTTTGTGTCTATTTAGAAAATGAAAGTGTACTTGCTTGAAGTTCAAAGCAATGCATTCAAATATTCATGGAAAATGAAGGCTTAATTAACTAGCTCCATCCTTTAATGAGAAAGCAGGAGGTTACTAGTAAGCTGAGCAATAAAAAGCTGGGGAGGATTTTTTGTTGCCTTTTTCCCTATTTTCTTTGGAATGATGGCAGAACTAGGAGAGAAGCTGGGTATTATTGCTTATGGCAGAGGAGGCCTGAAAGGGGCTCCTCGTGCCTAGAGCTGCTCATAGTGTGTATCAGGATTTCTGTTTTATTCTTTGGAATAAAATCTTACAGAAATACCCTTTTAGTTCCCCTATTCAGGCACTTCTCCCTTTGCACAGGTGAAGCAGAGTCTTCACACTGCAATTAAACTGACTGCTTGTTGAGCAGTGAAACTGCATAAATTCTGTATAAATTTTATCTTCATGGTTCTGTTAGGTTTTCAGGTGTTCATGCTAGGTTTGTTCTTAAGAAGTGAAGTTGAATTTAAAACAAAAATAGGATGAAAAAATCGCCGTATACAGGCTTTCTTTTTTATGACCCTGGAGTATTTTCAGATGGGAAAATATGTACATAATTTTAAGCACATGTAAATCAAATTAATAAATTATTAAACCATTTTACTTGTCATGTCTGTGTGGGCTAATCGTGATAGCTCATTATTTAAACATTATGTAATTGTATACCTTGTGTGAACAGCTGCAAATACTTTGCAGAAAGATTTGTATTTCGTTTTTCACAGCATACTGTAAAGGAATATATTTTTGTGCACTTCCATAGATTAGTGTAGGTGTTTACTCATAACTTTCAAACTGCCCTTAATTATCTTAAATTATGAAACTTACAATATGTGCAATAATTATGAAGCAAGGTAGTTGTGAATTAATTTATGTTAATACAGATTTTAGTGATAAATATGGTAAACACTGATAAGTAAGTTCTTGAAGGGAGAACTGGCCCTTTATAACCGATTGCCTTGTAATTGTTACTTGTGAGCTTTGAAACACTCAGATTTGGGTGGAGAGGCATTCTTTTACTGAAACACTCTGAATTATCTTAAGTTTCTTTTCATACAGATGTTTTAGCAAATGATTAGATTAGTTACCACTGGAATAATAAATAAAATAACCATATAGTGCTTTATAGTTTGTGTTATCTCACAGTTGTGGAAAAAAGCTGGCAAACAATTACATTCAGACTTGCTTAACATGCATTATGCATGCCACTCAGCTGTTTATGACATTCTGAACAAGTACTGACACTATTTTTTCAGCTGCTTGGAAGTATCTGTTCTAGTTATGTATTTGTGTTTCTTCCAGAATTATCTGAAAGAAAGATTATTGTGAAAATTGATGCTTTCTGACTTTAAGAACACTGTAAATTTATAAGGAACTCTTCTCTAGTGATATTATGAAAGAAGACTCTAGCAGTCCTGTGGGAAAGGCACACACATAGCACAAGTAGCAGCCTTTACATTCTGCATGAATGGTGTTCTGGTGTTTAACGTGTGTGCAGTTACTTGCTTGGGTACCAATGTTTAAATAAAAATGAACTACTGTTAGATTTCTGCCATTTTGAAAGGTGATGAAACCAGAACATTCATCATTTCACTGATTAATGATACTTTAAAGTGCTTACTGGCTTCTTGTCTGTCCCAGTTGTGTTACAGCTGTTTCTAAACGTATTTATTGTTACCATAATTTTAAGACAAAACAGCTCTGGGATTTGATATCGCGCTTTATTACTTGAAGCAGTTCTGGTGAGCTAATTGTATTTGTGGTATTTAATTTTAGTGGAAAGGGTGAAATAAGCCAGTATTTACATTCCCTGGCTACTGGTTTTTCACCTGTGTGTTGTATTGAAATGAAAATCATGGTATTCCAAACAAGTATGGACCCACCAGCACAGACTTATTGCAAGCCTCTGTTACCTCAGAGGAATAATACATACAGTTGAATAGTATAAGAGAAATACATTTGGTGTTAACTTGTTTAGTGTTAGTAGTTTGAGAATCTCAAGACAAAAATAGCAGAACTTTTCAATTGAGACTGGACTGCTGTTGAATCACTACGTGTAGTGGAGATTGTAGATCACCCACTTCCTAGTGTGCTTGCATTCCCTTGCTGCAAACCAAAAACTAAAATATCTGTGGCTTGCTCCTAATTTCTCATGTAAAGTTATACAGGAATGTGACTTACAGTTGATTACTTATACTGTCTCAAGAGCATGCTCAGAATTTTTACCAGTCATATCATTTCTAGGCTTGCAGACAGTTATTTAAAATATTCATCTACTGTTTTCTCTTTAATGTAGCATTGTCTATTAGCTTTTCACTGCAATTAAGTGATGTACGTCAGCAGTTCATAGAACAATAAAAAAAATCTGTCACCTGAGGATATGAGCTAATCTCTCTCGTCTCAATTTAAGCCCACAGTTTTGTCCTTATAATCTCTGAATTGTCACTTGTTCCACAGAGTTGTCTGTGATGTCCTTTGACTTTCTTCCTTACCTAGATTCTGCAGTTTTCTTAACCTCCTTCTTTTCATGCCTTCAGCAATGCTTTGGATGGAGTGTTTGAGACTTCTATGTAAGGGAGATCCAGGCTTTTCTTTTTTCACCTTTCTGGATCTATGTTTAGTATCTTGCAGATCAAGATTGAACTTCCTGAGTTTGTGTAAAGCAAGTCTTATAGCAAGCCTTATCTCTTGCTACAGCAGATGCTGATCTGTTCAAGTTTCTTATGTGAGGGGAGAGTTTCTTGCATCTCTTGGGCTAGGTGAAAGTCATTCATAAATTTCCAGTCTGTTTTTGTTGTACTGGTATCTTCACATGCTACACATGTAGATCTGTTACTTAAGAAGCCTCAATTATTTTGCTAGCCTTTGTTGAAGTCACTCTTCCTAACAGAAAAGCTTGAAGACTAAATAAATATTCTTGCTATATTCTGTAAAACTTACTTATTTGGGTTTTGATTTAGCTTTTAATGAATAGAAAAACATTATTTGTTGATAAGGATAGCACAGTTTGTAGGCAAGCATTTGAACTAAAGTAACAGCTTGTAATATTTGTGTAATTTTAGGATCTCACTCTTTATGAATATTAAAGCTCTTTTTCCTTTGCAAACCAAATCCTTGTGTCTCCTTTTGACGTCTCCTTGTGGTTTCTAGCCATCAACTTAGATTACCCTCAGTAAAAACAGGGCTATTAATTTCCTCCTGCTATTGTCTTCTTCCTCATTCACTTCAGATGAGTAGGGTGACTGAACTGACTGGATTGGAAATGTCCATGCTTTTTGGCCTTTCTCTAAATGTTTGTGTTTGATATAAGTCCAAATTTTTATTCGTGACCTTTATTAGATATGGCCTATCATAATCATTACCATGGATAAAATATTCATCTTTTGCATTGTAATTGCTGCAATTCCTTTTTCTTGGCAAGCACAATGTTATCTAGTCATTTAGAATATTCGGCGAAATCATTTTTCTGGTTTATAAAATCAAACTGTATTTATGTACGATTCTTTTCTTTCTAGCCAAAAGTTATCTGTCTTTGCCTTTAAGCTTTTCATGGCTTAAGTACATCCTCATATCATTCTTCATCCTAAAGACATCTATTTCTGCTGCTAAGTGATTCATCGTACCAGCCCATGTTGGCCAGCTATTAGTTTTTTTGTTTTTTTTTTTCCCCTATGAAGTTTCTACGTTTCCTATAAACATATATTTAGAAAATAAGCTTTCTCCTCCAGATCCCTTTTAAAGTCTTTTCTCTGACAGGACTAAATAGAAGCTGGGCAAGAGTTAGGCCCTGGTAGCTAAGAGTTCTGCTTATATAGCTGATCAACATCAGGTGATCAAATAAATAAAAATGAAGTAATAGTAATAAAAAAACTAGAGGGTAATTATTCCCTGCATTTTATCTGATCTTCAGTAACTGTCTATGATTGTGCCCTGCAACTTTTCATAATTAATTATTTATTAATACTTCTAATTTTTTTCTTGTACAAAAACTTTTTCATTGAGGGCTGATGTTCGTAACATGAATTGCCTTGTGTTTGCTGTGGGCTGAGTGAGTGCACATGGACAGTTACCTGGCAGTTATCTTCTGTAACAGTAACTTCACAGATCACTGCAGACTGCCCAGAAGTCAGAAGCCATGGGATGAAATACTCCTCAATGGGAAGAGGAACTGAGAATTGCACAGATTTCAGAAACACGATTTTTGCTTCCAATCATTTAGATTCTCGGATCTTGCATGGTTTTAATTTCCTGTAGTAAAATACATGTTCCACTGACATTATTATTAATATTTCCTCAAGTAAGAAAATAAGAGGCATTTCGGAATATGATTTCTTATAAGGCATTTTCTTGAAAATTCATGTACCTTTGTATGCTTTTGTGTTCCTGTGGACCTCTGTTCTGTTCCTGGAGAAGAAAGATTCAGAGAAATTATCACTTTTGAGCTTGTGTTTATAGGCTTACATAAGTATGTCATGGTCTTAGCAGAGATATAGTGTAAATATGATCAGTAGTTGAATTTTTAATGTTAATTGTAATTTTGTGTAGACTTTTGGAATTTCAGTACATTTCAAGAAACAGCAATGTGAAATTTGGAGGTGAGGTTAAGGTTCCTTTAAAAGCTTGTTAAGTAAAAATACAGGAAATATATATTGTTGTTTTTTTTTTTCTCCCCAAAGAGTATTCACACTGTTGTGTTTTCCAGGCTACACTTAAAACTAATATATGAAGAGTAAAATTAATAGCTAATAATTATATAGTTTGGACAGTATGCAGCCTTTTTTTTTTTTTTTTTTTTTCCCTTAAAAGCATTTCAACAGAGGATCTCTCCTGGTAGTTATGTTTAAAAGAAAGAAGTTAAACAGCAGTTACATTGACTGTATGAAGTTTTCTTTCGACTTTGGGATTTATCTTCATAAACACATTTTGTTCTTCCTATTTTTTGTAAAGCTCTATGTTCTGCATTTAATATGATGAAGTACTATAAACTGTTACAAACTGTACTACAAACGTTAGTGTTAATAGCTTAGTATTTTAGTCCTTCACAAATTAATGCCTGTGGTAACTGGATGATTTTAGGCCTGTTCTTATAAACAAGGCCTTACTGATGTGCGAGGAACAGTAATATGTGGCAAAAACTCCACATTAACCAAAGTAAGCAGTATAAATGGGGTGTAGGAATCCCCTGTTAGACTAAAAATCTCCAAGAGAAAATCTCCAGAGCCTACAAATTAAAGACCTCCAATATCATTTTAAAATAAAGCCTTTTATGTAGTACGAGGGCATTTTTTTCTGCTGATAATCAAATGACACTATTATGCAGGCTTACTAGATTTGCAAATTTACAAGTTTTTACAAGTCAGTTGGGTCCCTTCCTCAGGAAATCAGTTTAAGTTTTTTTTTCCTGTATTGACTCAAAGAGCCTGGTTGTCCTTAAATCCTTCTGAATATATTTGCCTTATAATTTGACGGCAGAGAGTCAACACCCTTATAGGAACTGTAATGCAATAAAAAGAGAAACTTTTCAATATAGTTTCCAGTTACCTTAGGATCAGATTTGGAAAAACTGGAATGTGCACAATAAAACCTGTGCAAGACTTGAGTCTTGTAGGTAACGAGTGCTTTTTAACATAAAATACCGTTTGAAAGCTTTGCTTTGCTTCCACTGGTTATAAAATGCTAAAAATGAAAATGCTCTGAAACGTGGAATCGAAAACTTCATATAAAATAACTAACCATCACTGTTTTTATTCACTTCATTTTTTTAATATAGTGAATGTTTTTGCTTTGCTGTGTTCTGCAGAAAAGTTATTTACAACTCGTTTCAGATGTACTTTGTGAGTTCTGTGTCTCTAGTTTACACTGGACTATCATTATACATCATACTTGTTAAAAAAAAAAGTAATTGTGTCAGATTTTTTTTTTCATGTAGTTAGTGGGAAAGTTGTTACAAATTGCTTGTTTGAGTCCAGAAATATTTTTTTCATTTAGATCACACAGGAATTGCTTACGTTGTACACTGTTAATTATGATTTCTTTATTTTTGAAATATGATAATATAAAAAAAAACACAAAAAAAAAACAAAAAACAAGAAACTTGCATTTGCATACCTCTGAAAAGAATAAGATGACATTGATGTATTTCCTATGAATGAGTTTTCTAAGACAGGTAACTACAAAAAGAGACCCTATTGTAGTAATTTTTTTTTCCTCTTGCCTTCTAGTTGACTTGGAGCATATGCGCACAGTGAAAGTTGACAAGCATCAGCGATTTTGTCAGGAAAACAATCTCAGTAGCCATTTTGTGTCAGCCAAGACAGGAGATTCTGTAAGTAAGAAAAATAAATTCCTTATTGATCTTTCTGTGAATGTATATGTTCTTTATTAATTAATTACAGAGTCTTCTCATTTGATCTGTGGTTTGAGGTATAGATCTTAATAAGGAAGTGCTCTGGTTTATACATCGGCATGAGAAATTAGGCCTGTTGGATCTCTGTTTGCTGTCAGCCTTTGTTCCAGGTGAAATCTCATCTATAGAGCATCAGCACAGAAACTTTTAAGAGTTGTTAAATTGACAAGATTCTATTACAATAAAAATTTTCTGAGCCAGGAGACGCTTTCTCTGCAGGTCCATTCAAACTTGAACTTTCTGGTATTTGTAATTCTTTGCTGAGCATATTTTAAAATGATCATTTGTCTCAGACCGAACTTAGATACTTGTTTTAGTTGGAAGTGTAGGGAAGAATAGGTTTTCTTTTAGTTGACTAGATCAGTCAGATGAAATCACGTTGTATTGTTGTTCTTGATTCATATCACATGCCTAATGACTTTGTGATTCCTGTAGAAAACATAAGACTGTCTCTGTCTCACACAGACAACATAACTTAGTTTATTTTAGTGTTACTAAACGGTTAAGACTGTGTCCAATTATGTGGAAGCATAATTCTTTATCACAAATGGCATTGCTGATTGTTTTAAGATCTTTGATGAAAGCTCAGTGTACTGCCAAATTTTATAATTTGTGTAATTATGGTGCTATACTGCTGATACAAATGCAGTGAATCCTGATTCTCCTTAGAGTTTGTGTTAAATCTTTGGCAGGAATTTTTGTTTAAAGTCTGAAAATGTTTTTCTTATGTTAGAAAGGGAAGAAAAGTTTTATTATACTTCATTCAGTGAAGTTTGCATATGATGAAATGTTTCCCTTTCTCAAGGAGACAACATGACATTACATGTGGTAATGTAGTAGTTTTTGTAAGGTAGATATAGTTAACCCTACAAATTAAGAAGGAATCTTTGTTATGTCTTTTTAATTGATGTAATTCATGAATTACAGCAGCATCCCACTGTATATGCTAATTGTACTTTCTTTAACTTACTGCTTAAAAACAAAAGTAAATCTGAATGTACTTAAAAAGCATTAACCAGAACTTTCTGTTTAAATATCTACTGACAAAAGAAGGTATGAAGAATTGTTTAGAGTAGTTCATTTTTAGTTTTGGTATAGTTTTGAATTAACTCTTTCCACTGTTTCTGTAGTTCATGTATTTAAGTAGTTGTGCAGGGTAGGCAGGGTGTTTACCCTGGACAGTGATTTAAGGAAAGGCCTTCCATGGCTGCTGTTGGTATGGACTAGAGGAGTCTTACATGCACGGTTAAAGTAGATGAAGTGATTTGTTTTGTTTACCTCAGATCTTCCCAACAGACTCATTTGCACAAGATAATTTTATATGCATAGAAAAATCTGGATGTCTCCTTAGAGGAGAATCTTCATGAAAGACCTGCTGTAGCGTAACCATCGTACTCTCCATTGAACTGCCTAACTAGAGCACTGAGCTCCCACCTGGTGCTTTGTGTACAAAACTTCAACACAGCAGGTGATCGGTTCGCTACACCAGTGAGCTTGGTTGGGCAGGTCTCTGGAAAAGGTCTGCCCGTTTCCTTGCTGTATGGGTTTAGTAGAGTAGGCTGATACTAGGCCAAGTAGTTCAGAGAAAGTAATGTGATTTTGAAAGGGAGAGTGGCTTGTTGTGCCATTTGTTTTCAGCTTCCATCTGATCTGTAAGAAAAAATGGTGTGAATGTTCATGTTATTTTATTTTGTTAAATTTTCTTTGAAAATGTCTGATAATGCTTCCACAGGCATGACCTGGAGTGGCAGCTGTACACAGAGTGTAAGATGCAGCTTCACAATATGCTGCATTCAGCAGCAGTTCAGTCTTAAACTGTTCCTGTTTAATATCTTTTGTGTTCTTTAATTGGATTTAAAATGCAACTCCCTAAACAGTGAGATTGGAGGATCGTATTGATATGAGGTAAAGGAGTTATTTAAGGTAGCCTTCCAACTCAGTTATCTGTCAAACCACATCTGATGTCTAATGCTCCATGCCATGCCACATTTTGCTTACTTCTAAGATATTTCTGTTCTGTATAACACATACAGTTGTATGTAAGACTCCTGAACAAATGTGTTATTGCTTGTTTTTGATGTTCATAATGTTTTTGAAACGTGCAGCAGAGATTTTGGTGCTGTTGATGCACGTTCCAGTTGTTCTGAATTTCAGAAATTTACATCTTTATCGCACAATACACGGGTAAAGTATCTTTGTGCTAAACATTAGTGAATACCCTTATTCATATTTTATAGCACTGAGAGCAGTATTTGGGAGGCGGGTTGTGTAAAAGCTTGTTTAAACTTAAGCCTCTGGAGGCAGAGTAAAGGTGTTGCCTAACAATCTAGAGTACTGTTCATTCCTCATACCATTGTTATTTCTCCCAATTTTAAAGGAAAATTGAATATACCAGATGAGATTGTTTTCAGATCTTTTTTGCACAGGTCACAGTTTTCTATATCTCACTGTTTACAGTTCAAGAATGGTTTGATATATTTTAAAGAACTTTTAGGATGTCTGTTTTTAATCATTCATTTTTTTTTTCCCATAGGTCTTCCTGTGTTTTCAGAGAGTTGCTGCTGACATCCTTGGCATCAAATTAAACAAAGCAGAAATGGAACAATCACAGGTAATTTTCCACAAATAATTATTTAATATTTTATTTAGTATTTAGAAAAACCCACAAATTATGTTGCAAATTAATAACTATCCTTTAAAGTGAACTGCACCCATCGTACTAGAGACAGTTGGTTACTGTCACTACAGCTTCTTAAAAATATAATATTTTTTTATCCATCATGATAAACTTGCTGAAGCAATAAAATGCATCTTCAAAACGTTAAAAGAAAATCATAGTTTGAGAACTGTTTGTAGTATATAAAAATTTTCTTAGAATTTAAAACATCTCTATTTTTTGCATATGCAGGTAGCTAGAAAGATGCTCTTATGTGTACATAAATTGCTGTAGACTGATATAATATTCAGTGTTTTTGATAACTTTGTTTAAAATTCTTTACATACTAATAATAATTTTATAACACTAAAAGCTTAAGAGATAGAAGGCGTAAGCTTCTGAGAGTGTATATGTTCTAAATTAATGTTCAGTGTAGATGTACAGGAAAAAAGTACTATTTGTCAGTTACAGAGTCAGTAATTAACTATGTGATGTCCTTTGGCTAGTCAATCTCAGATTTTAGTCTTCATTATGTGCCATTATAATGCAGGATGACGATGCTTTCCTCAGTAAGGTCTGTTTACCTCAGTGTAAGAGTGCTGTTTCCTACTTGGACATTCTTGTATACAAATGAGAAACAAATCTTTTTCTGGTTGGTTATGCCCATTCTTGACTAGATAAAGACCTGTTGGATCAGATGTTTGGGTAGTTAATATGGCATCCTTTCTCTGAAATTACCTTTCTTATTGTTCTAGTTCCAAATAGTCACCTCTTAAAGGAACTGCATTGTTTTTTTTCTTTTTTACTTTGTGTTTTTTTCTTTGTGTTGCGTTGGATGATTTTCTTCATTCTCCTCTGCAGTAAGGAAGGACTGAGAGAGAGGACAGTGTTTCCCAGTAGTAGCTGGGGAGTCATCAAGAAGCATATCCCCTGTCCTCTCATACTTGCTAGTAGTGAGTTAGAGGTGTGAATACAACAAATGCATGTCAAAAACTTTTTGCATGTCTTCCTTTGAACTGTAACAGAGATTTTTACTGTTTCTGAAAAGAATATTTCAGAAATCATTGTATGCAAAATAATTCTAATGAAAGCTGTTTTATGACATTTTAAATTAATGGGGAAATAATGTTCTCTGTATATTTTTTAATTTGAACTGTAATTTGTTTAACTGTAGTTACTGGAGTTGGATGTTATTTATTTAAATGAGTGGATGTGATGAGAACTGAAATGTGTTAATTGTTCAAATAAGTAAACAAGGAAGAGCCTTTCCTATATAACCCCTTTTCCTCTACCACCTCCTCCTTCCAGGTTCCTGCTTTTAAATATAATTTTCCTGCCAGGAAGACTGTGAGTGCATAGGTTTAAACCAAAACATTTTCACAAAACTGTTTCAGAAACCTCAAAAGCAAAGATTTTACTACTGAGGCAACTTTTACTATGTAATGATATTTAAGATTACAATTATTAAGCCAAAAAGTGGCTGAGATGGTGACACAGTATCTTAGAATTGCTAGATGCTGTTAACATTAAATGAGTAGCCCCAAAATAAGTCAAGAAGTTTAATAAAAGAAACCAAACCAATGACACAAAACATATCTTGTGTAGAGGTTGGTCTCCTGCTTCTTGAAATATATAATAAATATGTAATTTCTGAAAGTGTTTCACCACTTCAGTGTTTACAATCTGTGTTGAAGTGGTCAACTACAAAACTGTATTGCAAATAGTAACGTGGCAAAATATACTTAAGAGTGAATGCCGAATGAGCAGAGGAAAAGAGTTTCAAAAAGCTGTAATTTATAGGTAAATAAATATTGTGTGTGTCTTTTCTATATTTGTTTACTTCTGAGGCACCATTCACCTATTGTTCTGAACTGTATAATGATTTGTATGTAAATAATTACTTATTAATAATAAAATCAATAAATAATTAAATAAAAGAGCTCCTTAATTTTTCCTGAATTTTTTAGCTTACATTGAAGCACTGATCTTAGACCTGTGTTGTGTCCTGCTGACTCAGATGTAAACTTGTAGAGAGGTATGCAAAAGCCTTCAATTAAAGTACGAATATGAGAAAGGAGGTTATATGTAGAGTATTGTAGTGTTGTAAAGAAAGTATCTATTTTTAAGGTAAGAACCTCTGAGTAGACTTGTAAGAAGAATGCACTACTTTCTAGTTTGAACTGGTGCTGGCTTTAAGTAGTCATTTTTCCTACCTTATTTTAAATAATCACAATTTTTAGCGATGTTGAACATATCAATGGAATATATAGTATGTGGATGGGGCAAAGTTGATATTATGCAAATTACAGTAGCAATGACTAAGTTAATACTCACAGTCTAAATACTCACTATGACCCATGTTACTGTTAGTGTGAATCTATAGTGATTTAAAAGAATTAATCTAAATAAAAGTAAAAATCCAGACAATCAATACAGGCAACAACAAAAGAAAAGCAAAGCCAGTCAATGGAGGTGGATAGGAAAGAAATTTCATTGTCCTCATTCTGTAGAAGTCTCTCCATGATGATACGATGTGTGTAGCTAAACAGTGGGAGCTCTAAAGAAACAGTCTGACTTCGCAAGATTCTTCTACAAAAGCACAGTTTTAATTTGCTCTGCATAAGCAATAATACTTTGCTAACAGTATAAAGTTTTCTCCCTTTGAGAGTGCTATTTGAGCAGGTTAGGGTTTCTACTTGAGTATATTTGAGTATAATGGCATGAAGCTGCATCAGGGGAGGGTCAAGTTTGGTGTTAGGAAACGGTTCTTCACCAGAGGGTGATGGGCATGGAGCGGGCTCCCTGGGGCAGTGGTCTTGTCTTTGAGCCTCCAGAGTTCAAGGAGCATTTGGAGAATGCTCTCAGACATATGGTCTAATTTTTGGGTGGTCCTTTGTGGAGCCAGGAGTTGAACTCAATCTTTATAGTCCTTTCCAGCTTGAGGTATTCTATGATTCTATGTTAGTCAGAGAACATCAGGTGTCTTTATTCAGTTTAGGTGGTAACAAGGAGTAACACAAAATACTGAATTTATGGAAGGCACTAACACTGAAATGATTTATGACTTATGATTTATTGTATGTTTCTTCATGATTACTGATTGTCTAATGCCAAGAATGCTCTTTAAATTATTTCTAGCACTTTTGATTTTATGGCTGGAGATCATATTTCTTTTCTTTAAAAAGCAGTTCCAATTAGGAGGATTGTAGAAGCCACTCACCTGTGATTAGTAATAAGTAATAAGAATCCTATACATGCTGCTTCAACTTGTACGAATTTGTGGGGTTTGACTTGTGGCTTCTGAGCTTTGAGAACTGGCAGAACTACAGAAATCCTTGTAGATGGGATTTTGGTCCCCCTTCAAATTAACTGCTAAACTGTTAATTAAGTGCAAGAACAAGCCTTAGAAATTAAACGATTTACCATGTATTGTATTAGAAAGCAGCTGCAGCAGTTTAAGATGTTAATACAACCCAAGATATTTGTTACTGCCCTTTTGCTGGAATTTATCACTCCCCAGCAGAATCAGAAAATGGAAGGTGATCGTGTGCCTTGGCCACATCAGGGTGAAGTTCAGCAGCTTAGCTTAAACTGCTGATGAAAGTTGTTTTTAAGTGAAGTTGCCAGGCTTTGTGCTGAAGCAGATGAGGTGCAAGTACATGTTACATTCCACCAGCTCTCTATTGGCAGCAGTGATCTCCAGCAGAGGAATAGAACAGACATTTGGGGGTGGTAAGTTTTTAAACTATCTCAGCTAGAGCTACTAAATCTTGTCTGTTAACATGCTGAGATGACTGTTAATCAAACCTTTACTTAGTCAAAACTGTGGTGAAACAAAGGAATAGATTACTGTTTGTGTGTGACTGGACCGTGTTTTTGAAATGGAACCGTTCCAAAATCAGAAAATTGCAGATTCTGACTTATTTTCAGTCCTTGAATTCCTCTCCTTTAAATCACAAGGGTCTGATGAAATTTGAGGAAATAGCTCCTCTACTAATCAAATGTTTTTCTTTCTGTATTTTTTACTTTCAACCGTAGTATAAAAACCGCATGGGGTGCAGCTTTGTTCCCTGGCATTGGCAAGAGATAGCATTTTTGTAAGTGATTTGTAGTTTTCTCTTTAGCTACATGCCAGCTCGAGAGATGAGGGTGTGCATGTGCCAGCTTTGTACAATAAAATGTTTGTCAGATTGGGAATTCAGAGCACCTGCACCAAGTAAGTTTACTTCTCGTTATTGACAGCGGATTGAACTTTGGCAATTATAGATATGCCTTGCATAGATGCAAAGAGATTGAAAGTTTTTAATTACCACAAAGCTCATAAAATAAATGCTGCAAGGTATTTCTCTTTTTTTTTTTTTAAGCATGTGAAATTCCTTTAGACAATCCTTGTCATTTATGTTAGTCAGCTTTCTGCTACAATGTGCCTAAACACAGATCACTAACCTAGCCTTGTTTACAAGATGGGATTTAGACCAGTGTTTTGAGGAACAATTAATTGCCTACTGATTGCAAGATTTTTTTCCTTGGCTTTAGTCAGAAGATTGGTATGACGAAACTAGGTCCTGTGAGGTCAGATAACAATGTTTAATGCTAAAACCCCTACTACTGCTTCACGTGGGATTTAGCAACCTTTCCCTTGATAACATCAGGCCAGGAGTCTAGTAAATCACAAACGTTGTCTACTAGATAAGATAATACAAATGTGATCAATTAAACTCAAGAGGAATACATCAGCAGCTAATAAATTCAGATCCTTTACCAGGCAATTCAATTACTAGTATTTATTTGACACAAAGGTTTTATTTACAGAAGTAATACTGCTTATAAATTACTGCTAAAATGTACTGCTTATACGTTCATATAATCCAGTTTACATATAGTTTCCTTCAAAATAGTGACATAAATTTATTTATGCATTCATTTTAACTTTAAAAATGTACTGTGTAAAAATCGGACTTTTTAAGATGTTTTTTTTATCTTCCATAGAAGACCTTCTCTGTAATTTTTTGCTTAAATTGTGTGATTTTTTTTCTCCTTTGCATAAGCATTTTGTTAATGGAAAGCTTTTAACAGATTTGTTTTGACTTTTGGGAAAGAATAGAGTGGGTTTTTTTCTTTTTTTTTTTTATGAAGTAATATCAAAGTTGACAGTGCTTTGATGTGAGGTTTTAATTTGTAGCTAGTTTTTGGTTAATACTTAGTTATAGTGTAGGAACTGTGTAATGGAAAAGATACATGCATACCTCTAATGTTCTTGTTAGAATTTTTGATAGGAAGGCTGACTACTGTATAGTTTATTTATTTTAGGCTTAAAAGAAGAGGCTGTTGTCATTTTCCACTGATATATCTTCTCTTCTCTTCTATCCCTTCTCGTTCTCTAATAAGTTTTTGTTGATTACATGCATGAATATTTCACTTTGATGCTTTGAAAGTGCATGTCCCTGAAGAAGCCTGGGAATGAAAACAGATGCTGATTGTGATGCTTTCAGCTAGATAAGTTCTTGTTCTGCATAGGGCCTGAAAATAAATGCACTTTGTTTTAGCTTCTGCGCTGTCATTTTATGTCATTCATTCTTCCTTTTCAACTACTGATCAATCTTTCCATTTTTTTTCCTTTTCTTTTTGCATTCTCCTCCTTCATCTCTATCCGTTATGTTGATACATGATTTAACAGCATGTTGTCAGGGCAGAAATAGTGAACTATCCTGAAGAAGATAACCAACATCACAACACTTCCAACTGCCAGAGCAAAGTCTGCTCAATGCAGTAGTTCAGGTATTGATGTAGAAATCTTTTTTTTTTTCTTAGCTGCATTGCTTTTACGTGAAATACAGTAGTTTCTCTTAGATATATTTTATATCAGTAAGCAGAAATGATAGGTAGTACATTAATTTGAAGTTTTGTGTGCAATTATGAGGCATTTCTAATAACTCCTTAGTTCATAGAAACTTTGTAATGCTTTATGTTATAGTATTAAGAAGGGCTGTAAAATTCAAAATGTTACATTGCTGCCTCAAGTGATAAAGGACAGAAAACTGCAATCTCTTTATTTCTCTCTCCATGCAGGAGAGACTAATAGTTCTGTTAAATACTTTGTAAATAGAATGGGTAATATCCGTTGGATTTTTAAACAGAAAATTAATATTTAAAGTAGGCAGAAGGGTTTTTTTTTATGTTAATTCAGTCTTCAGTCTGTATGCTTAGTTAAGCTTTTTATGAAGGATGTTTGTATTTGAAATTTGCTTTGAATTCTGTCTGTATTTTCCTCTGAATTGCTTAAGGAGGCAAAGATGAACTTCTTACAATTTCTGTTTAAGGAGGGCAGTTATTCTGATAGTATATCGTAGTCTTCATAAAATTCTGTTTTATTATTTACATGCAAAACAATTCTTGTGGAGAAAAAACTGAATTCATTGATTTTTTTTTTTTTTTTTTGCATTGCTGCTATTTATTAGCCCTGTAAAATTGTCAAGAAAACTTACCAAGGCACTTCCTTTCGCTTAGTGTGGGTTGACATATTTAGTCTGACAAAATAACACCTGATCAGATTTACTGTAAGATGCTGAAGAAAACTGAACGATGTCTGTTTTCCACATTTTCTTTATTTTTCTCTTTATGTTTCATAGTAAAATATCTGTTGAGTAGTTTGCCAGCATCAATATTGTATTTTGGTTCTGATTATTGCTGTGTTTTTCCTTTTATGACAGAGGGTGGTGAAAGCAGATATTGTCAACTACAGTCAGGAGCCTGTGACGAGAAGCGTTAATCCTCCTAGAAGCTCCATGTGTGCAGTGCAATGACTGTATTATTTTTCTCTGTTTTGATACTTTTGGCTGTCCTCCTACTTTGACACAGGCTTCAGGATTGCCAGGAACTTTTAGCCGTCACCATCGCTACAATGCAATTACAAGTTTCAGAAACGTGTCTCACCATTTTACACGGAGCAGCAGAAGGCAGTTTTTTTGACTGGCTGAAAATGAGATGTTAAGACCACACACTTTGAAAAATAAAAAACTACATTCTTTTAAATTATATTTCAGTGAAGTGGTAAAACTGTGTCGATGTTTTCTCCTATCAATCTGACTGATACTGGAATAAAATGAGTGAAGAAGTATCACTGTGGAAGTTTTGCCAAAGCATTTATTTTTCCTTTTTTTTTTTTCTTCTCCTGTGAACTAGCATTTAGCAAAATATAACTGGGGAAACTGTTGCTGGAATACTTTTAGACAACTAATATATTTTACTTAGGGATAATTTGAAAAGTATTCCATAAGTGTATATACATAGTACAAAATGTATAAATTGTATCCAGGAAGAATCAGTGCTTGAAATAAAGCTGTAATATAAAAATTATTACTTTTCTGAAGTCTCAAGTTGTCTTCATGGATGCTCTGAAAAAAGCTAATGTTTTGTGTATTTTCGTTCCCACATCAGTGTTACTTCTTGTGGTAGTAGATATGCTTATATGTCTGCATGAATATGGATGCACTTCAGTTGGCTGTTCAGGCTGTAAATGTTCAGTGATATATTCAACGTGCATTAGAAACTGTTTCATCGATTAGGATCAGTCACTTTTATTAACGGAGTGACTTATTTTTGGACTGATACTTTCTTATTTCTTTTTAAGAGTTAAAAAAAACAACGAATAAAAAGTGGTGTCCTTTGTGATCATCATATTTCTTCTTTGTTCCTTTTCTAGCAGTCTCTTTCAGGCATGCAGTTCTCTCCTGCCACATCTAAGGTAAGGCAAGGAAAAAATTAAGTGAATCTAATTCCAAGCTAGAAAGCTTTTCCTGTTTTAACTCTACAATGCATTCTTATAGAGTATGACAAAACATTTGGAGATTCAGAACATTAATGAGGTTGAGCAAAGGAAGCTTGTATGTTTCAAGCGGGAAAAATGACAAGATCTTTCAATTAAGTGTTCCTATAGAGCTGCTTAAGAAAGAGTTTAAAAGTTAAAATGAATATGTTCAAGAAAAAGTGGCAACCATCACAGAGAATAGTTTGGATTGGAAGGGACCTTTAAGATTGTCTAGTTCCAACCCCTCTGCTATAGGCAGGGACATCTCCCAGTAGACGAGGTTGCTCAAAGCCCCATCTGTCCTGGCCTTGAAAACCTTCAGGGCAGGGGCATTCACAACCTCACTGGGCAGCCTGTTCCAATGTCTCACCACTCTCACAATAAAGAATTTCTTTCTAATATCTAGTCTAAATCTACCCTCGTCCAGTTTAAAGCCATTTCCTCTCATCCTGTCACTACTTGCCCTTATAAAAAGTCCCTCCCCAGCTTTCCAGTAGGTCCCCTTCAGGTACTAGAAGGCTGCAGTAAGGTCCCTCCCCCCTCCAGTGTCTTCCCCAGACTGCAGAACCCCAACTCTCTAAACTCTCTCAGCCTGAGCCCCAGCTCTCTCATAGGATATGCTATTTGATATTATTTTTGTAGATTCAAAGTTAATTGGAAAATTAAGTTCACTTTTAAACTGTTGGGTATGCAATATGTGTAGTTTTATAACTTAGTGTTGTGATAGTTTAGCATTCAAATGTGGGAATTTTTTTGAAACAAGCTGAGTTGCTGAGAAAGATTCTACACTAGAGGTAGGTGTGAATTTCCAGTGAATTATTTATTCTAGGGTTACTGTCTGTGTTCCTCTTCCTATCCCATGGAGTTCATGTCCCACTGCAGAGTGTTTAATTGTAAGGTAAAAGGTGAACTGAAAGGTGAACTATATCTTTCATTTACCGTTGGATGAGAACAGCTGCCTCAAAGAGTTATTCTGAAGTAGATGATGAATGTACAACCTCGTAGTCTCCACAGAGCATCTGGTAAGGTTGTTTTTTTTTTAAATCTTTATTTTTTTGTGTATGTGTGCATGTACCTGTATCTGTACCTCTTCCCATGTACTCAAACATGGAAACTCCCCCCCTCTATAAGATATTGCTGGAGCATTGAGATCTCAATGTTTCTGTAGGACTTACGAGTCAGCGAGTCCTTCTTCCCAAGTAACATGTTGTATGGTCTTAAAATGTGAATATTTTTGTCATTTCAAAGATTTTTCTCCACATTTTGTAGTATGCTTGAATCAAGTTTTGTGTAAAATGACAGAAATAAGGTGGCCATGAGTTTGTATTGAAGGCCTAATGAAGATGTTTGGTACTAAGATGGCAGTGATCCTCAGCTCTTTTCCTTTTGCTGGTGTTGATGTTGAAGAATTTCTGTCTGCAAGAGCAAAAGAAGCAAATGTGAAGGAATTTGTTTGCTCCCAGGATGCTTTTGGCATGCAGGTTTTGATGGTGGGAAGTTTCACATCTCTAAACTCATTCCTTCTGATGAAAGCTGCCTGTTGTGTATGTGATAGCAATTACCTGAAATAACGAATTACATTAAAAGTAACGTGGCTGGCCTGTAACAGGAGATAATGAAAGAGCATAAGTCTACTAAAGATTTCTTGCAATTTGAACTTTGAGATGCAGAAAATCAACATGAAAAACCCTTAGCAGTTTTGATTTAAAAAATAAAAGCATGCTTCTCTTAAAAACTTTTCATTGTTTAGCTTTTCAGAAGAGAATGCTTTCTTGTACCTTGTTAAGGAAAGCTCATTATTACCTGAACCATCAAAAAATTCTGTTCTTATGTACATTTAGAGTAACCTGCATTGTGGAAGCTACGGCGTGTCCTAGACAAAGCTATTTTACCAATGGAATTCTCTGTCTGTGAGCTTTTATTCCCAGTGTATTTTTCTAGGTGTCTTTAACTTGCACGTTCTTTCTGTTTTCTTCCCATTGATCTCTTTAACATTTTTTATATTTCAGTTCCACCTCCTCTGAATGTGTTTGCTTACATTTACAAGACTTCTCATTCTTCCTCCCTAACATCCATGTATATTATTTAGGCTAACCGTGACTCTTGTGTCTTCTTCTGCCCCCAGCCCCTCCTTTTGCTGCCCCTCTTAACCTCTTCAAAATTGCTGTATTGTATACTGACTTCCACTCTCCCTGCCTTTCCCTACCTTAGCCGTCCCATTTAGATCCATTACCTGTCCACATTTTAATCCTTACAAATGAGCTTTGCTCTTTTTGCTCAGCCCTGGGGACCCCACCCGAGCTGCAGGATTCCAGCTGCAGTGTAAATCCCAGGCTGTGGTAGCTGCCTTTTGAAGAATTGCAGCAGCTGTTGGTGGAGATTCAGGGGGTGCAGTTGCCATCTGTACGGCCTGCGTTCCACTGGGCTGAGCAGAAAGGTCAGAGATAATTCCGGAGGATTAAGCAACGTGGACAGAGAGAGTTGCCTGTTTGGCAGAGAAGGCAGGGGCTATCTGTAGGCTGATAGTGAAGATCAGACTGAATGGGAAAGGTGTGTAGCATGGAAGCAGGCAACCAGCACTGCTGGCCCCCAGAGTGCCCCTGCAGCTGGTTTAAGTGTGTACCATATTAATGAGCTTAAAAATTTCTTGGAAGGTGAGAATTGGTTGAGAGCAATTCAACAAACAGCAATGAGGTTAAATAGTGTAGCACTCTCCCCAAGTGAGATGACATGTGCTTAATGTCCACTGACATGGGGGGGTGGGGGGCGAGCTTGTTCTCTCCTGGATCTGAGGCCTGACGGAGGGAAGCAACTTGTTCAGGCCCTGATCTTACACAGATGCACACTGATGAAGTGATCTGCCTGCTCAGGGCTGGGAATCAATGCAGTAACAGCTCCACAGCTAAAAGCTGTGTTATGGTTGAACTCACCACTATGGTCAGCGTCATCTTTTGTGTGATTGTGTGCTTGATCGTTGCCACTTTCAAAATGTGCATTTGAAATGTTGTTTGCGTGCAACTTCTTTCTTTTGTGATTCTAAAACATGGTGGGGCCAAATCTATTCTTCATAAAGAGCAGCATGGCACTGTTTTCCCTTACGACCAACTGTTGTGATTGCCAGCATGTGAGATGAGTCCATGAGCTCTTCCCATTGTATGGTTCTTTTGACAGTTCGTTCAAGCTATGAAAACATGAGTTTTTGTAATTAAACTTTTTTTAAAGCTTTAAAGGTCAAATACAAAGTCAAAAATACATTAAATGTGTTCTTCTGAGCCATTTGAAAATTATTGGTGCTCTGATGTACATCAAATCATGTTTTTTCCTTTTAATGCCTATCTTATGTTAGAAAAACATTTGCTTTTTCACAGACAAGCTTTGTAACCTTTGTTTTGAGGTGATTGTGACCTTATCATAGAACTTGTAGTACAGAGTACTGGTCAGAAGGTGCTCCTATTGCACGTGTAGGTCTGAGAGCCAAGATTAGGGTCACTGAACAAGAGGAGCAAGTGGCATTGACTCAGTCACTGAGCACTTTGCTGTGGGCAGGTCACTGCTCTGATCTGGCACAACAGCTGTAGCTGTCTGGAAACAAAACAAAATCTCCCGTAAGTTAGTACCTTTAACTCTTTGGAAGTGCATCTTGTTATATCTGATTGGAACTGTGCTGTTCTCTTTATCTTTTGTCATTGACAGAAGACTAAATTACTGTTCCTTAACATAATTAATAGTTAATATAGTAATGGGAATTTAATTTCTTAAAGTACTTGTATTTATTTCTGATGGTAGATGAAGAGTTTGTGTGGTCATGCTGTAGAAGTACTTAAAGCAGCAAAGACTTTCATAGAAATCGTATTTACAGTGCTGACATCTGGAACTTCAGTGTTATTTCCCAAGCAAAGATGTTATTCTACAGTGCTGTGCTTGCATTCTTTCTCCTAGTTCAAGTACTGCTGCTTAACGAACCCATCTGATTTCTTTAGGCCGTCTTTAGTTAAAAACGACTCATAACCACTTAAAATGTCAAAATAGCTGAACGCTGCTGAAAAGAAGCAGCCAAAACTTATCTGTGTTTGTGTAGGGGTAATGGCATACATCTGAGATTAAAACACCAGTCCAGATAATTATCTGTAGGAAACAAATTTATTCTCTGATTTCAGTTACTATGAATAGAATGTGATTAGAATTTAATGTGCTACAGTTTTATTTGCAAAATACACAGGTCCTGTATAAAACCTCTTTTTATAATGTACTCTCCAGAAGCCTTGGGGATCCCTGTTTAACTTGCAAATGCAGAAGTTTGATCTTCCCCAAATAGAAGATAGTGAAGCTCCTGAGTTCCACGAACTGATTTCTATTTTCAGCTCCCCATAGAGAGCTGACTGTTCAGCCAATTTAAACTTTTTTCTACTCCACTTCATCTTCGTTCATTTTGGCACTGATGGAACTTTTGAACTGGAAAATTTCCAGTTAGCTTAATTGGCCTTTTGCCTTGTTTTATGTGGGGGTGATGTCAAGTGCTGAAATAACCAATGGACTGAAAGCAATCTTGTTTCAAAGGTTGGTCAGAACCAAACCTAAGAAGGTACCAATTTCAGTTTGTTTTGTTTTTAACCGCTACACTGAGTTCCTTATTCTGGTGGACAAACCTCTGAGAAGAATATAGATTTGAGGTCAAGAACCGGTGTTTGCTCAGAGACCACATTTAGAGCACTGAATTCTAGGGGAAATAGCTTTGGAATCCAGATTTTTTTTTAATTCCACTTTCAAGACTTTTCTCTATATCTGTGCTCTGCTATCATGTTGACAGCCAACATTTCTATAAAGATATGGATTTAAGTCCCTGCTTAAAATACAAAATGTGTTGATTATACAGTTTACAGGATTTTTTTTCTTTAAAGATGATTTGGCTGAACTTGTTTTATTATATTGTTTTGTTATATATCACTGGCATAGTTGAAGGGGTCTGGTGCTTGCTAACGGTCATCTTTGCCAGTTAAGATCTACTGGATATCCTATACTCTAGTTTCTACTTTCCACTTTCTTTAAAAAAAAAAAGGATGATTATAAATAGCAGATAAGATCTCAAATTAATTTTAACTAGTTTCTCCCTCAGAAAAATGGATCGTGCAAACTGCTTCAGGCAAACATTTTTTCTTTGCCAGCTAAACTCCATTTCTGTCTGTTCCTGGGCTGATCCATGCCAGGTAGCTTGCAAGATCATGACCTACTAATCCTTTTTGATTTCTGGTGAGCTTTTAAAAACAAAGTAGACCAAGAAACATCAAAGGAGGATTTGAAAGACACACACTGTGCCCTGAGAAGTAAATGTTGCTTTGGAAAGCATTCTCTCCTTTACAGAGAGCTGAAGGCTGCGGTTCAGTACTATTCACCAAAAGCACTTAAGCATATGCTCAAAATTAAGCACATATTTAAGTTCCCTTGAAGTCTACAAGATTTAAGTACACACTTGAAGTTAAATACATTCTGGCATACTTTGCTGACACAGAAATTCTGGCTCTATTGAAGTAAATGCCTTTGAAGCTAAAGTTCATTCAGGAATTTCAGTGTTGTTTCTGAAATTTGCTATCCATTGTGAAGAGTATAAACTAAAGCCACTCCCAAGTTCAGAAGAAAACAAAAATAAAAGAAGTATTTTTTAGGTAACTTATTTGCCTTTCTGATACTTCCTCCTAGCATGAATGCTATAGAACGTTGAGAGAGGGGGAGATTTATATATATATATATGTATATATACATTGTATTTATATATATATATATATAAATTGAGATGTAGTTCAGCTGTATGGTCAGAGTGTTTGGTTTTTTTGGAACAACTGTTCTTCAGATCCATGACGAATCAGAAAGAGAGAAAAGAAAAGAATCTGGAGACCCTGGTTTAGGCATGTCCCACTGGACTTATAGTGCAGCAAAACTTATCAAGCTCCCCTTTGTAGCATTTGACGTGGAAATAAGGAAGAGCTGGTACTTCTTGCTCAGATTTGGGGAGGTATTTGATCACCATCTTGGAAAAAATGAAGTGTGATTTCTGGAGGTATTCCAAAATTTGTCAGAGAACGGTGAAGCAATGTTTAACTGCATAATGGAAACTAACGAGAAATTTTGACATCCCACTCATCAATCCAATTGCTTTTTTATCTCACCACTGTCTTGGAAAGACAGCAAAGTGTAAACCAACATTTGGCACAAATGGGCTGCCTTTGCCATTTAGCAGCAATTTGC
Source organism: Cyrtonyx montezumae (assembly GCF_038088225.1). Classification (NCBI taxonomy): domain Eukaryota; kingdom Metazoa; phylum Chordata; class Aves; order Galliformes; family Odontophoridae; genus Cyrtonyx; species Cyrtonyx montezumae. The sequence continues at coordinate 55,344,067 of NW_027071936.1, forward strand.
ATGTAATTGGTAACAATTATACAGACAACTCATTTATAACAGCAAGTGAGTTCATAACCTAGCATAAACTACATGAGAGCAAATCATATCCCACCAGTAATCACACACTGATGTAAGAAAGGAAATGAAAGTCCCTTGATTTAACCTCTTTCCTGATTTTATTGTATAAAAATGGGTAAGAAAGCCGTAGCAGTTCAGATTTGATAGCTACTGTATCTGGGTGGTTCTGAAGGTGCAGAAATTCCAGGAGAATGTTCCCATTCCCATTTGCAGAGCAATTCCAGTTCCTTGCAGCAATTACGTATACTTCCTGCAATGTCATGTAATACATAATGTTTGCTTTCTGCTACTACTTGTGCTTGTATTGCATTTGAGTTCATACTATTTGGCCCCATTAATAGAGTTTGGTTAAAATAGAAGTAGGGGAAAAACATAAAATGGCAGACTTGAGGAAAATGTGACAGTTTCAAAATGAAGGTGTTTTTCCTCATTTCTGTATTAGCATAAATCACACAAATGAAAAAAGTTCGAATTCAGGGCCTGTGCAGAGCGTTCTGCATTGTGCATGTCCTACATAGATCTGAGGAGCAGCCATGAGGAGAGGCAGAATAATGTGACAGGAACTGCACAAGAACTGGGCTGTTGGCTCTGCATTTCATTATGGGATAAGGTCCTATAACTGGTTTTGTACCCATTTTTTGATGTGTCAGAGTGTTAAATTATTATGCACACGAACCTTCATTTTTCAATAGATGTTTTTTCAGGCAGATTTTATGTTTTTTGTGGATGAAAGTTCAGGTCTTATAAATCAGATCTAGGAATACTCTCCTGTGTATTTGGCAACTTCAGTCATCCTGAACAGCAGCCATGCTTCTGTGTAGATCTTCTGAAGACATGAAATTGCTGCTGAGTTGTTAACAATAGCTTGTATTCATGGAGTCATTTTGTCTTATTTTTGTTTTCTTAAAGCAAATGTTTAGTCTGAAATCTGTAGCTTTGTTTCAAACAGCGGTCATCTCAGCTACTATTTTTCTTTTGGATGAATACAAGTGAAATCCCTAGCGCTGTTCAAGAAGCGTTTAGATGAGGTGCTAAGGGATTTGGTTTAGTAGTTGGGTAGGGATCGTGACAGGAGGATGGTTGGACTAGATGATCTTGTAGGTCCTTTCCAACCTTATGAACCTATGAAATTCATTTTCTCTTGAGTCTGATTTTCCTACTCTGTTCTATCAAACAGGTAATGTATTTCTGAGTATTTTTTGCATTGTTTTCTGCTTAGGCATGAAAGCTCTAGTACGCACATCTTACTGGAAGGATAGGTCTCAGGTCTGTCACATCCCTATTTTAACTTACTCTTGCAAGTTCACAAATGCTTAGAAGGAACTTTGGGATGTGTGATTTGATTTTTGTTGCTGTGGCATCTAGTGGCACATTACATTGCTTATTCACATCCACATGGCTGTGTGTATAAGTGTACATGTAAAGTTGCAAACACTTGTACATATACCTGTGCATTGATAGATGGTTTTGCCAAAGTTTTAGATGGATGCAATTTTCTAACTGTTTTGACCCCAATATTTCAGTACTGCTAAAAGCACATACTAGATAATGTGGCTAGATCTTGGAAATACCTACAATTATTATTATATTAAAAAAGTGTTTTATTAAATATAGCTGAGTAAGCTATGTTGACTCTAAGTAACTTACGCATCACAATGGAATGCTGCTGAGCAGTGGTGCAGTGTTGCTTTCTCTGTTGTGTAGAAATGACATGCTTACATCTCATCTAATCACATGGTGCAATAACAGCTGCAATGAGAAGTGCAGAAATGGGAAGATAGCTGGAGAATCTTGTTGTTTCTCCAAAACACTCCTATCCCTCAGCTCCACTGCCACAATAAGGCAGCAGAGTTATTTGACCATGTAATCTGGACTAGAAAAATGACCCTGCCAAAAAAAAACATGAAAGAGGAGCAGTACAGGACATTGCATACATCCTTTAAGCTCAATTGGGGGAGCAGGGAGCTGTGTGACAGATACACCCTCAATATTTCTGTGAAGAAATCTTCTCATGGACTTTTGCTCCCGGGAAATTGTGTAGCTCTTTATGGTCTGTGTTCCTTAGTCTGCAAAAAAAGTTGTGAGGAAAAGTGACCTTTTTATCATCCTTTTGAGTATTCTCTGACCTCTTCTTCACATCCATTCACCTGCAGAAAATTGTTTTGCAAACAGATCCTTACCTGGACTTCCAGAAGCTCCCAGATAATCAATCCACGATGTTCTTGCTTGTTGCTATTAAAGACCAACATTTTTGATGATTTTCCCCTTTTCTTGCCAGCCGAGCTGACTTATCAAAGAAGTAAAAGACAAACCTCACTGTGTTCTGCATAAGGGATGTTTTGACATCAATGTGGATGCACAGAAGGAAGTATCTGAAGTAAGGCACTGAGCATCTGACAGTAGGGCTTGGGTTGTCCCAAGTTTTAGAAACTGATCTCTCACTTCTGTGTTATATATATATTCTCTTTTTCCTCAGTAAGGAATGATTATTACCTCAAATGACTGTTTTCTTCTCTTCTGTGTTCTTTTTCTTGAAACAGCGAAGTAAAGTGACAAATGCACTGAGATACCCTTCTACTTGTTGCAAAGAAATGCTTCCCACTGCACTTTGGTTTTGCTGGCATGTTTTCCTTCTCATGAAGGTGCAGTTGCTATTCTTAACAGACCTAACTTTTCTCTTCTTCCATCTGATGTTGAATACAATTTGAGGAAGGTTGTGTAATATAATGGCAGTGATGACTCTGTGTGGTTAGGATATTTCTCCTCTCCTGCAGCTCCACTCCTGGATAAAAAAAACTTTTTCACAGTGAGGGTGATGGAGCACTGGCACAGGCTGCCCAGAGAGGTGGTGGAGTCTCCTTCTCTGGAGATGCTCAAGACCTGCCTGGAGACCTACCTGTGCAACCTGGCCTAGGGAGCTGCCTTGGCAGGGACTTGGACTCAGTGATCTCTAGAGGTCCCATCCAACCTTGTAATTCAATGATTCTTCCTACATTCCCATAAGAGAGTACAGAGAGGCTGTCCTCAAGTTCCTGCTGTTCTGGATGCTGCATTCATATATGTCACAAGTGGTGATATCAACATCAGATGTTTATTGTGAGGGTACTTGTGCCTGCCCAGCACCAAAAAGCTGAGTGGCATTGGTGCAAACATCTTCCACGTTGGATTCCAGAGCTGCATCACTTACTCTTTTGCTGGCATTGCCTGGACCATCCCTGCAGAATGCAGAGAGCGTGTTAGCTACACGGATCCATCTGTGCTCCTGATGGGAAAATATTCCTTCCTGTGATTAACTGTGGCATCTAGACAGGTACCATATCTATTGTGTGTTGAGATTATAAGGTTTCTTTTAGCCCAGATTAATGCTTCACAATCCAACAAGATAACTGGAAATATAATGAAGTGGGTTTGCATTATTCACCTGGCGAGTACCTGTTTTAGGAAATGTTTAGAATATGAGCAGTACAACTAATTATGGCATAAAGGAGAGGCTCCTTGATTCTAGGTTGTTTCCACACTAAAGCTTCAGAATATTTGCTAAATTTTAATAAAAAATAGATTCATAAAGGACTGAAGATTTTCCATGCAGTTATACAGTACTCAGTCTGTTACTCAAATGGAGTCAAGAGAAGGGTTTCATACAGTTGGACTCTTGCCCTTGGTGACTAATTGGTTACCATTTACACTCATGGAGTCATTGACCTTTCAATTTGTAATTTATGAGGGAGTCTTACATCTGATGATACTTCAAAATATTTTAGATCTTATTCTTTATCCGGACCAGCTGAATAAATGTTGTAAAAAGTCACTGGGATTTGATAAAGCTGAAATAAACCCCAGCACATTATTTTTGTCAGTGTGCTGCCGATTTTAATTTTTATTTAACTTCAGACATTTCACTTGGTCTTAAAGTTGCAAGTAGGTAAAATGTGTCCAGATTGAAACGGCATCTACACTGCACTACAATGTTGTGTTTGGTCGATTAGGATCTGCAAAGGGAGATGCAGAGATGCACAGATCTTGAAAAGAGCATCTGTCATTGTGCTTGTGATCAACCACTCCATCAACACCAGTTGTTCCTCTGCATGCAGGTTTCTGCTGATTTGACTACCAAATGTATGGAAAGTTCCAAGAACTTTTTTTCAGCTGCTGTCCTGAGCGCATTGCCCCTTCCTCTTGCTGCTGCCCTTATGCAGGGGAACTGGGCAAGGTGGCCTTTAATGGTGTCTTCCAACTCAACTGATTCCATGATTCTATGAAAAGAAATTTAATTTTAAGCTTGTTTGAAAATAAGTTCAGTCTGGAAATTTCTTGTTATTTTTATGAAAGCTCACGTTTACAAAGGCAGCAAGAGTTAACTCAGAGAGGGTAATATATTTTGCTTTTGTTTTTTGAATCTTTCTTTCCTCAGCAAACTTTGCTGGAATGTGGACCTTTAGTGGTGCAGAGTGAGGCCCCCTAACTCTGAAGGTTGGCTTTGCAAGTGAGTTTTTCTCACTATTCCAGGTGACTCTTCTAACTCTATGTAAGATTATGTGTGTGTGTGTGTGTGTATGTATATATTTAATTAGTTCAAGTTATTTTTCCTTACAAGTTGATATTTTCTTTTGTAAAAACTATTAGCAGAGCTGCTGCAGTTTCTCCAGTGATGTGCTGTGTAATGTTACCCCTTCCAGTTCCCTAATTTCAGTTCAAAAAAGCTTTGCAGAAATAGGAGAGGAGTTTTGTCAGCAGGGGTTCAAGGCAGTTGGGAGAATAATCCGAAGTGCTTGTCTGGCTACAGTTACATCTTGGATGGAAACCTTGCTGTCTAGGTGTGGCTCCAACTACGAGTAGATGAGGAATTGGGTGGCTGAGGGCGTGAGAAATGGGAAGGCGGCAACCAGCCAAAGGGATGAGGACCAAGAGGATGGAGATGGGATGCAGTGAGGGTGTGTGTGGTGAGCACTTGGTTACCGGAGCAATGTACAACACCAAACAGCCCGCCAGGAAATGAGTTCTGCCCTCACAGTAAGGTTTTCATTTGGGTGTAGTTAGTAGAGGAATGTGCAGTGCCTTACTCAGAGCAATATCTGAGGGAGAGTATCGTATATGTGTGCAAGTGGACGGCACAGACAGGCAGCCGTGGCATTTTGCTGACTCCTTGGAGTTTCCCTTTGGAGCCTTAATGTTCCTCCACGTGGCTTTTTGAATGTAATATATATGGAATATAATATGCACATATAAATAATTATACTGGGGTGGAGCCAAGGCTGCAAGGCAACATTTAGTAGAGTTTGAAGCCAATTGTCTCGCATCTTAATTAAGTTTTAAGATAGTCTGAACTAGCAACATTGTAAGAAGGGACATTTCCAGTTTCTTAAATACATCACAGAATCACATCCCTCAAGATTATTCCAATTTACCACAAATGCATTCTGTTGAGAATTTGTTCACGTTTGTAACGTTCAATCGGTAATCTGTGAAAATTCATTTTAGTCTGTGGGATTTTTCTTATACTGGTTGCTACAAATTATCCATGTTATGTGATCGTTCCTTGGTTTTGCACGTTATTCTTTTTGTTTCCTTATGGAAAGCTTAAGATTGAAAAATGTGCTGTCTTGTTCTCTGCTTCCAAGTTGCTTAAAGAATAGTAACAGTTATTTCTATACTGTGAAATAACGGCTTTAATTTTCCTGTAAATGCAAAGCTTGTATCCACGCTGTGCAAGGGATGGCTCTCTATCCTTGTGTATTCTCACTGGCTGGATCTGTGAGAGCAAATCTGAGCACAAGTGGGATCCAAGGCCTAAGGGGCAAGCAGGGCGCAAATACCAGCGCAGTGAATCACCAGAAGACATAATCGATGTGGGAATAGCATTTGCAAGTAAAGTTTGGTGTGTTAGACTGCAACTATGAAATAAAAGATGTGGAAATATTAACTGCTGTGATTATCTGACAAGTGAGCAAAATTGCCAATAGTCACTACCAGTTAAGCTTGGAATTAGTTAGTCATACCAGGCTGAAGGGTAAAAAAAAATCTCTATTACCAATAAGAAATGCCAAAAATAACTGCAGATAAAACAGAATGTTTTTCTTTTCCTTTTTTTTTTTTTAAACTCTCTCTGGCCTCCTTGCCCCTTCCCATCTGGTACTAATTTTGATTTTATTTTATTTTATTTTAAATAATCTTTAAGACATCAAGAGCATTAGGACTTTGCAGCTTTGGAGCTCTGCTTTTCACATTTAAGTGAAAAGAGCCAAAAGAGCATACCTCTGGAGTATGTTCATGGTTCAGTAAGGAAGGGTTTTAGAATAGGGTGAACCTCAGAATGTTTTCAATATTGGCTTGATAAATGAAGCTGGAAAATGTTAGGGAGCAGTTTTGTTCCCTCTTGTGCTTTTTATCAGCCTTGAGAGGGATGCTGCTGCCTCTGAGATGGCATCCATCCTCTCTGGATGGAGATGGAGAGGTGCATTTAGCAAGTGAAGGTTCTCATACTTATGGAGAGATGCAAGTTTTGTGCTTTCCTATTTCTGAAGTGATGTCAACTTGTCTGTGAGAAGATGCCATTAGTGAGCAGCAGCATCTCTCTATACCAGGAAGCAGCTCTGGCTACCCCTACACATCTTGTAAGAGCTCAGCTGGAACAGGAGCCTCTTCTGTGTGAGGTCAATGGTTTGCTTGGTACCTGCTTGGTATCCTGGGGGAGGATGGCACAATTCTGCAGCACATAGTACTGTTGAGAACAAGAAGTTGGTCGTGTTCAGACCTGCTAGAGACCACAGCACTGCAACTGCTGCCTGTTCTCATCAGAAGGAAGCAGGTTTACCTGTTCTTCCTGGGAGGTCCAGGCTACTCCAGAATGAAGGGTGTTCAGACTGTGCAACCAAAATGCTTCTTGGAGAGCTGACTGTGGATGTGCTGAGTACCAGTACCGTGGTTATTGTGGTCATAAATCATGTACCGGAATCTTCCCCAGAACAATGCCACCTCCCTGGGTAAGATTTTGCTTTCATATCACAGTATTTGCACTTTTTGTTTTTAGTTTTAAAGAAAGGTGTGAAATCACAGGAATATCTCTGCTTTGAAAGCATTCTGTGACATCAGATGATGAGAGTGGCCATCTGCCTTTTTGGGTATTTCACTAGGTAAATTAAGTTGCAGTGGTGCAGGGCTACGGAGCTCTTTATATTAATAAAAAAATGTTTGAACAAGAATAGTGTATGTGTATATATATGTTTAACCTATCCTTTCTTTGCCATGGTTAAGAATGCCACATCATTAATATTCTATGTAGTAGATAGTTTTATGAGGAAGGGAGCTATTAGAAGTGTATGATTTACAATTCCTTTGTCTAACTTTGTGAAACAATATTAATTTCTCAAGCTACTGCCTAAAAGAAAACATGTCAGTGTTGATTTATACTCTTTGGTCAAATACTCACATAGAGTTTGATCCATCTGTTGGATTGTACAAATTTTTAGAAAGATTAATTGAAGCATGTAAATTACGTCTTGCGGAGGTTTCTTCTTGTCTAACTTTGTGTCTGTCAAATAGATAATTATGCTGATTAAGTTTGTCAAAGAGAAGGAATTCTAACCAGATGTATGGATAAATGTTTTGTGCTGTTACAGCAATTAAAATACAACAACTTAAGGAAGCATTGAATTTATTAGACTTCATAAAAAGGGGGATATTTTTGTGAAACCACCCGTGAGTTTTTATGGAACCCAGTATATTTAAAATATTTGTTGTGTCTCATTATGATAGTTCTGTGTTTTCTCTGTGTTTCTGGTGAATTCGTAAGGAAATATAGTTTTTTGAACAGAAATTGTTCACCTGTTTTTAGTAATCATATGTTTGGCTGGATAATGTCAGACCAACTAGAGGTCTGTAGTGAGTACTGCACTCAATGTATTATACAGTTACGGTTTGAATTCTGTTTATTCAGGTGGCAATAGAATCATAGAATCGTAGATTGACTTGGGTTGGAAGGGTCCTTGAAGATGATCTAGTTACACCCTCTGCAGTGGGCAGGGCTGCTGCCCACCACATCAGGCTGCCTGGGGCCCATCCAACCTGGCCATGAACATCTCCAGGGATGGGACGCTCACAGATTCTCTGGGCAGCCTGTGCCAGTGCCTCACCTATTCCTCTGGGTAAAGAATTTGCTCCCAGCATCTAACCTACATGTCCCCTCTTTTAGTATTTAACTAATAGAATAGGAAACAATGGGAATTTCACGAGCTATGGAAAGCAGGTGAGCCTGAGGGACACTGCACAAAGCCCAATCTGTAAAGACCAATCTAAACTCTACAAACAGTTGCTTCATTGTTAAGTTTATTGCTATGAAGTGATTTTCTTATCAGACAAATATGGGAGTGTATTTGTTCCAAGTGGGACTGAAGTAATCTGGGAATTACAAAAACTGAAAACTTACATGCATAAATTTTGCCATTTACAGTGTTGTGCTAGGGAATTACAGCACAGATACATTAAAGTATAGGAATGTAGTAGGCATGTGGAGACCAAGAACAAAGAACTTAATGTGTAGGCTCTTGGAGACAAAGCTATTATGACAAATTTATTCTGAATTTTGCTTTTGGCTTCGGTGAGAGAAGATATCCTAAGCCCACTATCACATCTTGCATTCAGTGATCAGTAATTGAGCAACACAGGGTAGGAGCTGGGTTTGCTCATTTGAACATTATTTCTTTGTAATAATCAGAAGCAGACCTTTCACTTTTACTTACTAATGGCAAGAACATATCTACAAAAGTATCTTTAGTTTAAATATAAATGTAATCAAAAAGAAAAAAAGATCACTGATCAAGAAGGTGAGAGAATAAAATATGCAATAGTGATCCGCCACTGCTGCATGGTCATAAGTTCTTCATACTTTAATGTGAGTAGTAACTCCGCCTATAATAGTCAAATGATTAGTTGTAATCTACCTCCATCTTTTGTGTGCAGTTCATGTTTATTGAAACTTCATGCTGGGCATGTATCTCACCCAATATTTATCTTATGTTTGTGTATGTAGGATAATCATAATTCCTAACTATTATTTTATTATTGTATAGAATTTAGGACTCTGCACTCTACTTGAAATGTAATTCATAGCATGCTGAAATTTAGTCTTGCTAAATAACCTTTCCACGATGAATTGCTCAGTGCTGATTCTGGATAGAAGAACAGAGGAATTGGAGTAATTGGATTTTCTCAAGTAAACTTGAGAAAAGCTCAGCTTCTAATAAAAGAGTAACAACAACTGCATTTTTTCAGTTTCGCTAACAGTACATTTAAGACAAATTAGTTATTTTTAGTCCTGTCTATCATAAGGAATTCTACATGACAGCTGGGTGATGAGGCATAAATTGGCATTCTTTGGTGTAACTGAGACAGCCCTTCCCTTCTTCCAGTCTTTGCAGTCCCTCTGCTAATCTGACAGCTCAACAAAGGTGACTGGTGTCTTTGGTTTTGAAAAGAGTTCAGGTGATCTAAGCCCAACAGCTGTGTGTTTTCTCCCATGAACATCTGGCACTCATCATGGTATGTATTGTTGGATGTTTTGTTTTACATGTGCCAATACTGCCTTAAAGCTACTAGAAGGCCAAAGTTTATTTTGGCTGAGTAGTCAACTATTTAGTATACACAACAATTTTAAATTGCTCATTTCCCTCCGAGCTCCTACAGCTGTTTTGATAAGTTGTAAAACAAAGGGAAAAAAAAAGAAACTAGACAAGACTGCAACTGTAAGATGGATTCTCTGGTGCATCTGCACTGGGCTTGCAGCTTGGGTGGCTGCAGGTCAGCTATAGAAAAGAAAAGGGATCATTTCACACTGGTATTCATCATTACTAGTAACTTAGGACAAATATTAATATTAGTGAAATCAAAGATCCTTGAGTCTTAAATGGGCTATAGTTACTTGTAATAAACTACTTAAAACATGATGAATAGCTTTAAGATTGTAGCCTCTTCAGCGATTGCATGTCCATTAAATACATTTTTTGATCTTTTTGATCACCAGAATTGATTCTTTAAAATTCAGTATATAAAGGTGTATCCACTACGAGGGTCAACTTTACTGTTGGTTAAAATGCGGAAGCTTTTCCTGAGCAGTGCATATAAGATTGAAAGATGATTCAGAAGTATTATTTTATTATAATACATTTCTAATGATTTTTTTTTTTTTACTATAGTAACATCTCTAGTAGGGCGACCAAAAGAAAAATTGTCAAAACAAATAAGAATCTCTGCAGAGATTTAAATCACTCTAAATATGATTCTCAAGAGAAAAAAAGAGCAAATCACAGAAGTTCTCCTGGTGGGGTCACCAAGGAGAAACAATTCCAGTCTGTTCTGCAGAAGTTCACATTTAATGTCTTGGTAAGAATGTATTCAGTAGCTTGTAATGGAAACTTCAGGCGGTATGTTCTCTTGTTTGCTTTCTCACATTCATCACAAATCACAGAGCTGCTTGATTCTGCGTGAGACCCAAAATGGAAACAGTCCCCTGCTCATTGAGCTTAGTGCTCAAGGATGGAAAGAGAATATGCTTTGGGAAACCCTCTGGAAGGATTAATTTTCAAGTTGTTTTTATAGACAGAAGAAGATTGAATTAATTCAGAAGTGAGGATGGCATCATGAACTCCAGTTGTGTTACTCTGCGACAAAATGTGCCAAGCACTCCATTGGACCAAACATTTCAGGGTAAAAGGCTGTACAGGATGTGATGTTTTCACATACAGTAAAGGACAAAAAAGGTAATTTAGTGTAGTACAGAATCCTGCTAGCTGTTAGATGTAGCAGGGAGAAATTAAAGTTTTTTTTATGAGAATCCTGCCCTTTCTGGTTGGATGTTCCAGTAACTTTACGGCAATGTGGAAAAAGACACAGTCAGAAATAAACACGAGATGAAACAGCTTGGAGATACTGCTGTCTGGAGGGAGGCATGAGACAATTGTTAAGTGGTGCCTTGAAGGTGAAGACAAGCTTTGCTTTGCTTTGCTTTGCTTGGAAATGCTTCCCATAAGGGTGTTAGGCGAAAACAGTAGTGGGTGTTTGTGTTAAATGGACTGAAAGGGAGAGGCATGGGAAAGTTGTGTGTGTTTTAAGTGTTTCTACATTGTACTTATACTTTCAAAGCTGTTATCCTGCCTCTTGGGTAAATAATATTTAGAAAATATTTATAACATATACAGTCAACTTGATGTTTAGGTCTTACAGAGCCTAGAAAAAAAAAAGGAAGTAGCAGTATTGTTAACATAGTTCAACCCTTGTGTACTTAAATTGTAAACTCATGGAGGAAGAATTGTACAGGGATATGTTTGTGTAGTGCCTGATGCAGTGGGTGCCTGGCTTCTGTGTCCTATTATACTTCACATAGCAGATGAGAAGTATAACTACATTACAACTACCGCATTTTAAAATTACAGTTCAGACGCTAGTGATCAAACTGGTGGTAAAATTGGCTTTCAGTCTGTATTTTCACATGTATAATTTGGAATTGAATCCTCAAATAGGCCAGGAGAAGCATAACTGTAGGGAGAGCAGATGTTTGGAGATGAGAGGCCAGAAAATTAGTGGGAGGAAGAATGAGTTCTGGGGTTTCCTTTGTTTCACCCATATATTTCTGTAACCCATACAGCTGCAAAATTACCTTAGTTTGGCTAGCCACTGCCTCTCTCTTCTCCCCGCTAGATGTGGCCTCTTTCTATCATAGAATCATGGATGACTTAGGTTGGAAGAGTCCTTAAAGATCTTTCCTGTTCATACTCACTGCATCTGCAGTGTTGGTAGCATGCCTTATTCATTTCAAGTGCTTTTACATGCTGATCTTAACACACACCTCAAATATTCTCTTGGAAGACACAGGATAGTATCTTTCCTTACCCAGTAAAATGTACATATATTTTCCTAATGATGGTATGAGCAGATAAAATCTTGGTGAGAGTACAATCAAGCTATTTGTATTAAATTTGTTTACGAGCTTTTCCTGCTCTCCCACGAATATGGCTGGGGCATGAGTACTTCCATTTTTGATGCAGTGACAGTTTCCATGCTGGTCTTCCTGGGCAGCCCTGTTACAATTCAACCTCTTTCCCTCTGGAATGGCAGAGAATATATTTGCTCTGTAGTTCTATCCACTCTGTAGCAACATGAACCCCTCTGACTCTGCCCACAGGAGGAGAGCAAGCAGGTGAAGCCCAGTTGCATGTGCACGAGGGGAATGTTGCTTAAGGCAGCCCAAGTATTGTGGCAGGCTTAAGATAAAAGTTGTTTTTGTGTTAGGAGTGCAGCTGTGGAATATCTGTCCTAAGGCTCAATAGCTACCAGGGACTTTTACCTCCATCATTCGATGGTATAAAGTTTCAAGAGTGCTGATTCTGCCCTGCTAATGTCTTAGGTGCAGTGGATGCTGCCTTGAGCTCTTCGGCCGTCTTTACTGGAGGGCATGAACTCAAGAATTTACTCTTCTTTTTATTGAGAGAGTTAATTTTATAAGACAGAATGACATTAGATTTATCAAAAAACTGCATTCGTTTTATTATTATTATTATTATATTTCATCTTTTTGAAGGAGGAGTAGAAGATATTCTCTGTCTCAGAGGGAAGGCATGGCTTAAAGAGCAACATTCTGCCAGATCGGGTCAAACTGAAGAAGTGATAATCATGGTATTTCGTCTGCAGTCATTTCATGACCATCATGCAGAGGTTGTATTAGCTGGTTAACCTATATATTAAAAAGTGTCTATACTCACTAATGGTTCAATGCCATTTTAACTCAGTTGGCTACGTGAGCTTTCTCAATGCTATTCCAACTTCTACATTCAGTATTTATTTTTCCCTATCCCTTTTTAACTGCATAATGTGTCATATAGCAACTCTGGTGCTACTTGTTTAATTTCCTTGGTAAAAAATAGTATTTTGTGAGTATGATTGCTTGTTTGCAACATGATGCTTATATTCATTACTTGCTGAAAGTATGTCAGGACTTGTTGCTTATGTTGTCTACATTTTAGCCAAAGGACTGGCTGGGACTATCTGAAGGCTATCTGAAGGCTGGAGAATTTGTTTCACTTTCAATTGTTTCATTGTTGGTGTTGTTTGTTTGTTCTGTGAGATACCTGCTTTCTTTGCTTGCACAGTCAGGCAAATATAGAGAGCTCTTGCAAAGATCAGAAAATCAAGAGGTCAATATTTAAATTATTGAATACCTGGACCCAGTCCTCTCAAAATAATTCCCATTTATGGATGCTTATAATTTCTCTGTTTTGTAAACCAAGTAAATTGGTCAAGATTGTAATTTTGTGTGCGTGTTGCTGATCCAGCACTTGTGTCAGCCTGTCAGGAGAGCTGATGATAATCAGTATCAAAGTCTAATGAGGTTAATTAATCTTTCTATCTCATAAACTTGGACTTCTCTTCACACTGTGTTTTAACTGACTTGTAATATACCAGCACCCCACTCTGTATGGACCCTGATACTATAATCCACTAACGGTATTTAGGTGTTCTGATTAGCTTCCGGTGGTGATTAATCCTTTTCTTTTTTCCCCCAGATGGCAGTTGTTTATATCATTGGTAACACTCTTAGTTCTTACCAGCCTTTTCTTATCAGCCAAGTCCTTTTTCAACACCTGGACATGGCAATGGATTTCATGCATCAATGCCTAAGAGCTATTTTAGAGCCATTAGCCACACCAGTGCTTACAAATGTAAATGCTGCACTCTTGAAGGACCATCCTGCTTTTCCAGTCCCCATATTCTTTTTTCTCCCCTTCCCTCTCCTTTTTGCCTAAATAATTTTAGAGAAACATCAAGAGTCAGGCTTTCCTGGGACTTTTGGCAGCCCATCCTGCCTTTCCATGGTCCTTACATTACCTTCCAGTAGGAGGATTAAAAGCAAACAAACAAAAAAAGAAAAGGTTGTGGTTTTTTTTTAATCTGTTTAAATATCTGCCTACTGTTGTCTTCCACCCAATCAAGAAATTTGACAATGCTGTGCTCTGAGTTGGCCAGTAGGTGTCAAAATAACCTGTCATTTGAACAACTGCAGGGTGTTACCGATGAAAGGCTGATAGCCTTTTGTCTTGTTGATGTTTTATAAAGAGCTGAGGTTTCTGAGTATCTTGCAAGAACAGAGGTGATGTTGAGACAATTTGCGGAGTGTGCATTTGAATTAGGAACTATGCTCATTTGAGACAATTGGTTTAGAAAAAAGGAAAATGTTTTCATACTGTCTTCAAAATCAGCAGCTGACCTAAAATTCAGGTATTTACTCGTTTCAGCATGAAGCGTTCCTGCTTAGTGATGCATACATATATATTTTGCAGTCTCAGTTTAACAGTGTGAATGTAGGCATGGGCCTGCTGTCCTTAAACTTCGTATGCTTGTGCAATTCTACCTTAGAATTGTGAAGGGGAATGCTTATCAGCATCTGTAAGTGTAGATCTCGTAAACCAGGTTTTATGTTTCAGTTTGCTGAACAGAGTGAAGTACAGTGAAATGGAGTGAATGCAGTGAATGGAGACTTAACCTATCTCCTTTGGGGATGGATTTCCTCATTTCCTCAATAAGTTGTTAGTCTGTATAAGGATGACCCAACCTTTGTGAAGGGTGCTGTTACTATTAATTCCAGTTTATTTCAAGTTTGGTCACCTACATGTGACAAAAGAGGCATTGAAGCCTTTTGGCTTCAGTTAGGGTTCCAGGCAGAGGTTTGGCTGGAAGACTGCTCTCCTGGAAATCAGCATCTCATCTCTGCTTATAGCAGTGATGGACAAAATTAGCTACAGTGGGAGGAGAGAAGTAATGACTTAGCAGAGGTTTCATGAGAAAAAAATCTGCTTTTATTTTGAGTTTTCACTGAAAGAGAGAACAAAACTGAGAACAACAGTGACGTGAAAAACATATGTATATAAATTGGTCATAAATGCAGCCAGGCTGAAAATGAGAATAATCCCACCCTCCAGAGCTGTAAATTTCTGAAACAGTCTTCTAACATAATGAATGACAGAAAAAACCAATGAAAAACGAACAAACAATCCATAGATTATTTGTGATGAATTACTTAAAAGTAATCACCTGAACACATAAAAGCCAGAGCTGACCACCTGAGGGGTCCTTCCAGGCCTGCTTCTATTGAAAACAATACCTAAATCTTCATGCTTCCTTTCTGTCACAGGAAAAATTGATAGAAAATATTAAAGTACAAAGGAAAAAAATAATCCTAAAAGAGATCAGAAAGTGACTCTGATAGGAGGTATGCAAAAGTATAAGAGACAAAGGGAGTCCCTTCAGTGAACATAGTGACCAGTCAGGATTTGGTTTGAACCAGAGAACTGATGAGATCTTGGTCACATGTCTGGGAGGTCTGCTGGTACCTTGGCTTGAAGAGCAAAATGTGATTACTTCAGTGAGATTTAAAATTGAAATACAATGCTTTGCTATGGTGTTGAGTACTGCCCTTTCAGCTTCTACTTTTTTCTCAGATGAGTTTCTGATCCTTAATGCCACACTACAGCAACAATAAAATAAAAAAAAATAAAAAAAGCATTTTAATACCTTAAAGTAGCTGCCAGTAATAACACTGGTTTATAATGAAGCCAACAAATACTGAAATTTGAACAATTTGTGAAGTCAGTAGAAAATGTGTAACCACATACTCAGGCAAATAGGCTTTTCTTATATAATAATCACCCTACTCTTATAAGAAGCAGATGCAATTTCAAAGCAGTAGAAAATATGTGGGCTGCATATTGGAACACACTTATTTAAGAAATCATCTCTCAAGAAGTGCGTGGCTTCAAGTTTACTGTCTCTATCTCCTCCTTTTTCTCAGCGAGGTTGTTCTGGGTTCCCCCTGCCACCCATCGAAGGTACACACCACCCACCTTGCTCATGCTCCATTAAGCTCTTGTGCTAAACAAAAAAATTCTACTGAGCTTTCATTTATCAACCTTCCCCCTGAAGTGCTTTACACATTTCATCAGGGATTTGCAAAGCTATTCACGGCTTCGGAAGCACAGCGCTGGAGGAGCGTGATCGATGGGGGAGGAATTTGGTAACTGCCTGATGCTGCCGAGTGGCCCTGGAGAGTGGTTTGGGACAGGAAGTGAAGGAGCAGAAGATAATGCACACGGGGTAGATAGGGCCCTTGTTTAATATTGGGTGGGATTTTTGAGTGCTCAGTCATTAGAGACTCGCTTTTAAATCTCGTTCAAATGGTGTTTGTGTTTGAGAAAGCCATAATTTAACACACTGCTGGGTGTTGGTCTGGGCCTGTCCTGAGGATGTATTTTAGAGAGATGAAGTGCAAAAATATTTTATCTCTTCAAAATATTTCCTGAATTATATACACTGATCTTACAGATACAATGTTCAACTCATGGACGATGATAAATACATACATAAAACCCTGCTGACTGTGCATACCACTGCTTTAAGATAGAATGGTACCCTGTAAACACAAGCTTTTAAAATATTTATTGCCTTCGCTTACCTTAGAGCTCCCATCAACTAGAGTCACAGCTTAATGCTGTTTATCCTATTAATTAAAATAGAAAAGCCTTAGTAGGCAGCGTTTTCTCCTCTCCTTCAGGGCCATGAGTGGTGTAATGTGGTGTGATCTTTCCGAGCTGCAGTGAGAGGGTTTGTTCTTGCAAAGAGTTTCAGAAGGTGTCTGTCTGAGCCCCTCTGTTCTGCCTGGAAAAGTGCCGTGTCTCCTCAGCTGGGTATTCTCATTGCTTAGCACATTCCCCACAGCCCCTGACAAGAACGTTACTGTGGGAACAGGGGAATGTCCAAAGCACACTATGTTCTGGCAAATCCCAGCTGGCAGGCAGCCCTCTGGGGTCAGTGCTAGCCAGATGTGACGTGGACTGCTCTAAATCAGACCACTGGCAAGCTTGAAGGACCAAGAAATTTTTTGCTGCAGCCACTTACCCCCAGCAGATACTGGGGCAGCTGAGGTTAGAGGCTAACATAGTGCTTCTTAGCAATTTTGAGGTGGAACATCGATCACTGGTTTCCATGAGGAATTAAATGGTACATTGAGTTTATTGACATGAGAGGCTATATAAAAACATTTTCTCTCATACATGAGAGAGAGAATTATGATGCTTAAGGCATTCATTCAATCCAGAATTCCTATCATAAAAACAAGGGACTGACAGCAATGTTGTTTACAATTTTAGTTAACGCAGAATTAAATGGGACTGTTCTTGTGGCCAGCCATAAATAATCCTGATGTCACTAAAATTAGAAGTTAAATTATTTATGGAAGCACCTGAACACCATAGCCAGGATTGGGGTCCTGCTTGGCTATTTATAAGCATGGAATAGAAAATTATTTCTGAGAAGTTACCAGTGAAAAAAGTTCATGGCATCACATGGCATGGACGAGAAAATGAGCAAACAAAAAGTGAAATAACTACATAAAAGTGACCGTATGAATGAGTTATATGATCATCGCAGCCTGATGTTAATGCTACTTTTCACAATCTTAGGTAAAATTATACAAAATGCTACTGGAATAAATACAGCAGAATTTTATTGTTTCATTAAAATTTTTGTTAATTTTTAACTTATAAATTGTTATTGCTATATAGAAATTTCATTAAAACAGCTATGTTTTTAGTAAGAATATGAATTTTATTTGACATGTTTAATTTAGTTGTGTTGTAATCACAACTCTACTCAAGTGGTGAAGAATAAATAATAGATAACAATGATGAATGCAGTCAAGTATCTCAGAAAATATTTGTCTGATCCAGCTTCTGCTGAAATTAATAAATAGATTCCTATTGTCCTTGGTGAAAATTAATGGAGAACAGATCTGTCAATAAAAGTTGTGGGCTTTATGAAAAGTTAATTTGCAGAGTTAAACCATGTAAACCCTCACCCCTGAGGCAGTTGTAGTACTGTAATTTTTAGGCACGAAAAGGGTTATTAATAGAGCACCACTTTATTTTTCTGACAGTGTAAGTGTTGTTCATTTGCATTATTGATTATGGATAATTTTGAAAGATCTGAGTGGTCTTATGAAGATCAGAATAAATTCTGGTAGAGGTAGTATAAATGCATGGGTAGTTGAGGTAGCATGCTGCATGACAGTAAAATGTATATTGCTTTTTAAAATCACCTAAGATCACCTACTGTAAACATTTCTCAGTCAATATCTTTTTATATTAAGTGGACAAGAGCAAAAAACCAAACCCAAACAGTGGTACTTGCAAGAGCGTTACCTATTTACAGAAAGTAGGACTGTAGTAGCAACTACAGAATCAAAATTCCTCTGACATGGGGCACACAATGAATTTGCCTCTTTCATGCATAAATGTTAAAATCATTCTGCTCAAGAACTTTTTCTGCATTGCCATTTGAACTGCAGTTTTGTTCTTTTTCCTGAAGGAGTTGTAATATAATGGTGATTCGTTCTTTTTCTGTCAAGCCTCTCTGAAACATGTTCATTTCTAGTTGAGAGACAGAGTATTTCCCTGCTTAAACCTATTGGGTCTAAGTCATTCTTGAAGGTCAATTTGCTGAAGTCTGCATCAATTCCAGGAGAGGAGTTGTTTGAGGTAAGAGTTAATGGCAGAAAATGACAAATGGCAGAAAATTAGAGAAAACAGCAACAACATGAAGCAGTGGGCACTTGATGAAAGGTCTTGTTGACTAATCAAAGAACAGACAGTATTTCTAAGGTGTAAGAAGAAAGCAAGAGGAATACTTCACATGTAAACTAGATTTATAACTTGGCCACAGTGAATGCTACTCCTAAAAACAATTGGAGATTGTAGAAGCTTGATGGAGATGATAGATTATGGGTTGTTTACAGTTCCTTATATGGGGGAAGACCATCCAATACATATTTTTTCCTGAAAACAGATCTGTAATTGAGTTGTAGACTGAAGAGGTAGTGGAGATAGAAACGACAGACAGTATATAGATGTGGAAGCCTATGGAGAAAAGACAAAGGTAGAGGTTGAAATATTTGTATCCCTTGTTGAAACTGGGAAAGAAAAGATTTTTGTCTAATGTGTTGAATTTATATCCAAAATACAAAAAGGAGGATTAGATATGAGGAGAAGCATAGAAAAGAGTTTATAAAAGCAGGTGAAAATTGAGAGAACCATGAAGGTAGAGCAAGACCACTTGGACAAGAGGTAGGAATGCTACACAAGAGGTGTGCTTCACTGTACCTGGAATTATATAACTTAAAGGGAGAAGCTGGACTGAACTGAATGAAGGGTGAGGTTAGTGGGGAAGAATTCAAGGTAAGTTTTAGTGACATCTGTACAAAAGGCAGGAGAAAAGGACAGAAGCCAGAGGTTTTTTGTATCTTTCTTTTTCACACAGTGCAGGAGAGTAAGACACATTTCTGTCAAAAGCATGAGGAAAGTAATGAGAGTGAGAACTTAAGGAAAGGCAGTGGGAATAACAGAACAGCAGGAGAATGGACTGGGTCACTCTCTGATGGTGGGAATTGGAGGGATCCTGACAAGTCACACAGTTGCTGTGACAGAGTGAAGGAGGAATAAAGTTAAAATTAATAGTCTTCCCTTCAGGCGTGCTTATTTCTCTAATGGCTTTACTTTATGACACTGCTGATAGCCTTCTGACTCCCCACAATGTCACAGCCAAAAATATGTGCAGGCCATAGGCTGTTCTCCTGTTATGCATACAATGCAGACTGTGTTCCAGTGTGGTGTCCAAGACTAATGTTAAAGCAAGGCTCTGCTTTTTATTTTCAAGGACTCAGGCTTTCAAAGCTTTAGACTGAGTGCCAAAAACAATTCATCAGGACTGCTTTACAACTCAGCAATACAAAACCTGTTAGGACACAGATCACCCGCAAGACAGAGTTTGGGGAGGAAATATGTAAAGCACTGGTTGACCTCAGCATGATTAATGGTTTTTAACACATTGAGCTCTGTTGCTTATGATGTGAATTTTTATGCTGGCTCACCCATGGTTGTTTATTTTTATTTTCTGAAGGGGGGAGAACCTCCATTAATTTGTAAAACTTCCATTCGTATAGAAGTTAATGACAGTCCATGTATTAACAGCAGAATATTTATAGTGAGACACAAAATGTCCCAGCAGATTCTACTTTCCTCAGCAGTTTGTTCCCCTAAAAAGCAGCCTCTGACAATCATAACCCTTGCAAAGTTTGTGTCAATCATGTGTGTTCTGAAAGGATCAGGTATTGGATGAAGGTAGTGAAAGAGGTCTTTTCTGTAACTGGGAAGCCGTTCAGTCCCCACTCCTTGGATTATGCCAATTAAAGAAAGTATGAAGTAATTTTGATCTGTCCTTGCTCAAACCAAGCAGTAATCATTAGGCCGTTATGACTTTTTAAACCCAAAAGCTTAACAAAGTGAGAGAGTGCCTCTGAAAATAAGAGTTGTGTTTTGTGCCCTATATTTGGATGGCATCTAAAGTACATGTATGTTTCTAGGTGCTTGTGGTGATGGGCATGATGGATTTGTTTTGACTGAATTCACCTTTCTTGCTGAACCTACTTACACTCAGCTGTTCAGTCCTGTTACTCCCTCTGTTCACAAAGTCTGCAAGAGATACCCAAATACAAACAGACCTCCTATCTTGCTTAATCATATCCTTCTATGTGCTCATTGTCACTGAGTGATATCTACACATGCATGGCTCATCATTGCTGATCCTATTTGAGCGCTGCTGCATGCCCGGTTCTCTTGGTGCTATGCACTTATAGCCTAGGCACACTGTGTGGTAGTGAAGTGACACTTCTATGCCTTCTAAGCTGATTTGTCATCTTTTTGACAGGACCTCTGCAGAAGGTGTATGTTGTTGGCAACACTGAGAAGGAAGAATAAAGGAAGGGGATTTGTTATCCATGAGTTATGTATGCAGTCACCCGGAGGCCCAGATCTTTTCCACAGATTTCTGCACCAGGGTAAGAAGGTAGGGCTTGATATTTCTTCAAGTCACTTGAAAACCACCAGCAAACAAAAAACTACTGCATGAGAAATGCTCTTGTGCTAGCTGACAAGGAGGAAGGCAGCACCTGTTTCATGTGTTTGTACCTTTAACCTAGAGTTACAGCTTTCCTCTGGTTGACCCCTTACATAAGCAAAAAACCCAGACTTGTTTCCATAAGCTCATACTGTCCATTTATCTCCCAACAAGCCAGTCTCCAAATTTCAGTCTCCTTCCTCTGATGTGACTGATGTTACTGGTTAATCCTGATCTAAGATTAGAAGAGTGAACATATTACACAAGGTTAAGACCAGTTAGTTCAAGTCTTTTAGTAGTTGGTGCCTTTGTCAATTCAAATAATGATAGAGAAAAAATGTGACTCCTCTTCAATTTTTTTCAGTTTTTTTTTTCACATTAGACCCCATCTCTTTAATACTTCGTATATATAACGTTTTTTCGTTATTGCTTAATTGCAAATTAGAAGTTACATATTTAAGCTGCTTAGATGTTCTACTAAGATATTGGAGGTCTATTGCTTGCTCATTTTGTTAGGGAAATTATGCAGTTGGAATTTTACCAGAAAGCAGTTATGCACAGGAGTATCCATTTACTTTTTTGAAGAGGTAATTCAGAGCCATGCTATTATGATACACTATTGAAAAATATTATTATAGAAAAAATACTTATACTTTTTCAAGTAGTTAATACTACTGTCATCATTGTAATCTATCATACTTTTTTCCTACGTGGCTCATCATAGCCATGTGATCTGTATCTTAAATATCAGACATAGTCTGAGAGGAAATTATGCTATGTGGAATTATTTATATGCTCTTAGTTGGACAAAGCTAAAGAATAATACTGTCACATCAGACCTACAGGAAATTGTTTTCCCTAGCAGCAAGATGGAGCACACTTAGAGCCCCCAAAGTCCTTACTTTAAGTATGTCTTCTTCCTTTCATTCTGAAGGATTCTATGAACTGCATGGTCAAGCATGACCATCAGGTTAATGTCTAAAGAAAACATGGACCCTACTCACGGACCCAAGGGAAACTGGTGACAAAGTGAATATCTCCAAGAAAAGAAGATAATGAAGGTGCTGAAATAAAAAAAATAACATTTCAGGTGAGATAATCACCTTGCATTACCAAACTGCAATGGGATGTCTTAGGGGAGGGTGGGAAAGAGGAAGAGATCATAGCGCAGGGGTGATGTCAGGCTTGTGCCAGGACAGATAGCAGTTTTTTATGCCAAGTCACTGCTATACTGAGCTCTGACATCAACCAGCTACCTAGCTTCTTCTCTTAATGGTTCTGGAAATGACACGTGCAGTTGGCAAGGTATATTCAGATTACACATTTATTGTTAAAGAACAATAGAACAATGGAAAGAGGATGAGTTTATCTAAAGAATAAGGCTACTTTGAGTACTGTATTTTTTTTATATAATTTCCCCTCCGTTTAACCATTTTCCAAACATAATATTTTGTGTTTTGCTTCCAGTGCAACGTAGGATTGTTTTGAAACTTCAGATTAACCATGAGAGAAAAAGTTGACATATACAGCAGGTCAAACAGTGTTTCAGCAATGAAAAGGTGTTTCAGCATGAGCCATTTGTTTAGCCAGAACACTAGTATTTGTTAACATTTTCAACGCCTTAACTTCATCCTATTTTGGGCTAGCTAGCTATTTTGTTGTCAGTGTGGAGTGCTTTTAGAAGATCAGTGATTTAGAGATGTTTTGTTTTGTTTATGCTTAGAACTAGCTTTGTACATATTTGCTTATTTCTGAAGCAAAGTAAATGAAAAGGAAGTTAGAACTTTTTCCTTTGATTTACCTGCTGTAAATTGTGAGTGCGTGCAGCAGCATAATAAAGATATTTCATTCAATGTAATGATATGGTGACACACCTGATAAAAAGTCCTGTCTACTTCTGAGTCAAACATGGCACTGACACAAGAGTCTTAGTTTTCATCCTGCCAAGGTTTTCATAGCCTGAATTCACTCACATTCAGGGTCTGAGTGCTGCTGGGCCCTTGGCAAAGATGTAGGTTGCCGGTTGATGCCAAACTCGTGTGTGCTTTTGTGAAACTTGTTTCAAACAGGAATCTGATCCTACCCCATGAAAACTTGTGTAGGTAGAATTCAGCTGTGCTGTAGCTGTGATTTCTCCAAAGTACTGGGCTTTTTTTCCTTGTAAGTCTCCCATGTTTATCACTTTAACTATTGATTCAAAATTAAGCTCTGGCCCATTATAGCTACTTCTAGGAAAGGGGAGGAAAAATTGAAATAAATAAAACCTCAAATAGAAGATTCACTTCCTTTATTGAATTTTATAAGGTGATATATGGCCTATAAAAGCACTGTATTGGTAGCTTGGGATCACATGCTTGCCTTTCTGTTCTCTTTCATCTGGAATGAGCTTTGACTATCTGTGTCATGGTTTGGACTGGAGATAATTTTTCCTTTTCTGTTAAACTGGTGACTACAGGATGTGGTGATGCTGATTATACTGAAATTGCTGTAATTGTTATCAGGCAATAAACATTCGATATATTTTTCTAGATTTGGAGCTTAGTGGAAGTTTTCCAGTATTTGAGAATAATAACTGGAAGCAAAATGGTAAGGATACAAATTGAATTTGGACTTTAAATACTGAGAAAATTGGCCTGCTTTATTCTGTGAAGAAACGGGATTGCCGTTAACACTCACAGTAAAGTAAGATGTATTCTGAGCTAAGAATGAATATGAATGTTTTTCATATAAAAGCACGTTGTAAGCAGTGCAGGAATGCATACCTGTCATAAGCATAACTGCTGTACAGAAAACAGAACAGGAATGTGAATTAAATGTTCTTACAAAGGACATAATTTTCCTCCTCGGTCCTCTCATAGGCCATATATGGGCAACTTATATCAAAAATATCCTGCAATAAAAACTCTCTATTGTGTGTTCACCTTTAAAGCAACCAAAAGATAATGCTTGTATAATTTAAGTGAGAGCTCTTATTTATTATTCTGAAATTATAGAACTTTTTAAAGTACCCCATGTGTGTAGATGGGAGTGAAGATTCTTAAGTTGTTAACATTTGATCTCCTGTTATAATTAATCAGATACAGAATGTAGCTTAAATAATGTGTTTATATAGTGTTGTCTAAGAGTTTTACTTTACAGTCTTGCTTTCAAACTGTCTGTATTCAGTAGAACTAAATATAGGAGCGCTCTTTTTCCTTTTGATAGAACACATTTCCACCGGATATTCCTCTTACTTTATTTTAAGAATTGATGATTTTAGAAAAGGTAAAGCTAATTCAGAAATCCTGTAAGTATTTTATCGGCCTAGGGAGGCCCATAACTCACTTACTTGAGACGCTGCAGGATGGGAAATTAGGTTCTTGGATTAAAAAGCTCCCTTTTAAAATAAACAGGAGGAAACATAGGGGAGAGACAGAAGAGTGTAACTTGTTTAACATTTAACAAACTTCTTGATCCATTTTCTGGACCAGTTGCTATGCTTTTGAAGATAAGAGCAATTATGTTAGATATGGGGCTGTTTTTTGTGCACTGAGGATACCCTCAGTTGAGAGAATTTGGGTTCTTTACAGGAGAAATGTGAATGCTTGGCTTTGCCCCTGGGTTGAAATCTGGCCTGCACTGAAATCAGCAAGACTTTGCACGCTGCCTTTAGCAGGGCCAGGAGTTTGTTAATGCTCTTGTTTTCAGTCACTGGTCAGCTCCAGTGGAGCTACATGGAAGTTTTTCTTTTTTTACTACTGCAAGTTGCTTCATCCTGGCTCCAGACTGAAAGATGACTAAGAGTTACTTTCTGGAAAGTGCATTGCTAATGTTCTTAACGTGGACTCCTAGCTGCAGTGCACCAGAGTGGGGGCCTGGCAATAAAGTCTGAATGTTTGCTAGCGCTGGATCATAAATGCTGGACGAATGGTTTGAAACTTCTGCATGGGATTCCATTGTTAAACAGAAAGCCTTTGTCCATGCTGAGATCTGTCCATGCTGTAACTCAACTAGCAGTGATAACAGAGGTTGCAGGAGAGGAGATCTGAAGTATGTGGGTAGAAGAGGGACTTTCTTTATATTACCTCTGCAGAGAGAGAGACACACACGCAGAACTAATGCAAACTCATTTACCTTTGCCTTCTGATCTTAGCCTGTCTCCAAACTAATTTAAAGGAAACAATTTACAGAAGCCAGTGCAGAGACAGGATTTTCAGGCATATTTTTTGAAGGCTCAGGTGTTTAGGCCTAACCTTACTGCAGGCCAGTGGATCTTGAAGTCCTTGAAGAATAATTTATGTCTGAAAAAATGGACCTGGTCTGGAAAGTCAATTGGAGATAATAAGTAGAGACAGAGAGGTGTTTCAGTGATCCTGTGCATTGCCTATGTCTGACTAAGGGCCTGTGAATTTGGGAGAGAAATTTTCATACTCAAAGTAGATGCCAGAAGTCACCTCAGAGATTGAGTAAGGAGAATCATGTGCAAAATGTTTAGGTCTGCATAAGATAAAAGAGCGATGAGTCTATTTGCCTGTCAGGCTGTTGAGACATGGATGTTGGATGTCTGTTTTGTTGTAAGGAAGTCATACACAGGAAAATGGTGCTACATAAATTCTTTGAAGCGAAGATGGCCTGTACAGGTGGGTCAGACTGTGTCCTACCCGTGCACTATTCGTGATGAAGTGCTGTCTCTATTCACTTTGGTTTCCCTCTGCTCATATTGGTTGCCATTTTTTATATCTGACCTGGACTTGCTTTCTGGATTTCACCTGTGTTGCAGAGAGAAAATTAGAAAGTCAAAAGGCCAGCTAGAACTTAATCTGGATGCCATTATAAAAAAGTAACATAAATATTTTAACAAATACATTAACAATACGAGGAAAACCAAGGAGAATCTCCATCATTTATTAAATGTGGCAGAAGACATCACCACCAAGGATGAGGAAATGACTGGGGTACTCAATGCCTTCTTCACTACCACCTTGAATAGTCAGGTCAGTTGTCCTCAGGGCATCCTCAAGCTTCAGGTTAGGTATTAGAAAAAATTCTTCTCAGAGAGTGGTAATGCTCTGGAGCAGGCTGCTCAGGGAGGCGGTGTTCAAGAAACTAGGAGATGTGTCAAAGAGGGGACATGATTAGTAGGCATGGTGGGGATGGAATGACAGTTGAACTGGATGATCTTAGAGGTGTTTTCCAATTTTACCGATTCTAGGATTCTATGAAAAACTGAAGGTGAATTAAAACTGAGTTCCATAAATTTTTCCCCTATGTTGTATCTTCAGTGAAAGAGGAAGCTGTCTTCCAACATAACTCAAATACAGTTGGTCATCCCAATATTTATATTCCAATTTCGGGTTATTCTCCTAAAATAGTTACAAGTCTGTTGAGAAGTTGTCTGATGTTTAGACATGAATTTTTCCCAGTTTCCAGAGGTCACTGTATGTTCTGTGATTTTGAAAAATTAAATCTGTGATTGGTTTGTGCTCTCATTTCATTAGCTTGCCTGGTTACTAGAGAAAATAAGTAAATGGATGGTAATTTCAGTCTTTCTGATAATATGGAGAGTTGAAGAAGAAATTTAAGTTGTAGTGAGTACTGAAGGAGGTGAAAAAGATAATTTGTCCCTGCTAGCTTTCTCTCAATATTGGTGATATATTTGGAGTTAAAAACATTCAAAAAATGTTAGATACCTGCCGAAACTATTCCAGGCCTTTCTATAAGTTGTCAGTTTGCCACTCTGTCATTGAAGTCAGATGCAGTAAATAGAGACATTATTTTTACTTTCCATATTCTCTGTGTACCTGCTGTGTGTTAGCCATACAACAAACTCTGTGGCAGGTCAAAAGGAAAGCTGGCAGCTTTACACCAGAGTTCCTCTCTTCCAAGTAATTAGACTATTTCCATCTCTTTCCTGGATGGCACAAGAGTTCCTGACTCCTTGTGACTCCGGAGGCCTTTTCCCTCCTCTGTTAAGCCTCAGGATTTCTTGGTTCCTTCAGGAAGCTAGAGGAAGGGCAGGAGTGTGAGGGAAGGCAAGAACTGCTGGAGAGGGGGACAGTGTGTTTCAGATAGAGGAATTAAGGGTGTGAAGTGTCTCAATATATTACTCCAGTAGTGGATTTGCTGGAGCCAGGAAAATCCAGCTCGTCCAGACTGGCTCTCTTTCCCTTCACCCCCTCCTGTGAGTAATACAAGTTGTTTGTTTCTCTATCCCTGCCCTCACAGAGAACAACTAGGCGTTCATCTGTTTACCAACCCCCTTCTCTCCTTGGCCCCTCTTCATTCCTTAAAGAAGTGGAGAGGGACAGGGGAAAGGAAAATACTGCAATGAAGTACACTTTTGCTTCTTTTGCTTGCTGAATCATAATATGGATGTGTCTGAGCGTGGGGAAGAGCAAGGAATTGGTGCAATTTGGAGTTTACGTTTCCCTGTCTGGGGCGTGTATCCTGCCCCAGGCCTCTCTTTCTCCCACACCCAGCACAATGAAAGCCCCTTGATGGCTATATGGGATTCCTGTGCTGCTGTCTGCATGTTCATTTCCACACAACACCCTATAGGATGTTTCAGCTAGGACAGGAGTTAAGATAAAGTTGAACCTTAACTTCCTTTTCCTCTTACAGTTCTCTCCAGCATTTTCATCCCTCTGTTTTTTCACTTGTGTGTAATTACTGAAATGGATGTTTATTTGATAATTTATGATTTAATGAGGAGTTTGAAAAAAAAATTAATTTCATTAAATGGGAAGACACTATGTAATGTCTTCAGACATTCCAACTTTTATTATTTTACACTCTTTTTACTATTTACTTTGTATCCCTTTACTCAAAAGTGTTTATTTTGAGTGGTCAAAACAAAATTCTCTCTGTCTCTCATCAGCTGTAAGATGGATGCATACAGTTGGAACAAGTTCCAATGAAACTCTCATGCAGAGTAAACAAAGTCCTGACCGAAGGCTTGACTCATGATAGATCTTTAATGACTATTGTCATGAAAAAGTAGTTAACATGTTCTCCACCAGAAAAAAAAAAAATTAAAAAAAAGGGTGTTACTTCACTGTGGAGTCAGCAACACATCAAAATGGGGGCAGCCAAGGGGGAGAGATTCAAAGGGCAGGCTGATACAGTGCTGATGGGCATTGGAAAGAGCATTAACAGCTGTGTGCTTGGTAACGAAGGCAATGCAAGTGTGCAGGGGAGGCCAAGTGTGTCATGGGGAAATTCTGATGTTACAGGGTCAAGCTCTTCAGCTGGGAGCAAGCTGCAGAGATGGGTATTGCAGTGGGGTGTTGTAACTGTGTAGTCACCACTCAAGCTTTTGTAGGCTGCATCATACTGCCTTGTGGTAAAACAATTTTGCCTCAAATATTCCCTTACCGTGTGGGAAAGGTTGGGAAGGGAGGTTTGCTGTTTCTGCAGATGGAGCTAGAGAGCAGGGAGTTGCCAATGAAATCTCTGCACATCTTTAAACAAAGCGGATCTGTTCCCGCTACCTCTCCTACTGGTGTGACAGCCAGCGTAACGCCTGGCAGTCAACAAACGCTGCGTGCAGCTCTTGTCATCATGCGGCGGGGCAGGAAAACTGCTGACATGGAAAAGTGCAGGCAAAATCAAGCAAAATGATTCATGGCTTGCAAGACGCTGTGTCCAGGAGAAACATTAATCAGAACTGGCCCAGAAAGCTCAGGGATAGTAATATTCATGTGTGTTACAGTTACTGGGTGATAGAAAAATATCTCTGGATGGGCTGGGACAGGTCCACAGGTGCTATTTTAAGAGGTACTGATTTTTATTTATTTTTTTGCTGTTAAGAAAGGCTTCTCTTGTAAAACTCTAATCTCTCTTTGAGGGAGGGCCTAGAAAACCTGCCCTGTGTAGCTTACAGACCTACAGTGCTCATAATCAGTCCTAAGGCAGGACTGTGTGGAAAGTCCTAGAAAATTACACTTTCAGACCATTGCTTATTGAAGAAAAGATGCCACGAGAGCTGTGGGACAAGCTTATCAACAGGAAATAAAACACTTCAGTCCTTGAAGAGTTCAGTGTTCTGAGAGCGGTTCAGATTGTGATCTCATTCTCCATGGCAGTGAGAGATTAAAATTCTCATTTTAATTTTAGTGCTATGTGATAATAAGTACATTTTGGTAGGGATAGGTTTATCTTTCTGTAGCCCTATCTGCACCTGAGACTGAAGGACTGGGGGAGGCAGTGACTGTAATGATCTCAAAAATATTCTGCTAGAAAGAGAGAAAAAAATCCTTGTAACTAACAGAAGGAAGTACGCAGATTATCTGAGAGCAGGCCATGTTTTAGGCTGAACCTCTAAGGGAATACACCTAGTAAAATCATACTTTGAATTTAGGAAATGTTTCAAAATGAAAAAAATACTTTTTTTGTCCAATTTAAAAAAGAAATGTGCTATTTTTAAATTTTTTTTGTTCACTTTTTAAGAATTATTCTCTTCCTGCATGCTGTGAAATAAAATGAAATTAGGGGTAGGAAGGGCTTGAGTGCATTGATGGAAGGAAAAAAATTAATGTAAAATATAGATCAGAAAACAGTAAGCCTGCGTAACCTAGACAGCCAGCAGCAAACAGAGCACTCAGAAACAAGCATGGTGTGTGCTGCCTCCTGCTTGACCTGCAGCTGATAGATGGAGGAGAGACAGGGGCAGTGGGTTGCAGGGTGGGGAATTTATCAAAAGAATATGGAAAAGGGGCTTGGGTTGTTGCAGGATGGAGGGGAGAATGATGCAAGCTACAGATCTGTAGGAAACCAGGCTTTATTAGTTCTACTGCTTTTGGAACAACTTGTTTAAACTTCCCTTGCAGGTAATTAACTTTCTAATGGCACCATGAGATAGGCCACCTGCAGAACCCTTGGGCAGAGGGATTCACAAGCATGTATAGTTCAAAATAGGGCCTCACGGAAAACGAGGCAGAAGTGTGTTAGAATAATATTTACATTCAGTAGCATTAAGTACATCTGTTTGTTATTAGTGGGAGGCTGAACTGGCTAAAAATCTTCCACAAGAGAGTGACCTAGCAGCAGAAGGCCAGGTACTTCTGATGGCTTTTTCACAGCTACCAATAGAGCTGTTTTCAAATGCATGACAAGACTTCCCTCTCCGTGTCAATTTGAATATAAAGAGTGATCAATTTTTGTTACTGGAATATGTAGATATTTCAGTTCTTCCCCTTAAATACATATGTGTGTGTGTGTATGTATACATACAGAACTATATATATATATTATGTACACTACGGTATATAAGTATAAAACATCAGTTATTTCTCTGCTATTCTTATGTTTACAGGAGTGTGCAATTTTTGTATAAATTGAGGGAGTGCAGCTCTGGTTGAAATTAGTGCAAGCCAATGATGATCAGCCTGTCAGAAAAATCAGAGCCTTAACCTTATTAATTTTAAATGATGATTTTAAACTTCTCTAGAAAATTGTTCAGTAGAAAATACTAATATATATTGGAGTGAGAAACAGTACAGGAGGTTTTAATTTGTGCAATTCAGTTTAGTACTCTTGAATATATACTTGATGTCTGAAGATTGTACATAATTGCTAACAAGCATCACTATTTAAAGTGTGCTTTTGGTGATTCAAGCTACCTGGAAATGATGCTTATCTTTAAATGGAAATTATTTGGCCTAACAGAATAATGTCTTCTAATAATGTGTCTTAGATGGGCGTACACAGTATTAGAGAGATGGGCTGCTCTTGTATAGGAATGCCACTGAAGTGAATTTCAGGTTTTTGTGTTGAATTTCCTCTTTTGTCGTTGGCTTGTTCAATGCAAAATTTGTTACACTATCTTGTAACTGTTATACTGTGGACGTGCTTTTCTTTTCTCTTTGGATTTTAGCTTTCACTTGAAGGATAAAGAAGAAACAGCATTCACTGTATGTGTGTGTGTGTATGGATAACACAGCATATGAGACCATGGAGATCCCCCGCTTTTGCTAAGCAACTTTTTCAGATCTTAAATATTCAACAATTACAGGAAGGTTTCTGACTGAAAGCTGTTGTTTCAGACTTTAGCCACAGATTTCTGCTGTCTTTTCTCTAAACTATCAAAAATCTCTCCATCTAGCCTCAATATGTACACTTTCTTTCCCTTCAGGTCCATACTCACTGTCAAGAAACAGCCTTGCCCTTTAGTCCAGTGTCTGTTGTCTCAAATTGCTCCATTTTTAGTGGTCTTGCAGGTGTGGGTTTCCCCATGCAATATGTTACTTCTTTGTCTTGCATCTATTGAGTCTTGTCCCATCAGCTCTTTGGGATGAAGAATCCTCAGGCTATTTTGTTTGCACAGCCTGATATAAATAAGAGACACTCATGCTATTTGAATTCTTTAGGGCATGTGAGACAGCTGTGTGGGACTGACAGGGATCATGCAGGAGCTTGGACAGACTTGTGTGCCCCTGGAAAGGGGCACCCTTCCTGCTGGAGAATACCCAGTATCAATACCAGTGCTGTACTGGGGCCCTTATTCATTTACCTCAGGTCATACAGATAGGCATTCATTGTTTATGTGCAATTCTACAGTAAAAAGCTGCCTCACAGAAATCATTCCTGAAGAGAGGAAAGAGAAAAGCTTTCTTCTGATTTGACCAAATATGGAAGAAATTTATCCCGGTTACACCCAAAGTGAAATGAGCATTGGGAGGTAAAACATCTCCAAAGAGAATTAACACAATAGCAACAGGTGTAAAGCACTCTGTGTCTGGAGCTTAGCAGCAGAAGTAACCACCTTATTGAGAGACTCAGAGTGTTGTTTTGTGGTTTAGCAAAAGCAAGTAGGTATGACCAAAATGACTGTCCTTTGGGAAGGTGGAGTCAAAGGGCACATGC
Organism: Cyrtonyx montezumae; assembly: GCF_038088225.1. NCBI lineage: Eukaryota > Metazoa > Chordata > Aves > Galliformes > Odontophoridae > Cyrtonyx > Cyrtonyx montezumae. The sequence goes on from NW_027071936.1 coordinate 55,375,954, forward strand.
TTCAGAGCCACAAATATGAGCTATTCAGAAAACAAACAAAAGACCTCTAAACTAAAATATGCAGGTGACTGAAAAGGTCACCCGGTGAAAAGCACAAGGAATGAAGCAAAGCAAGGTGACGAGGTGTGTTTGAAACAGTGGCCTCATCTCCTATGTGAGAGCAGCAGATGAGGAGCAGCGTGGGTCAGTAGATCCTGCACTGCAGTTGGGATCCTCCCAACTGCTCCGCTCTGCAGGGACACAGCTGCTGGTTAATGACTGGTAGTCTGGGTGGGTAATGTGTTCAAAATGTGTTGGTTTCTAGAGCTGTGCTATTTAAACAGTGTGGGATGGTAACACTTTGAAACAAACCCTAACGTTTTATAAGCTGTGTAGCTGCCTGAGAAAAGGAAGCAAATATTCATTCAAAAAGGGGAGACCACCTAATTAAAATGTAACCCTGCAAGTAAGACAAGCATTTCTTAAATAAACTCAACATGCAAGCAGTGAGTCACCCTTCTATAAATTTTTGCGTGCTATGTTTCTATTGAAAGCCATTTGGTTTCAGAAAGGTGTGGACCTTATTTCTTACTTTCTATTTCAAACTGGTATTTGTATACAATGTGTAGGTTTCATTCAAGGACTTATCCCCCTCTGTCCCTGCCACCTGAATGCTCTGGTGCTGTGCAGACAAAGCTCTATGCAGTGCTCCCATAGGCATCCTATTAACTCTTTTCATGTTCTCTAAAAGCTGAAGGCTCTGATGAAATCACACACCCTTTTTCAAATTGTATTTTATACGTTTGGCTACATGCAGCTCCACCAGGCCTGCACTAGGATGCCTGCTTCTCAGTGTGCTATTTTTTTTTTTACTCCAACTTTTTGTTTGTTTGTTTTGGTTTGTTTTGCTTTGGTTTGGGTCTCAGTCAGTTACAACTGTTCTGATGAGACTCATTTTGTCCTGTGTGGTCACTTATCTCTTGTGACCCACTTAGTAGCTTCCACATGTTGCTAAAAGGTGCTTGGAAGATTGGGGGATTAAGTTACTGTTTCTAGCTGTGAGTTTGTTTGCTCACTTGGACATGTTTTGAGGATGTGAGATTCTAGAGCTGGTGTAGGACTTACCAGTTGGAGATTTTCTATTTTCTCTCCTTGCTGAGGGGAACTTTGCACATGCCGCAGCAAAGTGCGTGTAATGTCAGTGCTTTGTGAGAGCAAAGTAAAATCTGTTCAGCCCTGCTCCTTGCACCCACTGCTTGGGGGATATTACTGAGGTGGGTGAGGGAGAAAAAAAGATTCGAAAGACCTCAGAATGTTCAGAGTATATTGCAGAAAACTTTTCTTAACAAAACAACAAAAAAAATTCCTGATAAAATTTGAGTGAAGCACATTCTTGCTTCTGTTTGAGTTAAAATGATGAAATCAGGAATTAAAAAGTGATGTCACCCCTCTAAGTGGTATTTTGTGCAGGTTATTCATGACACCTCGTGTCACCAGCAGGACCACGTGCTTCGTGGATAAGGGTCAGCATTGCACATGGTGTGATGCTGTAGATGTTTGTCCTTTCTATCCTGTTTCAAATACACTTCCAGTACATAGTATTGCGTGATTCCTAACTCAGCAGTTTCTCAAGTCCTCTAGTAATACAATTATGAAATAAAAAAGACAAATGGAGTTACTGTTTTCTTTATAAATACTGTATATGATCCAGCAATGAATGGATGCTGATGCAATGGAAACCAGTGAATTCAGTCTCTACTTGAGGGGTAAAGTATCTGACTATTTACAGTAGTATTTTATCTGAAGAGCTGGGTATGATTTGATGGAATATGCGGTGGCTTCCTGAAACCACTGGGCACTCGAATAACTGAACAAGTATGCTGTGAATCTGAATGTAACTTTCACATTTAGGGCTGTGTATGTACAGGCAATTTTTTGTGTGAATGCACGGAGGAAAACAGAATGTAATGTCTGCTAGGCAGCCAATAAACTTGAATTATATCTTTCTGTTTCCCTCAGCCAGGAAGTCACCCAGCTATTTTTAAATCTGTATCCATGAATGTAGTCAGACATAAGGCTAATTCTTGAGGAAAAAAAGGACAGGAAAAGATTTAAAATATCCTGAAATTCCCTACCCCTGTTTATCTCTTGCTACCTCTCTCCTTCTCTCAGGGGGCTTATGGGTTGCATTTTTTTTTCCCCAGCTTAAAAACAAGAGTCCAAGTTCTTTCCAAAAACCCTGAATTTTAAAGGTGGCTCTAAGATTCACTGATTGCAGGCCAGGCAATCAGTGAATCTTTCACTTGAGTGTATTATCCTCTGGTATGTGATCCATCTCTTGTTAAGTTCCTGGGATGTTTGTTAGTGTTTAGGTGCTAGAGGAGAACAACGACAGCAGGTGACAGCAGCTTGTTACTAGAGTGGTCATGACTGTTTGGAGTCCAGACATGGGTATATGAACTGATGTCTTTCTGCTGGATTCTGCAAAGAGAAAAATGAAGATGTAAAGATTTGAACTTTAAAAGGGTTTCCACGTGGAATCCACTTCTGTGCTTCCTTCTGCTTATTGCTGAAAAAGAAAGCTGAGCACACTAGTGCTCACTAGTTCAAATTTATGTTAAGCATTCTATTATCCAGTAATTGATGGATAGTTGATTATGAAACTCCCAGTTACATACGTTTTTCTGTTAATTTCCTCTAGTGTTAACTTGTCTTTATAAAAAATGCCCTCCTTTCAAATAACAACCAAAACCAAAAAGTGAAACTGGAGGACCTTCTCATGGCATGTTCAACAGTAAGATGTTTTGCCTGAAAGTAATAACACAGCACACATCTCTGCTGTACCATGCTGTCATTCTCTTGCACAAGGTTTTCACCTTTTAAGATGTGGAATGGGAAAATCCCTCATTTAACATATCATTGAGAGGGAGGTATGAAGCCTTTCTCTCCCCTGTCCTCATTTTTTAATGATTGATTGCAAATAATCTGAATTACACTGTACAGTGTTACATTATCAGGCATAAAAATGGAATCTGTTGGCTTCTAGAACAACAATCTAGTCCTATGATGGACTCAGAAACTCCATTAAAAATATATTCTTTATTTATTCTTTTAAGAGTACAAATTGGAAATGGATAGATATGCTGGAATGTGCTAAAATTAAAATAACCTGAACTTATGAATTTTTTGGTGATACATATTACATCAGAAAATTCCAGCTGGTGGAAATGGAAGCTATCTGTGTGTGAAAAAAGTGCACTTTTTTCTCTTAATATGAACTATTTTAAAAGGAGATTTTTGCAATCACTGAAATACCTTTCCGACTTCTCCAGGAGTTAACAAATCCATTCTTTTTCAGAAAACTTCTCAGTATGAAATTTTAATTTATACTGTTCATTAAAAAGTACCTTAATCTGATTTTTTTTTTTTGAGCTAGGGATGGAAAAAGATTAAAAATGTTGAAAAGCTTAGGAAATAGCAAAATAAATTCAGCATGGTTGTTTTGATGTTCCAAGCTCTGAGATCATCCAATGAATAGAAAAGTTTCTTTTATTTTCAAGCAGAGTCAGTGATCACGTCATGCTTCTTTATGCAGATATGCTAATTGTATTAAATATTTTATATGAATATTAATTATTTATATTAAATCTGTACTTAAAAAAATATCTTTTGTTTCTTTCCTACCAGAGGCATTGAGAATTTATTTGCTCCTACCTGGTGTTTATTAATAGATGGGGAAGGATGATTTATATGTTCATTTTATACTTTTCTTAAGAATCATTGTAGGTATGAGCTAGCTTAAAAATTTGTACTAACTGAATGATCACAGTTTAACGGCAATACATTTTTATGCTGGGGGTAAAGCTCCTTGAAACCTAGCAAAAAGTTTGGGCAAGTAACGGGAAATGTGCTGTCACAGGACTCTGTCTGTTGTAGAGTTTCTGTTTCTGTCAGAATTTGGAACACATAATTTAAGAGTAGTTTAGTAACAGAGGAAATGCAGATCAGAAATATTCTTGGTGTCATGCATCCCTACCCAGATATAACTGAAAAATATGTATTTTTTGGGGAAAACTAATTAATTAGCTATTATTGTGAAATTCATGTTGCTTATATAGTTACTTAATACATGTACTGCCATTATTTTAAAGAGGCGCTTTCATTATATTTATTTTTCTTTACTGTAGCTTGCATTAAAGAGAAATTACTTCTTTTGCCTTCCTATGTGATAAAGGCCAGTCTAGCATTGGAAAACTGGTTGATATTTCTGTTTAAGAAGCAAAGTAAATAAGGTAAAATCCCTGGGGTGGATACCTCTGCCATGTGCCCTGGAAGGCTCTGATGGGACAGAGCTGCCCTCTGTCCACACATGGGTCCTGTGTTGAAACCCATGTGGGGCATTAATTCCTGCAGACTTTACAGCCATCTCTGCACAATAACAATATAGAATGAAATAAATGCTGAGCACTTTGGCTGGTTGGTTCTCAAAGTGCTTTACAGACCACTCACACAGTACTGCATTGATTTTTCTCAGCCTTGAAATACAGCAATCCTGTGTCAGAACATGACTGCCATTTAAGAGCACATAGCAAAATGTACAAAGCATTTAGGATAGGAATTAAAACTCACTATAAAATAACAGGATATTTTTAAGTTTTCAAAATATAAGAGTTATCAAATAGTGAATATGTCTGTCTTTTCTGATCTACATCTATTCTTGCTAATTGACTTCAGAGCCAAAAGAAAACTGTAGAAAATGTCTTTATTATCAATGTTGAGTCACTTGGCCAAGGGATTTCTCGTGCTCTTCCATGATTATCTTCCTTTTTTCTAGTATCAAATTGCCTGCAGTGTACAGCAGTGTACAAATTGCATACCTGTACAGTGATATCAGTAGCTGAACCTCACCAAATCAGATGTGATCCTTATGTTGTTGGCCGTGTTGGTCAGTTTTACTGATCCAGTTGGGTACTGAGAGCAGAAGAACAGAGTCTAAGTCAGACGAATGAACATACCTCTGTACTGTGACAGTGGTCTCCTCTCATATGGGAGTTTTCAATGTGTCACAAAGCACTGAAATCCTCTACAGATATTAAGCTGTCAGCCCTTCTCTAGTTAGCTTGGAGCTACTACTTAAAAGGACTTATTTAGTATGTTGTCTTTGATTATAATGTATTTGTTTGCATTTGCTCAGATCAAATGCAGATGTTTTTGGTTTTACTTTGAAGTCCTGGTATCTTTTAGTTCTTCCATGTTTATCTTAGTATTTCTTTTCACCAAGACCAGTCTGAAAGCTCAGTGTTTTTTATTTTTCTTCCTCTTCTGTGTATGAGTGTGTAGCTATCCCAGTTATCCAGCTTATAGCAAAATGTCCCAGGTAATTTTTCACAACTCTCCTGCTAATATTGAAGACTCATTCTTCCCAGGTTCTCTGAAATTCTGCATTAGAAATTTGAATTTATTACTTTATGTTTTCTAATACCAAGCTGCCTCACATCACAGTATTTTCTGTAGTCTACTCCCTCACTTATGAGAAATGAATGGAAAAACTTCTAATGAAATTTACCGTGCTTTTATTTTTTAAGCAATAAGGAAAAAATGGTGTCAAAATCTGAGCAGTCTTATTTCTCCCTGTCCTGCTCGTATTTACCCTGAGCCCTGAAATATCCTTGATACAAATTCTCCGTAATTGAGGTTTAATGATAATTTTTAAACTCTTATCTCAGATAATCATTGTGAGATATTATTTATTTCCATTCACTGCAGTTTGAAGATGCATTTTTATTTTTTAATAGCGAGCACTGTTAGAGAAACAATCGTGTGTTCAGTAGTGAGGAATGAAGCTCTAAAGGTATGGATGGGAGTTTGGAAAGCTTGGATGCCTCAAAATGCTTGGATTCCCCTCAATTTTTTTTTTTTGTTTAGCTGTATAAATCTACCACCCAGCAGTCATCCTCTGAGGAATTAGCAGAAAAGCATATTTATAAGACAAATCGTTGGTCTGACGGAGAGAAATATTTTAGCAATATTTTTTGATTCCCATTTGAAAGTAGACTGTTTCTTCCATTGCAGGCAGAAGTCAGTGCTGCGAGGAGGTTCTTTCCAGCAGACTTACAAAAGCCTTTTTCTTTCTGCAGGCATTCAGCCACACCACAGTGGGCTGTGATCTTGTCAGTTCTCATAAGCTGGTAACACCAGTGGTAACAAAATACTTTCCCTAGTTAGAGGATGTACATTTCCATGAATTAGCTTGGTTCATCTCACATATGAAGTGTCAAATCTTTTTTTTTTTTTTAATCTTGATTTTATTTATTTTTTTTTAAACATGAGGGGCATTGAAAGACTTTTGAGTGGTTTCCTCAGTGTTAAAGCAAGTCATACAAGGAGAAGCATTTTCTTATAACTGACTCAATAACAGTGCAAACCTGTTGGACCTGGAAGGTGGGTAGCTCCTTTCTCAGTGACGGTACTGGCAAGGAGAGCTGACTGAGCTGGGTAGGAGAGGGCCCAGAGAAGGTAAATGAGCTGGCAATTCATGGGATGAGATTTTTTATCTTCTGTAAAACAACCCAGACTTAGGGCAATGACCCCAACGCAGGCAGACAAAGCACGGGCTCTCCTTTGGCTATAAAAGCAATTATCATACAGGTGGATTTAAAAGGGCTTTACAGCCAAGCTCTTTTATACAGTGTGTTAATTTGTGTTACTTTTGCTGCCACTGAAAGCCAGCCACTTACCAGCAGAATCATGGCATGATTTCAACACACGTAGCAGTGAAGGGCAGAGTGGCAGGCAGCAAGCACAGACACAGGTAAAGCTCAACACCTGAGTTCTGGCATCAGCTCTTTTCTCATTTTATAAATGCCTCAATCTGCCAGAGATCTTTGATTAGGGAGATTCTTAGAGAAATGCATTAGCTGTTCGCAGCAATAGGCCCTTCTTCCTGTGAAAGCAACACGTTGTGAATGCAAAAGACTTTTCTTGCTAATGCTGTTGAGAGGATGGAAGTTCTGGTGGGAAATCTTCCAAGTGAAACTTTGGCTTCACTCAGCTGGAGTGGTACAGTCTCCATACCAACAGCACCTTATTTTTTTTTCTTCTCTCTCTCTCTCTCTCTCTCTCTTTTTTTTTTTAAACCACAAACTTCCCCGTGTCACAGCTCTGTGCAAATATTTCCCATATGTCAGCTGGCTGATCCAGTAATCACTTAGGGCTGGAGTGTAAATTACACAAGGAGCAGAATGCACACAACTATCTGACTTGTACGGTTCTGTAATCTGGATAGATCTTACTATGGTGGACTGAACTGATCTTAAAACATTTCTTTTTGTAGCTGCACTATGAGTCAGCGCTAGAAGGGCTATTATCCCGCCTTCTACTTTACAGCTAGCCAGTGCAGAACGTCTCACTTGTGTTTTAATGGTGCCTCTCTCACTGTTTGCTTTTCCTTTTGCTTTCATTTCTATCCAGTGTGGTGTCATTACACTTTGAACCAGATTCTTTGGGTAGGATCTGACTTTTTTTGAACATCTAGAATGTGCATGGCATTTTCTAAACAAATTAATTAATAGTGTATGCTGTTGTTTATTTTATTTCTGTAATACTTCTCATGAGAAGTTGACTCTAATGTTTCAGACAGGGTAATAGCCAGTGTGTATTTTGAATTCTGGGAGGCTTTAAATTAATCTTTTCCTTCAAGGTGGTAGGAATGCAATTCTCAGCCCAACACTGCCCGAGTATATGCTGGCATTCATGGGAGGCAGAAGAAATATAATGGTGTGGGAGGCTTGAGTTTCAGAGACTTTTTAAAATGAAAAGACTGTTTAGAAAAGAATGCTTTGAACAGCCGGGGCTGCGGGCTTCACTCTCCATGTGCTTACAGTGCCATGAGTGCAGCACTCCTCTTGCCTCCAGTAATGGCTGCTTAATGCAGGGATGGGGCAGGCAGTGAGGACTCCTGCGGGGCTGAGGGAGCTGCTCTACTGTTTTTCATTTGGGGTGAAGGAGCCCACTTGCTCAATTTCACAGCTGTTTGCAGCAGCAAAGCTTGTTGATGTTTCCTCCCATATTATCATTACTTCTAGTGTTGTCACCCACTCTGCACCTGCAGAGATTTACAGACTAGTCTTTAATTCTTGCTGTAACTATTTCCATGCAGGTAGAAGTACTCTCACTTTCCCACTTAACTCTCTTTTCTCAGCTTCCAATTTTTCTTGATTTTCTGCATTTTTTCTTTGTACTTTTTCCTCTCTTTTATTCCCCAGCCTCTTTTCTTCCTGGTACTGTTGCAGGCATGGATGTTGACTGTTGTGGGAAAATACAATAAAAATGGTTTCTGCATTGGAGAATTATTAGACTTATTTGACCTTTCTCCCCAGCCCATGTTCATTCTTCCTGTCACAGTTGTTTTTATCATAAAAGAGTATATTTTGCACTGAGCAGTTCTGTGAATGAATGTGGCCTTCAGGATATTGTGAGCAGATTCAGCCATAAGAACTGAACCTCTTCTTGGTACAGCTGACAATAAAGAGGCTGTAAATATATTCGAATTATATTTGCTTAGCTGTCCTTTTTTTACTTCCATCCTTCCATCCATCTGTTTTTCCTTCCTTCATTTTGTCCTCTCACCCTCCCTCCCATCCTTTTTCCTTTCTCCTTTTTCTTTCTCTTTTCCTACTTCACAGATTCAAGCTCTCTTGCATGGTTTTACAATATGTTTTTAGCTGATTGTGTAAAAGAATCAGTCACTTAAAGATGGGCTCTAGCATTATCAAGAAGAAACTTTTCAGGAAGAAACTAAAAATTAGGAGGAAAAAAGGCCAAGGCCAAGGAGTAATTTGGTAATTTGATAGAATTTCCACATGGTGGTCAGTGTGGAAACCATACAATTTTGTATGAACTGATGGAGCACAACTTCAAGAATAATGCCCACCAACATGAACAGTTTCATTTAGTTCATTTTTGAATAAGTACACGGGTGACTGCAACCTTTTCTGAAACCTCTGGTGGCTGCCACAAAGACATGGTGGAGTCAGCTTTGCTACAAGTGACCCAAAACAAGCTGTCTGGTACCAGCAGATGAGGGTCATTTGGTGAAGCTCCATGAGTGGTTCTGGACTTTCTTTGGGGATGACTTTGAGTTTAGGGGAGCTTTGTGGAGAGGTAGAAGTGCTGTGTGGTATTACTTGTGCAAAGAGGAGCCCTCGAAGAGAACAGGAGCTTTTGGTCATGCAAACCATGTCTCCCTGGACCTGCAGAAATCAAACTAACTGGAGATGCTCTTTGTAAAAGCATTTTTAAAGACTCTGTGACAACTCCACAGAAATCATGTAGGAAAATTAATCTTTTGTTGCCTTCTCTTGCAAAGGGAAGAAGAAGAGGAATGCTTTATGACATTATGTAGTTGAGAATTATTTGCTATGACAATTGTTTTTGTGAGTTCAAATTATTATTATTTTTTTCTGGCAAAACATGCAGAGATAAAAATGGCTGTTACTGCACTTGTGTGATGGCAACCACTGCAAAGCGAAGTGCTCCCCTGAGATGCGAAAATCAGCAGTTTCCCACTGAGTGCTGGACCAGCTGTGGAAGGAGGGGGAATAAAAGGTGATATGATTTAGATTTATGCTGATGTATGAGGTGAGTGTAGACTTTTTGCTTAGAAGTTGCTAGAAGGTCATGGTATTTTACCAACTGAGATTTATACATTTGAAAATGAACCTCCAAATGGGAATGCATCCAAAGTCTAATAAAGCAGAGCTATGCTCATACACTGACCTTGGCAAGCTTGCAGGTAAGTTCCACAACTCCTACCACCTTATAAACACTAAGATGGGTTATATAGAAAAAACTATAGAGGCTCTATTTAGAGACTTATGGTAGCAAGTAGGCAGAAAAACTTCAAAACCACCAATTTAATTTATTGAAGGTTTCAACAGGAATATATAAGAAAAAATTCTGTCTTCCACTGTAGATATTCCCCAGCAACCCAATCTACCAACCAAGAATACCCAGAATTGAAGAGGGGAAAGATTATCTATTTGGTAATACTACTAAACAAAACTCAAAAGGTAAGAGTCTGGTTTTGTGTCTTATCTGCTTAGCTCAGAAGGGAAGAAGTTCTGAGAAGAGCTGAGAAGTTCTCCAAGCTGTACTTTACCACTGATGTAATTGTATGTCATGCTTGCTGTACACAACACGAGATCATATACTGTGGTTTAGGTACATTTTTTAGAAATTCTTCAGCCTGTCTCTGGATTTCAAAAATGTTCCTAAAAGTTCACTGCAGCACCAGGTGAACCAAGTCAGGAAAACAGAGGTGAGATCAATAAGTTTTTTCTAGTGTCAAATAAAATGCATGTAATGGCAATTTGGGATTCAAGAACTCTTTTAGATAGGCAGACCATGCCAGGAAAAAAAAAAAAGTATGCCAGAAGAAGAACCTGGATAACTGTAACCTTGAGCAGCTTCAGGAAGCAGCCACTCCCTGCAGCATCTCCCCAGCCTGTCAGTGTGGCAGGGCTCCATGACTCTGCCTGTTCTGGCTCCCAGCCACTCTGAATTCTAGGAATTTCTGGAGTCCAATTTATGCTGCCTCTGCTATACTGGAGCAGCACAGAGAGGCCATAGTAAGTGATAGGAGTATTTGCACATACAATTTCAGAAAGAGACAGGAATGACAATCTTCACACTCATTTGTTATAATTTTATTATTAGATTCTTCACTAAATTGCTTCTGGGAGTGTATTTTTTTCTTCTTGCATTTTCTATTCTGGATCACAGGAAATCCAAATAATATTTTACAGTAATCAGGCAGAAATGTTAGTTTGAATTTCAGTATTTCTTTCGATATGTTGAGCTTTCAGATTTTTTTTAATCCCAAGATGGACATCTGATATATCTTAATGTGAATAGTACAAAAAGGGGCTCTTCTAATCAGTCAGGAGCTGGTAGAAGATCTGCTGTGTTTGTATGTAGCCTTTTCTGCATGAAAGCTGATAAGTTACCCCACTCAGGGCCTTTCAGGTTCTATTTGTTCCATTGATTTTTAATACTTCATTGTGAGTAAAAGGTGGAGTGAAAAATATGGTATGAATAATAAATATGCTTGATTTTTGTGCCTGATGGCATGTTCCACCTTCGTGGATCTTGCAGAAGGGATGACATTTTGATATTCCCAGCTGCTGGAATATTTGTTGCATTAAATACTATGATTTTTACCTATTTTTTTTTTTTGTAAAAGTTTAATTATACCATTATCTTAATATAATGTACAAGAGGTTGCTGTTCCATTTAGAAGTCTATCTTGTGTAGGTCAGTGAAACTGGCTGGGTTTAGTTTGTAGAAGTACATTTTGCTGTGCAAAACTGATTTGAGTTGTGGAATCTTGCCAGTACTACTCATAAAGTGGACTCGCACCTAACATAAAGTTTTAAGGCTTATCCTACATCTGCAGGTCGAGATTTGTGGAACACGCAGGCCAAGAACTGCGGGATGTATGGAACTCCCAGCTGGTTAATGTAGGCTTCCAGTCGTGCTTTAGGGACCTACCTTTGCCTGTGCTGAACAATGTTTTTTGCAACAGTTTTTGCTCCTCTAGCAGCAAGCCATTGAAATGTATCTTATTATATAAGCAGGAAAAAAAAAAAACATATTTTTTTTCCCAAGATTCTTGTTATTGTTCTTATAAAGGAAGCATCATTCACCCTGTATTGATTTCTCCCCTCTGGTTAGAATGACTGGTCTTCTCGTTCCATTAAACTGTTTCTGACATAATAACTAGGAACCTTTTTCACTGAAATCTAATTGTCCTGTAATGAAAACAGGGAGTACTACTACAGAATTGTGCTTGAATTCCGTATCTATTTAACAGAAAAGTTTGAACGTTGCTATCACGTCTTTCTTTTTTTTGTTTTCTTTTTTCTTAGATCATTCTTACTGTGTCCAGCCTTGAGTAGATTCTACCTTGCTACAGTGCTGGCTCCTCCTCACTACATCCACATTGGCCTTTTGTCCAATCTATGTGAATGTAAGCCCATAAATTGTTTTGGCCTTAACTATGCATCAGTGCATTCCGGATGAGGCATTTTGGGACTGCAGTATGTATTGGTACAAATATGAGTTTGTCCATCTCTGAAGAGAGAACTTGCTAGGTGCGTTGCAGTCACAGTTCTCCTGTGTTAATGCCATAGAGTTTGCGTCAGAGATAAGGTGAATGCAGGATCCTCCTAGAATAATAACAGGGAGGTAGATAGGATGTTTGAGCAATGTGTGTTGTGGCTGTGGTGAGCTGAACAACAGCTTGGCAATTTGGGATGAGATTGAAATTAGACTTCAGTAAACTACTACAAGCATGCCTTCCTACAAGCAAAATCTTTCTAAACAGCAGGACTGTTCCATGAAATGCACTATAGGGGGATCTGGAGGCTGTAATTCTGTGTCAGTCTCACTTGTTCTGAGATGTTTAATTTATACTTTCTCTTTGCTATTCCTTTTTTTTTTCCTACCAAATTAGATAATATAAATGTTCAATTTCCATCTTTTCTTATATTATAATTTTGAAATAGTGTACCTTATTCTAACTCCATATTATAATTTCATTCTTAACATACAACAAATTTGCACATTGTTATTTCATCTCACTTCCACAAAATCCATTATTGTTCACTTTAGAATTTTTTGTCTCATCTTGATGTATTTAAAACAATGAGACCTATTGTAATGGCAACAACTGCTTTTGTATTTGAATTTATTCTTACAATATCTTTACAAAGGGAGCAGCAGCTTTGGGTTGTGGCTCACCGGATCATGTGCAATACATAAGTGCACATATCAGCATTTCTGCAAATACTTCTCTTGAGGACATTCATTATGCTTTATTATTCATTGACTATATAGAAACCATGTCATTAGACTGGACATCCAGAGCCCTGAAGGTGAAGAATGCAGTTCACAGATGTCACACTTCACATCATTTTCCTCACTTGCCATTGCGATGCCATACAAAAACTTTTACATGTATTTGAACTATATACAAAAATACAGTTTTGCCTTGGGAGATAGATGATCCAAAACTAATTGCTCATGTCATTAGTGAAGGGAAATAGCTCTACCTCCTCTTGTAGGGTGTATTTACATTAGTAATTTAGTATTCTTGAGGAGTATTTTTGGTGTATACCACTTTCCTGAAGGTAATGTATGGAGAGATTTGTGCTGTGAACTCAAACTCTACAGTTTGTGATGAGTACCACTTATATTTCTTGTACTGTATTTACATAACAGTTATATCTGGAGCAAACTTTTAAACACAGTTTATAAAGTTTAATGAGAGCCAACAAATTCGGAACTAATAAATAATTGCAATAACTGAGAGAGAGGTCTGAAACTCTTTTGTCAACACCTGTAAACAAAGTTTAGGATATCTTGGCAGAACTATTTGACAATCTTCAACACTTCTTTCCTGCAAGAACAGAATGATTTTCATATATTTGAATTATCACATCTAACTACCATTATCTTTCTGACAAATTTTTTGGATTGGGAGATTAGTAAGAAGACATATGAGGTTAGTATGAAGTGCTTTATAAAGAAAACATCATGTGGCAGGTTGAAGTTGTGGGTCTGAAAGAAAGTTCAGACCCCTGACTGAGGAGCTGCTTCTTTTTTCTTGTCCTGGACCCACTCTAAGTCTGACATGTGGCTCTATAGCATGTTGGTCAGTTCTTTGGTCAGTATTTCCTTGAACCTTTATAGCTCTGCTCTGCTCGTCCTAAAAATGATAATCCTTCACCGTGTAAAATGACCATGGTGTAATAAGATCTTCTTGCAGGGTGCAAATGTGTTATTAGGTGTCAGTGCAGGCTCAGGTCATCCACCAGCTGTTATACTGCACAGGTTGTATTTTTTTGCAACATTTGGTGGAACATTTCAGGACTGCAGGATTATCTGAACCAGATGTGAAAAGCCATCTCCCTGACACAAGTGTGCAATTAGTCATAAGTGATTATCCATGACCCCCTGTGTGCAACGGGAGGGAAACTTAGGGTTAACTGCTGTCTGCACCTTAACTGAAGAGGGCTATAAAATAACTTCTTTCACTTTTCAGCCTTCAGACAGTTTTCTGCTCGTTCTTGATTTTGAGATTTTCAGGGCCACGTAAACCAGGAGAAACTCAGAAATCTGAGCCCTGCTTGGAAAAATGTAGCAAAATGACACTGGGATATAGAATCTCAGTTGTTCTGCATGTTTCCTGGTCCAAAGTCAGCAAAATACTGTGTCTTCTAATCAGTGCAGGACTGGATCTGTACACTGGACCAATGGCAAGAAACAAAAGGAGGACCTTGCTCTTTCTAGATAAAACTTTCTCTTCTGAATGGAGCATGCTTTGAGCTCTTTCTGCCAGCAATAGCTCTACTAACATGACAAGAGGAGAGAGATGAAACTTTCATGAGGCTTTACCTTTCAGTGTCAACACCTTGACTCTCTCTGGCAACTGCTAAGCACTCAGCATTTTCTAGAGTGCTGCTGAAATGCCATTTCTCACAGCTAATATACTACTTAAAAACAGACCAGCTCAGTTTCTGGATAACTCTAAGCAGCTGCTCTCTTTCTTTGCATGTGTAGAGCTCCTAATACAGTGGGCTTCCTATATCTGCTGAGCTGTATGTCTGCTGACATTGCTGCAACCCAATTACGTGGTTGTGTAGGCACTGGGAAATGTGTGAAGCCTTTCATTATTTGGGGCCAAATGGAACTCTCAAATGCCTTTGGCAAGCTGTGTGTTAACTTTTGCTCTTTAGCCAATTAATGATTTTTCTTTGTACTACTAGGGTTCATCTTTACCTCCCCAGTGTGATACTCACAGCTAGTTTCTCTTAGTTATGGCTGCCTATCAGCTGTCTGGGGGTCTGTATTTGTCGATCGCCCAGCCACAGCAAAAGGAAAAAGAGGTATCTGGTGCTACATAGTCTTTGAGCAGCAGGTGGAGATATAAGCTACCACAGGTTGCAAACTTGTCATAGGAGATAGATGTAGTCAGTTGCAGATGGCTGATTCAAGTTTGCCAGAAACCTATTCTCTTCAGCCAAAACTGCATCAGATTTATCAGCACTGACCCTTTCTTCTTAGTTCCTCTGTGTGTCTAATGCAGACCATCAACAGCTTGCTCAGACTCAGAGGATGAGGGTGAACTGAGCTGGATGAACTGCCTTCTGAAAACCTTAGTGGAAAGCAGCACTCTCTCTGGCTTTATCAGGAGATGTATTTCCAGGGGACGAAGCACATCTCAAGTGAAACTTCAACATTAAGCACAACATCTTCCTGTGACTGGTTTTGGAAAAGACCTTCATGATTTTGCCATGGTTGGTAACATAGATAAGAGCAATAACATTCCTCACCACAGCCATGAGGAGGTGTGCCAGCAGACCTGTTCATAATTCCTGCCCTGCTCGGTTATAAAGGGTCAATAACACATGGAGAATTCAGCCCTGTGAGAGATGTCTCTTCGCAGTTCCTTTTGTGCGCAGCAGAAATTTGGATTGTCTGGGTAAAATGATGGTTTCTTTATCATATTGCCTTTACAGGAAAGCCAAAGCCTTCCTTCCCTCCATGAAGTACTGAAAGGATTTACCAGCCTAACTCTTCTACTCTGTCACCCACCAGACTGGGCTACAAACCATAGCTTGGCCAGAAAATCCTTCCAGGAGTTTTGGGTTCCCAGGACTTACTGGGCTCGGACAAAGAAGCTTTGGCCCTTGAAGAAATTTTCTTCCTTTAACACTGGTCAGTTATTTCTAAATCTGCAAGACTTTAAATAAGAAGAAACATGCTCAGATATTCAGATGTAATCCTTTCATCACCTTTCCTGGAGGCTTTTTTTTCCCCTTAAGCGCTTACCACTAAGGCTAGGCTGCACGAAACACTTTTACTTCTGAGTTTTCAAGCACTGCCTTCACTATAAAATTTAATGGACATCGAGGGAAGAATATTTGTTGGTCAAACAACAATTTTTCAAGATTTATAGTTTTTATCACTCCTAGTTATGACCTTACCCTCTATTCCAACCACCTCTCTCAGCATGCAGCTGAATTTTCCAGTTTCATGGTACGCTTGAAGTTCTTCAGAATTCAGTATTCATACAGAGCCCTGACAAAGCACCGAGTGTTCACCCAAATGTTCAGATTAATATCAAACCCTAGTGTTGCCCTCCATATGGAGACGAGAATCAAAACAAAGCAGAGCAACCTTTGGAGGTAAGGCTAACTGCATCCAATGCTTCCTTGTCATCAGAGACAGATCTGTCCCGACAATGATGAGCCCCTGATCCAAATGGCTCTGGCCACAACCTGAGCAGCATGAGAAAGGGATGGCGACATCTGCATGTACACCCTCTCACCAGGCAGAAAGCAAGGTGTTATTCCAGAAATAAGGGATTAGCATGAGTGAAAGAGAGCTCTGACTGTAATTTCCCTTTGGCAGCTTGGATGCACGCTTAACTTTGAATGTGTGAACATGTCCATGGCAGCAAAGCAGCCCGTTCACCTCCATGCAGCGCGATACGTGCTGGAGTTTTGTGGGATCTGTGCTCTTGTTTGGATGTCTGAACTCCTGCCAGATCTGGGCATTTAGTTTGGACCATAAGAGAAAAAGAAGCTGTTCGTAAGGCTGGGGTCCAGATTTCCACACCATTTGCTGTGTTTGGAGATCAGTATGGAGGTTTGATACTCATAAAAATAGAAGGGAAAGAAAGGAGCATTTAATAAAGAAATGAAATGTGAGCAGGAAACATAGGAAATGAATGCAAAGGGTGTCTGCTCCTGGTCTTGGGAACCCATGTTCTTTAGTAGCACTCACAGAGAAAAAGACAGATAGAGGACAATGGAAGAATAAAAACAAAGGTAAAGTGAAGCCACATTTCAGTGGCATAGGGGAGGTGACCAACCTATTGATTATTCTTCTGAAGCTAAAAATTAACACCGGGGAGCAGCCAAAGTCTCTTCTGTAGTAGTGCACTAATATTCCCAGTTTGTCTGATTGAAGAAAATAAGAATATAGGTGCTGTGAAGAACATTATACTTGGGTGATGGGGCTGATTTAGATAAACATGAGACACTGATAATGAACATTTTCATGATTAATTGAAATTGGAGAATTAGCAAGAAATGCAATAGAGTAATGTTTAATTGGAAGAAGGATTACCTCTGTTACCTCTTTAAATACAGTTGCAGAAAATTGCCATCAGGTAGAATTACCATGCCCATTAATTTAATTGGAAAATAAGAAGAAAGATTTGAAGGTCTATGAGAAAGGTGTTGTAAATTTTACAGTAGTTCTTCACAGCCAAAGAAAAGCACCAAAACAATTAATGGAAGCGTCAGTATTTTGTTGCATAAAAGCAGAATCTGGAGCTCAGATATGGTTTGCTTTCTGAGCAGCACCTCCTTTCTTAGAGTGTTTTTCACTGTCTTTCCAAAAATCTAGGAATGTACTTCTAAAGTTTATGTTACCAGTGTAGCAGCAAGAAAGCAATAAGTTTAAATATAATTAAAGCCCTCTTAATTCAGAAGAACAAGTAATATTATGTGCTGTCAAACCACAGAAAGTAAATGATGGCTGAATCACCTGGCACTGTATCTTTAACACAAGGCCTTCCAGGTCTAGATGTGTGTGGTGGTTTTATTTTCCTGTTTTGGTGGTGCTGCTTCTCTGTTGCCCTCTTCTCCATGTGAGTTTATTTTCCATTCTGTTTTTGTTGTTTAGGTAGGTGCAGTAATAGCATTCCCAGGGCAAAGCTGGGAAGTACTGTCGTCCTTTCTGGAACTGGAAAGCAAGAGCTATTCCAAAGCTGAAAGCTGATTTTGCAGAGCACCTTTCATTTGTGACAAATGTTAATGGAACGCAATATGCTACCAGATGCATTTCTTCTAATGGCTAAGAAGGCATATATATTAAACAACCTGATCATCAGTCA
Source organism: Cyrtonyx montezumae (assembly GCF_038088225.1). Classification (NCBI taxonomy): domain Eukaryota; kingdom Metazoa; phylum Chordata; class Aves; order Galliformes; family Odontophoridae; genus Cyrtonyx; species Cyrtonyx montezumae. The sequence goes on from NW_027071936.1 coordinate 55,393,901, forward strand.
TTGGCATTAGATTATTTGTTTGTTTTAGGCAATGAAGGATGTTATTTGATCTTTTTCTCACTGACACTTGTCTTGTAGTCTCCTCTGCAGATGCACTGGGAAAAGATTATGTTTCTTCATCTCCCAAATCAGCTTTTTGTTTGTTTGTCATGGCTTTGGTACAGCTTTCAAGCCTGAATTTCTATGTGGGATTAGGTGAATTTCTGTTTCCCTGGAAGCTAAGTGATACAGTAACTTGCTTAAATGAATCAAGCTATGACAACACCACCCTTTCTTGTGCACCAGTTAATACAGAGATATTCGCGACTGTGGGAGCTGAGTGGATATACTTATGGGAGATAGTAAAAATAATTTAATAAAAGATTACATTAATATAAATTAATGTAAAATACTGAAACAACTTTAAAAGAGTTATTTGCAACTTCTCAATACACGGGAAATACGTGTGGCTCTCTGAATGTTGTAGGTCTTGAAAAATAATGTTTCCCTTCTCTGCCGAAAGTTTTTAGTTTTCCCTCACCATTTCATCTTTAACTCATTAATCCTTTCTATGCTTCCCTGAGGAAAGAGAATATTACTACTATTTTATATCTAGGGAGAGAAGACTGAGAAGTATTAAGGGCTGGGCTCATAAGGGAATGCCATGACGTAAATCCTCTAATTATGCTGGTATCAGTGGGACTAGGATGCCTGCATGCCTGGAGACCTTTGTGATATGAGCTGAAACTTTCTGGCCAAGAAATCACTGGGAGCCTTGGTCAGGCAGGAAATTGAATTTGAGTTTGCATAGAGATGCTGTGTTAGTACTCTAGCCATTGGGTAACTTTTACTTCTGCCCCTCTCTTTTGCTACCTACCTACCAGTCCTCATGGATGTTTGCTCATCTAATGCCTACACAGAGATGCTGTATGAACAGGGTAAGGTCATTTGGCTCCAGTTTAGCTCTACTGCAGTATGTAGACTTTGTAAACAAGCACTTTTAGCAGGTACCTGACATACAATTTGTGCCAAAAGTTAAGGTAAGAGACTAAGAGTAATACACAGCATGAGCTGTGTTACAAGTTCCAACACTGACTGTTGCTAAGCTACAGATACTTACTTAGTAGCTGTGTGTACTCAGTCCTCTTGCTGTCCACAATATGTAAGTCATGTAGTATAGTTAAATGTTTGAAAACATTTTTTTTAAATTCTCTTTCAAGTTTTCCTTCATCTTCACATGCTGTAGGTGAATGTTACCAGTTGTATTAGGAAATTTTATTCCTTCTCTTTGACATGTTGTCATCTTAAAAATCACGTATGTTCTACAATTCCTTGATTCTTTGCAAGGGTAGCACAGGAAAGATGATATTTTGGATTAGAAATCCCAACTGAAGGATCACCATTTCATTGTTTACTTAGATTAAGCTAAAAACATTTGTCATTAGAAACACAAGAGGTAATTTCCTGCCAGAACACCCAAACCTTTGACATTTTTCCTTCAAAAATCCTTAAAAGTGTGCTTGAGTATCAAAGCTTTTTCCCTACCATCATCAGTAAAGGTCAACAGTTTCTGACAGTTGCGTATTAGGCCTGACTTAATTATGACCGAGTGCCACACTGTTTTATACCATCTGTTATCCAGTGACCAAAAAGAGTCTATAATTCTATTTTTTTAAGAGACTAGCAGATGAAAATGACAATTTCAATTGGGAAATCTGAATTGACAGAAGAAAAAGAAGAAAGTCTTTTTTTCTTTTTACCCTTGGAATATTTGTAGTAATTGCTATAATTTTGAAGCAACTCAAATTTTAAAAATTCCCACACGTGGCCTTGACAAGGTCAGCAAGGCCTCAGTAACTTTTATGTTTCCTGCATGATCCCCGCAGGTTAAAGAGAGCCTCACTGAAAGAAGCCCAACCTGCAAAATAAAAGCTTTTCCACAGCTTTGAGGAGCAGCTGCTCTTGGGCTGCCATGACTATGCTCCAAGAATCCCATTTTCACAACTCAATCAAAAATCTACTTGCTAGATTATTAATGTGTCAGATAACTCAGGTCAAGTCAACAGTTTCATAAATAAATAACTTTGCTTAAGCTCCAGCATTCAGGAGTAGAGCCTGAGTATATCTGTCCTTGGGCACAGTTTGTTGTGGTGTGTCAATTGTAGGTTGCTATTCACAATAGCAATACGTGAGCATCTTTCCTATAAAATAGAACAACTATCAAGGACATAAGAATCCTTACAAAGTCCTTGTCACTTCTTGTGTTAAATTTGTAGTGTATTTATTTGTTCATTTATATTTGGTATATTTTACTCATTACTCTCTTAGGAGCGCTTTGATTTCAAAAAGATGCTGCCAGTGTGGGGACCAGAGAGAGGGACCAGGAGAGCCAAAGTCCCACCCATTCAGCAGATTTTTCATGGTTTGAGAAAATCAGGCAGTTTATATTTCAAACACAGTGTTATGAAAGCACTCTAAAGTCTGAGAACTTCTGCTCGATATTCAGCTCAGGCTTCAAGATGATGTCTGCAAGATGGGATTTCCCAGAACTTGGTCTAGGGAACCCTTTTGAGATCAAATTTTACTTCACTCGTCTTCTAAGGAAATTTATCTGAGCTTTCTCTTTGCATGTCTGAATTACTGCAAAAATTTGTGACTGTTAAGTGACATATACAGAATCTGATCTAGAAGAAATAATGGAATCTGAGGCTTTGCACATGTTTCAAGGTCAGGAAGATGGGAATTTCTGTTGAATATAAATGTATATTTATTGCTCAGCAAATCACAAGTAATTTTTCTGTGTGGTGAGTTCAGGAGCTAACAACTAATGGAGTGACGTGAGGGAAAATGCAAGCCATTTTAGAACTGCTGGACAATTCATCAGCTCTTGCTTCATTTGTCATGTACGTACAAAAGCTGCTATACATTATTATGCTTATGCTGTATTGCACTAACGTAGCATAGATGGGGTTAGCTTTATTTATTTCCTTTTCCTGAGGTAAATGCTGAGCTGATACTTAGCTTAAACAGTTTTCTTATTCATATAGTTCATTCAGTGGTCCTAGCTGGTTTTTGGTAGTTTAATAGAAAGTAAAAGGGAATGGGCTTTACTGAAGTAGCTAAGGGGAATGAAAACATTAAGATTCACTGTTATATGGAGAGTTTTCTAGTTTTCTTGATGTTCTTTAAGCATCCAAGAAAAAGTAGGTCATTTGTTTATTAACACATGATTTGATTATTAGTAGTATATTCTAAGCATTAACTTCTATTGCTATTGGTAGTTGCTACTTTCAACAACAAAATTAGTATTTGATTACTGAAGCTTAGTTGTAGCTGTTTGATAACATTGCAAGGAGAAACCAGTATATAACCAGGTACTAAGTGGTTTTGCCCACATCTGAGCAGATGAAAAGAAGAAACTGTCAAAGGATGGCAGATTGTGGGTCTTCTTTCTGTATCTGTTAATGTCATTGTTTCCTGCAACAACACCACTGGATCTCACTGGGAAGATAAGACCATTAATCTTGGCTGTTTGGACAGGGATATATACTGTTTTGAGGAGAGGGGGAAGAACAAGTATTAAGAATGGTGATAGAAATCCCCCCCCCTTTTTTTTTTTTCTGTTACAAATCATTATGCAAACATCTCTGTGATTTGTCACTTTTTTGATGTGTATATATGTATGTTAGATTTATCCATTGTACGTATCAAAGTAAAAATCTAATATGTTAATGAAGGAATGGAATAGATTTTCATTTGTTTGTTTTTTCTCTTGTTTCAGGAGGGCTGAAGGTCATACACATGGCAGAAGCCACCAACCTTGCCTGCAGGAGCTACTGGTAAAAGCATTCAGGCAGGGTGAGATGCAGAACCTGAACTGCCACTGGATGTTGGTGAGTAAGGGCCAGCTTGAAGCCCAAGACAAAATCTTTCTAAGTCAGAGACTTTAGAAATGGGCTGCTGTTAATGACTTCTTTCATCCATTCTTTTGTTTTGTTTACACTTCTGTACATTTTTGTTTCTACCAGCAGTGTTGAATAGTCGATTTTCAGCTTGACCCTTTTTGTCCAGGAAACTTGTATCTACAAGTGAAACAAGAGTGAAAGAATACATTATGTTACAGGTGACAGGGGCTATATGCGTCAGGCCTCTATTCTTAGGACCAGGGTTATAAGTGAGGTTGTAGATTAATTGTGTAACAAGGTGTCAGAAAATATTCTACAAATAAGCAGAGCATGGTTAACTCAACACTTTGAATTTACAGAAAGTTTAAATTAGATCCTTAAAACAACATGATTATTACTAAGTTCTAGCCTGAAGCTAAACTGGGGTTCTCCTTTCAGTGAAGGAGCTCCCAAATGGCAGGAACTTAAAAGGTAACTAAATATGCAGCACTACCAGAAATATAACAGACTGCTTATTGGGACATGTTTAAAAAAGAGAATGTATAATAGCTTTCTGATCTCACTGATACGTATTTCTACAAATAACACAGAGACAAGTGAAATCTGTTTTATGGTTTGCAAGGAATCAACTGGACGAAACCCGAGTTTCAGTTTGAACAGTTCTACATATACAGAGGACTCCCAGCAGAATCTTTAAAAATAAGCATACATTTCCCCAGTGACATCATATTTTTGTTATCTGCATTGTACCATAGTCTTTTTTTTTTTTTTTCAAATAAGACAAAGAAAGCTACAGAAAATTTAGAAACCATAACATTTCAGTTTGGTTCTGTTTATTCCTACTACTACATTTTAAATATTTTGATTAAGTAATGATGTGGTTTAAAAGCAGGGATACTAAGTACTCCCAGGTCTGAAAAGCATTTAAAGCAGTGCAGAAATTGAACTTAATCATTATTTTTTTTTGCAGATTATAAAGAAGAGATCTATACACTAGCTTACTAGAGTACTTCAGGGAAGGTAACAGAAATTAATCTATTAGTTATTTTAGTTTATTTTGTTCAGTTAAATCTTTGCTTTTATCTTAATTTCTGTTGTTGGAATGCTAAGGTTGTTTCTTTTAATCTTGCATGCTACATGGGATGAGAATAGTATACAACTATACAAAAATAGCACAGAAGAATAAAGAAACTCTATGTAGTAACTTCAGTATGATTTATGTGCAGTGGCAAATATGTAATTCTAAGTTTTAATACTCATATCTGATATTAGTGTTGTATATCTGTGTACTGTTTATCCTCACTGAGGATTTACTTCTGCAATGTCTGCAGCTTTATTAGGAATATCCATATTAAGCATACATGAAATGGGAAGTTTTCTCTAGAATGAGTAGAATCTAACTGTTCTGTGGCTGGCAGGAAGGAACAGCTCCTCTCATCTAAAATGTGTGCTGTTTCTAATAAAAATCTGTGCTAAAATCTGTGAATGAAATTTGGTATCAGTCTCTAAACCACATCTTCCTTCACCTTCTCAATTTCCAAAAGGACATATTGGATTATTCAATTGCAAAATTTAATTAGAAAATGAAAACTGTTAGACACATGAATACAAAAGTGCTGGTAGCTATTTCTTCTGGCTGGGAGCGTGGACTGCCTTTTAAAGTTGTTTTTAAAAGGACAAAGGATGGATATAATGGCACTAAATACACTTAAGAAGAGAGACAGCAATGGTATGGAGCACCATGAAACTGTCCTCTGAGGTTGTCTGAGAGCATGCTGGTATCATAGAGTTATATGGAAATGCTGTCTGGAACCCTACAAACCCATGAGGGGCACCACTCTCTGACATTCACAAGTGGTACTGCAAAAAACGTCTGTACTCAGTCTAGGATTCTTTTTTTTTGCAAGAGTATTCAGCAGCTTCACCTGAGATAACATCAGCAAATCAGCACAGTGTCACTGTTTCCAGTGCAGTTGTACCAACCTTTGCCACCTAAGAACCTAGAAGATGAATGGTATAGAAATTTGCAATTAATGATGACACTGGGGTAATTTCATTCTCCGTGTATATTAATTATTATTGTTGCACTCCTGTGCATTGAGTAATTTTAAATAAATTCTTAATTCTCGCGGGTAAAAATCATAATTTTCTGCCTTGTCCAAGGAAGAACTTATGCAAATTTCATCATTCTTTTTAGTAAATCATCTTGTAGACAATGTTTAGATTACACAAAAATCATTTCCAGAGGCAAATTTGCATCTGGGTTCCAAGGAGTTAGAAGGTACTTGCAGATGCTGCATCGGTGAGCCATGCATAAATCTTGAGAACATTGCCCTCTACTTCAGTATTTTGCTTCTTTGCTTTTTTATCAACTTGCGCAAATGGAAAACCTGAACAATTTCAATGAGAACTCCAAGTGCAATTTAATATCAGACTTTTCCCGGTATGAGCTTGGCTCCTGGAGGTAACAAGGAAAACAGAGATAGAGAGACAGAGTAAACCTTAAACCAGTAGTCACTACTGTCTTCATGATTCAGTCCAGGCCATCCACCAGCATAATTCTGTGTTTCCATCCTCTGCTTTTACTGGAAGTTATGCTTGGCATGACTCTTAAGAGCATTTGGACAAATAAATAACATCTATCGTCGTTATTTATTTGCCTTCAAATTTTAATCAGTATTTGTGTAATCAGTAGTAATTTACTATATTCCTATTGAAAGAGATTGGCACGGCATTTATATATAGTCACCCTATGTAGCTGATTTATTTAAGTACTGGGTTCTAAATACACATAAATTCAGCAATTATCACTGGAACAAATTTTAGACCTTGAAGTGAATTATAGCAAGAGGAGTTTTCTGTAGTTGAAATTGGAAAAACAAACAAAAAAAAGTTTCACCTGCTCGGCTGAGAAATCTGATGGTGACTTTTTTACACATGTAGTACGTATTTTATTTTTGGGTGCAAAGTGTATAAAGCCTCGGGAAAAATTTCAAGGAACAAAATGCAGGACTTCCCTCAGTCACATGTCAGTGCACAGTTTGGCTTGTGATGTTGCAAAATCTGCCTTTCCCTTTGACTGGTTTTGCTTTTACATAAAACAGCTAAGCCAAATACTGAATAAAGTACCAATAGTACTTTTAGCCTTGTTTTCTACTTGGGTTTTAGCAGGTGTGGGCACCTGTGCCTGTGTGATCTGAGGCTGTCAAATGTGCCTAACTCAGTTCACAAAAGTAGAGCTATCCATCTGAGCTGGAGCAGATGTGAGTAAGTTCCCCACCACTCCACACTGGAGCAGCTCAGGGATGTGTCTTCAGACTGTGGTTGGTTAGAGCTGGGAATAAAGTGCCAAAGTCAGCAGCTGAAATAAGTAGAGTAAATCAAGTTAAGAGGAACAGGACAACATTTTGGAAAAGAAGGGAATACAGGTTAAAACCATTACCTAGAAGGGTTAAGATGATGAGATATAAATTGATTGGTATTTCCTGGGTTTATAAGGGCAGGCCCTAATGGATGACATCATCATCCCCTGGCTTTTTGTGTTACTGAGTGCCTACTTGTGCTGCCAGGATGCTGTAGATCCTGCTCTCGCTTTGAAAGTCACAGAAATTTTATCTGTACAGTCCATGTAGGGCCAGACCCATTAATACACTTTACAAATCTTCTGATGCTTCTAAGTCGTCCGTGCTGACAGCCAGTGAGTTAGGTTCATGTGGACACCTGCCTCTTCTGACTTTGCAGGTAAAAGGACTTAAAACAATTTAACTACCTACATTTAATGCAGATTCTTAAGTTGGTATTCACATTTCTAATTGAGTGACATATTAGTGGTTAGCCAAAGCTCTAAACGCTGTGTTCTTAGTTGCCTGGAAATTAGGCCATTTATTCTAAATTATCCCATTTAAAATGCTGCCTTCGTTTGAAATTGTGCAGTCTTTAAAGCATTGAAGTGATGAATATTTCACAGAACTAGGAAACTATTCTACCCAGAGAGAATTTTAGGGCCACATGAAATAAAGACAGAACTAAGAGATTGATGTGGTCCTAACATAACTGTGATAGCTGTAGAACTGTTCCATATTATGTAAAACAAGGTACTAAAGTCCAATCATGAGGACAATTCCTTCTTTTACTGCACCAATCATATTTATGAGATATCTGTTCCTTAGGGTTTTATGGCCATTATGGCCACAAGAGGCAGCTAACAAAAAGGCTTAGATGGTCCAGATGATGCAGAACCTCTGACATAGAAAGTTGCTGGCAGTAGAGAAAAAGTTTTTCACAGCTTTCAGGAGTATGTAAGTCTAGTGGGTTGAAGTTCGAGATTGGAAGAGCTATGTAAAATGTCTTTCAGCATCCTTGTACTCATGTTATACAAGGACTTAGGAAATTCAGGCCCAGAATGAGCTAATGGTTGAATGGTGTGATTCAGTGCTTTTGCAGGACTCTGCTGTTCAGCCATTTTTAGAGGGACTCAAAACTTTTACTAGTTTGGTTTTATTCTCTTTAAGAAAGGTTGAGGTAAAGTTATTGTAACTGTATCCAGTTGTGGGGTCACATTTTCTGAATGCCCTCGCAGACAATAACAGTAATATTCCAAAACATGCTTCTACCAGCTTTGGGGAAATAAGTACTTGCATCCCGTCAGATGACAGCTATGGCATGGACAAGGAGAGAGTCTGGAAAGTCTAAGTATGCATCTGAAACGCTGCACAATCAATAGTGCATATTGAAATTATCAAAGCCTCTTCATACGACGTGTTTCATGTCGCTGGAATGACGATAATGGCTCCTAAGTGCTGCAATAGGATTTACAATATTGTATATTATTGAAATGGGGGATTGTGCTAAGAAATTGGTACATATTTTCAAAATTATTAGGCACAGTTGGAAACATAGCTGAAACCAAGACTGCCTTCAAATAACATACTGCCAGGCCTAACTGCTTTGATTTCTTAAGACTAGATGATGATTGTTTGATCATTTTATTAAAAAAAAAAAAAAAAAAAGGTCTAGGTGTCAAAGAGTTTCCTTATGTCCAAACAAGTGTTATTAACTTCAATTATGGCTGCCAGGTGGAGAACTGTGCAGTTCTTTTACCATGTTTCAAAATATTTCATTTAGACATTTTGGAAAAACATACATCCCTATTCATAACCTCTGTTACTGTTCTGATTTATAAGTTCTGCTTCACTGTAAATCATTCAAAATGAAAAAATTAAATTTTATGGCATCAAACTTATGTGGCATCGTGCCTGAGCCAAGGGCAGAAGGAATGTGATTCTTATACTGCCAATTACCATTGAATTTGATTTTTTAACAGATGTCTGTGATACACATATAGAGAAAGGTAAAGTATACTTATTATTTATTTGGATTTTAAATTAAAAATAAAACACTTGCTTTGATCATTTTTTTCAAGTTGTTTATAAAACTTTAACTCCTAAGTATTTTTTTGTAAATTATACAAATATTTGCATCTAAACCAGAAAATTTTGGTTTCAGGCCATGCACTTTAATTGCTGTGGATGGTTAAATGTATCATTTATTTAGTTGGATAGGCTTCCAGGAAAAAAAGGATCACTGTGTGGGAGGTAACATTGAGAAAATTATGGTATCTTATCATTTTGAAGTAGAGAGAGAATCCTGAAATATACTAAAAATATGCCCTCTGTTCTCTACTCAGAAAGAGACTTTGGATAAGGGGATAGGACATTATATTTTTAAAAATTCTGTACTCTTTGTATTTTTTATTCCCTAGTACACGTTATAATTGGCAGCAAACATCAGTAACCTGGCATGATTCCTGGCTATGAAGTAGCTGTTTTTTGGCAGAAGAAATTTCTGCTCCAGTTCCTGAGTGTTTCCTGGAAGGCATGATAGCATTTAAGGGCTTTGATATGACTTTAATTCATGCAACAATGCAAGAACCGATTTTAACTGTCTGGTTGAGGTAACTCCTGAAGTCAGTCTAGAAGTATCTACCCCAAGACCTGCCAAAGGTATGCTTTTCAGACATATGCAGATGTAAGAGGATATGATTTAAAAGCTTCCTGTGATAGAAAGTTATCTTTGAAATGTGGGTACGTGTACTTGGTCGTATCTCATCTTTCTTTCCTGTCACAGTGTTTCTTGTTTTAGTGATGTTCCCGTTGCTTTACCTGGGAAATATCTTCATCAACTCATCCTGTACTTCTCCTCAGCCCAGCCAATAATCACACGCTGACATTCCATGTGGACACTCTGTCAGTGCTGATGAGTACTTTGGCTTTAATAGAAAACAAGACTGAATGAAACACCAAAATATTTTAGGTGCTCTTTTCTGGTCTTATGTAATTCCCTGTTTTACCTATGCTGTGTTAATAAAGAATTTTGCAACCATTTTTTTAATAGCATTCATGCTTTTTTCTCAGTTTGATTGTCTGATGGCTTCTTTGAAATCTTTGTTAAAATCTGATCTATAAAATGAAAGGAATATTGAAACACCTGATCTCCATGTTGTAGGTAATAAAAACAATGTAAAGGTTAACAATGTTCTCTTTAAATACAAAATTAAGCATATTAAGTACCTTGGAGTTAAAATTTTAACTTTCTTAGACTTATGGTAAGAATTAAAATATCCTCTCTTGTAACATTTATAAAGATAGAGCTCGTTAGATGAAGGAAATTTCTTTTATCATTAATAGGTCACATAAATGTGATAAAAATGTCTACACTCTCCATAAATTTGATGCTTATTTAAAGCAGTTGCCACATACAGAGTTTATCCTTCAAAATTTTCAATAGCGTTTTTATTTCCTCCATTTGAAATAATAAAAAGCAAAGAATGAAATGAAGCAAATTAATCCTCCCCTGGGAAACAAGGAGACTAGCCCTGCCAGATTTTCAGTTGTTACATTGCTCTACAAAGCTTAAACATTTTCCTCTTTCTTTCCAAGATTTAAATGAGGAAATGAGTTTCTGTTCTGAAGGATTTTGAAATTAAATGCAAAAATTGCCTTCTAAGCAACAACCTTGTGTAGGGGACCTGATGCTTCCTTCTGCTCTGCATAGTTTTGCTGGCCAGAACAGGTGACTCTGGAAGCTGAAGTAAGAGTAAGAGGGTAAGAGGGTAATTTCTTTTCAGAGATACTGACTATTTTAACAACATAGAAGGGAGGGAAGGCAAAACTGGATGAGGCTCAGGGACTGTGTAGCCTCTTTTCTGCTTCTGATAGCAACGACTCACAGCTGTGATTCAAAAGCTCTGTTTTTATGAAAACTTGGCCATATTACATTACTTTATTGATTCCTGGTCCAGTTTCATTTGGAGTCACTGCCAAGCTTCCTACTGGATGTAAATAAAAGAAGCGTCAAACCTGGTGTTGTCTGGGCAGCAATTCTAAATCCAGAACACTCACAAATTGAGATAGAATTTGTTGGTGGTCTGTGGAAAACAGACTGGTCAATCTGTGTGGGATTTGTTTCTGGTTTCTAGCTGCTGTTGTATGTTTTCAGTCTATTTGCTGTGAAATGAAAAAGTTTGGCAGAGTTATAAAGTTATCTGGAAACAAGGGGCCAACGGTATGTAAGATAAGGACTGAGAAGACAATAACCAGACCTACAGTAAGAACTAAAAGTGCTGTGGAAAAGCAATTTTGTTCAGAGAAGTGAATAATGCAAATGAATAAAACTGTAATTTCAGGAGATTCAGCTAAAATAGTGTGGAGGCTGAATGGCTGAAGAAAAGGGGTGAAGATGGCTGAGATCTGTGGGAGTGAGTGAACATGGGTCTACCTGTATAAGTGTGCAAGCACGCATGAGAGATGGAGAAAATAAGAGATGAGGAAATGCTTGTATTACTCTTTATTTTTTTCTCCAAAAAGTTAAAAAACTCCAACCCTTATTACAACTGAAATCTCTCTACATTATTTTCAGTTCTCTATCAAAATACATTGATTTTGGTGAATGATATATTTTGGTGTAGAAATGAAACAGTCAGTGACCAGTGTATTTTGAAAAAATGCAAATGCAGTACTGGGTCAGGAAGGTACAGCTTCACTTATATTTAAAATGGTACTTCTGGCTTTGAACTTAACACTGTAGTTTAGTTCAAACAAAGGTTTTGCCTGGTCAAACTGACAGGATTTGATGGATAGGAGTTTTTAAAGTCTGACTTTTTATTATAGTTGATTTTTTTTTCTAATTCTGGAATTTTGTAACAGAAAACAAGGATTTTTAAAATCTGTATTACTCATACTATTTTACCTCTTCAGTGACTGCTATATCAGCTACAGAATAACTGCTGATAGGTGAACTGAGAGACTTCCTGACAATCCATTGTGTCTCTGCAATAAGAAATGCTGTAGCAAAGTCATTTGTCTCCTCAGATGTCAGAGTCTGGATGAATAGAGATAAGTGTAAAACTGATCTCCCCTCATGATTATGTTCATCCATATATACCAAAAGGAAGCTACGCTTACATTTTCGTATATAATTTATCTCTCAATATAACAAGTCTTTGTAAAAGGACTCAGAAATTGGGAATGCACAGTGTTAACAAACTAAAAAACACCATCACTGAGCCACAGTACAACTGAAGATAAAACTTATCATTGAAATAACTGTCATTTCTCTAGTGATGTTCATGCTTCATTACGTCATAGCATAAAGTCAACTTTTAACATGTAGCTTGTTGGCTTCATAAAATGCTTTGCATACTATTGCATGTCTACAGGATAGAATCTGGAGAAAATCTTCCTCTCTTGTGCTTGACTAGCCTGTGTCATCTGACATAGGATGAATTATCCATGCTTTGAAAAGATAAAGCAAGCAGAGGTTTATTGCAGGCTTTTTTTCTTGGAGGCATTGTCTAAATCATTTGCTCTCAAAAGAGGCTTAATGAGCCTGGCCTTCTCCACACTCTTACAGCAGTTTGTTTTTAAAATGTTAAGGAATGCATAAGGCAGTAAAATAGTTTTCTTCTCAGTTTGTAGGATTAAAACACAATACGAGGAGTAATCCCTCATTAATCACCTCCACCTTAAATGTCTGAACTGATAGAAGTTAAATACAACCCAAAGTCAGGGGTTGACAGCCTTATCAAAGGGACTCTGGACTGCTAGTCCAGAAGAGGTCCCTTGGGCTGTGTCTGGTGGAAACAGTTATTGAAAGATTGTACAGTAATTAACATAGAAATAAATACTTTGTTAAGGAGTACATGCATTGCATGAATCTTCAACCAGAATGTACTCATGCCCATTTGGATTCTCTGTCAGTGGATGTGAGGAGGAAAGAGGTGTTGATGAAACGTACCAGAACATTTGGAGTAATTCCCCCCAGCACCATGTGCTCTACCATTGGCTTTGGGATGCTGTTATCTCTGTCTAAACCCCCTCTGCACCTGCTGTTGAGCAGCCATTGGAGAAATCAGGCAATAGCAACATGCTTGCAATAGTTGAGAGTGTGTGTGGAGGGAAAGATGTGAACAAGTTAGATTACATTTTGACGTGCTGTGATACTTTTTCAATTTTCTTTGATTTGATATTGATCAGAATAAGCTTATCCTAATAGCAGGAGACCAGATATGGAATTAGAAGCAAGAATAAGTTATAACAGGAAAAAAATTCTTAAAAGGGTAAATAAACATTTAGGAAAGAACTGGGATTGCAAATGGATCAAAATTTTAGTGTAGTGTCTTTAATAATGAAGGAAGAATTACCTACACAAAATAGTAACCACACTCCCAGTATGCAGCCAGGAGAATGATTCGTTATTATTGAGTTTGGAAGAATAAGAACCTTTGGCACTGTAGTAGTGAAAAAATACACTTAAAATACAACAGAATACATGGAAAGTATTATTTTATCAAGGGAACTAGAAATAATACACCTGCAAGTGTAATGAATGGCATAATACTGGCACTGCATGGGACATTGAGCAATTTGTACCACATTTATAGGTTCTTTTTTGCTATTAATTTTAAATAAAATAAACATTTTTTTCCAAATCTTTGTTGTATATCTGGCTCTCATTTATTGTTTGCCAACTCCTTTCCTTTGTGTTTTGTCTTTGCCAGCTCTTTCTGTTTCTCTTATGTTTCTTATCCATTCTCTTAGCCGTTCCCCTGGCTTTGCTCCATCTCCTTAAGTTACCTCCAAAAAAGAAAAAAAAAAAAGGGGGGGGGGAGGGGAGGGCTAGCAAAGAGAAAGCCAGATCAGATACACCATAGGATGAGTTTCTAACACATTGCTGTCACACAGCTTGTAAGTACCCATCAAAATCAAAAAGCATTGCCTTGCCTTCATTAGGCAGGTGCAATTGTGGGGTAGCACACAGTTCAGCTCTCCTGAGACCTCAGAGAGAGAGGCTTGAATCTGCATTGCTTCTTTAGAAGGTGACCTTGTTAACCACTGGTTACAAGAAGGAAGATAAAAACACACGTTTTACTATAAAATATTTTTTAAAATGAAACAAATGTAGGCAAACTGCTTTATGGAATATTGCAAAAAACCATCTTTTTCAGGCCAAGTTTTTAATAATTCTTTGTTGTTTTTCTTTGGCTGATCTTCAATTTGGTCACTCAGGCCAAGAAAAAGCCCCCTGTAGGAACTTAGTCCTCAAGCACAAGGATTACATACAAGAGCCCCTGTGCAGCTGACAGCAGCGTCTGTGTAGGCTGGAGCTGGTCAGACCTCAGACATCTTCCATTTTCTGAAACCCGGGCCATGCTGTCAGCAAGTACACTGTCAGCACAGAAGTGGCTCCCAGGCAACTGCTTCGTGCATATACACCCCATGAGGACAGCCTTAAGTGCTTTCTATCTAGAGCATATCATATTACTAAGGCAAAACATCCCCGTGTTTCTAGTTTTGTGGTTGCATACCATAGTTATTTCAGTCAATAAATAGGAAGATATGATTTTCAGAATGAGAGTCCCACTGTATTAGTCTGGTAAATCCCAGTGTTATGATACAAAAGAAAAACAATGTTCTTGTTATTTCTGGAGGTTTAAGGAGATTACTCTACCCTGGGATACAATGGTACTTTTCAGCTATTAATGCCTCTAAAACTCATTGAAAGTAGTATTCAAATCCAAGAAAGATTACATTGTATTCTATGTGTATTAAACTATGTTCTGGGGGTAAATTCAGGGATACATGTTCTTTCATTCTTAATTAAAAACAATAAAAAGTTATATATATATATATATATATATAGGTTTAGGAATTGTATAATATTGAGTAAATCAAGTGAAGAAGGATGAAATCCTGAACAGAATATAAAAACACTCGTCTCTGTTTTTTTGACATAAAACACAAAGTTCAGACAGCTGCAAATTAGCAGTAAGCACTAGATTAGCAGTAGGTAGGGAAGTTAAATATCTGAAGAATTATACTTATGCCACCATCAAAGACTAAATTAAAAACTGAGAGTAGATTCCTTAAGGGAAAAAAAGAGAAACCCAGAGCTGGCATAAAATCAGAATCCTACGGCCATCGTCACGGTCTGCAGCCTCCATCGCACTGGCATGTGAGGTTCCAGCATGTCATGTGGAGGATATGGGGAGGAAAATTAGCAAGTCATTAAGGAAATGACTGGTGAGCAGTTCATGATATACTGCCAACATCGGCTTATTTGCATTGCTGAAGGTCGAAACAGGATGCTACCTGCAGTCTGCACAGAGGGAAAGAGTCTTTGCTAATTTTTAATGCATTCATACCTGTAGCCAGCTGAGTCGCTCTGCTCACTCTTAATAGAAAATGGTGATAAATAAAGGGGGTAAAAGGTATACATGATAGAAAATGACAATCTGAGGCAAATTGGAATAAGGGAAAGTTTAAAAGTAGCTGTAGTCGTAGCTGCTCACAAGATTTTGCAGGGGATGGAAAAGTAAGCATTGAGATGATGCTGTAATTCCTTTGAGTATTTCTGTTTTGTAACGGTTTCTTTGCTTTCTTTTTGAAAGGCAAAACTTTAACAGGATTGACTCAAACAGAAAAACATACATGGAGCACTGTGCAACAGAACACAGGAACAACTTGATAGGCACTGTTTTGAAGACAGGAACTGGAACAGCAGAGACTAAAAGTAGCTTATTTTTTAAAATCAAAGTGCCTTGCTTCTGCAGTAACAAAGAAAAGGGCTAAACTTGCTATTTGAAGTGCTACTGCAAGGTATGTGGGGTGACTGTAGGATGTGAATAAGAAATTAGTTGCAGTTCCTCCACACATGACAGTAACTTTTTGCTTAGTAAATACACTTGAGGGCACCTGTGCTGATCATTAGTTTGTTAAGCACTTTCAAATGTTTTTTATCTGAAGGATATTGTATTAATAAACGTAGTATATCCTTCTTCATATATCTCATAGTATTTGCTGTAGGATTTGAACTGTGAAAGATGTGATGCCCCATCCCTGGAGCTGTTCATCCAGGTTGGATGGAGCCCTGGACAACCTGATCTAGTAGGGGGCAACCAGTCCATGGCAGGGGTTTGAGTTAGTGATCTTTGGGTCTCTTCCAATCCAAGCCCTCCCACGACACTATGCATTCTCTCCTAGTTGGAGTCTTCAGGCTGTAGCATAAGTATCTAAACAGTAGAAAAATCTATTTAATAAAACTTCTGCTCATTTCAGGAATGGATGAGTTTGTCTTACTTGCTTTTATACACAGTGCTTGTAATTATATTTATTTAAGGTTTGGTTCATGATACTTCCACTTTTTAAAGTGCCAAAGTGTGGGCTATCTCTAGGATCTCAGGCATGTCAATATCCATCAATATTCCCCCACTTAAAAGATAACTGGTAATTAAGTGGCCTTTCAATCCCTTATTTCAGCTTGCTGTAACCTGTCCTCTGCAGAATCAGTTTGAGACCTGTCACCACTCTCTGAGGGGCTTTAAGTTTCTTATGATTGTTTCAGTGTCAGCTGCTTTTTCTGTAGCAGTCAAATCAGCTATAGTATTTCTTTTCCTGGAGTTAGCATACTTCCGCACCCATATAGCTGTTTCCCCTGTGTCCAATTCATTCTTTTCTATTAACTACACCTTAGAATTTTAATGTTCAAGCCTGTTTCCTGATTTAGGTAAGTCTCAGTTAACCAATTATATATATTTCTCCTTATACACATATGGTGCAATTGCTGGCCTCTGTTTCATATTGCTGTTAAATCTACCTAGAGTTTTCCTGTGAGATATGACAGTACCTCTCCTGTTTCTGAAAATTTTTTCCTATCCAGATCTGTTTGCAGTCTTCATTATTTGAACCCTTCTGGTGCATGAAGAGAGCACAGGGATCCTCAGTGAATATCCCTATAAATGCTGTGCTCACTGACCAAAGGGGCCATATAAAGCACTTGAACATTAGAATCCAGCCAGATGTCTCTGAATTAGCTCCATGCAATGTTAAAGCATTACTGGCTAGAGCACAGCCATATTTAACAGAAAAACAAACAAAACAAAACAAAACAAACCAACAAGAAGACCCACAACTTTTAAGAGGCCCTACGGGAAATCATTTCAAATTACTTTCAGTGAGTGTCAAGGACACCAAGGAGATAGGAGTGTGTCAGTGCAGTTCAGCTCTGGACTTCGTGCGTGCAGATATTGTTCCCATACAACTGCTATCGCAGAAGGTGCCCACATTTGGTCTCCTTCTGCCACATGGTTCTGTAATCTCTGGGATAGATAGTAGAATGGCAGTGTGGTACTAGGCTCAGTCATGCAGGAATTGGAATTTTACACCCACTTTCATCACACATTCTTGGTGTGATCTGTGGCCTCCTGAGAATTTCTGTGGCAAAAGGAAAATAGCATACTGCCAAAGAATGCACAGATAATATTATGCCCTGAGTTGGTATGAATAGCCTGAGGAAGACCTGCAAAACCTCCTGTCCTTGCAGAGGTCTCTCATATTCCGGATATCTTCACTATTGTTATGTTCAGAAGTCTATATGGCTATGAGCCGCAGATCTGCTTTTGTATTACTTCCAGTAAAAAATCATGCGATGGACAGGAAATGTCGTTTGTCTCTCCTTGGGAAATGGTGTCAAGGTGCTATGGAGAACTATGGCAGCTGTGCTTTCTCCCCATGTCTGTCCCCCAAGCTGAGCTGCTTTGGTGCAGGAGATGGGGAAAACTCCAGGCTGTTTGCCACCAGGAAGGGCTGACAATCAGGTGCCTGGGATCTTCTCTGATCTGTTACGAAAAGTACGAAGCGAATAACAAGTGCATATCTTCAAATTCCTCTACTCACTCTTCTGTGTTGCTCATATCTTGGAGCAACAGCTGCTTTGGTCAAAGCTTTCCATCCTGATTGAGCATCCCTGGGTGTCCAGTTTGGGATTAAGGAGTATAATTTTTCAAAAAAGCCTCATAGGAATTCTGTAGAATGACTCGTATCAGGGATCGGTGGATGAAGCAGTGTGTGGAAAGATAAAGCATCAATAATTTATGCTTCTCAATCTAATTTGATATTGGCTGGCATGTGGACTCACCACCATCGTTGAACTTTTATACACACACACACACACACACACATATATATATGTTAAATATACAGACTAATTGTGGAAACTGAAAACGCCTCTCACTGGGCTCTACTAGAAAGAGAGGTATTTAACAGCTAAGCAGTTTGGCACTTGCCTAGTGAAGAAAGATGTAGGTGTTCAGATTTTTCAAAGAAATTCCAGCACAAAGCAATATCAATCTCTTTTAATTGCTGTTATTCGAAGTAACTATCCAACTACCTATCAATGTCAAAGAGTGAGTGACAAATGGAATAACGCTATTTAAAGTTGCAACATGTCAAAATGAATTCCACATGTCATTACCTAAGGACTCTTATGTCAGAGGAAGGATCTGACCCACAGGTTTAGTATACAAAGTGCAGACTTATTTCAGATGGGATGTTTTTTTGGCCAAGTGACATGAGGACTGGCACTTAAGGAGTTAGTAATACGCAAACTTGAAATGAGCAGTATGATTAGAAAGGGTTAAAATATCTTTTCCCATTTTCTGACCTAATGTTTTACTTCAGCCTATAGTATTCATAGGTAACACTCAAAATAAATCACATTAACAGGTTCCCCAAAAGCGGTCGAATTACACCATTACTTAAGAAAACCCCTGGGTACATGTGTGCGCATTATGTGCTGTATCAATGCAGAAAGACAGCAAGCAAGATTGAGAAAGCTATACTTTTTATTTTGCCAATGAATCTGTTGCACTTTGCAATGTTTAAGTGGGCTTATACAACATAAACATTTGGGACATTTAACATATCAAGCTCAAATAAAAATGACACGCAGATCGTTCACTTCTGAAGCTGCCTTGTGTTCAGTTATTGGAACACTCCATCCCTGTGGTTTCCGAAATATTATAAGTATATATTCCAGATTAAACTTTCTATTTTCCTCAAGGTAGGGTTGCTTTTCAGCCCTCAATGGCTTGGTTTTTGCCTAAAGAATCAGGTCCTATCAGCAAAATCAAAGGCGATTACACAGCTCAGTAGTCATTTAGGATTTCTGTGGCTCAATTAAGCATGTATAGCATGCCACAGCCACTGAGACTCTGTTTATTCAGTGAAAGTGCTCTGTAATTTATTTAAAATAATCCATCTTTAACAAATAAAGAGGCCATTGACTGGCCATCGCTGCAGGCATCCATTTAAATGCTGCCTTCTTGATGGTCTGTTTTGCTGGTTTAAGTTAAATACCTGACAAAAGTGATTCAGTTTTTTAGAAATAAGATTTGTATGCATGAAGTTTATTTTCTTTTACACCAGTAATCAGTTAGAACTTCTTTTTAACAGATTGACCATTAAAAATGATTAATTCTATTCATTGATAATAACAGATTGTGACTGCCAGCAATATGTGTGTGTTTAAAACTGCTCAGGCATTGTGTCTTTACAACACTATGCTAATTATATTAGACCTGTTTCTGTATACATATACAGAAAATAAGATTAGATGTCAAACGCCAGTGACAAAAGATCTTTTCTTTTTCAACATGGAAGTTTCCTTATTTTTTTTCTTTTCCCACTTCACTATTTCAGAAATGAATTGTTTGTCTAAGCAACACCAGCAAGCTGCCCTAAAGACATCAGTGCCAATGGGTCTTCTCTGGGCATCAGACAGAGGCAGTTTAAGTTCCTGGTAAGTGCTGTTACTTGTTGCATTGGAACATGACCAACTCAGAAGAAGCTTTTTCTCTGTAAAGAGAAGCAGCCATTAAAAACTGTCCTGGGAATAGAGCAAAGTATGGTGCTAAATTTCCAGTGGAAAGGCAATAGAGAAGGCTATTGGTTAAAGGACTGCTTCTTAGGGTTAAGGATAAATAAAACTCTGGTAGCCACAATGGCTCCTCCTGTCCAGCAGCCACACAGTATAACTGTGTCTTGTCCTCTTTTCAGATTTAAAAAAACCCCACAGCCTCACCAAGAACCACGCCAACCTTAGAGGAGGTGTAACTAAGCTGTTTGTGTTACTGAATAATGGCTTTTTAATGGTATTGAATAGAATCATGGACAGCACTCAATATTTCTTTGTGTAAGCCTCTGAAGAGAATATATTATGTATATATTATTATGTCATATATTTACAGAAGAGTTTCAAAGTCAGAGCAGCTCATGTGCTTTGTTGTAAGTTTATTCTCATACTATTTATTCTTTTTGCTAATTTTCAAAAGCCTTACCAATTGTTCATTTG
Source organism: Cyrtonyx montezumae (assembly GCF_038088225.1). Taxonomy (NCBI): domain Eukaryota; kingdom Metazoa; phylum Chordata; class Aves; order Galliformes; family Odontophoridae; genus Cyrtonyx; species Cyrtonyx montezumae. The sequence continues at coordinate 55,414,471 of NW_027071936.1, forward strand.
TATGTGGTTAGATGGGAACCATCTAGAAATGCACATTGTTTGAAGAATGCTTAATTCTAAGAGTATTTTAAGCTTGATGATTTATTTCATCCCTCAAGACCAATGCATTTTCAGTCCTATGGGTTGTCATGGTTTTACGCAGACCTTTGTGATTTTCACAGATGAATGCAGCTATAGCTTCATTACTCGTCTGATCTAGGCAGGACAACACCACTTGTACCTGCACACATGGAAATAAGATGTGTTTGTGTTTAAACACCATTATAAGATTGCAGTTGTAGAAAATCAGTGAAAACTGCCTGATATCTATGCAGATAGCCTATCTGAAACTTGAAACTGGTTTTGTAAGGAGTTCTAATTTGTCTTAAGTTCAAAGTTTTGTCATGTCTTTTAAGATGGCTCCTGGTCTGGCTAGTCCCAGCAGTCAGGTAGGATCTTGTGTTGTGTTTGGTTTGTGGGGCTGCCCACAAAGAACTAGCTCCTTTTTTAGGACTCATGATTGTACTGATGACCATCGTTCAGCTGTTGCTGTACAGATACTCATAGCTGCAGCTATTAGAAAACATCAGGACCTTATCGTCACTGGTTTACATGTCAGAGGAAACAATCACATATTCTAAGTCAAAGTGTTATGTGGCGATGTTTTTCCTTACACATTTGGGAAGTTTCACTTTTCTGTTATACTTGCTGGATGTTGATACTGAGTTAGATTCTGGAAAAAATGACTCATCACTAGGGGCCCTATGGCCCTGCAGTGTCCAGGATCTGGCTGGACTGTCTGTTAACATTTAACTCTCTGTTCAACTCATGGGCAGCATGAAGCAGCTGAGAATCACATCTCCATCTCATGAGGAAAAGCAACATGCAACACAGAAAGGGAGAATAGACCAAACTCTTGCCTTACTATAACATGACAGTGAATTACTGTCTAACTTAGGGTTGCAAATAGGTATCCAGTCCTCTTATTAGTGCTGGAGTTTCTTTTAAAGAAATCAGCAGAAGTATCTTTCTTTCTTCTGAAGAACAAATGTGGATATTAATGGCTAATGGGGGATTTGACTAAAAATAAATGCTAATTTGTTCCCAGTATTCAGTGCCTTGAAAGGTGCCCACCCAAGTTTTCAGCTCAGGGAAGAGTGTCCTGGTCATGAGGTGTGTGTGGATGATATCTGATTCTGATCAAGTGGAGGCAGCTATGCTGCTCTTCAGTTTGGAGAACGTGTAAAATGGGCCCCTTTGGAACCTTCCAGGTCATGGAGTGGTGCAACTGGAATATTTAGTTGCTTCCAGTTTTAGAAGAAAGGTGAAATTCTTCAGCTGCAATTTAGGATTCAGGTACTGCATTCCTGCTTTGAGTAAACTACTCTTTGAGTTCAATGGCCATTAGCATGGAAATATTTCCTTCAGGGTTTAGCAAAGTGAGAAACTGAGGTACCAGATACTGCATTAATGGCTAAGGTCACACGAGGCAATGCGGGAAACTCACACACAAAAAAGTGACCTAACTCCAAGCCTCATGTCCAATGTGTGAGATGATGTTGCTGTTCTGAATGGGATCTTTGTTTGAGTGATGAAACATAGCGCCCCAAGAAAAGGTAAGAAGACTTTAAGAACACAGATTTCCTTTGCACTTATAATTCAGAATGTTGCTTTTCATTCATGGTGGTGCAAATATATTACCTTGGTGAGAAACCAGGGAGAACAAGGACCATAGAAGTGGGAGCTAGCCTGTGGGTACACATGGGGAAGAGAAACAGAAATTATGTTGTATGAGGCATTGGAGGACTTCCAAATATTTTTATTCATTATTACTATTTTTATGTGAAAGGGAACAGCCTTCCAGGACTGGCTGGTTTGCCTCAGGCAGGGATTTTGTCCAGTTCTAGTCCAAATCCATGTTTGAGGGTGTGTGTGTGCGTGTATGTGTGCAGGGTGCTTGCATAAGGTCCAGAACATGCAGCTTTTATCTGCTACTGCTCACATTTGCTCCCTGGTCAGTGCAATATTTAACCATATGACCTTCAACGTCCAAACTTACTAGTGTTTTGAGAAGGGAATTCATTAGATAGAAATTTTTATTGAAACACGTGTAAAAATATCAAGCTAAGTGATTAAAGAACATTTTAAAACTGAAATAATTTTTTACAAAATGAAAATACAAAAAAATCATTTTATTAGATCAGCTAGGGTAAAAGTGCTGATTTTTTTTTTAAGAAATAGCTAACATTTCATTTGGGGTTGTGATACCTAAAAAAAAAAGTAACATTAAATGTTTCTGTGACACACTTGAAAAATTTAATTTGCCAGGAAATTCTATTGAGATCTTTCCAAAAGCCCATCCAGCCCATGGCTTGATAGCCACTGTGCATTGGCACATTCATTACTGGGATCTTTTAGGGAAAAAAATATTTGTACATGAATTGATTGAATGTTCTCACAGAGTGAATGCTACTAGCTTACTGATTTGTGATGCCCTATTGTTCCTGTTATAGACCTTCAGAGATATTTGAAGTGTACTGACGCTGTTCTGTTGTCATCTCACAGTAATTCATCAGCTATGGAGCTAGATTAAATAAATTTTATTATTTAATTATATGCTTTTGCAAGAAAAGCAGGTAGATTTTGTGTTCTCAATGTTTCTCATGAAGTGAGGGAGGGAAGAGAATCTCCCTTTGTTAGTCATGTTTATGAAGCAGGAAAAAAACAAAAAAAGGGGCTTTATCCAACCCTGCAGGCTTCACCCTGACTTGGAGTTTTTGTTCATTGTTGTTTTTTTTTTTAATTTTGATTAGTCCAGTCCCTATATTTAAAATTGCATCTTAAAATTTAGTCATCCTTAAACAGATTTCCAGCCCAAGAGTTGTAGTGTTTATGTCCCCAGTCTGACTGAAATAAAAGAATTCCACCTCTTGGTGAAGAATGCTCACAGAAACTCTGATCAGTATAATTTCAGGTGGTTTTTTTTTTTTTTTTTTTTTTTTTTTTGTCTTATGAAGGGAATAAAAAGTTGCCAGAATTAGACAAAACCAGAGGTGAATGCAACAAAAAAAGAAATCCAGAGTGCACCTTCCTGAAAGCTTGGGCTGCTTCAGATGACTTACTTTTTGGATCTGTCCAGGTAGGAGACTGCGTACTCTTGATATTCAGGACTGCTTTGCTGGTTAAAAGTGCATTACCAGGGCTTTCAGCTCCTGTGGTTAACTCTCCCTCAGATTGGGCAAGGGCTGGAGGTCAGCTGCAATTCCAATACTCACCCTGTGGTGAACAGAGGTGATACAGAGAACCCACAAGGCCTTGAAAGGGCTAGCTGGCCACATGCAAGGCAGTTCTGCAAAACTGATGCCATAAAAGGTAGCTATGGCTATGAATGCATCTGTAGACATGACCTGGTAGTTACCTCAGCATGTGAGATGTCTTAGAAAGAATAGTTTGCAATCTACTGTAGGGAACCTGCTTTAGCAGTGGATTGGACTAAATGTTCTCCAAAGGTCCACCTCCTATGAGTCTGTGATTGTGTTTCCTCCAATCAGATTTCCCACATGGAGAGCAGCATTACTGGGGTCACTCAGGAAGGGAACTTGCAGGTGTGCACAGAACTAAGCACCTTTGTGCTGGGGAAGGAGAATGCTGCTACCTCTCAGGCAGCTTTGGAGCAATGCTTTCTGTGATGCTGTATGGCAAAGCTGTTGAGAATCAGTAGGAATGCATTTCGGGAGCTTATTTTCAACAGTTTGAAACACTGCAACTGGATTGTTGCAAAGATTTGGGAGCTGTTGTGTGGGCTCTCCTTACAAAATATAGTAATATAAGGAGAGTAGAACTTATCTCCCTGTAACAGTCTCTAAGAGAGTTTTCCCTGCATCAACTCAAAGACCAGATTTAATAGCAGAAACTGCATCTATGCAGAAACCCATCAGAGATCCCTTGGTTTTAGCCTTATGAAGTAGTTTTCTGAGGCTTCTACATAGTTTCCAACCCAGGTACCTGGAGTGCAATACACAGATGGAGTCCTTCATAAACACAAGGCAAAGGAAAATGAATTGTGATGAGTAGTAAACAATTTTTACTGTCTTTACCTTTTCCTGGTGTTTGCAAACCAGACATGACTTAAAAATATTTAGGGAAGGGCTAATTTGTGAAGCAAATACCTCAAGGTCTAGTGGTTTGATCAGCCACATGTTTCTTCTAAAAACAAAGCATATCATATGTAAAGGGAGCCTGGAATAAATTATCCTAACTCCATCAATAACTTCAGTGGATGTTCTTCCCACAGGGTGTTTCCACATCTGGGGAGTCCTTTAAGGTATATAGGTATGGAAGCTTAAGACAGTGTTGAAAAACTGTACATTTAGTTACCCAACAGTGGTATTACTTTTGAAAGGAAAGTGAATTATGATAAGTTGTTGGGCTTTCCAACTTTAAATGTCATTTTTATGAGAAAGAGAGAGCACACAGTTTTTGTATTTGCTCATCACTGCTAAATAGGCAAGAGTGAAAGTTGTGCAAAAAAATGTGGGAAGAACACAGGCGGCTAACTTAAATCTGATTTTAACCCAAACTGCGTCCACTGAACTGCTTAGGGTTTCTGGGAGGGAGGTGTTGTGGACATAAATGCAATTTCTTTCTTTCTCTCTCTCTCTATACCCTCCTGCCAGCCATCTGTTGATAATTATTGTCCAGTCTCTGCTGAGAACTTGTGATATTTAATATTTCCTCACCACTTGAACAAATAAGCGATAATAACTGCAAGGTACTTGACCACAGGAGTAGAAAGGCATCTAGCATGAAAGAATCAGTGTACACCTTGGTTTCTGAAAACAACATCGTTTTCAATTTGTGATTAAAATAAATCTGAGTTCTTGAGGACTTGGAAAATAGACAGTGAGTTGCACAGTGTCTCTGGAAAATAAAAAGGACAACAAAGTTTAAAAATTGTTCATTCCTATTTGTGGTATTTTATTACATTTAGGTTACCATTTTTCATAAAAAATGTTGTGCAATTTATTCATTTGTGTGTGGAATGTTTAGAGCAGATAAACAGAAGACATCTTCTTTAAAATGTTTATTCTTCTGAATTGTCAACACTTTTATGGTTACCTTGAGCCTCGTATAGTAGAAGTGACAGAGAACAGAGATCTTTACATCTCTTTAGAAACTCTGAAACTGTACAAGAAATGGTCTGTTGTTGATATTCTTTCATTTTTTCCCCTTCAATCATGTTAATAATAAATGCCAATTATGCCATCTCAGCAGACCTGCTCTACTACAATCTATATATAGGATTCTGTAGGTAGAAGGCTGAGTAACCTCAGCTCAGAGCTACTGAGGTTTGTAGGAAGTCTTGGCTGCAGCCATCTACCTCCTTAAGATGAACTCCCAGCAGCTGTCTGGAGCCTTTTCTCTCCCTTACTTCCACCACCAGTTTGCAGGCTGATCTTCATGCTCCATGACCCTCTGTATGAATGACAGAGTGAAAAAAAGTCACAGGTATGTCTATTTTTAATCCTTAGTTTAGTATGCATTTCATATAGTTTGCCAGGTGCTAGTACTAAACCCCCTTTCCTCAATAAACCTTTAAATTTTATGGGTGTTTCATTATCAGATTGAAATTAAAACCACTAACCAGGAAATAATAATTCTTAGAGATTTGTGCAAAATCCATTATATTACTCCCTGATAATGAAAAAGGAATCATAGATAGAGTGAATTTCTTAACAGATTCAAAAGGTATAGCACTGCTTTTGAATAAATCTATTAGCTAGTATGATTTTTGTATGTTTTTTACATCACTGAAAATTCAATTCTCTTTTGTAATTCTTATTTCTTTAGAAAGATTAAAAAAACACCAAAGAAGCAAACAAACTCAGTGGCCATAGACTGGATAGTTTTTTCAATATCTGATGTGTTCTGAAGGAGGAACAGATGGGAGGTGTCTGAGATACTATGAAAAACATTGCAATAAAATAAGTAGGAATAAAACAGGGAGATGGACAGATCTTGGGAGGCCACTTATAGTCCATGCTTCCTTTTCTTTCTTTCTTACTTTCTTTCTTTTTTTTTTTTTTCCTGTTGGAATGTAACAAATATTAACTGCTACTGCTCTGCTGTACTTCATTACATAAATATTTGTGCAAATTCACACTGTGAATATATGAAGTGCTTTGATGGGCAAAGAGGAGAGTTTCCCCATGTGCTGGTTTCTCCTTTATATGAAGCAGCAGCACTGTATGCTCTGCCTGAACTTTCACACACACGCTGTTCCACATCAGCTTGAATTCTCAGTTCTCTTTTTTTTCCCCCTTCATAGCTGGTTTACTTACCAAAAATAGTCTGTTGCAAAACAGCAGTCCCCAAGTAAGACCTCCAAGCCAGCAGTATGGAATTTCCACTATCCTTTTTGAAAGGAGCTGGTGATCTGATGGTCCTTCTATACTCCACGTTTTTCGTAAGATTAATTATTACACTATGCAAAATGCCAAAGAATCTGTACATTTCTCCACCTGTGGCATCTCTAAGTCCTCAAAGAAGAAAGCACTTGGATCTGGGGGAATTATAAATATTACACTATGTGCTGCTTCTATCAACGAGGGTTGTATTTCTTTTTCTTTTTTAATTTCTGTCATCAGTTTTGCAAACTTTCTGGTGGTAATATACGCACAGAAATCAACAGGGAATTTTGTGTTAAAGAAAGTATTTGGTTATAGTTTTACATTTACTGAATTTGTCCCTGTCTCTCTGTTTCAACAGTAGTCTGAGCACACTGTAGGTATCAATGCAATAAGCAAACTCTTTCCTTTGTAGTATAAACATTGCTGTAGCTATGGTTGTTAAGAATGTTAGAGAAATATGAAACATTGGAAGAAATACTGGCATAATAAAAGACATTAACTTATCCGGCAAGCCTTGCTTATTTCTTATATAACTTTAATTAGATCACTTGTGATCTAATTACAAGTGCTGTAGATTTCAGTTCCCCTTGCAAATCAAACAATGAGCTTTGAATCCAACATATAGGTTTCACTCATTTAAAACAAAAATAGATCTGTAGTACTTTTGTAGTGCTGTCTTTCAGTTGGCATTAACCCAGATGAGCTAGACAGCATACAAAGTACTAAAAAGATTTGACATTGTTTTCTGCTAATATATATGCTTGTTCCAAAAGTAATGCCTCCTAGTTATTTCCATGGAAACTACAATGGTTAGAAAGAGCACAATAACACTACTGGACAGAGCAAATTCTCAGCTACAAAACGCTGTTTTTCAACATAGCCACTGCCATTAGTTGTACATGTTAACCAGCAATGAACAAGAGCCTGCATGCTTCTCTAGTAAAAATCTGCATCAGGAGAGGTGACACACTGTGGTAGTCACCACTGCTGAAATGTATCACCCAGTGCCTCACTGTGCTCGCATGAATGGTTTGGTCTCCATAAACATTCAGCAAGTGTTGATGCATGTCAATGGATCTCATTTTTTCCCACAGGGATGAAATCATTGACACACCTTTGCTTCATGTGCATTTCTGTGTCAGATGCCATTCTGTCAATCTGTCCCTCTGCTGCCATCTGTCAAACAGTGACAAGATATAATGGAATATTGGTGGGAAGTTTTAGCCTCTACTGTCATCTCACCAACATCTGCCTCTGAGACTGTGAGCCAACATCATAAAATAAGAGGCGTAGCTTGTGGAGCAACTCATGTTTTCTTTCAACAACCATAGCTTTCACTCACTCATTAGAGTAGTTTTAGGAGGCACAACAGTTAAGTCCTATTAGGCATCTTTCAGCTGCATAGCTTAATCTTTGTATGAGAGAAGAGTTTCTAAAGGCATTATTACAGTAATGAGTATTGAGAGGATAGGAACAGGGAGTCTATTTTCTGACTGTCCCAGCTCTGAAATTCAAGCACAGGTCAGCAATAACCAAAACTCTGGTGTGTTATAAACAATATGTAGTAATAGTCTAAAACATAGCATTTTATAAATTTCTGTGAAGAAACTGAACTCCATCCCAGCTAGACCTAGTACATTTTGCTGGTAATTCAGACACTATTCAGGCAGGTATGTTAGGTTGCCCAGTTATCAGATATTTCTGTGTGATAAGAGCATACTGAAAATATAATGAAGATGAATTTAGGTTTGCAAAATTTAATTTAGCATAAGGAAAAATCCCCTTGAATATTTCATTGAGGAAGCTAGTACTCTACATTTTGAGCTAGGACAAAAAAAATGAATAGCAAGTCAAAGAAATATTAAATACATTTTTGTATAGTTGCTCATCTAATTTGTATAACCCAAATTTGTACAATCCAAATTTGTACTTAATGAGTAAGAAATGCTCAGTTAACTGTGTAAGAGGTAATATTAATTTTATTTTCTAGCTTCAGTGAATTGATTACAATATTCAGTATTTCAATATTTCAAGTCAACATTTGTTTGTGCAGTAGTTATCCTCATAAGGACATTGGATAACTAGATATAAATTATGCTTATGAAGCATTTTGCTAAGTTAAACTCATTGTTTTAGAATGAAAACTGCGTTTCCACAGCAGGAGATATCTATGCTAACACATCCTTATACATCAAGAGAAATCTTACTGGATAGTAAAATTTTAGCATTTTAGAAAAAATTTAAAGCTTTTAACATCTTGCTAGTATTTTTTTTTTCAGCAGGAAAAAATATTAAGGAATGATTCCAAATTTTAACTTATCTTCTGACTGTTTTTCCCTTTTTCTTAATTATTTGAAGGGTGGAATATATCAACTCCTAATACGACCAATGACATTCTGGGTAATTATCTGCCTGTAACATAGTACATGCAAATGACTCTAAGATACCATAAAAATATCAAAAATTCCAAGATTGAAAGGGCTATTTTAATATATATTCTCAGATTCAGATTCTCATTAGAGAGGGAAAATAAAAAAAAAACACAAAATGGATGAAGAATCAATCTAGTATGGAGTGCAGTCAAACAACAGGGCTGCCTCAGAGGCATCTATCAACAGAAACACCCAACTATCACCATGACATTCTCTTCAGGAGCCAACCCACAAGTCTAGGTGTTACCACTGGAAAATATATAATGCAGCTTCACATTAGGATCTGAGAACTGCCAAGCATATCTCCAGAGTAACTTTAACAGTGATTACAGTTGATGAGGGAGGCAGAGGAATTATGGGCATGTGCCAGCCGCACTAGGCGGATAAGAACAACATTGAAGGTAAAGTACATTTATGTGAATTTTTATTCTGGCATTAAACAGCAGTTTTTCATAGGATGAGCTTTTGCCTACAAAAATCTCAGGTGTTTCTGCTTAGTGCCAGTCTCTTTTTGTAAATATCTAGACTTTTAATTGCGTTCATTAGGCTACATAACAAGGAAATGTTTGAAGGGACCCAAGACAGTAAAACCTATCATCGTGAATTGCCTCTGTGATACCTTTCTGTTCTCTGAAATTCACAAATGAGAAGGGCTGTTTTAACATGTGTGCACAAGTGGTTTCACATTTCATTGGAAAGGATAGTCGAACTTGTGACAAAATAAGAAGTTTGATTCGGATGGAGGAGTGTTGTAGGCTGCAGTCCTAAGGACTGCCGTATAGTAACAGTCAATGTAGACTGAAGAAGTGTACTTTTTTACTATATTTTGTTTTAGTTATCTAGTGCTTCAAGTTAACATGCAGTCCACCACAACCACAGTCAGCAAGCAGATGTGTACCAATGAACAATCTGCAAAGCAGTTCCATATGCTCCTGCTCACCAGAATTCACTCTAAGAGGACAAGCTGGAGCTTGTTAAAGAACTTCTGTTCAATTTTAGCTTTTTATCACAAGATATGAATGTCTTACCTGTATAGAAAACTAATAATAAATCTGTTCTCTTATTCAGGCCTTCCTTGGTGCTTCTGTAGCATGTTTGTCCTCTGTGGAGAAATGCCTCTGTATTTATGGACTGCATGCTAAGCATGGCTTTTGTTTCCTGAAGTGCCCCTTTGAAACTATCCTGAGTCATCACAGAAAACTCCTTAGAAGGAGTGTAGCCCTGAAGTGGGAGGAAAACACTGTCCTGGAAAGAAAGCAAGAGGAAAGCCTTCTGAGAAATGGTACTGCACTTCTTTTAATGCTTGCTACATAAACAAAGCCATCTAAATCTAAAAAAGTGACCCTGCCTTGCAAGCAGGGTTTCTCAGTGGGAAACCATTTGTTCTCTATTAGGAATGATGGCTCAGTGATCACAGCAAAATACCCCAGCCAAAGAATTAAGCTTTCCTTATGTCTGAATTTAAGTAAGGATGAATATGTAATTTCCATATTTTCTTTTATTTAATAAAGAAAGTAATAATTTCATTTTATGCTAGGAATGATCTTTTTCAGTGCTGAAAGAAAACCTTGCCAAACAGGGTGGTGAATCATGACAAAGCCTACTGCAGGGCCAATGGTTTCAATAATTTTTCTGGAGGAAGACTGTAAACTACATCTGTAAAATCCCTATTTATGAGAAAATATTTCTATCTGCATAGAAGATGGTAAAACATAATTTATAAAAAAGTATTCTACAAAAAAAAAAAAGAAGAAGAAAAAAGAAAAATTCAGAAACTAAAATAAAAAGAAGGAATAAACAGGTTTTCAGGTCTTGAAAACCTATGGAACTGCTAGGTAGATCAACAACAATTCAGGTCATAGTCATATTGATTGATCAGTCCTCTTTCATCTTACAAAAAAAAAAAAACAAAACAAAAACCACAAAAAACAAACAAACAACCAAAAAAAGAAGCAACACTCAAAACGTGGGAGGACTGTTCACATCCAGAGAAGTATTATTATGAAAGGAATGTTTATTTCTTTCAAGTTCTGAGTTTTCCTTGGTATTTTTTCTTGATCTTGATTTTTGACTTTTAGTCTTAGTTAATCAGCAAAACTGCAAGATATATATCCCAGGCTATGAGTTTAAAGGCATTAAGCTCACAAGACAGGCTGCAGTCTCATTCCTTGAAGAATTTACTATGCACATAAGGAGACACATGTGCAGTCAATCTTTAATGAAGCCAATGAACGGATACACTCTTATCTCAGCTAAAGCAAATATTTTCCACACTACCAAAACATCTGCTGATTGCAAAAGAATATGATGTCATAACCACTGTTCTCCCAAAATAGTTTTTACAGGTTGTATACTGCTACCATCTTTCTTTTTCCCAGTGCTTTCATCCCACTTTTAGAAATTTAGACATTAATAAGATATTAGAAAACACAAGAAATCTGGAAGCCAGCAGTCTACTTTGCATACCTTTCTAGCTCCTAATGAAGTTGGGGTGATAGATCACATGTGTACATGGCAAATAAGAATAACAGTTATTATCTCATCATTTTAATTCTTGAATATTCTACCTGAAATTAACTGCTTCTAAATTTGCTTCTTCACTGTATAGATGGTGTACTGTAGACAAAGTTTGACTCTGTATGTCGTGGGTGGATTGGTTATACCTAATCAAATAGGCTATTTGAATAGGCAATATAGAATTTAGCCCTTACCAGGTACTTCTGTTTTTACTGAGAAAACTGTTGTTTTTATGTGCTAGATCCATCAGCAAGGGAAATATTTTCTCTGAACTGCGGTTCTCTACTTCAGTGCTTTGACAGTAAATATGGAAGTAAGAAGGAAATTTTCACAGGTTCAAACACAGATGAGATACACTTCTGTTCTCACTACCAGTGAGAACAGAAGTGTATCTCATGTAGAAACGACAGAAATCATGACCATAGTCAGCATTCTTGGAAACAAGACATGAGGTAATCTCAGACAAAGTTATTGGTGCAAATATGCTCTCTGTCTCTGTTTATAAGATCTTATATAGCTGCTAGAATACTATAGAATAGTATGTAGAATAAAGCTGCTTCTCAAAATGCTACTTATCTGAATAAGGTTTCTGGTATGTAGTTTAAAACTTGCCATTTTTCTTTATTCCTTTTTTAAGTCTTTGTTCAGAGTAATATTTTATATTAAAAAAACAAAAAACAAAAAAAAACCCAAAAAAAACATTACTGCAGGTCTCCAGAAGGTTTTTACTTTGTTAGGTTTTATCTTTATTAAAATTACAGAGCATCTAAAGTCTGCCACCTAATATATTTCTCCTAGTATATTTAGTCCTTCATACTTTTATGAAAAAATAGCTCATTACTTATTTAAAGTTCAAAATTAATTTTCATTAATCTAATAATAGAATCATAGAATGGCTTAGATTGGAAGGAACCTTAAAGATCAATGTGTTCCAACCCCCTGCCATGTGTAGTGTTATCATCTGCCAGATCAGGCAGCCCAGCTGATCCAACCTGGCCTTGAATATCTCCAGAAATGGGTCACCCATAACCTCTCTCATCAGCCTGTTCCAGTGACTCACCACCCTCTGTGTAAAAATTTTTTTCTTATTATCTAACCTAAATCTACCCTCTTTTCCTTTAAAGCCATTCCCTCTTGTCCTGTCACTATCAGACTGTTTAGAAAGTCAGTCTCTCTCCTGCTTGTAAGCTCCCTTCAAGACCTGGAAGGCCACAGTGAGGTCTCCTTGGGGTCTTCTTTTCTCCAAGCTAAACAAGCCCAGCTCCCTCAGCCTGTCTTCATAGGAGAGATGCTCCAGCCCTTTGATCATCTTCGTGACCATTCTCTGGACCCACCCCAAAAACTGCATCCTTCCTGTACTGAAGACCCCAGGCTTATACTCAGTACTCCAGATAGGACCTCATAACGGCAGAATGGCCCCTAAAGGGCAATTCTGCACCCATTTCTAGTATTTATTTCAGTATTTTCAGAGAATTTTCCTTGCCAGTCACTGTCAATAAAAATGATTTTTAGAAGTGGATAACATCACTGTCTGATATGACCAACTGAGATTCTTAATGTAATGCCAACTTTATTTATGATTTTATTTTGTTGATGTTTGCAGTCACTTAGCTTCCTACTTATGTTGTTGGCATATGTATCTTTTTATACCATTGAATATTAGTTTGCAGAGCTATTTTCAGGAAAAGCAATAAAGGATTTTCTCAAAAAATAAATGAGACCATTACAGACTCCCAATGGAGATAAGCATTTGTGAGTAAGAGGTGAGATCTGGTGAAGTTGTACATCCTGTTGTGCTCAAAGAGAGAATGAAGTAGAAAACTGAGGGTTTGGATGAACTCCGAAGTTTGAATTTAGCCTAGTTGATCACTCATTTTTTCCCTAGACTAAAGGGAAACCAATCTGAAGTAACTCTGTGAATGAGACAATATCTGACTATTGGAACTTAAGATGGGGTATGTCAATATACTGTACTGAAATGGGGATATGAAGGACTTTTCCTTTAAGAACAGATTAAACTTCTGATGTACAACTCAAGAAACGTTCTGTCTGGGAACTTTGAATATAAGCTTGAAAAAAATGTGAAGGGATGGACCATTAAGACTATATTCTATGGCATTCAGGTTAGAAAGGAGAAAACTCAGAATGACTGGCAGCAGAAAGGAGAAAGAGGTTAAGAGGTGAGAGTAAAGCAGAGCCTTCAGGGAGCAATTGATTTCCTTGCATTCAATTTGTTTGTGTTTTTCCATCAGTGGGGAATGACCATAAGTCCACCTACAGTTTTGATCAACTCTGCATGACTTCTTCAGTCTGCATACCAGAGAGGTGAGTGTTTCTGACTTTGAGCAACACAACAGAGTGGAATTCCATGTGTATTCTGTCTGTGCACACAGTATCTGAAAGTGTCTGCACACAGTATCTGAAAGTGTCCATGGTGGGAAACGGGACAAAATCTTTTGGATCCAGTTTGTTAATATATATATATATTGGCAGAGAATACCTATCTTCTCCATTGTGGAGGTACCTGAAAGGCCAAACTCCAAAGGCTTTCTTGAAAATGAAAGTTTACTCTTTTTGAAACTGCTTTATGACACATGCAGAGCTCTCATTTATTTGGGGAGTTTTGCATTAAATGCTATGAAACGTGAATTCAACTAAACCAAGAAATAATTATATTTAAATGATGTTTAGCAGAGTCTGTTGGGATAGGACAAGAATAAATATTTTCAGACAAAGAGAGGAGTTTTAGATTGGATATAAGGAAAAAAATTTTTACAGTAAGTGTGCTGAGGCACTTTACAGGTTGTCCACAGAGGTACTGGATGCCACAGTTCTTGGAGACATTTAAATTCAGGCTGGACAGAGCTCTGAGCTACCTGATCTAGCTCTGGGTGTCCGTGTTCATTGCAGGGGAGATGTACTTTAAGGGTCCCTTCCAACTCAAATGATTCTATTATTCTATGAATGTCAGTCCCCTTGCATGGTTTTTATCTCATTGATATAATCATTTTGGAAGGTTTTATATATGACATGAAAACAAAGTGTAAATTTTCACAAGTGCAATACAAAAATACACACTCAAAGTAGCCGTAGGCATTTAGTTTAATTTAATGAAAGATAAAGAATTGTCTAAAGTTGTAGATTGTTTATATTCCTGAGGCTTTTTTTTTTTTGTTATTGTGAAGAGGCTAAGTGATGTCAATATGCCTGCCAAGAAAAGTAGTTAGCTATAACTGGGTGTTAGACCAACGCTGTTTTTTACACAGCTCTGTACAAACCCAGTACTCTAAGAATTAGATACGTATAATAGAGCCACTAGACCAGGAATACCTTCCTGATTCCAGTCAGAATGATCATGAGATGGAAAGTTTCTAAGAACTCTCTTGGAAGCAGAGTAGATGCATGCGGGAGGGAGACTGTTCTCAGTGTGAGAGCTGATCCAAAAGAATGTGCCACTTCAGAAGGCTGTTTGTAATTTATCAAATTAAACACCCTGGAAGAATTCTCTAGCAAATCACAAAGGTGGCTACCAGGCAAATATAGATGAGAACAGTATAAGACTCCACAGCTGAGTACAATATATTTGTAAAACAGTCCTGATTTAGTTAAACACCTGTTTACTTTCAAACCTTAAAAATGACATTGTATCAGTATGAGATATAATGGAAGACTAATTTGTATAAAATTAATGGTTACTTTTGAAAGTATACTTGAATACTTTCACCATATACAAATGCATCCTATCTACACAAATCCCTCCTCATGATTGTGGTATCTTTACTGAACTATTACAAAGACAAATATTTATATTGTCAAGTCTTCTGAGACCTTTCTGTTCATCTGTATGTAGATGTTGCTGATTAGGTCTACAGTAGGTTTTATTGTGCCCATTCCATGGTGGTCTATGCTTTTCAATGACAAATGACTGTGTAATTTGGGTGCTATATCATTAAGACAAGGAGGGGTATTTATGTTTTCCTGCATGCAGTGTAACTGTGAGTGCTCACTCACTTTGGGGGAATTATGTGCTTATTATGACAAATAGTGCATTTTCAAGAATTTAAGATCTTTTTTTGGAAAGAATCCTTCCTCTATGTATATATTGAAGGTATTGCTGTGACACAGCATGAAAACTTATAGTACAGTTATCAGAAAAACGTGTCCACTCCCTATAACATGTTTAGATTTCTTTTTTAGACTCTATAAAATTTTAGCTAGCACTAAACATAGAACTTCATTCATCATCACACAAGCAAAGGCTGCCAAAGGAAGCCTACTCTTCCTGAGCTAAAAGTGGCAACACTCCAGTATTGGCAGAAATCAAATGAATCATTTCCTGCTTTTAGTTTTAGATAAATAATCAAAAAAGATTGTCTAGATTCTGATCCAAAAGTAATTTTTCATAGCAAGGAATAAGACTACAGCTACAAAGACTTTAAGTGGGGAATGTTTTCCTGTTAATTACTTGACTGGAAAGGCCCTGAGGAACATACAGTCAGATCAAACTATCAAAATCCAATTTAAAATAAAATGTTAAATAATCATATTGGTTTCTAGGTAGAGTAACATGAAGTGCACTGAAACAGAGAAGTCTGGAGATTTCCTCTGCTCTTATGTATGAATGTCCTGTATGTATGTGGGCCTATAGGTTCTGACTCTGAAGGCAGAGCAGATGCAGGGATGCCACTGCTGAGAGTACATAGTAGGGACTGTGGAGAGGTACATATTTAGGAATTAGCATCTGAAACTCTCCCTTGTTCTTTCATTTCTTCCCTCTCTAGTATCCAGCATGAAGAGAGTGTCTGGACAATTGACAAGGGGATGAGCGGCTGCATCTGCTTATGTGTGGTAAGGGGAGTGTTAATTTAAGAGATTGGAGAAGTGTTGGATGAAGTAACCCTGAAACCACAAGTGGACAATATGGAACGAACAGAGGGAAATGTGCAGACTAGGAAATGAGAATACAGGTCAAAAGAGAGACTAGTCATATGGCAGTGGCCAGAGGAGAAGTGTCGAGAAGGTTTGAATCGAAGGAATTAATAGGACTGCACTGAGGTCAAGGGAATGTAGAATGGTGAGGAAGGGTAACGTTAGTGATGTAACAGATGAGACTTGAGACAAGAAGAGGACAGGTTCTTCTACTTGTCAGGGCACCTGTGGGCAAACCTCATTTGGTTTCATTTTCATTGTCACGAAACTCACAGATGAAGCACGCTTCTTATCCAGTTGTCATACCTGCCTCACCTAACAGACGATGACCTTTTAAAATGAGTTTATCATGAATGTGCATGAGGTCCAGCCATCAGCAACAGTAGCTTCTTTGGTCTCTCTGTGTGCTTCTCAGAACTATAACAGTTAGGCCATAGCAGTCCTTTGGAAAATGCTACAGATCTCAGATGGATGATTTTGTATGCCAGTTTCCTACTTTCACAACAACAACAACAACAAAATGGAGTATTTAGTGTCTAAGAGAGTGTAGTTTGGCAAACCAACAGAATGTGAGCTCAAGTGGAGCTTGGCTACACACAAAACAGTGAAGTGGGTTTGAATCATGGCACTTACGATAGTGAAGTCTTGCAGTCCATGTTGCTGCTATCAACAGGGATAGAAAAATCACTTTGTGACTGGGATTCTCTAGCACTTGAAAGTAAGTTCAGCTTTGAAAAAAAGTTTGCTAACAGCTGGGCAGTCTCCCACTCCCTTACGGGAATGCTCTGGGGCTGGAAATGTGAGACATCTCAGACACAGCAGCAAAGCGAATCCAGTTATCCTCATTCTCAAGATATGATCTGAATCATGAAAAATTTTGCTGTAATGATTGCTTCAGCGGAAGAGTAATAATTTATGTATGTAATATAAAAATTATACATTACAGTTTTGTGGCTGAATCTAGATTTTCAGTTTAGGATTTTGATTGTAGGACAGAAATCTATAAAATTGTCTTTTCTGAGTTTATGACCCCAAACCCCAGCATTCTTGCACAAATCACAAAATTACAAGTCTGAAGGGAATGTTTTTCTGAGATTTTGTTTGGATCTGAGTGAGGCATTTTTACTCATTCTAGAATTCAAATCACAAGGGTATTCTTGGCATGTCTTGGAGTTGAAACCACTTAGAAATATGACAGAATATTGACTCGATATGTGGTTTTGGATCATTTCAAAGAGTAAAAGGTGTGATTGGCTGTCATTTCAGCATGCAATTAACTCTTTGCACATCAACAAGTAACATAAGAACAGCACTGCATCTTCACAATTCATACAATCTCAGCATGCGTTCTGAAATCAATGTCAATACATGGATGCCAGGATATTCAGTCTCTAACCACAACACTACTAACTACTAACATTGCCAAATCTGGTGATTTTTATGGCTAGTCTTTTGGGATCTAATATTCTTCTTAACACTTGAGCTTCTAAAATTAAGTATTACATTAAAAATGATTAAAAAATAAAACAATGCCTCAATTATTGGTTGAATATCTGCTTCTGTGGTTGCAGAAAGAAGCTTTAAAATTTTACCATCCTACAGCCTGAGAATAATATAACTAAAGTCACTTTCTTTATAAATCTGAAGTGCAAGCCAGTCATAACTTTTGGGATCTGACTCACGATTTTTAAGTGCTTGGGATTGGCAGTAATGTTCTAATATGTTTTATATCAAAATTCAGCTTCAGAAAAACATAACTTTTACTGTCTAGAAGTATATCAAGTTTTGCTACAGCAATACAGGGCACAGAAGGAGGGGCAAAATACGAGGGACCCTTCTCAAAACCAAATCCTTTCTGCATTTTTGCTCATGGAACTACACTCTAAAGGAGCATCCATGTTTCTAATCTTGTACCATGGGACAAAGCTTGTCTAACATGGTGAGTATGGCTTTGCAGAGTGGTTGCTCCATCCTCTCCATGCTGTGACATTACAGCTGACTCCATGAGGAAGCACTGAACTCCCTGAAACTCCATTCCCTCTGCACCCAGCCTGGGCTGTAAGTGAATACCACACTTCTGCCCACAGTAATGAAGCCCAGTGTCTTCCAACATAAATATTGTTTCTTGGTTACTAATATAAATAAATGTATTGCACATTACATTTTTGGAGAAAAATGTGCAAGACCAACATTTCTGCAGTCAAAAGAAGAGGTCCTCCCTCTGTTCCTCTCCAGTCTTCAAGCATGCTTCCCCTTGAGTCAATGGGAAGTTACATGACTTAAAAAACCCTACAGAATCATGCAAAAGCGTTTTCTGAAAATAATCATTAGATTTTGATAAAGCTTTCCTTTCAGAGAGTAGAAATATCCTGTTATTTCATTTATTTTTTAATGATATTTTAACAAAATAGTTGTAAATTCTGCAGTTTACAACTCTCTGAAGAGAAAAATGAATCACTTGTTCACTAAGTGGAAAATAAGATAAATAAGAAAATAAGTAGCATAGTTAAGAGTGTGATTTATTGTCATTCACATTCTACAGTATGAATATGAAACAAAACCTGAATTCATTCTTATCCCACTGAACATGAAAATACCTTTATTTCTTGAGCTTCTACTGTTCCGGTAATTCCATTTGAACTTACCTTAATTGTACTCTTCATAACTGCAATAGATAACAGTGCTGGAAAGAAAGAGACAAGTTGAGAAGAGGAAAAAAATTGTATTGTCAACCTTTAAAGGCCAAATAGCTGCTTTTATAATAGAATTGGGGCTGAATTATCTTCTCATATCCAAAGATAAATCTGTGGTTTGTAAAGAATTAGTGGTAGATCAGTGCTAACACTTTGTTGTTTGTATTTTATTAAATGAATCACTTGAAGGCATCAAAGTGTGGTCCTGTTGTGTTTTAAAGAATTCACAACTCTTGTATGTGTATGACGTAATAAGTGTTTTAATAATAGTGTTTTCTCGTTCTAGTTGTGTAAGGTGAGGTTGCAGTTCTCTTTCTTTACCTGGTGGAAACCAATGTGGTTCCATTGTTATTGATTTTTGTTTTATTTTAATTTAGTTATTTCTTTTCTGGTTTCATGCAAGGTGTTGCTTTGGGATGTGGTATTTTGCAGCCAAAAAGACAAATTCTCAACCAAGGTTACAGTCCTGGTTTCAAGGCTTGTGTGCAGAGAGGGAGCTTAAAAAATGCCTTAGGCTGAACTTTTTCCTTCCTCCTCTGCAAAGGAGATTGTCTCACTGGGAAAATCCTCTTGTTGATGCTTTCCCCATTTTTTTTGTAGATGCCTTTATGGGAACTCACACATGATCAGTACTGTTAAGGCTTAGAGGGGTAGGGTTTTAATCAGTGTCTCACTTTTATTATTCACACATAGGTAAATATATCAGATGTTTAGAAGGAAACTTACTGCCTGCTCTTCATATATTTCTTTTAATAACAGTATAGCTCAAGAAAAGAGCTATATAGGGATTTGAGCTCACCTCTTACAAGTGCCTGTTTTTCAATCACAAAAAAGGGAGTTTGGTCATGTGACCTTAAATCCTAATAATTCTCCTAGGAAGGAAAGTCCAGTATACACATATTTGGGTGGCTAAAGTTTAGTTCAAAATGAACAGCATTAATTCTGATGTTGCTCTGAATTTATTAAGGACAGTGTTTGTCTGTGGTTTCTGTTGTGGTATTTGTCTTGTTGTTTCTGAGAATGGGTGCTCCTTCAGGCATTTCCAGAGTATGATGTGGTGTGTACCTCTTCACAGCTATTTCTATAAAAATGTATCAGAATGCTAAAACAAGATAATGTTTATTGACAGCATGGCAAGTTTGAACTGTGAATTTGGCATTGGTCAGTATATCAACTCTTTTTTGAATTTGACATCCCATCTGAGGATTATCTGAAACAGCATTGAATTTAATTATGGACAATTCGTGGCTTCCTAGAAGATTTCCATTAGTGCATGTTTTACAATCTCTATTTAGTAAGTAATTGTCTGGAGCTAGAGGCTAAATTAAATGAAAACAAACTATGTGTGTTAGGAGCTATGCCATACAGTGAGAAACGTGCAAGAAAAAATGAACTTCTCTGCATGAACGACTTATCGCACATGCAAACAAATTCTTTGTAATACAAGAATAAAGACAGGCTTAACCACATTTCATAGTTCTGCTAAGATGCAAATGTACTGGGTATGGAACTATGGACAGTTGTAATTGAATTATTATTTTTTTGAAATCTACCCTTTTGTAACTAGTGGGCTCCAGAGAACATTACTTACCAGCGACAGAATAGATGACACAAAGCATTTAAAAGGATGTCTACCAGGACGACATGAACTCTTTCTATTCAAGGTGTGCCTGGTGTCAAAGCATGACACAGATGGAATCACCATTACTACCTGTTAATTGGTATAAGGTGGAGCAACCATAAAACTAGGGTGCCATTTTAAACTTTAGCTGGAAAGTAGGTACAAAAACAACAAAAACACCCCAAAAATCCAAGAAATGAATGGAAAAGACATCAAAGATGAAGTAGCTGGTGGATGTAGTAGAGGAATATGAGGAACACTTAGTATAGTATTGCTCATGTGAAAGCATTCACAAATCATCAATTAATTCTGGAATGTCATGAGACTAAGGATTTTTTTTGGTCGTAATTAATATAGTTCTTGTTTTGTACTTAATATCAGGCCATTTTGAGTCACATTTTTTTACACTAAGTTGCAAGACACAATATTATATATGAAAAGAATGAAAGCTAAGAGTCTTACTTTGATAGAAAAAGTATTTTGAAAAAACACTTGCTGGGTGACTTGAAATAAAAATAAAATTTGGCAAAGTAGAGATAGATTGATCTGGAAAGTACTGTAGCTGAGGAAAATGCTGGCAGACAGTATGTGAGAATTTCAAAATAAGTTCATTTCATTTTTATAAAAGCAGCAGTAAGCAGGTATAGGGCTGATAAAAAAATAAAAATGTCTGGTAAGTTTAGAGTTCTGGTATTTGACTTCCCCCAAAATGATTGCTGTTTTATGAAAAATGTATTTATTACTCATAAATATTAGTTTGTTTAATTAGTCCTATACTGTTCAAGAAGCTGATGGAGTTTTTCACTTGGCTATGCGCTTGTCCTGTATGATTTGCCTCATACTACATTTTCCTGTTTGGTTTAGGAACAGAGACAATAGCAAGGAGTATGCTTTTGTTATAAAACTTTTTGGTAAGAGAAAAAAAAATATAAATACTCTTTTAAAATACTATTGTATTTTAAAATACTCTTTTAAAATACTATTGAATACTATTGTATCAACAAGACTCATGAAGAAATTGTTTAAATCATATAAGTGATCTAAACAGACAATAACCATATTAAATTACAGCATCATGAGAGAACTGGATCAGAAATTATTTCATCTGTTTTGTGGTGGATTTAAGAAGCTATTAAAACTCTAATTAACAATGGTTGGTTATGAAAGTTTTTAATTTTGGATAGAATTTAAGAATTTTTTAATTCCTTTTTTTTTCTTGCATACTAAGGTGAAGACTCCAAGCTGCTGAGACTTTTTCATTACTCCACTGCTGAATGCTGAAATTGCTAAACAATTATTTTATACGTGTTTTGTAATTTTTTCTAATGAAAAAAAATACCCTCCTCATTTCAGCTCGGCAATTAAATGTCATTAATTAATTAAATTTCCTCCTGAAGGGCACTTTTTATGGAGAAGTTATGAATCTCTGAGTGTAATGGAAAATGTGACAAACTTGACTATGGTAATGCACAAATACATTCTTAATACTTAATGCATGAAGAACTAAATACAGAAAATGTACTTCTGACATACTGCATGTTTGTTACATATTGAACACTTAAAAATGGAAAATGCAGTACATATTCCAACTGTTTTTTTAAATATTTGTTTAATATAGCCAGAATATATTGAAAATTTTAGAACTGAAGAGTACATGGTAAGTGTTTAAATAACATCAAGTGCAATAAAATGCTTCATTTGAAATATTAAGCAGGTGATGAAAATGTCATGGAGAATTACTATTTGGCTTGCTGAAATTAATATAATTAGGAGAAAATGCATAAGGAAACTTTAATCACTAAAGCAGAACTTGCATAAATAAGTTGTGTTTGCATTTGTTCAGATATTCAATTTTGCAACAGGTCAGAACTTTTATTTATAGCTGAGCTCAGGTGCTGTGTCACATCCTGGTGAGTCTGTACACTTCCACCTTCATAAGCATCAAGATGTGGGAACAGTGCAGCAGCTCACGGCATGCATTCTTGCCTTCTTCCATGCAGACTGAAGAATAGAGGTAGTACGAAAAATGTTTCCTTCACACCCTCATTCAAATATAAACATGCCAGAGGAGATAGAAGAAGAAAACTGAGAACAATTTGAATCTCATTCGAGAGAAGGTGGCAAAAAGCAGGAGTGGTTCACACAGAAGAATAAAAGATAAATATGATTGGCACCTTTAGACAGTGATTGCAGTTTGTCACTAAAAATAGAAAAGAAAAACTTTTTCTATTTAAAAATAGAAAAGAAGAACTGGGGAGAGATATAACTCATTAGTGAGTAATGTGGTCTGTCCACTCATTAGACAAATGGAAAATACATGTGCTCTACATGTTGCCTTGTAGCTCATTTTTAAGTTCAAGAAGTCACAAAGAGGCTTTAGAAGCATTTGATCCTAGGTCCTTAATACAATTTAATGGTTTTGAAATAAATGATATTTGTAGGACAAGCATGATTTTAGAAGCTAAATGGAAGCAATTAGTATTATCAGTTCATATACTGCTTCTATTTCTAGAGCTTCTACAGTTCCCTCTCCTGTGACATACACTATTTTTCTCCTCTACTTGTCTATGATTAATCACCCTTTCCATCTCAGGAGGAGGAGAGTATCTTGCCTCCTGTCCTACTAGCATCCTCATGAATGCTTGTTTCTATTTTCTTTCAAAATACTTATTCAGCTACCTTGCCTGCCTTTGCTTGCACCAAAGAGTTACTGTGCAAGGAGAAAGGTCTTTTCTATTCATTAATTAGTAGTACTCATTATTATTTTGAGAGCAAATGTGAGTTGCTGCTACTTCCTCTGTCTTTTTCTTCAAAGCATAAGATGTTTCAATTGCCCTGCCATTTCTTTGTTCTCAAGATAAGTTTCATTTTCAGTGGGTATACATAGACAAGTCCTGGACTTGACTCTGTTAAAAACTCTGTATGTTTGGCCTCTGTATCATGGAAGCACAAATAAAGCTGCTAAACACTGTGGAAAGTTGTTGTTCTGTGTTTTCACTGGCCACGCACAGAGTTCTGCAGTGTAGAACCCAAACATGTTTTGCTTTGAATGGTGTCTGCTGGAACGATATACTTTGCGGTCATATGCTAAACTGTGGGTAGACTATAAGCTACTGTTACTTCTTTTTGCTCTTCTCAGTAGTTATTCTTGTTCTTGGTGGTGGAATCCAGTCTAAAGTTCAGACTCTGTATCTAAATTGTGCTAGGAACAATGTGGAGAAGACGTAGAATTTCAAGAATTTCAGTATTGGTATTTGATAGTTAAGACCTCTTCATGTTAACATTGAACCCATTTTGCTCCTTTATCCTTTTGTTGCTGAAAAGCAAACAAAATCCACGCACAGAAGTTTCACTTTTTTATTTAATAGTTTTTCTTCCTCAAAAGCTGATGACTTGTTGTGAAATATTCCACTTGAATCAAAAGTTTTCCTTGCCTCCGTTAAAATGACTGTTGGGCTCACTTATCTCTTAACAAACAGCTATATTGGTATAATTTTCTCTACTTAAAAATTCATGCACAGCCTTCCAAACTGCATTAAACCAACTGAATTTGCATTTGGACTAAACTTTAAGCTATAAAAAATACAGATGTTCAATCAAAAATACAGTACCAAATGCTTTACAACACTACAGGTAGAAGTGTTGTCTGAGCCTGTACATATATGGCTAGCATTAAATCTTTAAGAATTTGTAGTATATATTTTTGTCATATAAAATTGAATGATCGAGTATTTATTACTTACATGCAGTATTTAGGCCTACTATATATATAGTATATATATACATATATACTATATATTCTACTATATATATATATATACCATATATTCTGTCAGAGGAGTGTTTTAATATTCTGGGAAAAGCTGGTGATTTTAATGACAATTTAATCTGTGGTAGAAAAAATTGCCTTCGTGTTAACTGGACTCTTTAAATGTCTTGGCTTCATTTATTCTATGCTTCATATTTTCAGATTTTGTATTCTATATTTAAGATTTTTTTTTTCAAGGTGGCAGTGGCTTTATAGAAGCATGTGCATCTGAGAAAGTAGAAGTATCAACTTATTTTTAGTCAGATTTTAGCCATTCTGGTGCAATTCAGGACAACACAGGAAGCATGATGGATATTTTATTTCCTACTATCACAGGGAAATTTCTGAAATTTGTAATAAACAGGGCAGATAATTAAAATGTCTCTATTTTTCTCATAAGAATATTGGAACCATTAGCTGGGAAAGCCCATGGAATTTTTTTGTTTAATTGAAGTTCTAACTTGATGCCATGTTAAAACATTGTTGGTTATTCCTGGATTGTTACCAGGTGTTGAAAACCACCTTGTGTTATTCATGTTGAACTTAGACACCTTATGTGTAACTCCTCAAGCAGACTGTGGCATGTTATATAAAAGGCAACAGAATTTGCTGTGATTAAAAGTGATGTTGTTAGGACATGACTTTTTAATACTGTGTTTACTAACATGAATGGAAAGATCTCTGTTAACTTTTTCTTGATCAGCGCCATAATTGTGAGGGGAATTAGTAGATGAAAATATAATATTGCAAATAGTGTCAGAAAGAATATAAATAAAAGTAAAGCAATGTAGAATATGTTTAGTCAGCATTTATTCATTTAATGTTGACTGCTTACAATAAATGTCTGTTCAATGTGCTAAAAAGGTGCTTAAGGGCTGATAATATTTTCACAGCAATGGGTGACATATCACTAATCACTCTCAGAGAGAAGTAGAGAATATAAAGATAAAGTGAGTTCTAGAGGTAAACATATTTACTTCATGACAGTTTCTTTCATGTTTACATTTTCTACTTTCCTGATGATCCAGAGACATCTCTACCCCAGCAATCAGAAGATCTGACTTCTGTCATAAGTTTTCTGCAGGACTCTAGATGCATATAATGTTCAGTGTTTTCTAGAGGACAGTGATTAAAAATGCTTTCACATCACAGTACAGTTTCCAACACCCATCACAGTAAAAAAGGTTCATAAGCTCACAGTAAAACAGGCACAAATCTTCTGAACTTACACATGCTCAAGGCAACTTGGCATCTTTGTTTCCAAACTAGCAATGTACTATGATATTATTTACTATTGCTATTCAGTAAAGACAATTCATGAATTGATGTCTATTCCCTTACCAAATCTTGAGCAGTCTGAGAAACAGGCCTGAACTCCTCACTGCAGAATGAACTAACTTTGGTCAAGTTCATCTAAACGTTTAGGAAAGACAACAGCTCCATCAAAAACCTGCTGATTAGCCCAACAGAACAGCTCAGCTCCATGCTCTGTTTAAAAATGCTCTTTATCCTTTTATTAATAGGTCAGATTATTATGTTTATAATTACTTTAGGTTTAACTTTGGTAGAAACAGAGCTCAGTTCCATGCTTTTCATCATATTGGGTGGGCAAAAATGAAATGTTTGTTTTGAAAAAAAATCAGACAATCGTGTTGCAGGTTCTCTTAACATCCGTTTTGATTATTTGCTTGTTGTTTTGAAGTCCTTACAATCAGTGCTTTAAGAACACACAGACATATATATATTAATGTACACTGGAGACAGGAATAACCTAATAGAAATGTAGGTACAAGAGGGTTATAAATGTTACTTGATGCCTTAAAAAGCCCAAGATACCTGACCAGTGTGTAGGTTCTGTTGCTTGATGTAGTCAGGTGATAACATATGTACACTTGTGTTGCCTACTTCAGCAAGTGTCAAAAGTTCATGCTAAGTACTACATAAATTATCACCTAATTAAATGCTGTTATGGCTTGGATTGGGAGGAAAGTGTAAACTTGATTCTCCTTAGAGAGCTATATGCAGAAATATGATGTAGAATTAATTTTACGAATAAAGGTCAAAGATCAAATTCTGAATGTATTTGTTGGAAGGAGGAACTGGAAGGGAATCTTTGTTTCCTTAATTAAATCTTTTTCTGCTCGTGAAAACACCAAGAAAGTTACCTGGTGTAGGGAACCTGCTTTGGCAGGGGGGTTGGACTCGATGACCTCTTGAGGTCCCTTCCAACCCCTATGATTCTATGATTCTATGAAGAGGTTAATTTGATTTTATGCATGCTCCTCCATTCTGTTGCAGAGATGTCAGGAACACAGTTTTGTTACTGACATTATTTATACCACTGAAGTTTTCTGAACATCCCATTGCTATGCATACATCAGTATTAACTGAATGGTAGTTATGTTTTTCTGGGTACTTTGTAAACAATACATTAATATTGTAATATTGCTAAAATTATTTCATAGAGAAATATTCACCTAGAGGTTGGAGCTTAGTATTAAATGTTATGATGGAACACTCTTATTGGAAGATAATAAAGGTGTGTATGTGTCTTTCAGTTTACTGTGCTTATGCAAATCATCCAGATGTGTTATTTATGTGTTGGACCTGAACACAGATGCACTTCAGCTTGGGCAAGTGATCATGTTGTCCTGGATGGCTAGGAATTTTAAAATATAGAATCTGAATTAGTCCAAGGAAATATTTAAGTTAAATAATAATCTTCAGATGTGTGAGGATTGGGAATAATCTTTAGAACAATTTCAGCTGCAATTTATTTGAATTTATCACACAGAATAACCATTTTTTCCCTTCCATTTCATAGGTTCATAGGTTCATAAGGTTGGAAAGGACCTACAAGATCATATAGTCCAACCATCCTCCTATCACTATCCCTACCCAACTACTAAACCCAATCCCTTAGCACCTCATCTAAACGCTTCTTGCACAGCGCTAGGGAAGGTGCCTCAACCACCTCCCTAGGCAGGCCATTCCAGTGCCTGACCACTCTTTCAGAGAAAAAATGTTTCCTCAAATCTAATCTAAATCTTCCCCAGAATTTGTTCTACTATTTTAGGTGACAATACCAGAGTTGTGAAAAGTATTTGTGTGATTGTATCACTGTTTCCTTCAGTTTACATATTCTGAAGTGGCCCAAAGTTTGTTGTTAATGCAGAGATCTACACCATTTTGATACTAGAGATTAAAATGTCCTTTTGTTGTAGTAGGTGTGGCCAGGGCATCGAGATGTGATGCGATAGGACATCCCCTGCTCTGAGCATGATGTGTGACACGTGCTTAAGGGATGTAGACAAAGCAGGATATGTATATAAAGAACTGTTGTGCCTTATTAAAAGCCATTTTCCATTTTCTACATCACCATATTGGTGTCCGTGTGACAGTGGCCCTAGCGTGGGGAGATCGCTAGCCCTTGGTGGCCCAGACCTTCCAGAACGGGGACAACACCTTTAGGGCAGGGCCAGCATCTAAATGTATTTTAATATAGCTAGCAAAATGTAGTTTCAGTAGTAAATGATATTTTCAGCCACAGCTGAAGTGAAATAAAATCTGGTAATATTTGTGGTCTCTCAAAGGAAGGGAAACAGTAGAAGCTATGGAAGTAAAGTGAGAAAGTCAGGACAACTTTTAAGAAGGTCTTTGAAAGGGATCAAACTATGTGTTTTTGGGCAATAAAGAGATTTTTCTAAAGCAGCCTGTGGTTGTACCACCAAAAACAACAAGGAAGTCAACATTAGCAATGTGACAGTTACAACATTGATTTAGAGAAGTATACACTAGTTTATTTTTTCCTCAAACTAGACAGCTACCAGCTGAAGGCTGCTGAACACCTACAGATGTCTGTGTTAAAACAACACATGCTAGTGGAAAGAAACACTAAGTGAAGTGGGGGGAAAGAAATAGTCAAACATAAAGAAGCAAGGTAGACAGTTTGCTATCCCCACACGCCTCTGACATTCCTCCTTCTCTGCCCTTCAGGAAGATAGAGTGGAGAAAATGCCAGTAATAGTGGCAAGAAGTTTACCATATCACAAAGACCGGTGTTACCATAATGGGCAAATTTGATACTTGTTGCATCATCCAATCTGTCTTTTAACAAAACTTAGAACACATACTATTGGCTGGCTTGTGCATACAGAAAACAGAGAACACCAGCCTTCTGCCTTTTTGCTGTTCCCTGGAAAAATTCCATAGCTGTACAAGTGGTATGTACCTGTACAAAGTGAGTGTCTTCATAAAGATGCTGATGACTGTGCCACTGGAGGGGTCAAGTTTCTTCCTCTTCTCCTCCCCAGGTGAAGTCTGAAGCATGTTGGCAAACCTGTGCTGGAGAATTTGTATTGGCATTACCAGTGCCAGTGACTTAGTAATGCATTCAGACTCTCTACTGAGAGAGAGAAACTGTTTGCAGAGTTTTTGAAGATCTGTGACAATGAACCATCTCAGTATATAAGTAATTATATTTTCCTTGACTTTTATGCAGTTTTTTTCTTTGATTTATTTTGCAAAATTCTTTTTTTAATTATGACTTTTTCCAACTAACAAGTAACTCAGTGAACAAATTGTATGCATGTATCAGCAGGTACAAGGAAATGTGCTTAACCAAAGTGCAGGCATTGTGTAGCTGGAGATACTGCTCAGTAAGTTAGCCAGACCAAATGTTTTTAGGCTGCTTTAGGCTGCTTTTTGTGTGTGTTAATGTGTGAATTCCACAGAAAAGGGGAATACAAGTTTTTACTTTACCCTTGAACTCTATATTTCAGATTCTGTTGTGCTGTTGTAGTACTTCTACACTGCAAAATTGTGTATTCTTCTATTTTTATACTGCAGAACTGAAAAAGGGGATGGGTAATACCTACTGTTGAAGAGGACAATCAATGCTACGTCACTATGAACATCTCTGCGCTTCTTTAACACTGCCATATTAGCAGTACAGCATTATGCCCTAAAATCATCCCAGATTTCTTCAGAGATGTGGCCACTTCACACACTTAGAGGCCACCTGAATTAGCCATCTCTGTGTCTTCTTCATGAAGTGCTGCTGGCATGAGTGCAGGTGAGGCAGTGAAGGCTTACCACCCAGCATTTCCCCATTTCTTAAGCACTTGCCGTACTGCAGCCAAATGATGCTTAACTAACTAAGGCTTGTAAAATGAGCAACATTGTAGAAATGCAATGCATTATCAGTTTTGAGGGCTATTTCACAATTGCTTGCAACTGCTGACAAGCCCATCTTCGTTCTTATGGACTGTGAATCTGCTTTTGTTCAATACAAGGTTCAGGTAACACTGGCAGAGTGCCTAGGAGTCACTTAACTTTTTTGTCATCAGCAGGCTGCTCTGTTGTGTTGGTTCCATGGATGGTTAGACTCTTCTGGGAGAAAGAAAGCTTTAAACTGCTACAAGGTGAGTAATGATCTCTGAGTTGTCTCAAACAACAGGGAAATCATGGGTGGCCTTGTAGCATCTAGTTCTCCCCTTCTGTATCAGATGGAGAATAAGGATGAAATTAATGATTTTTGGATCTCTTATTTCAAAGAAATGTTAAGTCTCATCAGTCATCTGCAGAGCACAGTCTACAAGCTCTGCCATTTGTTACCATTGTCAGTGTGAAACAGAGCTTTGTGCCTTTGTTTTCTCACATCATTATTTTGAGGCCTCCACTTGTACAGGTATGGAATTCTGTTTTCCAGGGAACCACAAAAAGGCAGAAGGCTGGTGTTCTCTGTTTTCCATATGCACAAGCCAGCCTATAGTATGTATTCTATGTTTTGTTAAAAGACAGATTGGATGATACAACAAGTATACTGACATGGAGTTTCCATGCTCTGCTCCTTCAAGGCCTTAAGCAAAGAGGAACATACAATTCTGGACCAAGTTTGGTTTACTAATTTTTCAGTTTCCCAGCTAAAAGCTTAGGATCAGTCAGAGTGCTAAAAATCCACACTGTACTCACAGCCAATGTGTCTGCAATGCTTCTTTCAGCACACACAAACTGAGTGTAAGGACCTGGAAGGCAGTTCAGAAATTCGCTGGACCAAAAGCAAAAATAAACCATGCACAGTATGTCACATTAGCTCTTAACTATGTCCAGGAAGTGAAATGTTTGACAGGGAAATATATTTGTTTGTGTCCTCATTTGATTCATGTTTCAGGGAAAGAATTGATGTCATACCCCCAGTGGAGCACATCCATACATCAAGGGGAGGATACTGGAGCCTGCCATTTTCCTGCAGTCTCCTCCCTTCCCTGGGGAGGTGAAGTGCCATGCAAGTGAAGAAGAGTTAAGAAAATAATTTTTTTTCTTTAATTTCCAGCTTTGACAGGAATATTTTAGATGGCAAAGGAACTACACTGCGCCCTCTCTGAATCATCTTGTGGAATAGCCAAACTTCTTGAATTCTTTAAGAAAAGATGGCATGCCTTTCTAATCTTTGTTCTCCCCAAAGACATGCTGCTGACTGCTGTTGAGTCCTCTGTTCAGCTCACCCAAGCCCTTGGATGCACCATGGCTAACCTAATAAGCCAGCCATTCAGATTTGGACTGCCACCTAATCCCAAAGTAGACAGCAAGTTGACTGACTGTGTGTAGGATAAAATGGATGGGATCAAGTACAGAAATATTTCTGTATTAGAAAATGATGAGTTATAGTGGTGGATAACTTCCTTTGGCACATAAATTTCCACTCACTGCCTCCGATCAGTAGGAAAACATGGAAAAATACTAGTAAAGACTTCCACAGTCTATAATGCACACAATTCATTTTCTGATTTGATTCCTTATTTGTTTTCACTATGTCACAGATGTGCTTTTTAGGGATATTCTCTCAGACTATCTCAATTGTAGCTTTCCTGGCACAGAATAGTAAAACTTAGTGGATCAAATCCATAGAGAGAGGTTGAACAAATTTGCTAACATGCTAGTCCATGAGTCATCATAACCCTTTCTTTGTCTCACCATAATATTGTTTTTTTTTTCTTTCTTTCTGACATAAGAAGTACCAGAACATTGTAAGAAACCTACACAGAACTCTTGTATGACCTCTCCATTCTGCTGTGATTGAGATGGGTTTTTTGATGAAGAGGTAGCTCCAGGAATTCATTTAAGACATGTTTGTGTTTTCAAAACACTTCTTCAGTTATTTTAAGGTGAGCAGATATGCTAAAGCGCTAAAAATAAGTATTTAAAAATACTTTACCTCAAAATACCAATCCAGCAGCAGCGGAGGGTAAAAGAACTTTTAAAGGGTTCTTTACCTTGCATCACACTCCAAGAAGAACCTCAGATTTACAGGCTTGTGGTTAAGACAGATCTAGGCTGAACTGCTACCTCAGCTGGCATCACAGGAGGGGATAGATATTTTTCTGATTTCTTAAACTCTTGGCATGAGTGTTGCAGGTCTCAGCACAGCACAGGAGTTCAGAAGTTTCCAGTCTGTTCTTAACAAGTCAGCATACTTCACAAAGTCTGTCTTATGGGTCACAGTGCCAGGAAGAGGCTTTTGTTAACAGTGCTTCTTACACTGTTGTAGCCATAGCAATGGTTGTGTTTCTGCACAACGTTAGCAAAATGGGTGCTGTGTTCTCCACACAGAAATGTGTTTCCCTTTTGAAAAACATGAATCCCATCACTAACTTGTTCTCTTGCCTTTATTTACTCCCGTTCAGGTTCCACAGCTGGGCACTGGAAAAAAGCCAGCTATGTGGCTAACCAGTTCTCCATGGAGTGACAGAACCCAGCCACAGCTCAGGCACTTCAGATGGAGATGCACACTGCTTCCCTGAAAGGAGCATCAGATGGAAAAGTAAAGAAAGGACTTCTCACAGCTGCTGAGCTCTATCAGCATTAACCAGCAGAATGATCAGGGTTTCTGTTGCCCTGTGCCAGATGGCAGCATTTTGATAGCAAGTCTGTGCTCTGTGGTTATGGCAGAACTTCATCTTCAAATAACTGATTGGTGTTTGAAATTCAGACACAGCCCACTTACTTGGATATTTCAAGTTTCAGCTGAATCCATAAGCAGCAACTGGGATTAAACAATGAGGAAAGTTTTCCCCACGTATGTAAAAGCTAGGCAGAATGATGCAGTATTCACAGGTAGTTTGCTCTTCATTGAATGAGAGATCCTCTGCTGTAGGACTTACACACTGCAATTTACATCTGCAAATATATATGCACTCAGTAAGTACTTTGAATGATTATGTTCCACATAAACCAAATGTCCTGTCTAAAGCCATGGTAAGTACAAAGACTTCTTCGTTACCAGAGTAAGTTTTCAGTTTTAATTTGCAGAGGACTTGGTCTCTTAAGGAAAAATTATGGTCTTAAGACCAAAGACCAAATCCACTTTTTAAATTTGTGTCTTGGTCAACAACGATACTGAAGATAAGCAGTGCTTCGTTAAAAAAAGCAAATACTCAGTGAACACAGAATATGTAAATATTTCATCTTGTTTGTCTTATGCTGTGGGTGATAGGCAGTCTTGAAGAATGTAGGGGCAGAGAGGAGAATTGTCAAGTACAAATGATTCAAAACAGCAAAACAACAATAACACAAGAGCAGTCAGTGTCTGGGATTTTGCTGAGCAAATATGTCCCCGTTTCATATGGAAATACACTCTCATTGCTCAGAAAAGGTCAGCTGAATGTTGGTGGTGATAAGGGTTTGCAGGGGGCTGTATTTGAGGTTATTTTTGTTTCTAAGTGGGACAGCTAATCTTGCTGTAAATTCACCTATTCCATTGTCAGTGGCCTCAGTGTGCTAAGGAGAGCTTCTTCACTGTCATGAAGCAGCAAAGCCTGAGAGCAGTAGAAATGGGGCTCATCCTTGAATTTTGGGAATGGTGAAGAAAACCAATCCAAAGATTGTCTTCAATAGATAAGGATTTACTTCCACACAGCAGAAACTGAGACTAATGCAACAAGGAGCAAGTAATCCTCAGTGATTATTACCCCAAAAAAGCTTTCAATGTATGTGTCTCCTCCAACTCAGCGACTGTTTTCAGGATGTTTTGTGACACCACAAAGCAGCTGTTCTTTACTCTTCTGACTAAGACATTTATATTCAACCCTGACATTTTAATCTAATAAAAAAAAAAAAAGTATTTTACCTCCTTGCAGTATAAACAGAGTACCTCTATATAATGGGCATCTGTGGAATATGGAATTAATCCCACTAGTGCGGAAAAACCTTCATAACTCTCTTGCGGCTTCATCATTCTTTGAGTTATGATGTCTTCCTCTCACTTGTGGGATAAAGTCCAAATCCCACAGAAGCTTATTATGTGTCCACTATTTATTAAGACTTCATCATTTAAAACAAAACACTTAAGAAAGACACAGGGAAACATTTAAAATCAAAGAGGTTTCAGTCTGAGGAATGGTTGTTGTATTTGAAGGTTTTTCAAAGCAAAGGAGAAAAAGTTCACTTTAGTCCTGATAACCACTGAACTTTCTGCTTCTGCTGTTTTTCCTTTTTGGAGAGATTCAGAATGTTTTTCCTTTCTTTCCTACATGATTTTATAAATCTTTTAGTATCTCTGTGAAGACATCACTTACTTTTCTCTGCCTTGCAGACCAAGGGCTAGAGCCATTAACCATGAGTGAGAGCCCTTGTTCCCTGCTCTACAGATGAAAGGATTTGTATTTATTGCACCTTGACTCATAGAAAGTTGTTTAAATGACACCCACTGTTTTGCAGAAGTGTAACATAATACAGAAGTGCTAGCTGAAGATTAAATCTAGCAGTTTAGCAGTTCTAATGTTTTGTATCGAGGAGTGAAGAATTTCTGAGGCACTTTTCTCCATTTCTTCCTACTACAAAGAAATAAATATTTCACCTATATAATTCTCCCCTTCTCTCACATAGACATAATTAAATTGTTCTCCAAACAGTTGTGAGAAATAAGG
The DNA here is from genome assembly GCF_038088225.1 of Cyrtonyx montezumae. Taxonomy (NCBI): domain Eukaryota; kingdom Metazoa; phylum Chordata; class Aves; order Galliformes; family Odontophoridae; genus Cyrtonyx; species Cyrtonyx montezumae. The sequence goes on from NW_027071936.1 coordinate 55,448,786, forward strand.
GACTTCATTTTACAGCTGTGTTGTTCTGTATATCACTGATAAAATAGGATTAATAGCCAGAAAATGCTGCTGACCAGCCCTGAGATCAAGGCATTGCTTCTATGGTAAAGTTAGTTGATGATGTGGACTAAAGTAGGCAAATACTTTCTCTTCATCTTGTTATAGTGAGATTAGAATGCTAAAACATTCATACACTACATGTGGAAGAGATCTTGCATCAGTACCCTTGTATTTGGTCATATAGCTGTGGTTACCAATCCAAGCTCACTTTCTGCTGCTAATGAGGTTAGATGGAAATCACAGTGCTGTTAAAAGGTGTGTGCCTCGAAGTGTGATGATGTTGGAACTTTTTGCCCTTTGAAAAGTTAAGGTAAAAGAGCAGGCAGCTTCTATGGCTAGTGGGGAACACAAGAGGATTTCTCTACTTCTTGGGTGACAGGGGGATGTAACATTTTTAGCTCTGCAAAAGAAAATCAGGCATATATAGATAAATTTCAGGGGAGCAGCCAAAATTTGGATGCACACTTGAACTCTAAACCTGTTCACAAGTTCTTTCACTTAATCATTTTTCTTCTCTCTGATAGAGAAAACATGATCCAAATTTAAGGCAGACAGGAGAGTAAAGAGCAAATAGCCATATCTGCTGGCTGTTTCAAAAAAAGGATGGGGCTACTTCTGACTCTCACCATACCTAGTACTCAAGATGAGCCTCCTTTTCTCAGAATCCTTAAGATTTATAGTAAAAAAAATGTACAGGCAGTCAGGGGGCTTCTACTTGATGACAGATCTTTCTACTCAGCCTTTGCTGCTGAGTGAACTGAATTAGCACAAAATGACCCTTTTATTCTGCTGTAGCATGGATTTATATTCTCAGGGGCTGCCCCTCAGTACGGGTAAATTGTCTGAACTCTTTCAAAGAACTCAAGTTCTGATGTTTGAGGTTTGATCCTGGCAAAAGGTGAGCACATGCTCACAAACTATGGCTTTATGAAAGACATTTTCACTATGAGATGCTTCCAATCCTAAAGTTCCTTTTGTTATTTTAATCAGCTTTTGGAGATCAAGGAACAAAATTTCAACTCATTGTAATAGATGGTGTTGTAGCTTAAACATAATTGTCCTTTTGATCTAATATTTTTTAGTTGTAAAAATTTTGGAATGTAACTGGTAGGACTTTTTCATTTGTATTTTAGAATTACTTTGCCACTTCAAAGAAATTCATAAATATTGTCCTTTTTTTTTAAGTATTTATAATATTTACATTCACTTTAAAAGAAATTTAGGACTAATCTGATGACAGCAGCCTGGTTTTTCCTGCTCCATGCATAAGCTGCTCTGTAGGAAAAATTTAGATTTGGGATAAAAAGAACAGAAAAGGCAAGCAAAGTGTGGAGTGCAGAAGCAACAGGAAGCGAAAAGGTGGCAAGACTGAAACAAGAATGTAAATCATGTTTTTTATGAGTGGCCACCCAGACGACAGAGTGCAGAAGCAGATCGGATTGTTGTGAGAAATAACAATGAAGAGTGCACATGTAATAATACAAAGTGCCTAAGAGAGGGCTGGGGCCAGGCAGCAGCGGGGAAGGCTCTCCTGGAGCAGGGCTGGAGCAGGCTCATTGCTTATACTGCCTCCCAGTTCCCTTTTGCTCACTTTCCCCCTCCCTTTTTGTATCTTAAACAAGGTTGGTTTTGCTAGGGATGGTCCAAAAAGGCACCCTCTTGAACAATAAACACAAATGACTGTGGTGGTCCTGTCAGCTTTGGATCTTTGTAAAATAACCAGTGATCCACAACACTTTCTGGAATTGATTTCACAGGCTTTCCCCCTACCTTCTCACTGACAGGCTGGAAAAAATTTCCCCTACCACCATCAGTGAATGCTATTCATTTTCCCATTATTTTAAATTCTTACATGCAAGGAGTCCTAAAGAGCTATCCCTTTGAAGCAAAGGTGATTTTGCTACTGAAGGGGTAACAAATCAAACACTGTGCTCACAAACTCTTACATTTTGAAAGAACACTTCCAAATGATTAAATAGTTATGCATGGCAAGGGCTTGAAACTTTGATGATTTATTCAGACTCCATAACCTATACTAAAATATAAATTTTTGTTAATAGTGGCATAAATGTAACATTCTCTCCTTCTCCACCCTCCCCCATTTTTCCTAAGTGTGGGACTTCCAAGATTTTAAGAAGAAAAAAAAGCATCTGTTTTTCTGTATGTTTGCTTTTTTTATAGACTTCATAAATCCAGCAAGCTTCTATTTGGACCACTAGGCCCTTTCAATAGAAGCATGTTTTCACTGGGATTTCCACATTCATAATTATTCCTCTCGTTTCTCTGCTATGAGAAGACAAGCTGCTATTTCATTGCTTTGGGGAAGTTAATAATATGGTAGGCAAAACATCAGGAAAAATTATAATGAATGAACCTATACAAATTGTAGGGAAACACATGCTGCTGTTATAAAATGTTCCCATCATAAATCCCAGCAAATCACTCTGTGCACAAGTGAATAACTTTTTAACACATAAACACTCAATTAATTAAAGGTAATATACTATATGCGCTCAAACTAGTGTGACACAGAAAGGACAGATTCAAATAATGGCATTCAAGGTTGTGGGTCCAGTCATGTCTGCCACAGTACTCCTGAGAGATTTGAGAATAATAACACTACAAAGTAACTTACTTCTTTCTATATCTGAAGTGAAAATAAAGTTTTCAGCCTCAGCGTCCCAGTACCACAGGATTGCAATCACTTTAGGAATTATTGGGAAACTCCATACTTTTTTCCTCACCTTATTCCATAACACATAGTGAATACTTCCTCAGTGTCATGTAGGTCACTGCTCCCTCTTCCTCCAACCTTCTTGTTTTTACATATCGATTTTCTGAAGAGTATTTCCTGTAACAGTTGCATTACTTGCAAGACTTTATGGCATTTACTGCACTTGATGATATTGCCTTTTCCATCAGTGGCTGTGGTTCAGTTTCACAGAAATATCTGTGTTCATATTGAGAACCATGTTGGCCAGAATTTGCTGGAACTGTTTTAAATACCCTTTAAAGATTTTTATCTCAATAAGAAAGAAAAAAAAAGAGAGACAGAGAGAGAGAAAGAACAAGCACACTTTGGAATGTCTTCAGTTTTGATGACATTTTTCTCAAGATCAGATAGGGACTCATCAGCTGTAGAAAAATAACCAAATTGCACTCACATAGGAATGTACAAAGCAAGGTTCAGTTCCCTGTTGTAGAGCTTATTTAGTTTTCTTTTAAGTGGAAACAGCTCCTGCAACAGCCATGGAGAGCAGCCCACCAAAAACTAGCTAACAGTAGTGACTCGTAGCTTACATTCAGAAATTCTTGTGTTCAGATACCTGTCTCTGATGTTAAATGATACTGCTGTAAGATAGGGCAAGTCCTTCTATACTTTATTATAAATAAATAAATGTTTAGGATAGAATGGGGATTTTTTTTTTAATTCTTCAAAGGTTTCTGTGGTCAATAAACTTTTTTCCATTGGTATTAAGCTGCATATTTATACTATGACCAGATCCTGTGTGTATTACATGTGACATAGGTTTCATATAGCTGGTGTAATTCTGAGTGAAGGAGAATTAACATTTTTACTCCTAATAACTACTGCTCTTTTTTCTTAGTTCTTACATAATTTGATTAGTTATATGTTGATCTTTCATATCACTTCTGTGATTCCTAGAACTAATAAGAAGCAAAAATTCCACAAGATGGGCTAATACAGCAAGTATTTGAAAACAAATTTAAACAAAACAGTAAACACAAGAAGATGAATAAAATCTAAGGCTATTCACTCAAGTTGAGTAGACCTGTGAGATAGGCTGGAAAATGAAGTTCTATTCACTGCAGATGATGATTCTCTGATTGATGGTAGACTCTTCAGAATGTCATCTGTAACAGTTTCTTATTTTACTCAGGGCACATGAGTATTTTTTATTGCCACGGGGGAGTTTAATGCTACAAAATTACATATGGCTTCCCCAACATCACAAGGAATCAAAGGTGAATCCTTGGTCACACTACAACAGGGGTGGGATTTGGCCACCTATTAATCACCTTAATAGTCCACTATTATCTTCTTAATCTGAGTGTATGCAAAGTAGTTTGTAGGCCATCTAGATTGATAATGACAAAGGTCCCCTATCAAGGGAAAGACAACGATAATGGGTACATACATGCTGGTCTCAGCATGATTATAAATCAAAAAATTTCATACTAGATTACTGGCAGAGATATTTTAGAGTCTAAAATGAACCCACATGCTTGGCCACAGCTACTTTAAATGATTCATAAGCATTTAGGCTATTTAAAGGCTTGTTAGTTGCTATAAAAATTTATCCTGTTAAACCTTATCCTTCATTTAAGAGATTTGAAGTCTAGTTCTAGAATTTATGTCTTCCATTACTCTGGCTTTATTCATCATACTTCATAATTGTTCTCTCAAGAACATCTGTTTTTAGCCCTGGAAGTGATCTTATACAGATATGTGTATGGGAAATGTCAAATCATGGCCTGAACCACTGATTGATCACCTGAGGTGAGCACTGAGTCACCTGTGGGAGCACAGGTGAAGACAATTGACCTGCATGACCAGAAGGGGTAGAGTCTGACTCCATCTCTCCTAGACCCCATTCAAGGGCTGATCACCATTGGTGAAGGGTGACAGTAGCCAATAACAAATTCATAGGCTAGGAAGTAAGAGTTGATCTGGTCTAGAATTTGTCAGCTGGTGACTACTTAGGAAATTTAGTCCTTTATCTCCTTTTTAAACTCTGTGTTTCCCAGTGCCCAATAGTCATAACTTTTTTTTCCTGTTACTAATGAGTTGCTGGTGATATTCTACTTTGTATATTGCAATAATTATCAAACATTGATGAATGTCAGTGGCTGGCATTTTTTCTGTGTGGAGATATTTAATGATGCACCTTTGCTTCATACACACTTCTGTGTCAGATGCCATTTTATCAGGCTGCCATTCTGCTGCCATCTGTCAAGTGATAACAAAATGTAATGGAATATTCGTGGGAAGATTCAGCCTCCACTGCCATCCCACCAACATCTGCCTTTGAAATCATAGGTCAACATAATAAAATAGGAGACATTATTTTTGGAACAGCTCTCATAACTGTGAGAATCTTAGGTGGGTGGGATGTGGTTGCCTGTTCTGAATTTGTTTAAAATTTGTCTGATCATCAGATAAGTGTACACATCTGTATAAATGCTGCCTCCAGTGCCTTATTCAGTGGTAAACTGTAGCCTCCTGTTGTGTAGATACACCCTGCATGAGGAGTAAGTACTTGTGCATCTGGCTTTGGGCAGCTACTGAAGAGACAGACACTATGTGCACATGCACACATACAGACAATAAGAGTGAAGTTGCTATACAGGAGTGGGAGAAAAGAAAAAGAAAATAAACCTCTCAAAGAGGAGTAAATGTGACTGCAATTGTCCAAATGCACATAATAGTCAACTAGGAACTAGCTCTGGTTTTCCTCTTGGAAAAACATCCTGGTGGAGGAGATGACTTGCTATGGATTTGTGAAACAAAAGCTTCAATGGAAAATAAAATCTGGCTTCTGCTGTCAGGGCTGAGGCTCCTTCCACTTATTCACTGGCATGACCTCACTGGGAGAGGACCTGAGACTTCCTGGGTTGATGAAATGTGTGGCTGCCTTCTTTCCCATTCTCAGAGAGTACCTGCCCCTCCACCTACTGCCAGGCAGTAATGCCCACAGGGACAACACATGTAGGCAACTCCTGATGCCAATGACCAGGCATTGGAAATTCAGCTGTTCCATGCTGTGGTCTTTGCTGCCATGAAAGATCAGACTGAACTGGAGGCTGACATTATCCAGAGCTAGCATAAAATGTTTTGGCAATAAAATCTTCCTTCAGAACATATATAAATACCATTCACAATCCCTCCTCTGGGCACTGTAACATATTCATCTGCCCCAGATGAATGGACGATGAAGTATTTCCTCATTCTGGACTCCAGATCTCCATGATGCACACAGATATCAGACTGATGGATGTCTCATTCTTTTACACTATCCTCTCCTATGAACATTTCAGAAAAAAAGATTTTGTGATACACAATTCCTTTGTATTTTTTCAGTGCAAACTAACAAAAAAATCACATTTGGCTGTATAATGAATACAATAAAAAAGGAGTTGCAAATTGTGTGATTTTCAAACATAAGTAGTATAGCCACAAGAATACAACACATCAGAGCCTAACGGTTACATTGAAAGCAAGTTTTCTTCTTGTTTTTTTAAATAACTTTTACAATGGCTTGATCTGCTTGTTTTTTAGTCTCCCAGCTGGTCCCAAAGGCAACTTCTTCCTTATTTAGTGCATCCAAAGTTCCTTGAGATGCTTGGATGAATAATCCTATGTAAATGCCAAAGATTATTTTATTCACTGAACTTCAAAACATTGAAAATATCTTGTCAACTTATGTAGAGGCTTAACTTTGGTTCATCACTAAGAAATTCTTAGTTAGCTTGGAGAGAAGGGCTTTTTGGATTGGATCTGGTATTACACGTGCTGCAGAGTATTACAGAAATATTGAACCTGATAAGCTATTATGTCAAAGAACAAGGTGTGTGCACATAAGCAAATGCTAGTTACACCTACATTATTAAATAGAACTAAGGATCTTTCTGGTTACTGGAACATTTATACTGCTAAATTGTTGGAACATTCTCTGCACGTTTTTTGCTCTTACGAGCAAGCAGCCCAAGGTACAATCCTGGCTTCATCTGAAATGTAGCAAAGTTCCATGACTAGCAAGAAGTTTGCATCTGATCACCTTTTATTCACAGGTACAGTCTCATGCATATTTGGTGTAGACATAATCCTTATAATAAGCTTGCATATTGGCTTCAATGCTGGTTGCAAACTGAATACTGGAATAAAGTAATTCACATTTTACAGTCTTTGATGAGACAATCAACACCTGCCTTCTCTTTGTTGCAGTTGCCTGAGGTAACTGAGATGTAGAATATGCTTGTGCTTATTTCAGTATTTATCTAAAGAGAGTTGCTGTTGTTTGTGTGTGTGTTTAAAAGTAATCCTATGTTATCTTATCCTATGCTCTGAGATTAAAACTGATAGCTGTATGTACAGTGGGTAAATTAGTAAATGCATGATATTAACACTTACTGAAATTTGTTATAGAAGTATTCCAGAATAGACGTACATTGTGGTTGGTGTGTGTGTGGATAGTCTTTAGAGCCAGAATAAAACATTTATCTCCAAATGCTAACATTTAGATGCCAATATTTATTTATTTAATTTTATGAGAAGTACATGCTTAGAGGAAAAAAGGATGAAAATCCAATTTTCTCTAGTAAAACATGGTTTCATAGTAAGTTAAAACTTTTAGTCATGTTTTGCTTGTCATCCAATATTGCAAACTGGTGGTTATAATAATAATTAAATGCTATATTGATTCACATCTAATCTCTATGAAGTTTAGCAGTGGTGACAGTAAGGATCCTTTTGAACAAAGGAAAACAAACAACAAGACCCACGTAGATACTTGGGGTGAAATTCTGGTCTCATGGAAGTAAATAGTAAAACTCCTGTTGACTCCAATGGGGTCAGGATCTCTTCCCCTTTCCCTCCACCCCTAGTGTGCAACCACAGCTGTGCTTTTGCTAAGCAGCATGCAAGAACAACTTATGAATCACATCTGGTGACCCTGTTTGGCATCACAGCAGAGAAAACATCAGTAATATTAACCTCTTTGTTACATAAATTAAAACAAAAAGACTTTTGGACCCCCTGGATAATGCAAAAACTATGGGAAAGAAAAAAAAAGAATAAAAATGTTTTAGAAAAACATAGAAACAAGGCCACAGTAATAGAGAGAAAAGCTTCTGAGGCCTTGTAATTGCAAAAGTTAAGAATAAACACAGTTTTTTTCCTCTTTTAGATTCAGTTGCCAATGTAACTTGATGAATTTTGTTGGTTTCTTTCCACTTGTTCTCACTGACGCAAGCTGGCAATAGTCTTTGTAGAATTTCAGGCTCTCTTGAGTCACTGTCTTGATCTTCAGTCAAAACCTCTTCATTTTCCAAGAACCTCTTAATTTTCCATTTCCTCTTTGGCAAAGCTTAAAACCATGGCCAAAAGCACTATTAGCATTTTTTCACCTGAGACACTGGAATTTCCACCATCACTGGGCTTATTTCCCTTTTCTGTCTTTGCAAACGATCTTGTAAGAAAAGTTAATACCCAGTCCTCCACAATTTTTCTTTTGAGGGTGTGTGTATATTTTAGTCTGAGGAGGAATTTCACAGTCTGAAGTTTAAATCATAGCTATCTATATCCTGGGCTGAATGAGCCTTTTGGATATAAACATTCCCCAAACAAGGCATTTGTTATCAGAATCTAGAATGTAGCACTGTACTTTCTCACCACCTAGGCATTTAACAGTAGCATTGAAGAGACAATTTCCTGCATTTTAACCCCACTATAAAGCCTGAGGCTAGTTATTTAACTTATATGACTTTTTAAATGTGGTGAATTTTAGAGCAGGTTCTGAATCCAAGAACTACAGAGAGCATTATGGAACATTGTATATAAGCTTATGTCAGCCTGCTTCTCCTGATCTCATTTATTCTTTTTAAATGAATTACACCAGTCTCCAGAATATGTTAATTATATCTGAGGGGTGAAACATTCATCTGCCAAGCTATATGAAGTCACAGAGCTGAAATCTACAGGAGAGTCATCACACTAGATTCACTGGAGCTCTGCAAATTCTGAAGGACTGCATATCAGTGTGTTGGATGTGTGGTTGAAGTCTAGCTCCTCTAAGGTCTTTCAGTCATTTCTTTTGAAAAACGCCGTCTCTGCCATTGTTTATGAGCACGTGGGTGCTCTCTAATTGCACAAGGACGGCATTCCCAATGTTATAAATATTCCCACCAAAATAAAATACTTCAAAATAGTCATTCAATGCAGAAATATTTCACAGAAATAATTTTAAATAATGTAATTTTTGTAAGTCCAGGAAAGCAATTAAAAGTGTAATGACAGTTACATTCCAGGTGTACAAGGAACTAATAGAGGTTTAAGGGGTACAAGGGACTAATAGAGGTTTTAGAATTGTAGAATTATAGAATCATTAAAGTTGGAAAAGAACAGTTTTGTCATCTAGTCCAACCATCAACCCATCATCACGATGCCCACTAACCATGTCTCTCAGTACCACATGGCTGGCATGTTTTCCTGTACTAACATATTTATGTGAGATAAAAGTAAGAAAAGGTAGATGTGATCAACTAATGAAATTCAGAATTGAAAAATGTCTAGAAGGGTTAGTAGGAGTTATCTGCGTGAATGACATTTCATGTTAGTCTGAGTACTCAGTACTAAGATATCTGTCAGCAGAAGGGAGCACAATTGCTTGTAATAATGGAGTTATAACACCATTTCATAATAATGTAGCGGGAATGAATGAATGCAGAAGTCAATATAGAGAGAACAAAGAAAATATATGCAAAGAAGTTATCCTGCTTATGAATAGTACTGTAGCTCTGACTATTCAATAGTATTCAATAATACTGAGCAATGTTATTGTAGAACTTCACAACAAAATTGTATTTTTCCCCAACATTTTCAAACCCTTTTGCCTGCAGAGAATTTTGATATTGGAATTCAGTTCAGTATGAAAGCACTTGTTACAGTTTTAATAAACTATGACAGAATTTCCCATTGTGAAAAAATATACTATTAATACTGGAGTGTAAAGTGTCAGCAGGCGCAAATGGGGCAACCAAGGCTAATAAATGGCAGTAATGGGGTATTTCAACTATCTGTGCAAAAATTCATCCTTTACAATGGGAGATTTAGAGAAAGAGCAGTTTGACCTCTCAGACTATATTTTTACAGCAGTTAGTTCTACAACACACATGAGGGAGTTACTCTGTCCTACGTAATATACAAGTGTTGGTTCAAGAAGTAACTATTGCTGAGGCACTAATTAATGGTGACCACAGCATAATTAAGTTCAACATTCTCAGGGGTGTGATTGAAGCAAATACAGGACTGTGACACTAAACTTTTGATAATGATTTTTTTTTTCAAGGGGTAAGTTAGTTAGAAAACCCTAAAGTCAAAAGTGAGGAAATTAAAATCCTTACACTCAGCATGGAGGCTTCTTAGGCATCCCAGGAGTCACAGAGGAATGAATGTACCTTAACAAAAATGAAAATAGAAAGCCAATTAAAAGCTAGTATAGTTAGATTGCAAGGTTCAAGATGTCATTTAAGAAAAAATGGTAGCCTTTAGAAAATAGTGAATAAAAGGAGCAAATATTACAGAAAATGGGAATTAGAGATGTGAAACATAAGACATAGAATGAGAATAACTGACAAAACTGAAAATACAAACAATATATTTATATGGATCTTAGTTGGGACATGTGAGAAAATAAGTTGGTGCATTTTTTTTGTTTCTGGGATGTTATGGTTAACACAGATATCAGAGAAAAACATAAAATGTTTGTATTAGGGCTCTTAAAATATGGCTAAGATATGCATAAAAAGATTTTAATAAAAGGAATTCACTGTTAATACAATAAACTGATAAACACAAAGGTACTATAAGAAATAGAGTACAAAGTGGCAAAGGCAAGCATTGATGCTGGAGATAGAAGTATGGATCTAATAGTTCCAGGCTGAAGATACCCTTTCCCCTCAAAACCTGCTAATACCCATGAGAGATTTAGAACTGGCTAAAAATGCAGCAGGATCTTACATTCAAACTCTGTTTAGACTACAAACCCTCACGTTATGCAGGTCACTTCTGTTGGTGTCCTATTAGAATCCTATTAGAATTCACATTTAAACAGGACTATCTGTGACTAGGGAGGAAGGCACTGAGAGGGAAGCCTCCTCTAAAGATACCTGTTGCTCCTCATGTGTAGATTGAATCAAAAAAGCATTCACTTTAGCATCACAGTATTTTATCATCTTATTTACTCCAAGGCCTCACTTACATTGTACAAATAATCATCTTATTTCTAAACAAACCTAACACTGCCCCCCAGTCAGTACCTTCTGACCTACTTTAACAGAACTGATGTTGGGATCTGAATTCAGATTTAAACGTTCAGACATGACTTACATGAAAACGTTGTTAAACAAGTCTGCTAACAAAAGCAGTGTGCGTCTAGGAACGTATAATGATGTCCTGGTATGAGCAAAAACCAAGCCCCACATTTTATATACTGATTTCTGAGATGTCTGATCTACAAAGCGGGCATCATTTTATTCTCCATTGTGAAGGCTAGAGATTCATAATAAACCTGACTTTACAGAGACAACCTGACTTTGCAGAAAGAGGGAGAAAACCTGGAGAGAATGTACATGACTGTTTTAAAATGACGTATGCATTTCTATAATTATTTTCCAGAAAAAAATATAATGTTCTAAAGGAAATAAGCAGTTCATGGTGTTGATAGAAAGGGTTTACTAGCACTTCGTTTCTGTGACTTGCATAACTCACTTATAACTGCTTTTCAAGAATATTTCTGTCAATCCAAAGTCATGTCAACAATAATGCTCTGTATCAATTGATAATATTGTTTTTTTTTTGTTTGTTTATGTACATGCATTATGTGTATACAGCTCCTATCCTGATAATAAACTGCCAGACAAGGGATCCATTTATCTTGCACCTTGATGTCCTTCCATGCATTAATCCATTTCTACTGGGACTGTTTTAACAATCTGACCCTCCCAGCAATTAAAAACAGCTGCCATTTTCTCAAACAAATCTGCCAGGAAAATATTTCTTGCTTTCCTCACAAATGTGGAACTCTGAGCCACCCTCCCACCCCTAAATTACATTGGACTGATTCCCAGGCCATGTAATGTTATGTCCTGAGCTAATGGCTGGTTTAAGTTTCAATAACCCACAGTTCGTTAGGACCAGAAATAGATTATACCACTGTAGAGATGGGATTCCCCCTTTTCCAACAGGATATGGTTTTTTTCCTGCTAGGTTTGGTAGAATATAAAATACCAGAGTTTAAAAGTCAAATCTTTGTAGGTGATGGTTAATGTTTTAAAACATTTTGCATTGGGTTGCTGCCCACAGCTGCAGCTGAGGTCCTGCTGAAAAGCTGCTGCAGAAATGCATTGCTATAGGCAGCCCTTAATGCAGGCGCCCTGCGCTCAGAAAAGGAAAGTAGTAGCAGAGAGGATGAGTTGGTGAAAGGAGTCAGCTGGAGCCATGCAGCAGATTAGTGCTGAGCTGTGATTCAGTGTGTGGCTCAGCTAGCTCCTCATCTATGGTCCCAGCCTCATGCTAGAGCTGACTCCCCAGCTAGATGCATTGCCTTTATCTAACTTTTATCTTGAGCATTTGAATTTGTGGTCTGTATGCAATATAGCTTTACAGGCACTAAGTGGCTCCAAAAAAGAGCTTAAAAATCATGCAGTGTGTGTAAACTAGCTTATTTGTGTCATGATGTAAAACACCTGCTGATGTAAAGTGGCCTGAAGATTTTATTGCTGCTCTGTGGTCAGCTTAAGTCATGAAGTCAGACATACATGAGTCATATGTTCATCTTATTCCCACCCGCACCCAACACTTAATTTATCTGCTCTGTTAATATACACAGAACCTCTCTATTAAAAAGATGTGAGCACTGATATCCTTCTACATTTAAAATTCACAATCACCAGTGTTCAACTAGATCCTCCTTCTGAAATGTGCTTTGATTTAAATTATACCGATCAATGTGGCAACAACTTGGCTGAGAGGGCAGGCAGTAGAACATGTTCTATGACAGGAAAAGAGGTGCAAAATTATCTTTGTTGAGGAAAAACTGAGCTCTTCAGTAAATCATGATTATTTTCCTCATAAAAGCAAAGGACACAACTGTTTGCCTAACCTGTGAGAGCATCCTCTGTACATAATAAGTATGATGGTTACACCAGATCTTATTGGACTTTTCCAGCCTCAATGATACTGTGATTTGTGCTGAAGGGATGATCTGCTCTTCATTTCTTCAGTGTTTTGGAATAATAAGTTTGAATGAATGCATGTCTGTCTGAGCTGTTTAACTCGTAGCACAGAAAGTGAGAACCGCTTAACCATTATAGAAAATTGAGGACATCTTTGTAAGGGTTGCAGTAAGTTCAAATTAGTGTAGAGGTGACACTCAGGCCACAACTCTTGTTGTATCTGTGCATCTTGAGATTAGTCTCAGTAAATGAAAGCGAGACCACTATGGAATAGCAGTAACCCACAGAACTTTGTGTATAGCTATTTCTTCTTCATAACAATAAATGTTTATACATAGCTAGTTTTTCTTCTTTGTTTCATCTTTATGTAGCTTTGTTTTCAGCAAATCAAAAAAAAAAAGTGATGACTTACTGCACTGCTTTTTTAAATCTAGTCACTAACCACAATCGCTTACAGGAAATGGAATGTTTACTTGAGTTTATTATACAAGGGTCTGGATATGAGCTGTGGGATTTTTACACCTCATAGCAACGGTATTACAATTTATTTACATCTTCATGTTGGCAGCTGCACAAACTCTTATGAAATAGGACAATCACACCTTAGGGAACAGTAATTATAGGCAAAGGTATAAATAGTATAAAGAAGTGCACGCATTTGGCACTAAAGTTGAAGAAAATAGAAACTATTCTGGCAAATCTTCAAAAACACAGCCTCTTGTTCATTATGAGGGCATGAACTAATTAAACCTAACTTGTCAGAATCGGCTGCATGAATAAATTCTAGTTAATTCTGGCACAGTCATGCTCCAAACCCATGAAGAACAAAGTTGTTTTAGTGATGTCATAATTTGGACTTTCAGAGTATGATATCACTTTTGACAGAATTAATGCAGAATTAATACCATATGTATAAGCATTAATAGGTATTGAATTGAACACCCAGTGATAAGTCTCTGTCGGTTTCCAGCGTAACAGCTTGTTTTTTTCTTTCATAGTGCTTACATTAACGTGGTATCAGAAGGCAAATTTAAAATACATTTCAACACTCTTATAAGAAAGCATTTAAGCTTTACATTTCTGCCTCAATTTCAAAAGATGTTTGCATAAGAAAAGCAATTAACCTTCAGTGCTACATTTTTAATAGTGACCAAAGCAATGTCGTAAGAGAAGAATTTTAAGGCAATTGTAAACTTAAAATAAATTGTCACCATTTTTTGATAGCTGAAAGAAAAAATCCTCTGAAGTTCAGTTGCTCCATTTATATAAATCATGTGGTCTTTTTATACAACAAATCTGAAGTTAAAATCTTGCTGCATTTAGCAGCTTGTTAGTTCCTAGTTACTGTCAGTGTCCAGGTGTTACTCTTTTCCAAATGCTTTTGCTGACTCCCACCTCCTTCCTTTCCCAGACTTGATATATTAAATTCTTTCACACTTATCCATGATGGTTTTTAGGGTCTTCCTCTTCAGTTTTCCTTCCCCTCAGGATATAGTTATATTTTGATGATTTATAACTGAAACACAGAGCTCCACTTTTGTCTTCAGATAGAAGTGCTAAAGAGCAAGAGAACAGATGCTGAGTAGGGAAAAGTTTGCTGATGGAGCTAAAAGTAAGAAGTAAAAACAAAAGTTGACCTTAGGGTGAGAGAAGCTCTCTTCATACTGAGTAGCACGGTAATAAACTCAGAAAGGATATTTAACATTGATAAATGTGATGAGTTGCATGTGAGGAAATGGAGTCCATTCTACACTCATAGCAAAGGGATTTGAATTACGTTTCGAAAAGGAAAAAAAGATTTTGGAGATATATGGGCTATGAAAAAGTCAGCTCCATGTTCAGCAGTAATAGGAAAAGTAAACTACGTATTAGGAGTTAGTAAGAAAAAATTGAGAAGGAAACAGGAACTCTCCTTATTGCCATGCATCCGCTGTTGCCTCCCTTTCTCAGATATAGAAGAAATGATAAAGCTAATGAGAATGGCAACAAGAATGATGAAAAATAAGGATTAGCTTCCATAGGAAGAATAATTCAATGGACTAGGACACCTCAGCCTACAAAGGGGGTTACTGAATGATGTGTATTGCAATATTTCATGACAGCAACAATGCCAGGTGAAAATACTACAAAAGCACTCTCACAGCATGAGAAATAGACATTATTTACTAGCTACTAGGTGTATGTTAGGTTCAAAACATATGAAGGGGAATATTTAACGACTTAAATCAGATTTTTTTTTTGTAAATATTTTGTTGTAAAATTCGTAGCAGAAAACAATTACTCAAATTATTTTTTAAAAACCTCACTTAAAAAAAAAAAACCACCAAAAAATTAGACACATTCAATCTTAGGAAGTTCCTGAGCAGCTGTTCTCTTGATGACAGGAGAAGGTACCAAGGAAGTCTCTCTACAGGATACCCTATGCAGGAGCTATTGACCATACTACTGTCTTGATTTGGATCTTATAATATATCTCCTCCAGCATCAGCTACTGGACTTGATGATATTTTTTTGTGTGTCTTCACGTTATTTTTCATGCTCTTCTAACTTGTAAGTAATGCTGAGAAGCGAGGGAATTTGAAATTTGTATGCCTCCTCTTTATAAGTGTGCTGAACATCTCTTTCATGTGTCTGAGAAAGAGCAGATGTAATCAGGAGCAAACAGGAAGACAAACTAAGAGAATTTACTTGTTGATGACTGGGGAACAAGTGGGTTTATCCCATGCACTGTCATTGCTCTGCTTAGGTACTGAGATGAGGATGGATTCAGAGATCAATTACTGAATGCTAGTTGTTCCTATGTCATTTTGCACTGCTAGAAACGCAGCATTAGACTGCCAGGTGATGGTCTAAAAATATTAGTTCTTTCCTTCAATCGAGTACTTATTGCCACCAGACCCACCCAGTATTAATTTACTTTATGGAAACATTTGTAGTCCACTATGATTATTCAATATGTACTATATGTTCTGGAGAAAAAAATGCATTTGGTTTTAAGAAAGTATCATTAAAAAGAAAGGGAAAATAAGAACTCATTTCCTTCTCCATTGTCTTGATGATAATTAAAAAGAAAACTCAAGTACAGACTATTTCCAGCTTTCCTTGATGCATCTCTAAAATTTGTATAACTCCTCTCAAAGTTTCACAGTTTTAAATTAAACACAAGTAATGAACTCAAAAGCAAATCGTTGTTTGCTGCACTTGCACCTGCCTTAGATTCCACTGTTTTGTTTTCATACTACCCCTCTGGGTTCCTGATAAATTCATAATGTAATCCAGGCCACCTTTTCATCATATACCCACAAAAACACAGATCCACATGGGAGGTTTCACAGAATGCATTAAGCATGCAGAATTCCTTTATTGCTTAAGTAAGAAAAGCAAACTATCATTTACAGGGAAATCAGAGTATCAAAGAGAGAAGGAGAAAGATTTAATTATACAGTAGCTGCACAGTTGTTGCATCTAATGAAAGGGTTTTGCTTTAGTTAATCATAAGAATTTCAAATGCTGTGATACGCAAGAAAAACAGACAGAAACAGCAAGGAGCAAGCATGATTTTTCTAGTGTCCATCAGACATTAAATTGCTTTAAAACATTTATTTTGTACTGTTTTTAAAACTAATTAGTTTGAACTAAATGGAGTCTAAATTTTTTGTCTTAATTTATATACCTTAAGCAAAAGTAATAACTCCTTCAGTTTAAGTAATATACAAGTTGGATCAAATATATACTTATCAGAGTGTTTTTTCCTCATTGCACAGGGTTTCTCTCAAGCATAAACACCAGTATATAACGTGATGGCATTTTTTACGTTTCTGGTTCTCTTACTATGGAGGTTTCCTCACTAAAATTTCCAGAAGTTTCTTATTTTCTTCTCACAGAATGAAGAATGCTCGTTGGATGGAAAGGCAGTTGTAAAGGGGAATGTTTTACATTTTGCTGTTAAGCTAGCAAAGTCTGGACATGTTCTGCCTTGGGGAAAGGAACGGGACAGTCAGAGTGAAACGTAAATACACTGCAAGTATCAGTATCTGTGGGCGAAACATGGCCACATGAAGAAAAGATTCTGTTCATTTTATTGGGTTAAGAATTTCCCATTACCATGAATAGAAGAAAAGGAAGGTCTTGAGGTGGCAAAGCCAGCACAGTATATTTCACAGAACAAGACTGAAGTC
Source organism: Cyrtonyx montezumae (assembly GCF_038088225.1). NCBI lineage: Eukaryota > Metazoa > Chordata > Aves > Galliformes > Odontophoridae > Cyrtonyx > Cyrtonyx montezumae. Next base: position 55,465,999 of record NW_027071936.1, read on the forward strand.
TTGCAATGACTCAGTTTGTGTGTTCATCAGCCACTAATGCGTCTGTTAGGGAGAAGGGACTTAATTCTTTTCTGGAGACATAGCCATACTGGATAGCAATGTAATGAAATGTAACTGTATATTTCCCCACAGGGCTGGTAACTGAAAGACAGTCCGGTCTGGGATTTTTAAACATGATATTCAAATATGACTTTCATATTATATTTGGTATGTCTTCACGTTTGTGGCTACAAAGTCCAGACTCATTTTCCACTGGGGCTTTACTTAACAAACTCTTCTTGTGTGTTTCTTACATGGATTTTAGATAGTTGGAACTAATTCTTCCCTGAATTTCCACTGATGTCAACCTGTCAAAGAGATACTGTTAAATATGAGAGACCTGGCTGAAATTTCTAGGTTTAAATACAGCAGTTTTAATTCGTGTTGAACACCACAATAGTTAAGTGTTCCCCCATCTTCTGCTGACACACACACACATACACACACACACACACACTTACTCATTATACTGAACTATTGAATTTGGTGATTAGATGCAGGGTTATACACTTCTATGTCAGCATAACATTTCAAAATCAGAATCTTCAAGATGTCTATATGCAAACCATGGACATGGCTGTGATCACGGGATTTTTTCCTGCTCCCACCAAAGTCACCTGGAAATATGCCATGGGCATCATCAATAGTACCAGACCCTCAGTAAGAAAGGTAAGATCAATGTAAATGCACAATACTGTTATCATAATTAAAATTTAGGCTAGTATTCAATGCTGTAGCAACATAAGCAACAGGTAATCCAAGATTTCACTTTCCCAGGGAAATAAAATATTTTTCCTGGCCTCACATGATTTTCTTACACACTTTTTACAATGTCTCAAGTATTTTAGGAGATTTTTGTAAGAGGTCTGTCTTTTTTATGATCCTTTTGAAGTGTTTTGTTTAAAATGTTTACTCTTAATGGTTTAATATGCCTGGAGAATCTGGAAGGCACCAGTAGGAAAAAAAAATCTAAATAGATAAATAAAGAATACAAATATATGGAGTACATGGTTTTCCTCAATGTCAATCTGCCAGTGCTATATGTTCCCTTCAAAGCTCACTTAATAACTTTCTCCTGACTTTCACAAGAAAAAATGCCCCAAATTTTCTTTGTTGAGAATCATACTTCAAATGAGTAAGTTACTATCTTAGGTGATAAATATGAGTTGCATTTTATTTAAAGTTAGATTTCCAGCTTAGATGCATTTAGCATTTCTAGACCTTCTGATACAAAGCAGCTCCTTGTAAGTGTTGTGAGAGCTGGATGTTTCTATCTTTAAGAGGAAAAGAAGTCCAAGGCTGAGAAAAAAAATTAAGTACAACATAGGAATACAGACCAATATAACAAAATTACGTCATGGATATTATTTCAGTAGGAAGCATTATTACAAGGTAAGCATGAAATCTCACTCCTGTATTGGTTAAACATCTTAACATTACTGAAAATGCTGTCTATATTATGAGTGGTCCAGATCCACCTCTGACACATAGAAAACATCTTTAATGTGCTGATTAATAACACAAAAGAACCAGCCATCTGCTTGGCCAGACTCTGTTGATTTCCTCTGTTTCTTTCTTTCACGCATTGTAATTTTTTTTTTTTATGGTGCATTCAATTGTTGCTGACTCTTCATTACCCATTTGACTTTTAATTATTTTTGAGTGTTGTGTTCTCACTCAATCAGACATTCTTTGAAAAGTATATAGTGCACTTGTTGGAGATGCCCATAGCAGCTGCAGTTCCAGATTGCCTTCATACACATAGTTTGAACATGCCTGAGCTATTTTGCCTGTACTATTTTTAAGACACACCGACTAAAAGTAGCACTGTACAATGGTCTTCTTTACTGTCAAAGTGTTTCTTTTGTGTTTGGTTACTACTACAAATTCTTCATCTTCTTTACTTCTGATATAAGCCAAAGGATATTTCTGATGATACCTTTCTTTTCTGAGCATACCACAAAAATCTTCCTCTATTTAGTAGTTCAGTGGGTAGGGATGGTGATAGGAGGATGGTTGGACTAGACGATCTTGTAGGTCCTTTCCAACCTAAGGTATCTGTGAATCTACATATATGTGTGTGTGTGTGTGTGTATGTATGTGTGTGTATTGCTGTGCAGTCGTGGATTGGGTGAAGATGAAAGATGGCGGAGAAGCAAGTAAGCATGTCATCAGTTGTTAGAATCAAGAAAGTCACTGTCTCACAGAAATATTTCTCATCACCATTAGAGAGTCAAAGCCTCATGCTAAGGTGCCTTTTAATGACAGAAGAAAACAATTCCTCCAGAAACATAAACGGTGTGTTAACAGCTGAAGTCACAGCACTGTTTGCCTCCTGGCCAGGATACACATTCCATCTGGAGCTCTATCAAGACAGTGCAGGGAGGTCTGGCAGCTGAATAATGAACTCTAAGTAAATAGGTCATTACAACACATTGTTTTTGTGTTACTGGATTTCCACAATATGTCGGACTGATTATAGAGATGAGAACCCAGGCTGCAAACTCATAAAATAGTAATTTGCCTCAAAAGTTCTCTTACTCTGGAAGCTTCTGGGATTCACCTCTCCTAACTTTACATAGCACAGATACCCATGAAGCCACCAAGGCCAAGTATTCTTTTGTGAGCACTTCCTGACAAGGTACAATAATACATGTGTTAGCACATATGTAAATATGTGCTTTCTTAAAGAGAAAACTTGTATCCAAAAAAGAACTAAACAGAGTAAATCTTCAGAACCAAAGTATTTGAAAGTTCGTAAATTTATTAGCATAATTCATCTTTGTATAGAGAAAACTATACAAGTGGTCTGCTAATGAGTATTTCTTTAATACATATAAGTGGTCTGAACAGAATCTGAAATATTACACAATTTTAAAACTCATCACCACTTCTGAGTAAATTCATCTGATCTCCAGAACTCTGGTAAAATTACTATACATATATATGGAAGAAAACATTTTTAACACCTATTCAGTATGCTCATTATATTCTAACTTGTATTTTCTCACACGTCTTAAACATTTTTCTTCTAGTCTTCTGAGAAAGTATTCTGTAGTCTGCAGCCTGCTGCATATATCACATAGAATTTTTCAGAACTTGTGCCAGATGAATGTGATTGTTAATTGTTGTAATTACATGAATAAATGTTCTTTGTCCACCTTTTGTTCCTGAATAAACTTTTTAAGAGACAGGACATATTCTTTACCTCTTCATTTGAATAACTGATGATTTTCTGTTACGCTCTCCAAATTCCTGGACCATTTGGCCTTCTAATTAGCAGTCCCTTTTTCCCACTTCAAGACTTGCAATAGAGCAATAGACAGAGATTTGACTTGTCTAGTTATTACTGCTGGATGATTTGCTTTTGAAGCTGCATTTTTTATTTGAGGCTCATCATGCCACTGTTTTAGTTCCTTGGTTCAAACATGTAAGTTTAGCGATATATACCAGTGACTGCCAAAATTCATGGAATCATAGAATGGCTTGTATAATGCTGCTACCCAGTCCGCATCCAAATGGCCTTCAACACATCCAGTTATGGGGCATCCACAGCTTCTCCAGGCAACCTCACCCCCTGTGGCAAAGATTTTCTTCCTAACAACTAAATATATCCTCTTTTAGCTTTAAACTGATCACCTGTGTCCTGTAACTGCATTCTCTAATAAAGTGTCATTCCAATGGGCCTCTTTTATCTACTGTGTTTGCAGTAAAGTCTCCCTGGAGCCTTCTCTTCTCCAGGCTGGTCAAACTCCCTGATCAGGCTGGTCAAACTGAAGTGCAAGAAGAAAATGTACAGACAGTGGAAGCAAAAACAGGTAACCTGAGAGACACAAACCTGCTGGAGTGCATTCAGACATGATACAGGATGGAATACCTTCCCTATGAGAACAGGCTGAGAAACTTGGGGCTGTTCAGCTTGGAAAAGAGAAGGCTTCAGGGAGAGCTGAGTGTCCTTTCAGTATCTAAAGTGAAGCTATAAGAAAGAAGGGAACAGATTCACTAGCGGGATCTGTTGTGAGAGGAAAAGAAGCAATGGTTTCAAACTGAAAGAGGAGAGATTTAAATTGGTCATAAGGAAGAAGATTTTTACAGTAAGGTTGTTGAGACACTGGAAAATGTTGGCCAGAGAGGTGGTGGAAACCCCATGCATGGAGACATTCAAGGTCTGTCTGGCTGGGGCTCTAAGCAACCTGATCTAGCTGTAGATGTCCTTGTTCATTGCAAGGGAGTTGGACTAGATGACCTTTGAGAATCTCTTCCAACTCAAAGATTCTATAATTCTATGATTCCTAATAATTTCTGTGGCCTACCTCTGGACTCACTCCAATAGGTCCATGTCCTTCTCATGTTGAAATCCCAACGCTGAATGGAGTACAGTAGGTAGTGTTACATGAGAACAGAGTAAAGAGGGAGCATCACTTCCTTTGACCTGCTAGATAAATTTATTTTGATGCAGCCCAGGATACAGTTGGCTTACTGTGTTGCAGGAACACACTGCCTGTGTACTTTGAACTTTCATACTCAAGTCTTTCTCTGCTTCTCTCCATCTTCACTCCTCACCTTGCTAATATTCATGTTTGAGATTGCCTTAACCTACATACAGAACCTTGCACTTGGCCTTGTTGAGCTTCACTGTGTTCACATGGGTCCACCCCTCGTGCCAGTCAAGGCCTGTCTGGGTACCATCCCTTTGCTCCAATGTGTCAGCCCCTCTATGCATGTTGGTGTTATTCACAAACCAGCTGAGGATTCATTCAATCCCACTGTCCACGTCACCAACAAAGGTGTTAAACAGTGTCTCTGAGGAACACCATTCATCACCAATCTCTGTCTGTATACCAAGCTTTTGACTGCAACTCTTTGAGTGTGACTATCTAGCCAATTCCTTATCCACTGAGTGGAGTTATCTGTCAATTCCATCTGTCAAACTTAGGGACAAGGCTGTCATGCGAGATAGTGTCAAACACTATGCACAGTTAAGCAGAAAGAGTCATGTACCATGCTTTAATGAGTGGTAAAAGCACATCAGAACTAAATGTGTTGTCTGCTAGAAGTCTAGTATTTTGCTGATAAGGCAGTTTTTCCTTGTCCTCCAGCTTCCACTGGACAGGTGTTTTGTAGTCTGTCTCCGAGAATGGTAGCCTGAGATACTTTTTTATTCCAAATGCCACTCTTAGACGTCTATCTCAGTTCTCAGTCTGGCTCACAGAAAACATGTTTCCTCCTAAATGATATTCTGGATGTGATTGGTCCCTCTCTGAGTCTATAAAGGCAGGAAAGACAAACAATAATCGTGATTCTAGCTTTTACTGTCCCCATGAGGTTAATCATTAGGACTCCTCCATTTCACCCTCCTGGGTCATTTTAATCAAGTTACAATCTAGACATGCATGACTTGAACAAGTCTGTGTTCTCCTTTTCTCTTCCTGGAAAAAATCCTTCAATATTAACTATGAAAGTTACAATATCCTATCTGCACATGAGGTGTGCAGCCAGCCAGCCATGCCCTGGACTAAATCCTACATAGTTATGAACGCTACAAGATGTTCCAAAATCTTCAAGTACTTCAAGCGATGCAAACATGTTTTATTTATGACTGGAGGTTTGGATTCCTATGTTTTTTTCCACGCACAGCTTCTAATTTTTTTTCCCTCATGCTATCTCCACTCCAGTGAGCCCTTCCCTCTCTTTCTTTTTATCTCTTTCTTCACCACTGCTTTTTTTTTCTTTTTGGAGGAAAATATGAGTCTGGATTTTATTTTATTTCCACCTAAATCCATGAAATGTGGAATTCTTTACTTCAGGGGTTTAAACTAGACCCTCAAGGCTACCTTGGCAGACTTCTGCGGTTTCAGAGGATAGATTTTTCTGTTTTGTTAAAGAATGTATCACAAGCAATGGCTCTTAGAACTTCAAGCGTGTAGTAAAAAAATAGAGATGACTAATAGCTATTTAGCGAGTAATGATGGCTTAGCAATATTTACCACTCTGATTTAGCTTCTCTGGCTCCATTTCTTAGGATATTTCCCTGAATTAAGTTTGCCTCAGTTCTATAGCCAGCAGCTGTCTGCAGGAAGAAAAAAAAAAAAAAAAAAAAGACCCAAATCCTCCAGAAATAATGATTTCATATTTATAATAAGTTCCTTTAACTGCACAATCAAAACGGTCTCTTGTGCCCTCTAGCATGTGGTATGTAATAGTAGAAAACTTTATGTAAAACAGCTAGAGAAAGACAGGCATTAAAACATTTATCTTAATGGCTTTTCATGATGCTTCATGTACGAGTATGTAATGGTTGATCAGTAGAAAAGGAAGAATGTATATTCTTTGTTTTTGGAGTCTTGCTCTGGAGCTAAGCTGGTAATCACACCAGGGCAGTTTGAACGAAGATGTTCGTGTAAATCCTGGGTTTGCTGCCCATCCCAAACAGACAGTGCTGTTTTTCTATTCATGTGTAAGCGTCACAGTATTTTGTTTCTAAACATTTGGTAATATCTCATCTTGAGACCAGTTGTTCTAAAGCACTTAAAGGAACTCACAAACACAGATATTTAGTATTTTTTCAGCTCTAACATAATTACTGCTCTAACATATTTTGCCTGAAATTGCTAGATAATCCCATTTCTGGTAACTCCAGTGGAACTGTACATCAGTCTATAACACAGCTTTTCATCCCAGGAACTGTATTATTAAAATGTTTTAACACAAATAATGCTATGCATCCCTTACAATTTCCTTTCCAGGAAAAGAGAAATATTTCTCTTTTCTATTTTAAGTGACATCAAAATATTTGCTAGAATTCTGCCAGTGCTGTTGGTAGCTTCTGAATCATTATTTTACTATTAAGGCTGTTGGTTTTCTTAAGATCCGAAAGTAAATTTTAAACAGAACATAAATAAATGAACAAGCATGTCTGAACTTTTAAAGATCAAGTAGTGACATTTTTTTCTATTGGTATTATATGTAAGAAAAAATGCTATAGAATTCCAGACTGGAACAGTTTAAAAAATCATTAGAACTGCATTTCTGTTACAGAGGAATTAGTTCTTAAATTCTCTTATGTCACTACTATTTGAAGCTATTATTTTGGTAAATTGTTGAGGTACATTATATGCTATTAAAATTCAGTATTGTGCAAACAGTGACTGAAAGGATTGTTTCCAAAACATGATATGTCCTGTGCATTCTGAACTGTAAATGATGCAAGAAAGTATATTCAGGACGAAACAGACCTAGAGGCAACATGTATGTTGGGTCAGAGATTTAAGAATGGATTAAAGATTTATTTTTCAAAGAATACAAAAATATTTTAAGTTTAGACCAATAGAAAGGAGATGTATATGGACAATTTCAGAAGCTTTGGGTCGTGCTTCACTTGAGAAATCATGAAATAATTTACATAAGGGAAAGCTCCATAAATCACTTAATGTTTTCAAATTATTTTATTAGAAATAGTCATTTAAAGGTTTCATGGTTTAAAGAGCCATTCCTGTTTTGTACAGCACAAAATCTTAAAATTGATTAATTGTTTTCTAGTTCATTGAAAAACAACTTATGGTTTGCAGTACTGTTAGATTTTAATTCGCAGAATAAGCAATGGGGCTTAGTGTTTTGTTTTTCTTATTTATTTTTTTCTGTCATATACAGGGCTATAAAGCATCCCCAGGAAATGCAATTTAAAGTGATTTGCAAGAAGCTGTAAACAGTTATTTTCCTTGAATCAGGTGCTTAGTTTATAACAGTTCAGAAGAAACCAAAAGTTCAAAGTTATAGTTGTTAAACATGTTAGACCCTTTTACCAGAAGTGCCCTGCTAAACAGAGTGATGTTTAGCATGACTATGTAACTTTGATTTTCATTTGAACTTGTAAAACATGAATTTCCTGATTTTGCTAGTCCCACTGTTCCCAATAATATGGAAAATATTGCTTTCCCCAAACCTTAGCTAGTTCTCCCTTATATAAAACTATGTTCTAGCCCTCATGAGCATAGTAAGCTTTGCTGTAAAACCTTATAAATTTACATTTTTTTCCAGAAAAAAGTAACTTTTTCTAATGAGTTATTGCCTTAAATATTTGAACTGTTTTGTTTACAAAAGTAAGAAAAAATCCTATTCTTATGCACAGTTTTGGAAATACACAAAGAAGAGAAAGAATGGAGAAAATAGCTACAAACTTTTCACAAACTTGATATTATTTTCTTTTAATCTCATTTATGTATGTACTGATTGAAGTGAACTTCTCTTCCTGTGAATGGTAACAAAACACAGGTATTTAAGTGGAGAGTTAAAATTTCTTTGATTGTAAAACAAAATATGTACGTTAGAAAAAATGTGCAATATACTGCACTATTGAATACAGTGAGAGCATGTTTAAATCATAGAAGATTTACTAAACACAGCACATGGGAACAATGATACTGAGGCAGCTCAATGGTCCACATAGTCTAATTTCTGATAGTATTCAGCTGCTAGGGAGAAGTTTGTAACAGGCAGACATAAAAATTGCTCTGTTTATTCTTAACCCAGGCTCATAGTGGCTGACTTCTGCTTTACAATGAGAAAATTGATATTATACAGATGGAATTTGTGTTCTATAAAGAAAATTTCCATTTCTGTTTTAAAAAGGTATTAAAAATTTTACTAAAATTTACTAAAAATGCCTATTAGGATTTTTTTTGTCAATTTGGAATTATAAAATTTTCTCATGAAAAACAGAAAACTTTGGAAAGAAGGTATTTTCATTTCATTTCATTTCATTTTTTTCTTTAAGAGATTTCTATGTAAGTTTCAGTGGATATTTATTCTTGCTTCCCACTGAACACTGTAATTTAATATTTTTATTATTCATATATTTTTAATGTTGGTAAGCCAATGTTCACTCTGTTTTCTGGCAATCAAATTATACAACTGTATTTTTTTAAAAAAGAATTTCCCTTTTTCTGTGTGGTTTGTTCTATTTTCTTCAGCTGTCGTTCTGCATATAAGTTGGAGAAAAGGACAAACAGCATTTGCCCATAGAGCTCCATATCCTGTTCAGTGTTTTGCTTTTTTATCTATTTTCTCTCATGACATGGAAGTGTTCCTGAGCTTTGAAACAGTTCTGTTTTCTAGTTCTAAACCTTGGACCTCATGCTATATTTACAGCCAATGGTACAGGAAGACTGTTTCTGGACTCAGACTACACCTGATTTTTCCAATGATAGATTTGTTTGTGTAAGATGGAATCGGGTTGGGGTTCTCATTGAAAATAAGGAAAGCTGACAAACCAAGCTAGAAGACCTGGCAGTTGATGAAAAGTAGCACTGAATAGTTAGCGAAAATGAGTTAAATAGGTTAGTGAAAGGACAAGAGTGAAACAAAGGAATGTGCTAACACGTTTAATAACCGTGTGCACAGTATTATTTCCTGACTACAATGCATACAGTTCACTCACAAAGGAAAGCAGTAAATGGAATAGCTCATCCCTCTATACCATGTCACCATTTCAGATCTCTGCAGTCCTTTCAGTTTAACAACCCTCTTAGTGACAGAACCTCGGAAACAGCTGCTCTTTGCGGAGCTACCTGCAGATATGACCTAACCATTTATTTCTTGAAGAAATTAATGCTCTTGCATTTTTTGAGCATTAAGTATGAATACTGTGCTAAAATAAAGGGAATATAAAACAATTTTTGAATGGCTTTTCCTGTTCTCAGCCAACTCTAAGTAAACACTCTAGAGATGGGAGAAATGAAGGCTATCCTTGTGCCACATATTCCATTTACTAAGAGGCAACAGAGTCATTCACAAGTTCCATTATGTGCTCATAAATCCTAGCAGAGTTCCTTATGTTTGTTTTAATAAGCAAATTTCTCTGTCCACTGATAAATTGAACAAACTCAACTTGATCATGGCTCTCAGGCCTGATAGCAAAAGGAAATGTGCATTTTACAGAGACTAGCAGAGTCAGTGTTCTAAACTGAGCTGAGAAAACAACTGTTTAAGGTTTATACCGGCAGTGGTAAACATCAGTCATCTTTAGTCCCTGATGTGTTAGTCAGAAAGGCAACCACTGTTAAAAAAAACATTCTGTGATGTATGCACAGATGATTCGTACTCTTCCATCTCTGCCAGCCAAGGAATAAAGCTAATCAGTTAAGCAGCAAGCTTGGTAGCTGTCTTCCTAGAACTCTTTCACAGGTAAAACTTTTGCATAATAGTCCCCTTTAACAAAATATTTTGCTATAACTAATCCTTTCAAAATTACACTCAACAACTCAGGAACAGTACATAGAAATTCCAACTGTAGCCAATGCTTTTGAAATCCTATGCCATGGTTTGTTTTTTAAGACAACACGTAGCTGCTAACAGATATAATAAATGAATATATTAAGCAGTATCCCACACACAGAATGAATTAAAATGTGGTATCTTACATGAAATAATCTTGAGGTCCCTCTTTAGTCTATTGTCCTGTTAAAGTGCTATATAAAATGGGCAGTTCAGTGTTACTCTAAAATATTCAAATGGCTCTACTAAATTGGCAATATGACCGTTTCAAAAAGCATGTGTCAAGTGACAAAGCCTAAGACCCTTTTTCTGAATTCAGGTTTGCCCCAAGTTCAGCAATACTTCACAGACAAAAATAAATAATAAAAAAAGGATTTTTATTGCGTCCGGAATTGTCTAGCATTCCATCCCCACTTAACCACTCTCCATAGGCAAGTGATATGTGTGGCAATTCTAACTGGGTCATTGACTTGGAATAATTTTAATTTGGAAACTTATTACCGATTTCAGTATTTCAGTTATGTTAACTGCATTGTCTGGCAAATGGTTGTGTTTTATCAAATATACAGTACACCAGTAAAACACATTTCTGAAACCATTGTAATAGAAGTTATGTTTATGTCAGCAGAATGTTTTAGAGAAAAGTGTAGAATAACCTCTTATGGAAGTCTAAATAGTCATTTCGCCTCTGGTTTAACAGAATTGAACATCCTTATTTATTTATTTATTTTTCAGGGCAACAAGGATTCAAGTGGACTTTGTCCCATTGCCCCGTAGAGGAATAGGATAAAGACAGGCTCTTCCTGGCTGGAGGTCACAGCCTATCCTCAGAAGCAGAAGGTACACTTTGGGTCCTGACAGCCTCCTCCAGAAACTAAGCAGGGACCGCAGGCAGAACTCTATGGTTGTTTCAACCAGGGCAGAATTTCTGACTTTCCATTTGCTAAAAATTTTAAAGAAGTAATTGGTTTGGGGCTTATCCCAACTGAATGTCTCTGTATGCACTTCCTCTAACCCTGCCAGCCATTTTTCTGGTTGACTACATAGCTGACAAACCAGTAGAAGACCACAGGTATTCATATGATGCTAAGTGATGTTTTGGGGGTTCCAAGACCATTTTTGAGTTGCCACAGTATGAATTTTAGCATTTTCTTGATATGAGAAGAAGTAGAAATGGTTTGCAGTCATTCTTCCAATCCATTATGCTAATTCTTTGGACTGCCTGATCTCGCCATCACAATGATACTAGAGATAAACAGATACATTAAAGCAGACACTACCTTCCAAATTTTTCTCATTAAAGAGCATCAGTTTTTGTTGTTAAGGAATATAAATGAAAAAAAACAAACTCTGGTTTAGAGCTACAGAAGATAAATGCATACCAAATTACTGTTAAAAATTATAAATATGCGATGAATAAGAAGGCTATTAAAACTAAAATCATATGATAACTGTATTATTAAATGTATTTAGGGGTTAGCAGCATTTGTCTTCTAGAAAATGTTAAAATTAATTCTAATGCACTTTATAAATTTGGCTTGGATAGATAAATAGAAAAAAAGAAATTAAAAAAGAATGAAATGATCTGGAAAAGTCCAAGAAAATTATTAATGGCTTCAGTTATAATTTCTCAAATATTATTTTATACTAATGCCTGGAAACAGTGCATCAGGACTATAGTAGTCAAACAACATATATGTCTATCTTGTCCAAGAGCAAACACAAGGTAGAGACTGGTGGAAACTGGAAGATACACAAGGAAATAGTGAGACAATATATTGGTTAGCATCACAGCAGTTTCAATACACAAAAGTCAAATTATTGCCAAGTTCTTTGCAGAATAATATAACAGAAAAGATTGAAAGCATACTGCATGTATAGAAAACTCTTTCCAAAAATACTGTATACCATAAGAGAGAGTATAAAAGTATTTGTGGAAAATTTAACAAATAGATGTCTATGAAAAATCATATAAGGAGAATTAGTGGCAGTCTTTGAAAGTGAGAATATAAATTTTGTTGCATGCAGTAGTGAACAAGGATTCAGGATAACAGAATACAGAATTGAATGGAAAATACAAGTCAAAGCACTGGAAAAGGACTCTTTAACTTCCCATATTGGTATTTTTATTATTTATGTTACAGTGGAGTTTAAGAGACCAAGTCATGTTCTTGTGCAAAATGCAAAACAAGCATGTAATTTAATAATATTCAAAACTGCTCTTTTACTTCTCTTCCTAAATAGCATAACTTTATGTGCCTTTGGGTTAAATTTCACAACACTTTGGCATTTGTTTTGCTTGAAATGAATATATTATATATACAAAGAATCTTCATAATTCAATATTGTGTATGTGTGTGTGTGTGTGTGTGTGAAAAGTCTCTCATTCCAGAGTGCTTTGAGACCCGAAGTGAAATGCTTTAACTTTGACACCACCACATTTGGCTTTTCCCACTCTGGAGGATATCTTTTTAGACATTCTCCATTTCATGAATATTAATGCTCACTTTATGAACGGCACTTGCTCATTCTGCCACAGACTTGGTTTTATAAAAATAACAAGTGCTCTACACAAATGTGAATCTCTGAGGTGTCCAGGAAGAAGCTCTACTTCCCAAGTTACCTCTGGGCATCATGTTGCACATTTAAGTTCCACGAGCCTGAACCAAAGTCAGTATTAGTAAATATAAGCTCTTTATTTTTTCAGCTGAAAAATCCAACCTGATAACATAGGATCCAACTGAACTAGGATCAGTGTTAGATGAAACCATGCAATATGTAGGAATTTTATGTGAAATAGGCTGTCTGAGTGAGCATAGCTTGTGGATATACAAACAAGGCTCAATTCATGTGGGGAGGACTTTATTCTTATCATCCATCAGCCAAAATGAAGTTCTCACTACAAGTCCACTGTAGACTGCATTTAACATAAACTTCCTGAGTTGAATACCATTATTTCTAAAATGAAAAATCATTTGCATGTTTCCCAGAATGTCACTTTGGGCTACTGGTCAGACCTTTTACAAGTATAAACTGGACAGCTATTTCTGCTCCAAATATGCATGTATTTTGACCATGTAGGGTTGGTAGAAAAAATGTATTTTTCAAAGTAGCACAAATTGCAGCATGGTAGCATAAACACAATTCTAGCATGTAACAGACTGGATTCCTGCTTATAAGTGTTAGCATACTGTCTATTGGTACTTGGCACTTTTTGACACAATTTTTGTATATCTATACATATTACACTAAATTTCTGTTGAAATTTTTGTTTTAATGCAATTCTATTTGGAGAAGTCTGTCTCATTTTTAATATAGGATTAGCATCAGTGTGGTTATGTGTATATGCATGTGTGTGAACAGAATTACTTTTTGAAAAATTTTTTAATTAATTAATCAGAAATTCTAGACAGAGTTGTCAAATGGAATGCCATTTACTTCTCATAACCAGACCACTCCTTTGGAGGCTAATTATAGTATGCAGATGCCCAATTGTGGAAATATTTTCCACATCAACATCTGCCTTCATGACACCGTTTGCAAATATTCATTCTGGCAGTTTAGAGATTGCTTTCTGAGTCTCATACAGTTTGTTTACTGATGACTTTTCTAAATTCTTTCCATTTATTTGCTTTCACTACATAAAATAGAACTACTTTTATCTTTTATTTTTTAGTTTACCATAGACTCATAAAATCGTGGATGGAAATTACCTTCAAGATTATCCATTGTTAACTGTCCTCATACCACCAATATAATCCCACTAAATCATGTCCATTAGTGTAACACCTAAATGTTCCCTGAACACTTCCAAGGATGGTGCTTCAATCATCTCCCTGGGCAGACTATTCCAGTGCCTAACCACTTTAGGTTAGAAATCGGAAGCAATTTTTTGAACAACACCAATAGGAGCAGAACTTTGTAAATCTCAACTTGTATTTGGATGAATATACAAAATAGCTTAAATACGATTCAGTTAGCTGAATTAGACAAACATCTCAACTGGGAAGACTTCCATCCTTTTAAAATTTAGTTTTAGCTAACTTGTGGATAAGATCTGAGGAGCTGTGAAGGTTAATTCTGCTGATTTTCTGGTCATTCTAGAAAGTCTAAATCAAAGTTTCTAACTTCTTTCTGAACATGTTCAGTTTTGACAGCAGCTACAGGCTAAAATTTGAAATTCTAATATTTAGAAAATTGAGGAAAAAATATTCATGCTTAATTTGATGCCATAGCAGTATTAACTGCAAGACCATAGGAAAAAAATTAGGTATACTGAAGTTCTTTTGATTTGGAATAGTCAAACAGGAAACAAAGTCCTTTGACTATTAAGGAATCAAAGATGTCATTGGCCCTCAGTGGTAATGTGCACATGTACAGCAGGTGCACTGATGTCTGTTGATCCTGGATACAGAAACAAAAAAAAGTAAAATGAGAAAGCCCGGAGCCAGTATAATCTCACTCATTCCAGAAGAGCTAAAACGTTGTTTTCCCATAAAGCAAATTAGATATTGTAGACTTCAAAGTGCCAAATTCTTTAGCCAAGGAAAGCAGAAAATTACTCCTTATTGCTGGGGCCACCTACTTGGTTTCTCCTAACAAGGAATGTGAAAAAGAAAGTGCAGCCTGAATGTGACAATTAATGGATGTCTGAATTTTGTTCTGCTTTTAGAGTCTTCATGATGCAGTCACACTGCAGTGAGACAACCTTGTCTATAGTCACCCAAGAATCACTAGTAAGTATCACTGAATACATAGATGATCTGTTGCAAGGAAAGGTGGATATAGAAATTTGAAAATTATGCTCTAATATTCCTTTTTATATATGCTTTTCTCATGGGAACACTGCCATTTGTCCATAGTGCAACTAATGTGCTTAGAGATTATTTCATAATCTTATTTATATTTTTGAATCGAGTGCCAAAAACTTGATGGAAGATTCATTCTAGAAAAAATTACTGAATTGGCAGAACTTTTCCATATTTCCATTTTCTTTTTTTCTTTTCCCTTTTGTTTATTTATATTTAATTTCTGTTGGTATTTGTTTTGTTTTGTTTTTCTTGGTTTGTGTTTGCTTTTCCTGTATAAAAATAGTATTTTTCATTTTAAAGCTGTAACTTTTCAAAACTTCCTCAGCCCTTGCAATGTTTCAGAGGAGTGCAATTGCAAGTAGAGAGCAAAAAAGGCACGTAAGTCTTTTCATAGAACAGAATAGATAAAATGAAATGAGAGAGAGGAAAAAATAGAAGTGACAGAAGAGCAACCAAAATCTAGCAGAGCTGTATTTTACAAAAACATTCAAACAAAAATCCCATGGCAACAAAAATCTTCCACAAGATCTGTATTTGGTGAAATATTCACTAAAGTTAAAATAATTAACAATTGATTTCAATTAGCCTTAAATAACCATGATAAAATTACCATTATGACATTTAAATTGTCTTAACCAGGTGCTGGACTTAACACACCCCAGAGTTGACAAATGAACATTTATGTTGTCAGGCGTTTCCTTGCCAGTCTACATTTGGCTCACATTAAGATTTATACATATATACATATATACATATATATATATATATATATTTCCCTAGAAAAGAATGCTTGAGGTTTGCTACACCTATTAGGAGGACAATTCCCTCTTCAGTGCGTGACCAGTGTGGCTTGTTTAAAGCCTGCTCCTGTTCCTGAAGTCATGGACACAGATTTGAACTTTTATTCTCTGTTGTAAATATGAACAGAAATATTTTTATCAGATACAGTACATACGGTTTCTTGCATATCCTGAATAATTAAACACTGAGAGAGACTGGGTATATTGTACATAGGAACATTATTATAGGTATATTATATATATATATATGGAACATTATTATGGGTATATTGTACATATGTACACAGGAATCTGATTATCCTGATACCCTGTCTGCACAGATGGTCATTAAGGCCCCTTACAGTCTAAGCCATTTCATGATTCATTCTATGATTACTATGATTACAGTCCCAGCATTATCCAGCTGTGAGGATACTGCAGCTTCTACCAGGTGGAGTGGTTTTGCACCAATGGCCAATGAAACAGCACCAAACTGCTCTCTCAATTCCCATGCTCAAAGGCAGATAGGAAGAAAATAAGAGACAAGTGTAATCAAAGGTAAAAGAAAGAAAAAACAAACAAACAACAACAAAATAAGACAAAAAAAAAAACCCCAAAAAACAAAAACAAAAAATAAGAAGAAAAGGCCAGTTGGAAATAAAAAGAGAGAAAAAAATTATTCTTTGCTTCCCATCAGCAAGTGATATTTTGCCACATCTTGGGAAGCAGGGCCTCAATACATGTAGGAGTTGTTCAGGATGATTGGTGTTCATTTTTCTCCTTCCCTTTTCCCCACTTTTACTGCTACGTGACATCATATGGTATGGGATTCATGCTTTGGTCAGTTTAGATTTGTGTCTAGCCTTGGGGCTGTTGGAGAGAGCCTTGGTGGTGTGCCAACATTGCTCAGCAACAGCCAGCATGGTGTCAAGGTTACAAGTGCAGAGCACAGCACAGCATGGGCTGCTGTGGGGAAAGTGAACTCCTCCTCAGGCAGAGCCAGCACACTGAGGTACAGAGATAGCACTGATGTGGTGTGTTCCAGGAGCAAGGATGCTGAATAAGCATCATGGTCTACTTAACAATGAATACAATTTGCAGTATAAAGTTTAAAACCCTAGAGTGTAGATGAAACTAGAGTTTGTCATAGTTTGCCTCTTATTTCTTTACCAAAAAATATTTATTTCCTCTGAACTGTCTTTTGTTGCCTTTTTCTGTTATGCTTTCCATTTATCTTTTGTAAAAGAGTTTTCTCCTCTTTTGATGGGATTTTTTTTTTTTTGAATCCACAATATGAATTTATTAAGCAATTACAAACTACTGTTTCTTGGAAAGACAGTAAATTATAAATTAAATCTCTTTCATTTACATTCAATGTCTTCACCACAAGCAGCTCCTTGTTATTCTTGACTTTGTAATAAATATCTCCCACCCTCCTTTTTAGCATTTTTAGATCGCCTTTAAATGAATTGCCTCTATTTCCCTACCAGCACCAGCTGCCGTTTCTTTTACCGTCAGTGGGAATGAAGCAGTGGGTGAGAACTGCAGAGAGGCTGTCAGTTGTTTATCCAAGGGCTGGGGCTATCTCGCAGGGCAGCTTCCCCAAGGAGCCCTGCTTACAGTAGCAAGGAAGCCAGGGCTGACTCATGTGCTTATCGCAGCCACCGACGGCTGAGTCTCTCCATCCCCTCTCCCTTGAGGAGGTTTTGTTTGGAACTGGCAGCTCCTGCAAGTGCTGTGAAATAGCTGACTGTCCTCACTGGCTGATGCTTCCAGAGATTGTGGGCTGGCAGAGCTCCACTATAATCACATTTGTATTTAATCGTTTTATCAAGCCCAAAGCTGCAGGCTGCAGTTGCAGGTAGGGCAGGAAGGTTTGGCAATAATAATGCTGCCAGCTCCACTGTGTTAGTGTTGTGGGGCTTTTCCTGATTTACCACTCTGACCCCAGGCCTGGGATGAAAGCAGGAGGTATCTGGAGGAGTCACCACCCCTGAAGGTGTTCAAGAAACATGCAGATATGGCACTAAGGGGCACGGTTTAGTGGACATGGTGATGATAGGTTGATAGCTGAACTACTTGATCGTAGTGGTCTTTTTCAACATGAGTGATTCTGTGATTGTATGATTCTATGAAGGTGGGATTTGCAGATCTGGATCCAGGCTCCCCAGTGCTGGTTTGACTGGAGTGAACTGGAGCTTTAAAATGAAGCTACCCAGAGACCAGAGTCTTCTGTGATTCCAGCTTTGCACACGGCTTAAAATCTGAGGAAAAGAGGTGTGTGGACAGATCCCTTGGTGAGAGCTTGAGCCCTATCACCACTCACAGGTGAGCTGGGGTCCAGAAAGCATGGCTCAAAGCCACACCCATCTTGCTCAATCCCAACGGCCCTATTGCACTTGGTCTGGCACAGTGCTGGTGCATTCAGAATGTAAATGTATTATAAAAATATCTGCCCATGAATGTACTTGGTCCATAAGTTCTGGGACTGCAGTTTTGAACAAGAAAAGTTATTTCCTTTCTCAGACCATTCCTGACAATTTATGGAGAAAAAAACCCTAAATAGTGCATTTAAGACCAAATCAATGTCTTTTCCCAAGAAACATCCATAGCATCAGTGAGGAGCTCCTGAAAAGGAATCACTGTAACTGATACATGAACAGAGCTACTGATTTCCATTAGCACACGGGAACCAGCAGGTTAAAACAGATTGTCTGTTGTGTACCCTGTGTGGTAAAGTAAGTGGATATAACTGAGACCCTGGATGAACATGGGAGATGGAGGTTTCAAATCTATGGCAGTATAAATTGTGAAATAAAAAAGGTCATTATTTTATTTGTTTCGTATAGCACAGCAACTGCAAGGGAGAATTTTCATAAGGAAGTGCTGGAGCACTTCTAAGTAACACTAAGCAATATGTGAAGTCAGCTGCTATGAGAATTGAATACGATTACAGTGTGTTTATATAGAAAATAAGGGAAGACCACACATAATTGCAATTATAAAAATAAAGGAATTTTGAAAGAGAAATTAAACTCTAGGCTTCTGGGTATAACTCAACTTCTAAATGACTGAAATTAGGCAACAATCAGCATTGATGTTACTGTGTTCTGGCCTCCAACCCATTACCAAGATCCATCATTTATTTTCATATCCCATTTGCTATAATTTTACAGTCTCTTACTTGTGGAATTGTTTTGCATATGCAGATTATTTGCATTTGTTTCCTTTGATGAAATATAGTTTGCCAATTTTTTGGTGGAAACAGAAGGAATTTTAATGTGGTAAAATATTTCTAATATTGCATAAAATTAGGAAACAGCATAAGGAAACATAATAATAATAAACATAATTATTATTCATAACTGTATTTGAGTCTGCAAGTTTTCCTCTAAGGTTTCATGCATATAAATGGAATATCCAGGGTCTGGCCATGTGTTAACATCTCACATTACCTTTCCTGCCACAAATGCTGCTTATTATAATAGTACAAACTGAAATATGTATTTTTATTGCTGTTCCAAATGAATGAGAGAGACGCACAAATATGGATTTGTTTTTCAATATTACCTATGTCTATTTTATAGTCTGATAAAAGTTTTAGTTCACACAGTGCTGAATAAATGTAGCCCTGTACAGTACGTTTATTCAAATATTTAACTTGTGAAATTTAATAAAATAACAATTTAAACAGGTTAGGATTGGTCAAATACAAAAACTATTAGAAACATTCACATAATTCAAAATAAAATTCTCAACCATTATCAGATGTAGGAAAACCACATAAGAATCCATTAAAAAAAGTTTTCAAGCTCCAATAAGTTAGATATAATAGGCCTTTTTTGTCAAACACAAAAATAAATATTATTGATTTTATGAATAAATACATTTTCTTAAATGATTTAGAAAGCTCTGTTTATTCATATACAGACAGTGTTTAGAATATGTAGTAGCCAGTATGTCTGCAGATATATTTATGTTGGACTGTTTAGATTGGCTTCACCTCTGTAATAATTTATAACAGTTTCAATGTAAACCTGCCATTGAGCAGGTCATAAAGGTCCTGCATTTTAACCATCATAATTTCAGATAAACCCACAAAACTATTTCTTGCAGGAAAGTTCTAGTTAATCCTTGAATATCTTTGGGATGGAATTTGTTTTTTTATTTAGGCAAATTTAAAGAGCAATAAAGGCTGTATTTTAACTATGTTTGATATTCTAGTACTGGTGATAATTTAAAATATATATTTTTTGTTTTGTTTTACAACAGTAACTCTTCATTGACACTTATTAGTACAAAATGTCTGCCATTTCATTGATTTTAAGTCTCACTCAAAAGAGAAAGCTACTGTTCATTTTTAAATGTTTCATTGTACAGTAGAAATGTTAATGTAAATACAGTAGTGTTTTTCCACATGAAATGGAGATAGACCAATACCATTTGTTTTTCACTTGATTGAAGTTCTTAAAGTGGATTTTGAAAGTGTAAAAACTGAATTTAATTTTCTACAAAATTCTATGATTTTATTTCTGTTCAGTTAAATATTCTGAACTACTATAAGCTGGGCATTTAAAAACATCATTTTAAACAGGTAATGAAGAAGCAAAAAAATGCAAATATAAACAATTTTATGATTTTTTTTTAACATAAGGAATCTTCTATCTTCTTGTGAGCATCTTCCTTTCTTACTCTAACAACACCTACAGTAATAGAGGGGTTTGCCTTCTTCTCTCATAAATTTCTGATGTCCACCACAAAGTCCAGTGGTTCTGGGCTGATCACAGATGGGACCTGATCGCACATGGGACCTACCAGAGAGATGTTGCTCTAAAACATTGCTGATATCTTCAAGAAATTAAAGGAATCTTGAACTTATTCTCAGAAAACAGAGAGATCCTGATAACTTATTGTTTTCATGCAGATTTGTCATACTCATCACATGCCCACTCCCACACCTCTTGATGAAGGAAGCCCAGGGCTTATGGTATGGTGTACAGAGGATCCCTGCAGGAAGAGTGCAAAAAATTGGGTAGAGTTCTTCTACAAAAAGGAAGAAATCAAAAGCCTGTAGCATGTTTCAGAATGAAATATTACATAAAGATCTGTCCAGGCTGAATGATTATTAATTCTTTACCAGTTTTCAATGTCACACGAACTAGCAATACTTGTCTGACTTTTACCCCTAGTCTCTGATGTTCATTCTACCAGAATGTCTGTGGAGAGATGTTTGATTGCCAGCAGTGGGGAGCATAGAGGATTATGTATCTAAGAGAAGATGTAATGTGATTTCTATAAACTGAACTGAACTATTTGTATTCCAACAATATTCAAGGTTACACTGAGGATGTTGTTTGGATGTGTTGCTCTTTGAATGCTTGAAAGTTCTACCTATGAGACAAAACACTGAACTCTAGCTCCAGAAATATAAGCTCTTTTAAATATATATCCCTAGACTAAAAAATAAGAAAGGAGCATTGATAACAAATTGAGTAGACTGTCTAGTGCTTCATGTCCTGACAAAGTGTTGATTTCTTTTATTTTCCAATGTGCCTACAAAATTCCAAAGCATTTATACTATTTATTTTCAAATTAAACTTTGGAACTTTTCAAAATGTGCTAGTATAAACACCCTGATGATTAAACATAGTTACACTTTTTTCTTTCAATTTTTATCATTTATCCCTTAGCAATCTCATCTATGGTCTAAAAATCCCTTTGTTAAGAAGTAGTGTACAAGCATGAAAGAGAAATCTAGTAGTATAAATCAGCATTTTGTATGGCTTTCTACATGTGAAAAATGAGAAACATTAACACTTCTCTTTGGTAGAGAATTTGAGGAAGTACTTGTGTGGCCTTTTGTAAGAAATACTTATTTTGTTAATAGTTCAGCCATCATAGAGGTCAAATGCATTATTACAGAAAAAATGCGTTTATATATATACATTGCTGATAGAACTGATGCAAATAATGAGGATTCCATTTTCTTTAAGAATGCTGTATTATATCTGTATCTGTGGGATTATTTTTCTGTTTGGTCTCAAAAGTACATAACGATGTTAAGCACGACTTTCTGGTCATATTTTTATCTAATTATCTACCCTAAACGCATTTCTAAGGTAATCATGAATATGAGACTGGTGTGCTAAATAAGTGCTGCATTTTGTGATGCAGACAATAACAGACAGAAGGAATAGTGGGGATGGGGAGCATGACTTGAGCTCTGAGCAGTATGGTAAATAGCCATTACTTTGTACCTTTTGTTGGGCAATGGTCATTGGAAATTATGGGATGGAAATTTCATACTTATGGCCCAGACAGAATGTGGGGAAGGAGAGGTTTCATTCTGCACTCATATCATAGAATATGTGTAACCGTATCTTCAGTAGTTACTGGCTGACCAGATGACCTTTGTTACCAAATCCAGGCAAAAAAAGAACTGAATGCTGCTTTGTGGTGAAGCATATATAAGTTATGTTTTAAAAAGACCTTATTTTCCTCTGACCCTGACTCATACTGCAAGTTAGCAAGCACAGGAGTTGTTTCGTCGTTCCTGAGTGCTCAGATTCTCCTGAATGGCATATTCTTCCCCCTGCTTCTTGCTTAACTTCTGTACTTGTAGATTTCCCAGGCATACAAAATAACAGCTCTTACATGCCATCCTCCTCACATTGCTGAAGACTGTCAGCTTTTTGCTTATAGTTCAGCTGGCCTGACATCTTCCAAATAAGAGCTGAGACAGGGGTGTTTCAGACTGGAATTTGATGGTGAGGATGGAGATGCATGGGTCGTTAATGAGGATTTTCCCTTATTCACAAATATTTGGCTGATCTTGACCAGCTACCATAGTGGGAGATTTTCTATTTTTTTTCCCCTGGTGCCAGATTTTTATTAGCTTTAGGTATAGAAATATAGCAAAGCAGAAAAGACCACACTGGCTTTTTCTCTGTAAATATTTAAGTACAGACTGTGTGAACACATGGCAGGTATAAACCAGACTCAAGCAATCTCCAGGATGGTGATGGTCTGTCTAATCTAATCTAAGTATTATTACATGTGGTGCACGGTGCTCTGAATTTATGCGTAGCCACAGTGTTACGAGCCTTTCATTACACTATTTTCCTAGTTATAGTGTAAAATAAACCCATAACTGGCATAACAGCAATGCCTGACAGGGATGTTGCCGCTCTCATTGTGTGTGGGACAATGACTGATATTTTGTTTAGTCATCTCACAGCATCAGCAGTGATGCTGAATCACACTTGCTCTGCACTCATATATGCACAAAGACAGTTCAACTCCGCCTGCTGTGCTTCAGTGTCTTTCCCCACAACCTGGCCTCTTACAGAGCTATTAAAGCAGATTTCTGATATGGTTATTTTTTATTTTTCTCTCTCACTCTCTTGAGCTTTTGGCTACTCCGCCTTTCCCTGACTGTTGATTTTCTTTGCGTGTAGCATTATGCTCCCTGCACAGAGATTGTATCACATTTTCGGCTGTGTAAATTGGCATGGCTGCACTGCACTCAGAGGCTCTTTGCCAGTTTACACTGACAGTCTATCCCCAAACAATTATACTCAGCAGTACCAGAAAACCACTTAAATCAACAGAAAATGCAGGAGAAATTTTGGGCACAGATCCCACTGTTTTCTTTCTTTCTTTCTTTTATTTTAAGTTGGAGATACTAGCAGGAAACAAAGACGTGGAAACAGAGCTGGAGTAGAGCTCGAGGCACAGTTGGTCTCTTCTCTCAGCAATCAACAACAGAAATAATTAGTTCTGCCAGCAAAAAGTAAACATTAATGATCAAACAGTATTTAAAATAGAAGAAAAGGTCTTCTGAGTTTTTCTTTTTTTCTCTCATTGGTTTTGAATCACATAACCTTGCAGATCTGTCTGATTTCAGCAAGCAAAGGCAACAGAAAGGTAGATGTAGTCCTGGGTATTTCATCACAATGCCATAAAAAATCAATAAAATAAAAGATGAGAAATGACATTTATGAGCTGTTGGCACAGTATTCTCAAAGATGAATCAGTATAGAGCAACCCATATAATAGTTATGTGTGCAAATCCTTTAAACAGAAGTTGTGAGGTCTTTCCTCTGGGTTTTCTGTTTGCAAAGCAGAAGTATGGGACATTGAGAACATGCTGTATGACAGCTCTGTTTGTCTGCCCACAAGTCAAGTTGTACTCATCTCATTCATGCAAATTGCCCAATTAACTTCTGCTTCCACATTAGCATGATTATTGTGAGCAAGCTTTGGCTTCAACACTAAATGGGTCTTTAACAAAACTAGACTTTTGTAGTCATAAAACAGGAAATGGTTCTGAGCAAATATTTACCAATGCTAGAAACTATGTTTTTCACATTTACAACTACACTGATGTCTGCCTAGGGTAGAATGAATCATGTATTTTCCTAACAGAAAGATTTAATTTATAAATATTTGTTGTAAAAGCAGGACACACTGTGGAAGGCAGCAAGGAAATAATTTCATCTCTTCAATTAGGAGAAGTGCTCTAATTGACTTTTGACCTTGATAGGCCTATAAGGACTGACAGAAATTTCCCTACCCACTTTCAACTTGTGTCTGTTGCACAATGTTTGAATAAAGCTGTAATTCAGAGAAATGCTTCTCCTTGTTAAAGTGTCAGTAAAGTTCTTACTGTTTAAATAAACTCTTTATACAACATCTTCTGTTTCAACTGTGAATATTTCTTCTTTTACTCGGTGTTTTGTGTAAATCTAACTTGTATCTGGCTGTTTGTTGTGTGTACATGTGTACAAATGCACTGCAGACCAAATCACTGTGCCATTCACTGGTTCTCCTGAGGGATGTGGCTGTCAGATTATCTTATCCCTACCTTTTGCTGTTGCTGACAGATTTTTTCTTTAACAATTCCTGGTTATTCCTTCTGAGTTTTGTGATCATCTTAGGTCAATATATGAAAAATCCCCACAGAACGTATGCTTTCATTCTATTTTCATGTTTATTCATATTTTATATTCCATGGAGAAAAAAGTAAGTGTGCAGACAAAGATAGGGGTGACAAAATAATTATAGCCATTGTGCCCTAGTAAAGAGCAAAATGAGAACTGAACACTTTCCAAACTCTGTAGAGAAAACTGTAATTGGTAGATAATCTCACATTAGCCCAGGGAATGCATTTTCCTACTGATTCATGCTCTCTGAATATCCTGAATCTAGCAAAATATATGCATGTTCACTTGCATGTATTTCATAAAATAACTTTCCTAAGATGACAAATACTTCTGTCAGTGAGCTTTGGCCATATGAGGAGACTGAACAACTCCTTTCATCTTTATACATGTACCCTGGTATCAGACCAATATTTGAACCATTGTTTCTTAACCTCCTGCCGACTACACCATTAAATAAATGTCTCACTCCAATTTATAGGAGGGAGACGATGTTCTCTGATACATGTATACCTGACATGGGATTAAGATGTGGGGGAGAGCAGCAGCAGCAGTGATGGCCTGCCTTGGGCAGAGAGCAGTTACAAGGACAAAGCAGCATGGTCCAGGTAAAAGCAGCAGGTCTCAAGTAGCAGCCCCAGGAGGGAGGCTGTCAGCATGCAGGGATCAGCTTGTGAGGGTTACAATGGAAGAACACCTACCCTCACGGTTGTTGATCCCTCCTTTATCCTCCATTTTTCCTGCCTATGTGACATCCCTTGGTCCTTGGGTGTCATGTGAGTACCTCCTGGGATGGCTATCTCCCTCTATATGAGTCCTTACAAAAGACTGCAGCTTTTGGCCCAGGACGTCATCTCTGTCCGTCAGACAAAGGATTTCGAACCCTTGCCCAGGACTTGCTTGGACTTGTTGTCAGCAAGCTTTGAGGCAATGGCATAAAAAATTAATAATCTCTTGCACCTGGACTCAAAGTATTTGTGAAATAACAAGGGACACTATCTTCTGTGGTTGGACTGGATGATCCTATAGGTCTTTTCCAACCTTGGCGATTCTGTGATTCTGTGCTATATTCCAGTGACCATAGAGGTGGTCAGAAGGTCAGGAAGGTTCTGCCTTCACCAGCTAAACAGCAGTGCTGGTGCCTTGGGTATTGCTTACATGGCATATCGAGGAAGATATGAGTGGATATGGATAGGTAAGAGAAGATGATTCTAGAGGTGAAATCAGTATTTTACATAGAATTCTATTTCACGACTTTCCTATATTTACAGGGAATCATAGAAGAAAAGATATGTAATTCCTGAGTGAAAATGCTACCACTAATAATGTGGATGAAATAGCTATTACAAAATAGGATCAAAAGATTTTGGTGGCCTTCATAGCAAAGCAAAAAACAAAAACAAACAAAAAAAAATCCAAACCCAGAACAACAGCAACAACTATCAACTCTGTCCTTTATATTCACAAAAATAAATTACAGCAAATCTCCCTTCCTGCTGTGTTCCTTGCCTGCAGGATGGAGGGCGATGAAGGAGTCCTTTGGAACACAAGTTCATTTGTGCAGGTCTGGTGTGCCTGAGTCAGACAAGGGAAAGAAACACAGCAAAGCAAGACCTCCAGGTACCTATTTTTTTAGGAACTTTCTATTCCAGCAAGCTACATTCAACTGAGCAACTGTATCTACTTCCAATGAGAAAGCTGTGCACAACCTATGAGCAGTTCCTGGTCTACTACCCAAAAATATTTTCTCTGATTGGTAAGTCTAATCAATACAAACTTCTGATCGTATTATGCCACACTGAGTGACAATTTAACCTGCACTGATTTTGACCATCTCAGAAATACACAGTTTTTAGTATTCACTTTTTTTGTTGTTGTATATTTAATTTGTCCATAGCAATTGTAACGAATTGTTACAAATAACTTGTTCTATTCATTTCATAGGCAGTATTTTTTTTTTACTTTATTTTTGTCTCTTTAAAGAAGAGGAAACATTC
The DNA here is from genome assembly GCF_038088225.1 of Cyrtonyx montezumae. Classification (NCBI taxonomy): domain Eukaryota; kingdom Metazoa; phylum Chordata; class Aves; order Galliformes; family Odontophoridae; genus Cyrtonyx; species Cyrtonyx montezumae. The sequence goes on from NW_027071936.1 coordinate 55,492,839, forward strand.
CTGAACTAACTTTCTTGCCTGGCATAAATGAAGGTTTTCTAATTTTTCTCACTATGACTTCAAGGGGTAAAAATAAATGCATGTCCAAAACACTTTACTGCTTGTAAAGTTCTTCTGTGTTTTAACGTGCCTCAGTATGACAAAATAAGAGGATATCTTCAAGTTTAGTAAATCTCCTTTTCCTGTGTACTATAATTTATTTTTCACTCGTTTCAAAGTGACTGCGCGGCACTCCATAGACTGTAGAAAAAAAACCTCTCTAGAAATGCTAGTCGTGTCTAAAGTGAGAATAATTGGCCCTGACAGAGAGGAAAGTAGTAATTGGAATGAGACTTGTTTAAATAACAGTTAAAATTTTCTTTCCTTACTTTTCCGATTATATGCGCTATAAAGCAGGATTTCTTTGCCTTGGGTGTTTCACAGAGTCGTTTCTGTATGCAGTATGCCCAGCAGTATAACTCAAGTAATAAGCACAGCTGTAATTTGGAATAGACTTTGAGTTTAGATCCCTAACACACAAATACACCATTCAATTGGTATTAAAACCATAGCATCAAAATATTCAGTAAGCTGAAGCAGGACAGGCTAATTGCATCCTCTAATTATTCTAAGTTGTCATCATTTCTTCATTCTGAATGGTTAAATGGAAATTCAGATGCAACACTTGAGGAGGAAAAACATGCTTAAAAGCCTGAGGTATGAATACACTCCCTGATCTGTTAAACACTCTCCTCACTGTTAGTTCCCAAGGAAGAGAACAGTTACTATGTTTTTTTACCCCTTCCTCTATGTGATTTGTGTTGTTCTTAAATATAGCTTCACTTGCAGCTAAGCAGAACAGGTGTTTTAAAAAAGCTTTGGAGTATGTCAAGGTTTAATACTGTAACGAGACTGAGATTGTTTTCTTGAGTACATTTGTCTCCAGCAGTAGATGCAGTCCCCATCTAAATAGGTGGGGAGGCTTTTGTGGTCACATCTGCCCCCCCTTCAAAATATTTATGGCAAATATTAATCAAGATTTGCCTTGAGAATCTGGGATAACCAAGTGACATTTGCACTGGAACAAAATAAAAGCTTAATGTGTCCTGATTTGCAAAATAATATATAGGAAATGTATTCAATTGCTATTTTCCACCTGCAGCTCTAAGGGATGCACCACAACATACCAGAACTTCTAAACCCAAGGACTTGTCATCTTTTTTACAACTTTTAGCACTTTTTATTTATTTGCTTATTAATTAAAAGAAAGCGAAGTTATAGCTGAAATTCGACTCCATTAATGTGATTAAGAAACTACTGACTTGAGTAACATAGAACTTAATTTTCCTAAAGTGGCTAGCCCACTGTTTTGAATTGTAGGTCTGAAATGTCTGAAATTCAGGATTCAGAATTGCCTGGCTTCCTGATGCTGCCCAAACTGTAAAATGGAGGACAGTAATTATAACAGCTCACAATTTTTAAGGTCTGGTTTCCATTTTTGTCATTTTTACTAAAAGACTCTAATCTCATTAAAGACATTTCCACATGTGAAATAAAATCAACTGGGATTTTAATAAGAGATGACAAGATGAGCTTAATCTGTCTTCTTTATTTTTTTTTACCATGACATTTCATCAGATATTAATAGATTTCGCCTGATTTTCTTGTGATCGTCCCTAAAGCATTCAGAGTTTTTCTAATGCTTTTACGTAGAAACTATTTATATATGGAAAATAGTACAATTCATTTGAACAAATCTTACCATTAGTCAGAATGTGGGAGTTTTGTTGAGATGTCTGACTTTTCAGTAGGAAAATGAAAATAGAAAAACTTTGTAACACACCTCCCTCAAAATCCAGCCGAGCAACCAACCAACCAACAAAACCAGTTTCTGCATTTCAGTTTCTGTATTGACAAAATCTCCTAGAATAGTTTTATTTTATCTGCTCACATCTGTCTCGCAAAGCCTTCCTCTTCCATTGAGCCATAACTCCCACAATATATTATGGCTTTTCAGTCACTCTGAGTGGCACAGCCTCTACCTCAGGCTGCCAATAAGGCATATAGTTGATCGGGAAAGCTAAGCAGCAGAGAAGTATGAATGCAAGAAGCTCTCAAATTATGATTACTGTGAGCCGGACCAGGTGAATCTCAATCAAACTCTTCTGTTACTTTTTCACAAGGAACAGCTCCATGGCTGGCAGGAGTCTGGGATTCTTCTAAAAGTTTAAGTAAGTTTGGAAGATGAAGAGCCTTCATGCGTGAGGACAAAATTGGATCTGCATCAGATGTGTTTGTATGATTCCAGTCTAGGTCAAATTTGCCTTGCCCTTCTGTATGGCAGATCAAGAGTTCAAGTATAAAATGACATCGTGTTTTAAATGGGTACTTTCAGCGTAAGCAGCAGCTGCAAGTGCAAAAAGCAATGATATTGCCATCACACCCCTAACAGTCAAAACTGTTTGGAAATCTCATTTGTTTTTCATTAGTTACCGCAACAGTTTGAATAAAATCCTGTTCAATCTCAGCAAAGAGTACTTTGGAAATGTTAGTCTGTTATTCTTTAAACAAAGTTCAACGGCTATTAACAGAGTACTTGTTTATGATCTTCTATAAATATTATGTTTCTGTACTTCTTTGAAAATGTGGACTTTTTAATTTCATTTTTATTTTAGTAAAAACTGTAAAATTATGACTCACCAGCTGCAGAGTGCCAAGACAGGATATTTCCCAATATATGGGGCAAACAACATTTTTATGTATTTTTGTTACCAATCATATAAAACCCAGCTTATTTTTATAAATGGCTCCACAGGCCTGCACCATAAAAGTTGCATATAATTTTATCCCAGTTTTCAGGGATTTTGGTTCCCATTACCTAGGAAATGTAAACTCTCATGTTCCTGAGCGAAGTTGTCGTTTTAGTGATTGGTGAAGCCCACTTGTTTTCAAGCACAAGTGGCTACCTTTCTTCTGCTCAGCCAAGATCTTACTACCCAGACAGAAAGTTGAGCTAGACAAAAAAAAAAAAAAAAAAAAAAAAGCCTGCTGCTATGAGGTTTCAATACAACAAATTAAAAGGAAGTTGCAAAATTAGTAACGTGCAAGTGGTGATACTTTTTTCTTATTCCCTGAGTATATATTCTGGTGGCATAGTCACACAGAGATCATCACTTACTTGTAAATAATCCAGAAAAAAATCATGTCTTAAATTAAGGTAATGAAGGGCTCAAGCTTCATTCTATTACTCTTAGCTTAGTGCAATAATGCCTAATAATAGTGTAATAATACCTACAGTGATTTACCTCCAGAGCACTGAATGTTCTTGATTAAAAGGAATTACACTGAGCTATTTCCATAATTAACATGGTGATGTTACTGTGTAGTTTAATCCCCAGATGTATATTTTATAACAACTTAAAATTCTCCCTAATGAATACTGCTATTAAAAGCAGTAGATTTACATTTAAATGAAAGCAGAATGAGTTGTGGCACTGTTTTTACTTGTATCTAAACCTTTATATGTTTTTCATCACTGTTGAGACAAAATTAGATGTAGTATTATGATTTAGGACGCACTAATGCATTCTGGCTTTACTTCTCACCTTTGGTTTTATCACTACTTGGACTATTGTTCAATAACATGCATGCAACAAGTGATATGCCACACAGACTAAATTTGGATGGTTTTCCCATCTGATAGTTCTTGACTGAGAAATATAAACTGGGGGAAAGGGTAATATTTGACATTTCATTTATGCTGGTCTCCTTAACAGCCATGTTCTTTGGATGAGAGGTGGTTTCCCTGTGGAAATGCTAGTTTCCCAAGGAAGGAAATCTAAGAAAAAGATTCATTCCATGAGGTATCTGAGAGACTGATTCTCAAAAGGAATATTTTGTAGCACATCACAATTAGACACAGCCATTCTTGATTAGGCTGTGGCAATATATATTTTTTTTTAATTAAGGTAGAGCTAGATCCATACCTCTCTTTTGAGCAAAATGTATATGCAGTGTTTTGTCAAAAAAAATCAGCAGTTTACTTTCGGAAATTGGGTTTATGTGCTTTGTTTCAACTTTTTTTTCAGGTAGTGTCAAGGAACAATATGAAGACCTCGAATTTGACTTGAGTAGAAAGTAGATGAAAGCCCTTGGAAACTTTTTCTTAAATTCTAGGAGCCTGAAGAAAAACAGGAAAAGTTGTAAGAGTGGTAAACAAACTTTGAGGGGCACAGGTTAAGTAACTAAGAAGCAAAACATGATTGTGGAATTTATCTTGGAAGAAAAATAGGAAGTTTAAATTAAAATCTGATTAATTTTTATTATTTTTATATGGAAATTCCTTGATGGCTATGCTTCTGAAGAGGTGATATTTAATGAAAATTTAATATTAAAATATAGTAGTGTGAGCACCATCAGCACATGTTACAGAACAGAAATACATCTTTAACAGGCAATTAGCAGTGGGCAATGAGATGCAAAGAGTAATTTGGAAATTTACCTTGGGTATGAGCCAAAGGGAATGGAGCCAGTTGAAGGTAGGATGACTGCTAAAGGCTCGAAGTCATAAAGAGCTAGAATCTGATCAAAGAGACTGGCAAACTAGAAAAAGTGTTAGGAGTTTGGACAGGCTTAGTGAAACAATGGAGTGTGGATTAGATTTGAAGTGTCTGACAGTAAGCCACAAAATGTGTATGAAAAGTCTAAGACCACCATTGCTAGGAATCAACCAAAATAAGGATTATATCTGCATGAAATGCAAGACAACTATCAGTAAAAGGAGCAAAAATGCCCAAGTGCCTGTTGACAACAACAGGAAAGATTGTATTACTGACAGAACTCAGTGGTGCAGTTGAGAACTGGAGTCATAGCCATGAGCATTGAAAGATTCTCAAGAGTCATGAGTAGAGCTTTTGGTATGCTGTGATACCAGGCCACTTCTGAAGGAGAGATAAATGATATGTCAAATAGATACTATAGCAAAGGCAAGGGTCCAGAAACAACTATGTGGGCTGAAAGGGACCTCATGAGATCAGCAGTGCCACATTCCACCCAAAGCAGGGTCAGCCATGAAATCAGGCCCAACTACTCTGGGTGGTATCAGATGAGTGCTGAAAACTTCCAAAGTGGGAGCCAACATAGCCTCTCTATGCTGCTCCAATGCTCAGTCATTCCTGTGGTGAAATCTTGTTCCTTATATCCAACCTGAACCTGTAGTGACTCAGTTTAAGAGGTCTGTCATTCATTGTCTGTGTACTTCCATAAAGAACATTACTCCATCTCCTTGATGCCACTCTTTGCACTGGGCTCTGCTGTTACAACCATCCAAACCTTCTCCTTCTCTAGGTGAACAAGCCTAGCTCTGTAGTCTCTCCTCCCAGGGCAAGTACAGCTGCCCTCACCATTGCAGCTCTCCTCTCCTGAGAGTGTCCTAAAGCTTCAACACCTTTTTTGTACTGGTAACACCATAACTGGAAGAAGCATTGCAATGAAACCTAATGAGTGCTGTCTGAGCAGGGAAAATGTCTTCTCTTGATCTACTGGCTATGCCTTCGATGGTACAGTCATGTCTTCCTTTGAGGGTTTGTTGCTGTTTGTGTTTAGCTACACTCCACCAGGAAACTTAGATCATTTTTAGCAGAGTTGCTCCACAGTCAGACAGTCCAGTGCAGGGATGTGAGTCTCAATGTGTCACATTTGTTGAATTTAATACAATTCCTGCTGGCCCATTCCTCCATACTGGCTAGATCCATGCAGTGGGGTGCGTCACCAGCTTCATCTGGTACACAAATGTGCTGTGGACAAATTCATTCTCCTTCCACAGTCAATAATGTGAATAAGTGAGGGAAGGCAAAAAGCAAATACCATTATGCACACAGATGTTTAAGAGACTAGAACTGGCTAATTATTATAGAAGACTTTTGACCTATAGGATAGAACATACATTAGTTTCATTTGAATAATGTATTTTAATAAAACATAGAAAATGTGTTCACAAGAACAACACAATTGCCTGAGATCATGTGAACAATGAAATTAGTTTTGATGTGAGAAGCTTCTAAAAACAAAGTGGTGCACAGGCTGTGAAGACCACGACCTTTTTAGTCATGCGTATTGCAATAAAAAATTAATTTACTTTTGAGATAAAAATAGTTTTGTGGCATTCTTCTTGCTGTCAGTATGTTCACCTAAATCTATTAGATCTGTCAAAAATTTCATTTCAAACAGCAACAGACTGTTGCTGTTGTTGCTGTATCTGGAGCTGCTCTTGTGTGACACCAAGTTTTCATTTTGCAGGCCAGGTATGATGGAGTAATGGATTTTGTGAGATACACAGTGTATAATTCTCTTTTTCTTCTGCGCAGATTAGAAAAACAGGATGTGAAAGGAATGAAGTTCAGACAGAAAACCTAAATGAAATTTAAAAACCTTTTTGCAGTTCATGAGGTGACCATTCACAGGCTCTCAGTAATTTATGGTTGTTCCACAGTCCTGTATAAGATTAGTTCAAGTTACATTCGACTACAGTACTTGACTCTCTTGTGGATAATCTGACAGCCAGTTCTGAGACTAATCTGGGTCTGCTAGCAAATTAAATAGTTTTTCTTTTGACTATTTTTTTCTCCTGCTCAATTAACATAGCCTTTTCCATAATGCTCAGAACTTCTTCCTGCGTATATGATGTTACTGGAGTTTTTGGCAGATTTTTCCTCAGTTGCTGAGGAAATCATATACTATACTGGAATTAGTAGTTTTTTCTCCTTTATTTACTTGCCTTGGTTTCCAAATTAATATATTTATTTCAGGTTGGTGGGTGCTGAAATACTTTATTCTCCACATGTGTTGCTTGAGGGGTCTGAGTGAGTCTGGTAGGTGACACAGTACTTGAGCCCTTTTTACAGAACTCAGTATCACTCCGCTAAAATCTCTGCTCTCAACCTAATGCTTTATTTTACTGCTTTGTTTTGTAAATGATCTTGAAATCTTAGTACAATCTTATCTAATAAAAATATGCCAAGCAGTTCACATATACTTTTATTTTTGTTTCTCTGCTTAGTATTTACTGACTACTTGAGGTATACATAGTTTAAGAGGATTTTATTCTATGTGGCATATTTTAAGCAGTAGTGGTGGTTTCCAGGTTGTTTGAGAAATATATTCTGTTTAATCGAGAACATCTGTTTGTTCTCCAGCTGTGAAACTGCCTCCAGAAACTCTGATTTAACTCATCATCTTTCTACAGACAACAATTAAAAGTGGAAATTTAGAAAAAGAACATACAGTTTGCTTTGAGAAGATATTATGTATTATAAAAGCATACTTTTTTTCTATGAGAAACCTCTTCTGATCAACATAGCAATTGCCTTGTTGCTTCGTGATTGGAGGCTAAATTCTGCCATAAATAGAGACATATCATATTTATGCAGTCAAACTTACCCTTCCTATTAATGTCTTGCAAGTTGAAAGAAATGATGTGTTGATGGCTCTGTCTTTGAATAAACCAAATAATTTCCAGTGGAAAATGGAAGCAGGGGCTGTTCTACTTCCTGAGGACCCTCTGCCTCCAGTGATTCTGTCAGGTCAGTTAGCAAGCATTGCCTTTTTCATGTTGTGAACAACAGCTGTGCATGAATGAATGCTTTAGGAGCAACTCTCTATGCTTTCATTAGAATTGTCACAATTTAAAAGGAGAGTTTCTCTCTGAGTTCAATCTTATCAGGGAATGAATTGTTACTCTGAGAGGGTAGAATTTTCTGGTTAAAAAAAACTTAAGAAAAGATACTTATGCATGACCTCCCACCTTCAGAAGTGGGGTAGCTATCAATTGGATTTGTGTTCATTCTTTAATTAATTGGAGAATTAATTGAAGAAAATAGATAATCATCACAGACATACCTGCAGACCATTGAAAAGTAGTTTGAAGAAGGTAAAATGATTTTCAGTAATGGCAATCAATATGCAGAGAAAACTAGTTAGAGAAATATAAGATTAGGATGGATTTGCTTGTCAAGTATAATACAAAAAAAAAAAAATCTGACCTAGATGACATAGTTTGTATCTGCTATACAACTTCTGCTGATATTTTAGCTTTTATAAGAGCGAGTTCTTTGAGCTGAGAGCTGTTTGTTTACCAGGCAGCAAAAGGTAGCTGATCTGCTATGTCTAGCAGAAACTACTCAAGTCCACAGTTTTCATTTTCTGGTTTCAACTACTTATCTTATGTTTGAGAAAATATAATTATGGATTGTGATCATTCGTTTCCTGGAAAGCAAAACTCTGCTACTGTATCAAAGCTGACTCAGCAACTCACATCTGGTTTTAATATGCTCATGCAAACCAAAGTGAGCACATAACAGTCTATCCCAGAGCATGCAAAATCATAAAAATGGATAGTGATCCAAAGAGTCCTAATCTTTTGGAGAACATTTACTTTGACTAATTTTCCCAGTATCCAGGGTGTAGTGTGGTTGAGAAGTATTTCAATTATACACACACACACTCAAAAAATAAAATAAAAAGATAAGAATTTTCCTTTTCATTCAGGAATATTGTTTCTTAGAAATGGGGAATTTCAATGATGTAAAATGCTAAAATGAAAAACTATTTTTATGGGAAAACTTCCAAGAAGGAACTGTCTCTTAAATAAGAATACATATGACTTCATGCGTGTTATTTTTGAACTCTTCAAATTGTCCAAAGTCCACATTTCAAGAATAACAGTAGTCTGAACAATGTGTCAGTAAAAGGAGCATTACGTGGTTCTATGTTTATTATATTCTCATGTTTTCTCTATATGATATGCTCAGTTTAACTTGGTGGGTAACTCTGGAAGTTAAATTGACAGGGCTGAATCAGAGTCACAGAGTCAAAGGATAATGCAGGTGGGAAAGGATTGTGCAAAGCCTTTACTCACGAGGTCTCCAGTCTAACCTCCTGCTCAAAGCCAGTTAATGCTCAAACAAACTTCATAGGTTCATAGGTTCATTCAACTTCTCAGGGAAATATCAGATGAACTCTCTGTAGACAAGGACTATACAAACTTATGGGACAGTGTGCTCCATTGCTTAGTAATGAATGTTTCAAGACAAAATTGTGTTACTGTCACTGTATAGGGTATATGTGAAAGGTTTTGGTAGCAAGGGGGCTGCAGATTGAGAAAATGTGAAAGAAACAACCTTCAGACCCAAAGCTAAGTGAAGAAGGAAGTGTTCCATGTACCAGAGCAGGTTCTGCTGCATCCAATGGAGAAGATCATAGTGAAAAAGGTTGTTTCTCTGCAGCCCATGGAGGATCATACTGGAGAGATATCCATTCTGCAGCCCATAGAGATCCATGCCAGAGATACAGTTTTGTTTCCCTCACTGGTCTGTTGAGCATGGACAGTGAGAGGTGGCATAGTGTGCATCTGGCAGACAGCTGAGGTCAACTCAACACAGTCATAGAGCTTAGCTAGGCATCCAGTAGCTGATACCAACAGTCATTCAATTAACACTCTAGTAGGTTAACCTCTCAAAAGAGATACAGCAAAAGTTCAGCCTACACTCAGGCAGCCATTTTCATTTTAGAATATAGCAGTCCTAGAAAGAGGGAAAATGCAGGTCCAAAAAAAAAGGTTTTATTTTTTTTCTCCTGTCTTTCAGAACAGTATCTGATTATGGAAAGAATGAATTATAACTCATTTCTAAAGAAACAATCCATCACAATAGATACTTAGGAACATTGAAAAAGGTATTAAATAGGAAGTGAAATTTAGTCATTGCACATAAACATTTTGCATCAATAGATGTGTTATAATTTAGAAAAAAGTATTGATTACATTGCATAAGCAGCTGAGACATGACTGAATTAATCTCTCAATAAAAGAGCAGAGGTACCCAGGCAGCCAGTGTGTGGCTGGGAGACTGAAGGAAAACCAGTAGCATTTGTAAGGCCAATCTAGTTTGTACATGAAACTTGTGCAGACAGCTAGGTGCTCACCTTGCCATAACAAACTGCTCATATCCCTATGTTTGGACAAATGGTAATGAGTGCTACTGTGTGTGTATAAAGTTAGAAGCTGTTTATTAAATCACTCATCCCAAACTGTTGTTTTAAACGTACCATATAGGTAGTGGCAGCTTCACAAATGTTCAGTAGTCATCACTGGCTAATCCATCTCACCGACATGCCAGCTGAGCAGTAAGCAGCATCCATGGCTGCAGCATTTTCATTCCTTCTCTGCCTGCCAATAAGGGTTTATGGGAAAATAAATAATGGTCTTTGCATTTCTTTCTAACCACATAATGTTTTCTAGAGCTTTGTTCAATCCAATTTTAAAATTCTCATGAGATAGAGATACGATTAAAAATCCGAGCCCAGCGGGTAGCTATTCCACAGCCTATTAGAACTTGCTATAATTTTTCTTCTAGATATTCAAGACTTTGTTTTGGAATTCTCTGTGGACTTTATTAGACTTAATTGTCCCCTTCTTTCACTTATCATTGTGGTTAGTAGAAGTTCAACTCATTTTTAACATGAAAGAATCTTGGCTATATACCTAGAACCCAATATTAAAATAAAAAATAGGAATGCAGTGCAAAACATGTCTAAGGAAGGACTATGAACAAGTACACTACTTTCCACATCAACTGTCAATGTAAATCTCTAATTTCCCATCTATGCTGTCTGAAGGCAATATCAATCAAATCATAAAGTCTTTGGACTGTAGGTATCCCTCTAAAGATGGTGTTTCAAGAAATATTAAGTATTAAAGAGGTAAAAAATAAGAAAACAGTAGCAGTGGAGAGAGAAAAAAGTTCTCCCGTCAGGCCAATTGATTCTAAAGGCAGGGTCACTGAATGTAGCATTATTTCTCCTGGTCATGTTTCTTTCCTACCAGAGCTCCAAAGTAAGCTAACTGTGTAAGCAGGATTGAAATACACAACCCCCTTGTGACTGGAAGCAGTAAAGCATTCTCCACTTGCGGTTTTCTTCAAATGAGCCTGCATGGAATATGTGTTTGAAAACAGTGAAACTCTTTATTAATCAAGTACTTCACTTGCCATGCCAGCATAAAGTTTCATTTATGTCAGAACTCCCTTAAAAATGGTTTGGAGTAGTGTCTTGTACACAGACCTTCAACAGAAGAAATATTTTTGGAATTGTAAATACAATAATCGAGGCAAATATTTGCCCAGTTTGAGAAGCTGCTGTAAGATCTTCAATCATAGGTTACTGTTCTGACATTTTATTTTGGTTTCCTACTGTATGGAAATGGGCAGACTATACAGTTCTGCATCCAAAATACAGCATCAGAGAAGCCATCCTAATCACCGGAGGATTACCATATCTTGTTCTCAGAAGAAATATATCACAACAAAGAAATTTCCCAGTAAGGAGTAGCAACAAAAGGAAACCAAGAGTTTCATGTCTGCTCAGTGTTAACTCAAGGCTCTACATTGTTATCCAATGTGCAGAATCTCTTTGAAACTATGGGTAACTATAGATAAAAGCTTTAAAGAGATTCACTTTCTTACCTGAATTTGACCCCTAGCACCTTTAAGCTGGTCATTTCCACTCAGAACACCACTTCCCAGTACAAAGGCTCATGTAAGTTATATGCATGTGTAGGCTTTTTCCTGCCTTTTTCTTGTTGTTGTTTTGTTATTGTTGTTGTTTTTAAACCTGTAAGGGACACATCTGTGGGAGAAGCTGGAGGGAGCATAAGGAAGGTACCGTACCCATCCAGCACAGATACATAGAGAATACAGAATATTTCTCCACCTAACTGGAAGCAGCCTTAATGGCCTTGTACATTTGGCAGAGCACTGGGAATAGAAATGTTATCAGCCCTGTTGATAACCACATCCTGTTGAATCTTGCAGCATCACCTTCCTGTTCAGCAACAATAAGGGACCGTGCAGTTCCCCAGCTCTGGAGACACAGGGGACTGAGCAGTAATTGCAGCAGCCACAGTCAGGCTGCTCTTTGCTCTGAAAAGACAAAGGACACCAGTAGTAGGTCATCTATGTGTGAGTTAAATCATGTTTCTTGGGATACGGAAAGGCTGGTACAAAAATTATGGGTACTGAGCAGCTGTAAGGAGCTCAGCTCCATGGAGATGGAATGGGTACAAAATCCTGCTCAGTCCTCTGTGCACACACAATTTCACACTGTTCTCAGCACGGCTTCTGTGAATATCCCATAGAAGCATCATGGCTTACGTCTCCTGTAAAATGCTACTCAGTTGGCATGAGGACAGCAAACTCAAGCCCTGTGTTACTTGCATGAACAGTTTTCATTTTCTAGAGGCTTAAAAAAGAGCTGCCAATGCTTATTCATTCACTAGAAAAGACCTGCTGATCCTTTGACAGGTACAGCAGAAGTTATTTTTCATCATGGCATGAATAGTTTGTTTTGTTTTACAAAAAAGCACTTCACAGCAAAGCACAGCCAGGAATTATCATTCTTCTGCTTGTGCAGGTGCGCCTTCTGAATTGGGCACACAGCCCCAGCCAGGCTTCTAATGGAGTGATGACACTAATGCTGCAACAATAGAAAGGCCTCCAGGGATGCTGGCTGCAGAGCAGAGGTGCAGGTAGGAATGTGCTTCTTAAGAGCTTTACAGCTCAAGCATTCTGTGAAGCTGATACCACTTCCTACTGCACAAATAAACATGGGTACAGTAAAATGCATCTGATAGTGGGATTTAAAACCTCAGCAGTTTGTGTGGGGAAGAGCTCACAAGAAATCACTTTTCAATTCAGGCCACATCATGGTGCAGGTCTTCAGTTTGTGTCCTGTATCACTGATTTTTTTTGTTTGTTGTTTTTATCTGTCTATCTATATACCTACTGATTTATTGAGGAAGGGATCTGGTCTCCACACACACACTGAGTGTATGTATCTGTGTCTGTGTTCAAACAAGGCTCCATGAAAGATGAAGTAATGGCAGAACTGTTTATTGCAATGTGTGAATGAAAGAGCTAGAGCGCTAACGGCTCTGGCAGGAGTGATGAAGCCTGATTTCCTGCAGGGCTAATACTCCAGGCTGAGACCCTGAGCAGATTTGCTGCTGTCTAGCAAATGCTGAGGATAACATTGTGTTGTGTGAGTGGGATCAATATGTTCTCTCTCTTCTGCTCAAAAGCCTGGTTTAATAAAACTATCAGAGTCTGTCAAGCTAGAAGAGGGAAATCTTCCTGCTAAATTTGTATGGCTAGAGTGTTCAGTGCTGCTAGGATGAGCCAAATGGCAGCAATATCACATGGCTCACTTGTTAAGTGAAATGCTTTAACGTCACAAACAAATGGAAGTAATAATCAAGGTGAAAACCCCTGTGAGAGTGACTGAAACATCACCATTCCCTGCAGATCCCAATGTCTGGAGCTCATTCCTTGATTGCTCTTTCTGCTTATGTTCCTATAGAGCTGGGGGCTCTGGCTGGTGCACAAACTGATTGTTGTTATGTAAGGCCTCTGTAATGGATAATTATTCATGTCTTCAGCCCACCTAGCAGCCTGATTACCCAGATACCTCTAATTCAGGGTAACCGTGTTGCCCATTGATTTGCTCAGAACCACAGATGTGCTTGAATTGCAGACTTGTTTAAGCAACTTGCAGACCGGCAACTTGAAATAGAAAGTATTCACTAAAAGTACATGGGTCATGTCCATTCAAGTTTCAAAAGCACTGCACAGAAAAGCTTGGAGCTAATTCAGGTTCTCCAATAAAAATAAGGATTCATACTTCTAAAATGAATCTTTTCAGAAGTAGATTGGTGACAGGTCCAGGCTGCCATTTACAGATATGAATCAGTTCATGTACTGTTTGTTTTACAGACCCTTGATGTCTGGGGGACATTTTGTCTACCTTTAATTAATACAGATTTTTAATTTTAAAGTACTCTGGAACATTTCATCCAAAACAGATTTTCTTTGCAGCTTCTACCTTGTATTTCCACCAACAAATAAGGCTAGAGTGCATTAATCATACTTAATTGCAGTTTGGCTTCCATTCATTTTAATTCCAGTTCTAGTAACCATTTTAGCAGTAAGTGCCATCAGCTGTGACATTTTGTGTCTTGTGCCATTCAGGTATCTTCCTGTAGATGGGAGGTAGCAAGAGGTGTGTGTGTATGTAGTACACATTGGTTTCTGTAAGATTTCACCCAGAGTCAATGTCTTTGTTTCATGCTGCAACACTGAAAAAAAGAAGACTCAGGGAGGATCTGATCTATGTATCTGATCTATCAAGTATCTCAGGTATGGAAGGCAAAGGAATGAGGCCAGACTCTTTTCAGTGGTGTGTGGTAATAGGATGAGGGGAAATGGCTACAAACTGAAGCATAGGAAGTTCTGCACAAATGTGCATGGGAACTTCTTCCCAGTGCAGTGATGGAGCACTGGCACAGCTGCACAGAGAGGTGGTGGAGTCTCCTTCTCTGGAGAAGTTCAAGACCCACCTGGATGCCTACCTGTGCAACCTGGGCTAGGGAGCTGCTTTGGCAGGGGGATTGAACTAGGTAATGTCTAGAGGTTCCTTCCAGCCCCCTACGACTGATTTTTCAACCATTTATTCCCACATCAGTCCTCATCAGGGCATGAGGGTTCTCAGGTGGTCTGAAGTGAGTCAGTAGTTGAGTCACTCCCTGTAGCTTTGAGGGAATATATTATTTTTGGGGTTCATTGTTGTAGTGGATCTCCAGAAACATTTTGAGAAGAATTGTTTGCTCCAAAAGCAGTTCTTGGCATTTTGCCTGTGCTTTTTTACAGAGACAGATGTATAATGTTAGAGCTATGCTTTTATTCCCAGTGGTCATAAATCCCTGAGAAGAATATGCTGATACAATGGAAATAATGCAGATTTCATGAAATATGAATATTATATATATATATTCATACAAGGAGAGAAATTAGTATTATGTTCATTAATAGTTAACGTATAACTACTGAAACACATTAATAGCAGTTCTCTTAATTCTCTCTCTTGTGAATATATGTTAAGTATGTTTTAGGAGGGCCCATAGTAGTAAAACTCCTTCAGCAGAAATTCAAAGCTATTTTTAGTAGAGCTGTTGAAGAATTTCCTGCGGCTGAAAGGGACCTGAAGTTTTTACAATACAAGTTTGAGGGCCTATGTGTGAGTTATTCAAAAGTGTCTGAGTGATTTTGGATTACAGTCTCATTGAAAGTCACTGGAAATTTTGCTCCTAAAATGCTTTGCCACTTTTCAAAATCCTGCCATAAATCTCTAACTCTAGGTTTAAAATTAAGCTGTAACGTGTCCTTTGCAAGAATGAGATTACGGTGTCCACAGTTGTACTCTCTTGGGTCTATCCAGTGAATGTGTTTAAAGATGCTTTTTTAATTTCTGGTCTTGGAAGCTGATGTAGAAACCTGAAAATCAGCAAGAGTTTGTTTTGGCTCAGTCACCATTAAAAAAGTGCATATGTCAGAACGTAATGGCTTTTTTGTTACACACAGCAATCCATGGTGGACTCAGCATGGCACTTCGGTGTCTCACCGCAACAGAGTGAACCGAAGGAAAGATCTTTGAAAATAGATATAACTACATCTACATGAAAGAACAGATACAGTTATCTGAGTTAGCATTTTTATGAATGATCTTTCAGATAGGATACATTTTTTTCATGTGGTCTCTAAACTAATTGGGAATTCAGAATTTCTTGCTCACTTAGAAATTAAACTTTCATGAATGATGTCGATTCTTTGCTGTTTTGTTTCTTGTGTTGGGATATTTCAATTAAAAACTTTAGAAGTCCATTATGAATGTAATAAGTCCATCTGCAAGTTTTCAACCTTGGAAGTCTATAATTTTAAACTTCCTGACTAGCCAGATATGTTACTTCATTGCACTGTGATGTACAGAAAAAGTGACTTGTTTAAAACCTCCTTGAAAGGGCAATTACTTTTCTGCACTACATGCACAATTACATCTCATGCTTGTAAGAAAGGTTTTTAGCAAATTTAGTAAAACCTACGTGTGCATATTAAGATCTTCGATTGTAAAAAGTGACAATAAAAATAAGTATCCCTTCATATTTAAGTGCAACAATTTTAAATAGAAAAGGGAAAGAAAAAGACAATAGAGACGTGAAATGGCTATCATCAAAATTAACTGAGCAGGGCTTTTCTGTTTAGAAAAGATACAGAAATGCAGAGGTGCTAGAGGTCAAAAGAGTTATAAATTAGTTCAAAAATTTAAGAGAGTAACAATTAATGAAGCCAAAAACTCAAAATAAGGAAAGTGTACATTTCAGATAGGATATAATTAACCATCAGACTCAATGCTGCATGATGTTGCAGTGGTCAAAAGCATAAGAGAGCTCAAAAAGTGATTAGAGCTGTTCACTGGTGGCCATATTGTGAAAAAGCCTTCTTTTGCTATGTTAATGGTGTTTCAGTAATTGTTTAGTATGCAAAATTTTTTGTTCCAGGAAAAATAAAAATTAGACTTCCAAGACAGTAGTAAGATAAGGTCTTATTTATATAATATGAGGTAAGATCTTTATTAGTTCTCACTTAGTTTGGGTTCCCAGATATTAGTCTGGACAAGAGCATGTATACATTTCCAATGAATGTGCAGTTAATACAAAATCTCTGGATAAAACAACATAGTGAATGTACTGAATATACTGAATAGATGTTCTACAGGTGCAGAGTGATTTTGCTGTACAGAGTAGGCTGACCTCAGATCTATAGCTACCATCTGCCAGGGATTTTGAACTTTTTGATAGCTATTGAGCTGATTATCAACCATTCACAACCAGCAGAAGTACATGAATTTCTCTTTCACCTTAGACAGTACAGCTGGAAAACAGGGATCATGTTTGGCCCCATGTCCTGACATTTCTGAGGCAGTCAAGGCAGACCTCTCATATTACTTCTTTCACCTAATGATCTTCATTGAAATAGATAACATTTTAAATTAACACATGGCTTGTCAGGCATCGCGCTTAGATGGTAAAATTGATACTACAGGCTCCTCAGTTTTTATTTCTCATTTGGGAAATTATCAGTCTCCTTCACGTCTCAGGCTTCTGGTGAAACTTATTTGATATTTCTGAAATGCTGGACATGTAACTGATAAAACAAAGTTCACTGTAGTTCATTAACACTGATTGAACAGTAGCTTTGAGGAGCAACTTTTGAACATCTGTAAGTTTCTGTAGTGACCTTGAGAAGCACTGAGAGGATCCAAACTGTTGCTCATCCTTAGGAGATAGGGCACAGCAGTCATCTCTGTGATCATAACTCCTGGAACATTTTGGTTTTTTTTGCTACTGTGTAGGGACTGAAATTAGATGGAAATTCATCCTTTCTATATTGGTGAAATGAAGAAAGTTGAAAGTTTTCAAGGGAACAAAGCTGAAATCACTTTCAACATTTTGTAGGTGAGTTGATAACAGCCTTCTGTCCAAGGATCATGAAATCTGTTCCTTTTTTTTCAGGGATCCTAGGCGAACGTCATTCTAGTAGTTTTTACAGCTACAGCGGCATGGTGACTCTTCTCTTGGAGCACTAGGGTCATATTATGCCAGCCTCATCTTCCTTAACGGATATGCATTTTAACTCATTAGGGAAAGCAGTTCAATACATCTAAAACGAGTCTTTCAGAGACTACTCTACTTTTCAATCACATAGGAAATGCCTATTTTGAATGTCTAGCCATCATAGATCATTATAATTCATTTTGGATCGAGTATGACTTTCCCACCTGGAAAATCATGACGACAGCATGGCTGGATTCATCAGCCATGCAGACAGGTTTAACTTAAATGTGAGCTCTCTTACTTGAAGTGAATTAATACTATTGTGTGGTTATTATAGTAACGTCATTTTCCTAGTTAATTGTGCAATTGCTGAAGTTGAGAGCTACAGCTACTTGTATATGTGCTTTAGTACATACGTAATTTACACTACAGTGGTTTTCATTGAGAAGATGGAAATAATATGAGATGTTAGCTTTTTTCCTAGGTTTGTGAACTTTAGGCAGTGGGTTTTTTTTTTTTTTTCCACTAGACTCTATAACTGATTTATATATTCCTATTTCTTCATATCCAGACACAGAGCTTATGAATGGATATACAGAAGGTAGGTGCACTCTGTATGTTTCTCCTTCCAGGCAAAAGATTTCCTTCTGACCTCTCAGTCATACCCAAACAGAGTTTAAATTTTGCCTGTGGAGTACATCTGCAAGGAACTTAAGGTGCGTAATCTGCATGGCATTTGGTCATCTTATGTTTTAAAACACTTGGATTTTACCGTTTTGGCTCAGAAGGAGGGATTTTGATCCCTACACATTTTATAACAAACTTCAAATATGGTTTAGGGAAAATTAAAATGTTACCCATATATGGAAGAAAGTTGTCAGTCCAACAGCACTTTCTACATGGCTGCTTTGCAACGTCCTGGGAAAAGAGCTGGGAGTAATTCACTTTATAGCTAAAGTGAAAAATGTGTTTTTTGGTAATATGAATAGCCCACTGAAAATGTGATCGAATATTCTCTCCTACAATCTTACATTTTAGCTTATTTCCCAATATCTGACAGATATTCAGATAATAATGACACACTTACAGGAAACTTGGTGGGTGAATCAAAATTAAATCGATTTTTTTTTCCCATAGGAAATCAGGTAGCATAATTTAATACTGTCCATGGTGCATTTTTGTTATATAAAATATCACAAATTTTAAGAAAGAAAACATTTTTCAAATCTCTTCTTGTAAACTCAGAATATTTTCCTCATGCTTTGTTAAATTATTATTTTCTTACTTCCATTTTTGGTTTGTATATCCTTATTCATATGAAATAAGTTTATTTTACAATTCATTCACCTTTTTTAACTTAGTTTGTGATAATAATTAAAAAATGGCCACTTCTGCTTATGTATAGATGGATGTAATGGTGATGAACCCATAAGTGTTTTGATTGACTGCCCGGGTCAGCCTACCATAGAAAGGTCTTTTGGAATTGGAGTGTTAACACAAATATTTTGAAGCATTAATTTGAATTATATATAGGAAGGAAGAATCCGGCTGAATGTTTGGACACATTTGAACACATTGGCTTCTGACAGTGCTTGTTGTGTCATGGTACCTGTGTGAATTACAACTTTCTATTCTTCTTTTTTAGCATTACTACTGTTGCATGCACTGTCTATTAAGTTATATTTATCCACCTCATTTAATTTGTTGAATTCTTTCTCTCCCCAAAATAAAATAAATGCTTCCTGTAGTCCAGAATTCCAAACACTGCATAGATTATTTTAGTCACATAAAGTAATTATCATAATTATATTTCTTGCTTCAAAAATTACACTCTCTACTGCTAAGCTTTAGATCAGAAACAGTCTTCACTGAATTTGAACTTAAAATGGTGCCTTTTTCTTAATGGAGATGTTAACACATCAGATCCATACAAATACTAATGGCACTGATAAGTAGAAAAATCAGGAACAATACGGTTTCATTGTAGGACTAATTGAAGTTGTTATCGGTAGAGCTGTTTAAACAACACACATTGGGAGTACTGCTTTTTAATCGGTTTGTCGACTTTACTGTTTGTCCTGTGCCCATCAGAACAGTGTAAAAAGCGTCTCCAGGGTATGCAAGTGCCTAAAAGCATTTAAGATCCAAACTCAGGAAATGAAAGACCAACCCCCCCCACTGTGATGGAGCCACTTATTTCAGTATGATTTTCTCCAGAAACTATGTGCAACATGAAAAATAAGCCTATGGAAATCAAGGTATTGACACTTCTCAAATATGCTGCAGAAGAGATTTATTTTGCCTTTTTACAAGGGCTGGTGTGGTCTGAGTGTCCCCTGGCCCCGGCAGCCTGATGCAAGGGGCTTGCACAGGGTGAGAGGGGCACCATCCTGAAGGCAGCATGTTGATCGATGGAGTGAATTCCAGGGCCAACATTTACACTTTTCACTCCATCTCACCCAGAAGTTTGGCTAATCCTGTATATTCTTAATACTGAAGTATTTCTCATAGGGAACAGAAGTATTATTTTGGAAGTAAGAAGCCATGAAAATTTCAGCTGGTAGTCTTATTTTTTCTACACACATATTCAACCAATAGAAAATAAGTTATTCACCATGTAAAACAAATTAAGAAAGCTTCTCCATCTTCTTTCACTACTCCCAGTAATTAACAACTTCCATCATCTAACATTAGATGTTACTGAGTGATCAACACTTACTGTCAATTATAATGATATTTACTCAGTGTTAGTAAACATAAATTTTGTTCACCTTAGTCTTGGAGGAATCTGGCATAAAATACTGCAAAAAATAAAAACTGGGCTTTCGTAAACTGTGGATATTACATCCAAAACTTCTAATTATACCTGGCAGAAACTTGGCATAACATAACCTAGGAAGGCTTTATTATAGCATTAGGCAAACTCTGAAAATAGTTTGTGGCAGGATGGCTTGGGACTGTTGTCTGAGTGCAATCAGAAAATGAATGAATACTTTACAGGGCTGGGCAGAAGTGAAAATAATAAAAGATCTTACCTTAAGGTAAAAAGAGAAAAATGTGATGCACAACACAGTAAAAAGAACAGCAACAAAATTAAAGCACTGATAAGTTACCCACTTTTGGATTATTTGTTATTTATGTCATGATTACATTGATTTTTTAGTACTGCATGTGAAAGTGATTTTTGTTTTTATTTCTTAATATATAGTTCTTAAGAACTTATTCTTCTCTTTTGAAACATCTTGAATAATTTTCAGGTCGTGGTGTGTTGTTTTTTTGTTTTGTTTTGTTTTGTTTTGTTTAGCGTTTTTTGTTTTTTGGTTTTTTTTTGATCCTGAAGTGCTAGTACCTAATTTTCTTTAGTCTTAACCTTTAGTATAAAAAATATTTATACAGACTCTGGAATACAATCTCCTTATTGCATTTCATATTCATGTGAAGGCACTCCTTTGTTAATGTCTTCGTCTTGTTTCTGGGATGCTTGACGTTATTGCTGTACTCTGGACATGTTAATGCTGACCATACTTTTTGTTAGAGCTTAGCCAATCCATCTCACTACTTTGGGCACTCAAGCAGGAGGTGCTTGCAGTACACAAGCAAAAGAAGAATATAGGCATGTGTTTATTTTAAAATGTAGACACATCATATCAGGAAGTCATGCACTCCAAAGTGCTTAATGACTGTATACACAGGAACATCACAATATGATTTATTATTGTGGTATGATTCAGCGAGTTACTTAATGACTTAGAGACAGAGGATGCAGCACTTAATAAAAAAAACTTGTAATTTAATTAATGGAAATCTTGTTCAGTATTGAACCATAGCATTTTTACCTGGAAACACAGGAAAGAGAAGCATGTTGTTGGTTCCAGACTTTGTACTCAGACGAGAGTGACATATGAACCTGTATTCCTCTTGTAAACCTTCCTCAAATAAACAAATTGGATTGCAAACGGATTTTAGTTGTTATCTAGAAGAAAAACAGATATATGTGGACTACAGATTGTAAGCTCAGTTCTACTCTAGCATGTACTCTGCTTTATGAAAACAGTAATTTATTTTTAATTCTCATTTTTAGTCTGGTACATAGAACAAACCAAATAATTGAAGATAAGAGCATGCAATTTATGTTTTTTTCCTCCAAACGTCAAATGAAAATATTGATAAAAATGCCAGTCACGCCAAAACGACGCTGTTAGCAGAGCAACATTTCCCTCTAGTGGCCATCCGAGGGCAGTAGCTACAACGTTACCGATGCCTTCCGACGTCCTCAAGGAAGAGCAAGGGTCAGGCTCGATTTCAGTAAAACATGCCGTTAGCTCTTCACGCCAGCATGCAGCTAGTCGTACTTTCTCAATTTCTCTCTTTCTGACACCCACTGAGGTGAAGAGGCCACGAGGACCCCTCTGCAGACCTTCTGGGGGACATGGGATGGCCTGCAAGGAGCACCCAGTGCAACATACACAGAGCTGTGCACCATTTGAGCCACAGTTTCTGCACGAATCCAGATTCTAGTTTTAATTCAAGGCATTTATTTATTTCTTTTTAACTCTGGCCAAACAATTGAGGATATACTACACCATATTGGAATATTTATAAATAGAAATATCCATCATATTATAGGAAGCGAAGATGTGACACGGGAAGCAGAAAAGCAAGATAGATATTGTGAAGGCACTGGTCAGGTAGTGAAGCCATCTCAGCCTCATGGAGCCATGCTGACAGTAAACTCTATTTGTGATGAGCATATTAGAAGTGTTAAGTTCCTAACTAGAGATATTCAATCTTCAGCATGTTGTGCTGTGCAGATGTATGGCTGCACAGAACAAAATTGAACCAAGGTAATATGGACATAGAGAGTTCACTGAAAACACAGATACCAGACAGCCAGGAAACTGGAAGGGTTGTGCCAATGTAGGAAGGTTTTTCTGTGCTTCATACTTCCCTCCAGTGCTCCATTTCATTTAGACAACTCCCATGTCACAAGTCCTGTGTAGTACTCAGAATGCTGAGCTTTATCCATTTTATTCCTATTTGACTTCAGTTCAGGATGTTATGCAGAGAGGTGATCGTTTCTGAGATTTTTTATTCCTGAAGGGGTGAGAAATAGCTGGAGAGGGAAAAGAAGAATGTACCTGTTAGCAAAGGCACAGATGTTCACAACAGACCTATTCTGATGGGAAGAGTCAGAGCAGGGAAGAGATTAATGGAGAACAGAGGAGGAGGAATGAGAGGAGAGGAATCTGTAGATGATGATGGAAAAAGAAGCAGAATGTCTCAAACTTATCAAGCTTGGACATGTTCAACTTTATAATGAATCTACAGTATTTGGCAAACACACTATATGACAGAATTTTACTAAAGAATTTAAGAGCTTTTCTGTATCTCCATAACAGATATGCAGACATACCTCCAGCTAATAACACATATTCAGCAGAATTGAGTGAAGGCTGAGAATATGCAACATGGCCTGATGAAAGGAGAAATCTCAAATAGATTTTATCAAGCATAGTTTGGAAATATTTTTCAGGGTTTTGTCACTTTATGAAATAAGAGTTAGAAAAGAATTAACAAGTTAGATTGCACTCCACCTAATTGTTGTAGACCTTGGCACTGGAAATAATATGTCTGGTCAAAAGACAATATCTCATTAAACTGAATCCTCTCTGGGAAGACACACAAGTCACATTGCTTTAAAAACTGAAAATTAACCATGACGAATTACTTCTTAAATATCTGCAGTTCTCACTGAGACAGGTCCAAGCCTCAAAAGCTAGTTCCAGATCCTGTTGGGAGTTGGTTTAGCCAATTTCAGAGCTAAGCCAGGTGAGGCCTCTGCAAAGTTCTCCAGTGGATCCCCACTTTACTGGAGTTTCGGCAGATTTTGATCCAAGGTTTTAAGTCAGGACATAAACATAGAATGTATGAGCAGTCTGTCATGTGAGAAAGCAGATAACCATATGATTTTCTGACTTAGTGATGTATGCTGACACTTTTATATACTTTCTCTTAGCCACTGTAATTAAAAGCTACCTTCCGTTAAATGCTTGTTTCATAGACCATTGGCTGGTCTCAGGCTCCAAGACTGTTATTTTTGTCTATTCCTCATACTCAAATATAAGACCCTATAAATCTGTCTTCTTTAATGTAGCTAGAGCTTGTGCTTAGAGCTGCATGCACTTTTCCATATTTCTGTACAGCACTACGATGTGGCTGGTGTTATGAGATTAACTGCTTTTCATTTTGACAAGCACTGATGGAAGCTTGGCCTGTTCCATGTCAGCACTGGAAAATCTGTATTTTTTGAGGGACTTAACATGGTATCCTGATTCTGTTATTTATCAACCTATGCTGGAGGTACTGGGAATCCTAGCAATTTTTGTCTTCTTTTCTTATTCTTTCTCACTCTTTTATTTTACTTATTTTATTTTTTCTTCTCTTTATTCTTTCCTTTTGGAGTTTTAATCTGTAACTCTGGAGTCATTAAAAGTAGTTAACAATGTGTATTCTGCTCAAACCTACTCAAGAAAGACCAAGCATACTGAAACATCTCAAGAATACAGTACCCATATTTCAAATGGTTGGAATTATATTCATAGTCGCTCACTTCAGTATGACTATCGGGGATGCACGTCTCAGAAATGAGAATGTTTCTATCCCTGTAAGGGTCGTGTCTTTGAACTTATGTTGTTTGTTTATTATTTCATCATTATTTTAATAATTAAAAATCCAGATAATAATGAATCCTTTCTGGATTTCTCTCCCCGTTGGTAACTGATGCACTTTTTTTTTACCGACTGTATTGATTCCTGCCACAGACACTAAGTTCTCTTCTAAGTTCTTCAAGGGCTCTGTTCCCTTTTAGATCTGCAAGACAAAAGATGATACCATGTATACCTAGTGCTAGAAAAACAAAGTGAAAGAATGTAGAAATGTGTGACCATCTGGCTGCTTGTCCACTTGAGCACAGGCTATAAGGGTCACTGAGACCCCTCAGAGTGCTATTGATACTGGACTCTGACAGGAAGCACTTTATCTGGTCCCCACAGTATAGAGACAAATGCACTCAGAGGTGCGTTACATCTTCAAATGCCAGACATGGTGACAAACCAAAGGAAACTTCTGGACGTTTCCAAATGCTCTTCTCCTTGCTAATATGCTGAATGGTTCCCATCTCTCGGGGAATAAAACTTGGGGAAATAATAAGTACCTCTCAGCGGCTTTCTCTTTGCCTCACTGGCATCTCTGTTAGTGTAAAAGGCAAATTAAAGTACCACATGAGGGAACACTTATTAAAAATGCTGAAGCAGTGGTGAAACAAAGAGTTCGTAAAATGTGAGCAGCACAAGGACAATCTGACTATGAGGAAGGGAGATGGAGGGGAACAGTGCAGTCATACAGGTGCAAACCTCACACACGATGTGGGCCATTGGTACTTCTGCTTACACCTAACAGAGCTGCAGGAGTATTTTAAAGATCTCTACCTCCTACTAAAAAAAAATAAAAATACCCATATTACTTTATGATACTGCAGTTAATAGCAAGATCTCAAAGAAAAGGTATTTTTAAACATGACCATTACTTCAGTTCAGGGACAAACGTAGCTCAAATATTTGCAAACATAACATGATTTTGAACTTTTAAAAACCTTACATAAGCCTTGTTGCAACACTAGGCAAGAGAGGAAATCCACAGTGATACTCTGTCTTCTACTGAGTCTTATGATATGGGTTTGTCAATGACATGTCAGACTGGTTGGAGGTTTCATGCAGTTTCATGAATAAAAATATATCTTGGAAGATAAATAAAGCATCAGCACTCTAGAGAGAGGCCAAAGGCAAAGCGCACCACAGATTTCACAATTTATAGATGACTTAGCATGCTGGCTTTACATTTTTGTAGGCACCCAACCATTATCACAGCTCGCACAGGACTTTAATCTGAAGTGTGCAAAGCAAAGAAATGGAGTTCTGCAATGCTGACTTACACCCCAACTAGAGGTTTACCTCCAGATCAGATGGGAGGGATTGGAGGAGTCCATTCACCTCCTTCCTGTGAAGTGGTCCAGAAGTTCCTCTGCCACTCCATTGCAAAGGGTAGGTGATTTGCATTGTGTGACACTCTGTGTATGGCGACTTTCATCAGTGATACATATGATCAGAAAGCTTGAACACCCTTGAACTTGGATTTAAAAAAAAAAAGCAAACAAAGAAACAAAGACAACTGATTTTAAATGAATGAACTAATGCTGGTAAACTTGATATCCTTATTTTTCATAGTAAAATAATCAGCTAGTAGATAAAGTAGATGAAGCAGAGGGAGTTTGGATAGATGAAAAAGACTGATACCAAAGTGCACTGCATTGGAAAGCAGTTTAGAATTACTGTTATACAAACAGAAAGGGAAAAATAATATAGACTGCATAGGGGAAGAGGCAGCCTTGTTTCAAGGTGTACATAGTAGAGGAAGCTGTGGAATCAAAATACAACATAAAATTGCAGTTCTGCAGTTGTTTTTGAAATGTGAATGGGGAAAAGGTACGTTTGCAAGGACTGAAGGAAAATTCATTTGAAGATTTTTTTCACTGAATATTTTTTCTTAAAAATACATTGAATTATATCCTATTAAAATTAGTTTTAATGTAAAAGATGATGTTCACCAAGCTTTTTAAGATCTTTGTGCCACTCTTATTTTTAAATCATTGAGCTCCCACCAATAGTGTCAGAAGAAACAAATGTTTTTTTTCTTTTTCTTTTTCCTTCTGACCTAATAGTTAATGCCATTCAACAAATGTAGTCAGATTTCAATAGTAGTATATATAAATTCATATGAATGCTCTAAAATGTTGATTTTCTTGCAAATATTCATTTATTTGCTCGTAGTTAAATTGTAATTCTAATGGTTAAATTGTGAGAAGAAATCTTTCACCTATGAAAAAACATACTGCAACATTTCAAGCATGAAAGATTTTATCCTGCACCTCTAAGGCCTAAGCATGCAAGTCAGTAGTTTTGCAGACAAAATATATACATGCAGTTGAGGTTGCTCTTTTTTAATATCTATGTCCATATAATTGCACAATTATTACAGTAAATCACGTATGTTCAGAGAGCCTTGAGCCTCTCTTCCTTGTTTCTCAGCAGTACCTACCATAGTAGATATCTAAAAGTTAATATGCAAAAGAACTTGGAGGAAAAATTGTACAAATGTACCAGAGTTCTTGTATTTGATTGAGAATTGGATAATAGAAAAGGAGCAGTCTGTAAGAGCAATGTTGCTTCTGTGGTAAGTGATGATCTTTTAAGTTTCCAGCCAGCTTAGTGATTTGTTGAGACAAACTTCTCTGACAGAGGTGATCCTAGATCCCAACCATCTCTTGTTAAAAAGGCATAAAAAGGGATTAGCATATAGCCAGCAGGGCTCGTGCAGTGGATTCTCTTGGCTCATCTTGAAGTGCTCCAGTGAGGTCTGGCTTGTTTTTCACTGTTCAGGATCATTTCTTTTGCCACTCATGGAAGTCTCAATGATTTAAAAATAATAATAGCACAAATAGAACACATGACCTCTAACCCTTTCCTCTTTGATTAAGTCTCATTTTATAACAAAACTATGACTAATGTCTCTTCCTTTGCCTTCAATAAACTATCATATAATCTGTCTATTATTCTTAATATCCTCTTGCCCCAATAAGACATTTGTGTTTTGTTTGGATTCCCCTGAATGGGGTGAATATTATATCTATAACCTACTGGAAAGCATTTCTTCTTAGACATATTGGCAGGCCTAATTTTGTTTTTACAGGTGTTTGTACTTGGAAAGGGGTTAGCCACAGTCTTGAAGGCTCTACCGCACTGGTACATCACAGGAGCACAGTGTGCTGTGGGTCCTTGAGCTGTTAACGGGAGGCAGGGAGGGAAAGTTAAATTAATCATTTATGCTTTATTTATACTTTCTCTTACTTGTGGAATTGGACAAGCGGATGCCAGTTTTCCTCAGCTAAGGGCTGACTGTGTGACATGATGTTTGATATCTAGCAAAGCATAATTCATGCAATTTGTATTATATTATATTATTATATAAAAAGAATATAGCTGCAGTGCTTCAGTTCGCAGTCAGCTGGACAAGTTAACTAAATCCCCAGAATTCGTCTTGAGAAATTTTGCTTCGATTTAAACAGAAACCCCAGATCAAATTCTGTTGCTTTTCTTATTTATTGCTAAGATTTCTCTTTTCATTGTGTTATGAAAACTCAGTCATGACTCAAGTTAGCAGATTCATTATGCATTTAATTGACAAACTTCCTTCTGGAAAGGGTGATGCTTACATACATGATCCAAGCCAGCAAGCAAGAGGAGACAGAAGTTTCTTCCTTATTTCTTTCTTTTATGTTAGAGTTTAAAAAATATAATTCCAAAATTCATGTTAGCCTAGTTTAAAGAAATTGCCTATATTAAATTGTTCAGCCTTGAAAAAAAGAAAACTCAGGGAGATCTGATCCATGACCATAAATATCTAAGGAGCAGGAGGCAAAGGGATGAGGCTGGACTCTTCTTAGCAGTGTGTGGCAATACAGAGGAAATAGCCACAAACTGAAGCACAGGAAGTTCCACATAAATGTGTGTGGGAACTTCTCACAGTGCAGGTGATGGAGCACTGGCACAGGCTGCACAGAGAGGTGGTGGAGTTTCCTCCACTGGAGATGTTCAAGACTCCTACCTGTGCAACCTGGTCTAGGGAGCTGCTCTGGCAGGCGGGTTGGACTGGATAATCTCTAGAGGTCCCTTCCAACCTCTACAATTCTGTGATTCTGTGAAACATTATTTTTCTTTAAAGAACCATGGTCTTTTTGAAAGTATGCTAAACTCCACAGAGGAAAATAGGCTCATGTTTTGCTGAACTGGAAAATAATTAAGCACATCTGCCTGTACTGTGGTCCCAGGTCCCCTTCTGAAAACTCTTCTGAGATGAGCTTAGCTTACCAAATAACTTCAACATGCCCAAGGGATTCATGAAAACTAATGGGTGAGCAAAGTAGCAGCCAGCCTTCCCTAGTCAAACTGAGGAAAGAACTGCCCAAGAAATGCTCACATGGAGCACAGGAAAGCTGAGGTAGCAATGGCCTCAGCTTTAACATTATTTTCAGAAGAGAAAAGTTTGCATATCTGGTTTTAAATAACTTTTTTTTTTTTTTTCTCACCACAGACTCCTCCATAAGGGATTTAAGGTCTGTTACTGGTCACAGTGCAGTCAGCCATAAGGATGTGATAGACAGAGTGAATCCTATCACTGAAGATGCCAATTTAAGAAGTCCAATTTCTGATCTCATATAAGGTCAGTGCAAAGTTAAGAGTGACTGTTCTGCAGTGCAGCAGCACTGAGAAGCTACTGATATCAAAGCCAGCAGCACTGAGCACAGGTTGTAAAACAGCTGTAGGTGTAGCTTTAATGTGGGTCCTGTCTTTGCCTGCAGAGCTTTGAACAAGGCAGAAACTGTGTGTATTTTTAAGTAAAATCAGTACCGTGTCAAGAGTGAAGTTCATAATTACTTCATTATTTTGGGAGGATTTGCTTTTTCTTTTGACATAACTAGTAGCTATTTCAGACATTAACTTGGACAAAACATTAAATTTTTATATCAATTCTCTTAATTCCTTGCAAAGATAGAAGTGTAGAAAATCTGTCATTGTACGTTGGGAGCTCAATAGCCCACTATATTTGTATTCATAGTGACAATGCTGTTATCTAAAACTGAATTGTTGCACGTGCTCAGAAGCTGTTAAGTGCTAAAGTAGCCACACACGTACTAGTGTGACTTTATGTGCACAGTAAGAGGTGCTGATGCATTGCACCTAAAAGAACTCTGATAGACAAATGAGTTTGTTTCAAGAAGGCTCGTGCTGAATGCTTCTGGAGTTTAGACTTTAGGGGCCAGGCATTACTAAGGAATTCTAGTAGGATAAACATGCAGGCTTTGTTTTATGGCTGTATAGGGTAAACTTAATACTTAAAAAATATTTCAACACAGAGAGTAATAGGCAGCTCATGGGAATATGCACTTAGGGTACAGAATACGTAGTGATTGTATCTGCAAAAGCAGAACATCTGAACAGGGTGTTCTGCTTTGAAAGGCAGCTTTTCCAGGATTCTTAACTATATCTGACTTATTAGATTCAGAAACTGCCAATGGCAGATACTTATGAGAAATTAGATAGCACAAGAGTCACCTGCCAGCCTGGAGATAAATGAAAAACATACAAAAAGGGATTTGTTCTGCAAAGTTATTCTCAGAAGCTCATTGCTTAGTTATTCTGAGACAGCTCACATTTAAGGAAAAGTGGAGAATACACGTCATCAAATATAGTTTTACATGACCTCATTAAGAGAAAGAAATGAACAATGCTAACAAATTTGTTCGTCATCTAGAGCAATTTCTTACATATACTGATATGAACTCATGAAATAATATTTCTAGGTTAAAAAAACAACAACACAGAATCTACCAGAATTCCAGATTTTTGAATGAGTGTAAATAAAACCAATGGAGAAAATCTTCTAAGTTGCCTTTTCACTTTGTTTTGGTCAGCAAGAGTTTTTTTTATTTCATTTTATTAAAGATAGCGGTCTGGATACAGATTAACGACCAATAAGTCAAATTTGAGGGTTCACAGATGGGAAGCAATACTCTACACTTATAATTACTTTTCTTAGACTATTTGTTCACTTTTCTACTTCTGCCATGTTTTAAAATATAGTGTGTACTGAAATGGCTGTATTCATACTACTCTTAACCAAAAGCATATTTTTTTCTACCTCAGAAAATCAGTTCTCAATGTTCCCTTTTAATTTCTTTTCAACACATGTAAGTAAATGGTCTCTCAAAATGTTCATATTTACAGCAAATATTTCTATATAACTCCCTGCCTGCAGATTTCTTCTGCTGATAGCTGCTATGGACTAAGGCTGCTCAGTGTTTTCTTAAAGTCATACGGGGAACAAGAAATCTCTGTCAATCTTAAAGCTGCTTCATCCTCATACTTTGGCTTTCTTGTCTACTCTGAAATGCAGGGGCAGAATTTCACAACATTGTGCATATCTCCACCACTACCACCTTACTCATTCTGCAGTCATGGATACACAGGGCTGAAAAATCAGGGACTACAAAACTCAGTTATTTTAAAAGCAAACAAACAAGGGGATCAGGAACCCAGGGCTCTACTAACATCTGCAACACACATGCAGCCTTACTTTTATTTCTCTCTCTTGACTCTACTTTCAGGATCCTCATCTGCAGCACCATTTCCATTCTTCTACTGCTGGAGGGTTGTCAGAGAGGTATCACCCATACTTTTCCATCTAACTTTCATGTGCTGTGACACAAGCCATCAGCCACTTGCTCCTGCACAACCTTTGGCTTAGATTTTTAGATTGTGCATCCTAACCACATAACAAAGTGATATAACATCCCAGATACAGATCCTGATTTGTTTGTGAGACCAAGCTCTTTAACAAGCAAGAAACTGACTCTACACTGCTGTGTGCTAGTTCCTTCCATTGAATGTGGAGGAATTCCATGGAGAATATACTACAGGCCACAGAGTAACTGTAAGCTGGTGTTTATTGACTTTCAAGTGCTTGAATTTTCAAACTGAAATATTACTCTTTTGATTTAGGTTTCTGCTTAGAGGGTATTTGCAAGTGGTGGTTTTTCTTTCCATTTTTGTTTTGTTTTGTTGCATTTTTTGTCTGTTTTGCTTTGTTTTGTTTTGAATTTCTTTTTTTTTAATAGAATAAAATGGAGCTGCATCTATGACAAAGCATTAGCTACAACACAGATTTCTGATACTTACACTACACAGTGTATTATTACATCAGCTGGCAACAGATGGTCATTATCCCTAGAGTAGAAATTTTCTGTAGAGAATATGTATAGTTTGAAAGTGTGAGAGTTATGATTTTTTTTCCTTTTCATTTTTCTTTTCTTTCCCTGAAGAATCTTCTAGTGCACTCAGTATTAAGCTGAATTTTGTCTAGCAAAGAGATGTTTAATCTCAGTTGCTTCTTTTTGAAAAATATAAAGAAGAAAGGGTGATGAGACCTCTTGAAAAACAGAGGCAAGTATCTGATTTAATGGAAAGTACCAGGCAAGCTAAAAGTGGAGGTAGTTATCATCTCTTGTATAGTAATCACTGACACGAAGTACTGCCTTGAAATCTACTTGCTTGAGAAGAATGCCCAGGATTGAAATGATGGATGCACAATGAAACTGTTATATCCAGATGATGAGAAATAAGAGCATACTGTGTAAAAAGGCTCAGTGTGAAGCACCACAATAAAAAGTAAAAAAAATCAATAAATACAGTTACGATTTCCTATTAACTTTAGAACTCTCTGAAAATCACAAAGGAGCAAAGACAATTGCAATCGAGAAACACGAAGGAACTTTCTTACGCTTCCTTTTATGTCATGAGCTGCAGAAAAGCAATAGAGCACTTCCTGCATGAGAAGAGATGAAAGTGAGTCTGTCTAATCCACGGAACAGTCAGTGTTTTCATCACTGTCTGATTATTATGAATATTTATTTTAGCACTAGTGATACTCTTGACTGCATACAGCACAAGGATAAAAAAAAAGCTTACATAGCATTCATTTAAAAAGCACACTTTTAGGACTGTAGAAATCAGAGATGTAAAGAGAGAATTGAACTATTTGAAACTGTAATTAAATCTCTGAGGATTTTTGTTGGGAAAGTATGTTTTTCAGGCAGGTCTGAACATGGGACAAGGCTGTTATAACCTCAGTTCTTGTTGTTACTTGATGTAGTTCACTTCCTGCTATTTCCAGTAGTCTCACATGAAATATAAAATAGAATAGATGTATAGTGCAATTGCTCTGCAGTATAATACATTGTTCATACTAATGTCCCAGGCTACTTCTTTTAAAAACAGCACTCAGCTTACGGGGCCTAACAAATCAGAAATTAATTTAGTGTCCTTTCAAAATTTAAATAATATCCGTCACCCTCAGTTGGATATGGCAGAACAATGCCAGATCTGCACACTCCGAAGTGTGGAGTCCTATGGTCCTAGTGAAACTTATAGACACAGTGTGATTTTTCAGTACTTGTAAATACTCATGTGCTGGCCAAAGCAAACCCACTAACTGAGAACAAGAATCAGCTTTTCACTGTGTTAGAATCCATTATATTTTAGGCCAAGATATGAAAAAGATGACTGGCCAGAAACTGTGCATTTAGGAATCTATCAACATTTCCATTAGGAAGTCCTATTACTGATCTTTAAAAGAATATTCTTCATTGAAAGAGTAGCTGGTGCATGCGGTCAACAGCTATTTTTACAGCCCCAGTGTATATTACCAACCAGTTTTTCCTTTCAAGAAACTGCAGTATGTTGTAGCCTTGTCCTTTGTTAAACAAATGTATCTTTTCTCTGCAGGAACAGAAAAAAACAGTGTGAAAACAATGTGGTGTGTTTGTTCAATCTACAATGAGACCACTCCCAGTTGTGGCATGGGACAAGGGATAATGCTTTTAAAGTGAAGGAAAATAGGTAATAATAAAAAAAAAAAAAATTGCAATCAAGGCCTGGGAATGAGTAGCTCAGACAAGTTGTGGCAACTCAATATGTTCATGACCGGGTTAGATGGGGTCCTGGTCAAACTGGTGAGGTGTCCCTGCCCAACACAGAGTGATTGGAACTTGATGACCTTAAGGTCCCTTACAAAACAAAACATTCTATGAATGTATGATTGCACAATGTTACATCAATTAAAAATAATTTGCTACTATTTGAATTCCTGTATGTCAAATCTCATATTGAAGGGCTTTTCTTCCCAATTTTTTTTTTTCCTTTTCTTCAATAAAAACAATAAAAATAACAGCCGAATTTCTCTGAGATATACCATGGCAAACTCCCATGCTTACATAGAAGAGGCCTGGGTCCTGCTGTAGAAGTCTCTGGGGAGGAGAATGACTAAAATTTGCAGGCCTCCTCACCTTCCCCCCACTCACACATTGCAACTAGAACCTATTTAAAAAAAAAAAAAAAAAAGTCTATCACTACAGACTTATACCTTACAGCAGGAATTTCTACAAGAAAATTTGTATCACCTTGGGTAGGATCAACTTCATTTGCAAACAGGTTCAAAAATCTTTCAGCTAAAGACCAATTCCTACTGGCATCAGAGGAGTTGAAAATTAATTATGTCCACAGTAAGAAACCGTAGAACTAGTGGGAAGAAAACCAGTAAAGCTGTTTTTTGAGTGGCCTTGGGGAAAACAGTGGGAGGTTGCAGGTGAGTGGAGCTTTTCAAGAATAAAAAGGACACTCAAAATCCCTAATTAACTTTAAAGTGAATATCCCTGCTAGTGCCACACTTTCCTTTATTAATAAATAAATAAATAAATAAAACTTTAAAAAGATCCAAACACTTTGTCAGGTACTTCAGGTACTTGCCATTGATTTTATTAGAACAGAGAACATTTAAGTCGTGGACCAAGGTGGTTCTTCAGGGAGTTTTTACATCAGGAACACTTTTAATTTGTTGATGGGAATTATTATTTACTTCCTGGAAATAAGAAGTGTATATAAAGTCTGATAGTTTGATTTCTGCCTGTAATGGGCACAGTGGCCCTTTACAGACTGGCCCAGGGCCAGTTTTTTCATACTTTTGGGCTGAGGCTAAACCTCAGCTTGAAAAATTCCCTTGCAGGCACCAGAGTAAGAACTGCTGGGAAATATGTTCTCCTCTCCTTGCTTCACCTCCCAGACAAGGCAGAGAGTATGTAGCAAAAATATCCAAAAGACACTGTATGTAAGAATTTAAAGGTTACGAGAAATCTGTATCTTTCTGCTGAGAGCCAGTCCAGTTCATGCTCAGCTATGAAATCAAATTTTCTCACAGCGCAGGGCTAACTGGAAAGAGGCAAGAATATGTAAGTGCCTTTTGAAATTAAGAAGCTCTTGTGCTGCTAAAGCACTTTCAAACTGTTTTTGCTGTATGCAGGCATTGTCATTCAGCTCTGAATGTGAGGAATCATCAAATAGGTTGAAACAGTATGGTTTTACAATAGTTTCTCAGTGTTGTTGCCAGTGTCAGGCGTTACAGACACTTCATCTCTGATCAACTGGGTAGCAGGAACAAGCCGAGATTTTGAAAAACGCTCTTCTACTTGGATAGGAAAAGCTGAGTATCTCAGTACTGTTTTGAAATGCATTATTATAACAATTATACCATTTCTGAACATCTACCATTTTGGAAATTGTAGATCAAGCTCTCCAAAACATTCTAGTGGGAATTGAAAGTCTAGCCAAAGTTAGCAGTAATCCTCAAGCATTACCTTACTTTAGTCACAGTAAAAACATACACCTGGAATCAGAGTAAATCCTCAAACAAGGCTATAGCTCCATGGGCATGTATGTGTGCCTGGGGTCTAGGTAAATTTGTTTGCTTTTAAATAGTTCTTGCCAGTTACAGAAGCCCTGAAATGAAAGTACAAGACTCTAGGGGGTATCAAATGCCCATGATACATTATCAAATTAATGACACACAATTAATGATGGGAGAAAGCTGTCTCAAGAGTCCCCAGTGGGAATTCTGATAGAACGCCAGGATCTGACAAATATAAATTGACTTTAATAAAAGTCACAACGGGAGAGCTGAGACCTTAATTACCAACATGCCAATACTCAGTGAGTTTGAAATATTTTGGTTTGAATGCAAGTATTATTGGGTTTACTATTCTTAAAAAAGAAAGAGAAAGCCACTAAAAACAAAAGTTGAGCTTATGGAAAAAGGAATAGAGGTGAGAATTAATTCTAACATTCATGTTTATGTATTTATGTACATTTTCTTTAATAAAGACCTGAAGAAAAATGGTCTCCTGTGATCACCTTTAAAAGACTTTAGAAGTCTGTTTCTTTTATTTTAGCCTCACTTATACAGTTATGTGTCTCCCACAAAATTGCCAGATCAGATATGCCAAACAGCTACTTACACTTCACAATTTATTCCAATATTTTTGAGTTTAACTTTGAACATGCCAGGCTAACTTGTATTACATATTTTCATAGAATGAAAGAATGGTTTAGATTGGAATGGACCATTAAAAACCACCTGGTTCCAACTCCCCTGCCAAGGGCATGGACACCTACAACTAGATCAGGTTGCCCAAAGGCCATCCAATCTGGCCTTGAAGACTTCCAGGGATATTTTCATTTACTTTTCACTTATCTGTTTGTTCTCAGATTGTGTTCTCAGCATAGTAAAGGGAGACTTCTGGAGGTATTTTGGAAGGAACTGCCACAATTTAATTCATAAAAATATGTTGCTTTTTAAGTAAGAAAGACAGGGATCTTTTATACAGAAGATTATGAGCAAGGGTTAAAACATTTTTAAGAGATTTGTCCAGCACTCCTTCAGCATGTATGCTAAATGCATCATATACGATGCTGGAAAATGATTTGACCCACGTTTTAGAGAGTTTCCTTCTTTATTTTTCTTAGATGCAGTTACTTTTAAAATTTCAGAGTTGTAGAATCAGAATCTCAGAGTGACACTAATTCTGGTTTTACAAGGTGGCATATTGTTATGAAATCTTTCTGGTTGTTCCCCAAATCCCTAGCCCTGGAAGTATAAGAAATCTTATCTCAGTATGATGTCTAGCACAGTGGGACCTTGGTTCTAAGAAATATATTTTTCCCAGCTAATAAAAAAAGATAGAAATAACATTGATTCTTTTAGAATTAATTGGCCTCAAAAGTGCTTAAAGAACTGTAGGATGTCCAGTGAAATATAGGAAAATATGAAACTACAAAAGATAGTGGTGACACTCAGTGCTCTCCTGCTTCTGCATCAACAGACGTAACAAAAGATGTAAAAGACAATCATGAGTATAGAAACTATGGTCTAACAAACTTCAGGCATTATTTTATGTTTTGTCATTTGCTACCTATAAATGCATCTATGCATAAATCAGAAAAAAAGGTTTGTGTACACAATTCATAGTAGCTATTCATTGTAGGTATATGAACACTAAGGTACTGATTAAGTGATCTGGCGATAAGAAGCAGACAAGTATCAAAATCAGAATTCATTACAAATAATGCTTATTGTTTAACAATTAACAGTGTGAACCCCTTTTGCTATCTCTGAAAACCTGTATAAAAGTTCCCATTCATTATGCGTCCTGTTATGCATGTCGTAAGACATAGACCCATACATTTTTGCCATGCAGTCAATCTTTTCAGATAGAGCATTAGTGCCAAGAGTACAGGTTTGTGATCACATTTTTCTTTTCCTTGCTCAAATTTTGCATTACTGTATCCAGTCTTACTTCAGGTATTCATTTTCCCCCACTTGTTTCAAGACTCAAACTTGTCCACGAGAAGTTGCATTAGTGAGATTTTTTTTCCTAGGCAGCTCCAGGATTTTCTTGATGAAGAGAAAAGTAAATCTGTATGTCATCAAGCCAGAATAGCAATTTAATGAATGGCTTTCCCTAGAGGCAAGGTGCGCATGCTAAAAAATATACAAAGCACCAACCAACCTAGTTCAGATCCCTTTGGGACTTCACAAAGTGCAAAATGTAAAAGCAAAACAAGGACCCTGCTTGTATCAAAAAGGTCTTGAAATAAACACCAGTTTTTAAGAAGGCTTATAAGAGAGAAATTCACCTTTTCCTTTATTTATACACATCTCTTCCTCCCAGCACTTTCATTCTGAGAGCAGGTTATACTTGTTATTGACAATGACGTAGATACGCTTTTAGGCTTTTCTTCAGAGGAGCACTGAAAATCAGCCACTGAGATGTTTATTTGAGAGCTGAGGCTGGGGCAGCGAAAATAAACACTGTCAATATGTTTGGTGTTAAGGTGAATGGCATCAGGTCCTCCCAGTTTGACTTGTAAAGTCTCAGCCATGGCGTTCCTGCGTGCTTGTGTTTTAGTAGGCCGCAGACTGGCCTCTAAAAGGAAGGGAAAAGTACATGATGTTTGTACAGCTGAAAACAAGATGAAAAACCACAGGCCCCCTCTCACACTCCATTAGACCCTAAAGTCCATGGAGTACTGCACTCAACACATAAACACTCAGTTTGTGGAAAACTTTCTCAATGTGTGAAAGCAGGGAACAAAGCCTGGAGTCAGAACAATGAACATCTATGTAAGGAGCGAGCCGCTGGTGAAAACGCAATGGTGATACTCATGTAAACAAATGACTGACATTGGAGCACATTAATCACAGTAATAACTCCCATTAAGAACTCTTGGAAATGAATCTTGATATTCAGAGAGGACTGTGATGTGCAGTCTGCAGATGATGTAGGCATTATTTACTTCTCACTTTTTGTGAACAGAAATAAAAAATAATGTCTCTCATATATGCTTGCAGAGACCTTGAAATAGACAACAGCAGGGCCTAGATCTGCCTGCACTTTGCTGGTAACTCTTCTGCTGTTAGTGTGGTGTGTGGTGAAATTCAACAAATGAGCATATAGTCCTGATGTACCGTGGTGTGCTTTGGAGCTCTTCTCCAAACCGTCTTCACTCCACTATCATATACAGTAACAAATCAACGCTGCCCTGTGTCATTACTTTGCAAAAGGAAACATGGAAAATAGGAAAGAATGGTTAAAATCTGCTGTAAAAATCTTCCTGTTTTGTAATGAACGTTCTCAACATTTGCTCATTGAACTCTCTGGGGATATCTAGTGAAAAGTTTCCAGAACCTCAACAGGTTGTGAGTCAGATGTGTGATCAAAATTACAGTGTTCTAATTTACATTGTATGAAGCCTTGATCTTAGGACTAACAGGAAGGTGAGCGATGCAGTGTTTTTCAGGCGAATGAATATTATGAACAAAATATTTTTTCCTCCCAGATTTAAGAAAAGATTAAAAATTTTATTCCTATTCAAGCATCAGTCTTGTTTCAGTACTGGCCAGCACTTCTGAGGGTTGAATGTCTGCAAACAACTAAGGTCTTATTCTTCCAGCTAGCAAATTTATTTAGCTAAGGAAGATCAGCTGTTTAACTGGAATGGTTAGATTATGTCAGCAGACAATTTAGTTATGTACAGCCTCTTGTTCAAACACTGCATTTTACCACTTCACTCTCACCCTTTAATCTGGGTGTATGAGCTGGAGCTGCAATGAAGACAGGGTGAAAGGGGCATGACAATAGGGAGAAAATATGCCTAAGCCCTACCAGCTGCCGTGAAGCAAGGGGCTGAAGGTTAACAAGAGTAGACAGGGCAGGAAGCAGCCACAGTTGGAAGGAATCTGAGAAAGGGATCCAAGGAAGAGATCACTTTGAGTTTCAAAATGCCTCTTTATTACCCCATGGGGCTCCATTAATGACAGCATAGCCTCTGATCAATTTGTGAATGAATTAAAGTTGATTCAGAGATTGATAATCCCTTTACATAATTTACTGATATCTTGAATCAGTTTTCCAAGGCTTTACAGGATAATTAAACAGGATAATTTAGAGAACCATTTAAGGTCTGATCTCGAAGCCTTTAACGTGACTCAGTCTCCCCGTGATTATCTCCAAATGCTGGACCTCTAAATATATTCCCTGACCTTCAGAAGTACTGAAACAAACCTCTTCACATGACTTTAGTAAGCTTTGCAGGGTGCTACCACAACCTCTAAAAATCAAGCTGATTTTCATGGATGTGTGTGTGTGGGTAGGAGGATTCAAAGAGCTTGGCTGTAGGAAATCAAGTATACTAGATGTGCTTCTTCAACTCCTTGCAACAATGG
Organism: Cyrtonyx montezumae; assembly: GCF_038088225.1. NCBI lineage: Eukaryota > Metazoa > Chordata > Aves > Galliformes > Odontophoridae > Cyrtonyx > Cyrtonyx montezumae. The sequence goes on from NW_027071936.1 coordinate 55,532,095, forward strand.
TCTTGCAGTGTTTTTAATTCCCACCAAAAAGGATGAGTTAACTTTAGTTTAAATGTGACTCTTCAGGTCAGCTTTTCTATACCTCTTCAGTTTCATGTGTCATACAAATCAAGTAAAACTTCACATTTTTTAGATTTTACAATTTTCCATTGCTGGAAGCTGAGCTCAGTCTCTCATTAATATTAAACAGACAAAAAAAAATATTCATGGAATCATAGAAACCTTAGAGTTGGAAGGGACCTCTGAAGGCCATCTAGTCCAGCTCCCCTGCAATGAAAAGGGACACCACACCACAGTTTGATCAGGTTGCCTAGGGACTGATCCAGCCTCACCTTGAAATTCTCCAGAGGTGGTGAATCAACCATGTCACCAGGCAACCTGTTCCACTGCATCATCACCCTCACCGTAAAAGATTTTTTCCTTATATTTAGCCATCCCAGTAAGCAATATGGACAAGACTGAATCAAGATTTGTTTTCTACATCCTGTACAGATTTTGAGGCTACGTACCCTAAACAGCTTAATATGTTGGGGCATATGGCACAAGATATAAACAAGCATATATTATAGAAGCACCATGTTGGTGGGCTGCAGCACAGCCCCCATGTTATTTCAGATGCACTGAAATAAGACCTGCTCCCCAGTCTGGCTGAAGATATCAGGTAAACATATGTAGAACCCAGAGAAATCTCAGTGAACACTGGAGGGATCCTGCTCCAAGCAAGTTGAGAAGGGACCACTCATGTCACCCAGCTAGAAATTGCTACCCAAATACTGAGATACTATGTCAGCTGAGACAGAGGTGGTACAGAGACTACCGCAAGTGATGCTGGGACCAGGAATGGCCCTTACATCAACCAAGGTCCAGTGTATTCCCACACTAAGCCTGCTCTGGTGGAGTGCTCTGCTTCATGGTCTTACACATCTGCAGTTATTTCTGACTTTGCTAAAAGTCTAATGATCTCAGTTGTTTCATTAATATTGCTGCAGAGTTTCCAGCCATCAGCTTTTCAGGGTTTTGAAGCATGAACACTTAGCACTTTAAGATGAAAACAACAAATCTGAATCATATTTATTTTGTCATTTAAATTTTTTTATTCAACAACCCATCTCCCTGTTTGGAGACAATTGCAGAAACAACGCATTAAAGACACAATAAAAAAAAAAAAAGAATATTCCAAAGTTTTTAAATAGCTTTTTATGTTTGCTTTGCTTTTAGTACTTCCTATTCATTGAGTAAAAGACAAATTCTCAGCAAACCCCTGAAAGTTTACCTTAAATTTCCAAGCTAATGAAAGTCTTGAAATAGAGAGAAATGTAGTGCAAATATTATCTGAGATAACATACAGGAATTCACATCTCAACCTACATTTTTACATTTCTCAATTTAAGATACATGTTTTTGTTTAAGTTCTATGTAGAAAGAAATTAAAGGAGTAGCATTTGCTGAATAATGTTTAAACATTTTTGTAACATACCTCCCTTGTAGCCCCCCCCCTGACAGCATTAAGTCTCTAGCACAGAAATCTTCACATTCTCCAGATGGTAGCATAAATTTTCAGGTCAAGTGATATTAAAAATAGATAATAGCCCAGACCTCATGAGTCTCTACAGAAAGACTAAACAGTCACAATAGGGAATATCATTGTTTTGGTTTTCTTTATGAGGTTTTATGTACTCAGCTGTTTCTTCGCTGTGCTCTCAGTGCAGAGAGACCCTGATCATTCTGAATTCCAGTTCCACCTCACTTCCTACCCTTTATACTTTCTAAGCCCCATGCCACACAAGTCAAGGGAACTATATCCACACAGCTGCACCATCAGCTCCTAATGTGCTCTCCACCACCGCTACTCCTGGTCCGCACTTCAGAGCATTTACAACTAGCAAATGAGTTCTTGAATAACCTGCACTTATAGATTCTTTAGAGGAATACAGACCACTCTGGGGCATTCTGCTGTTCTGATTAATGGATGAGACCTCTGTAAAAACCGACCAACAGTAAACCATTTCAAGCACAGGCAGTTCTGATACGGTGTCATTATTAATAAGATGCATCTTTGAGCAAGTATATTTCGTAGGCAGACAGTAGCTGCCAAGTAGAAGCTTGAGCTTGTCTCAGATGGTCCCTCAGCAAGGCTATGAGGGACTATTAAAAAATAAGAGTAGCTTTAGGGCTGATTCAAAGACTCATCAATTATTTCTTCTTTTATGTCTGGTTCTACTTGGGCTAGGTCTTAAATAGATGTCTCTCATACGGCCATGGCCATCTGCAGTTCAGAAAAATAGCTTTCCAACCATAAAGGCTGCTTTTCACACCTAAGTGGAACTGGCAAATGGCCAAACCATATGCACGGTTTGTATTTACACTACTAACATTTTGGAAGAGAAAGAAGCTGTTGTTATGATGTGGAATATTAATAATACAACAAAAATCATAGAACCATAACAGAAGTTCTGTGAATTATCAGTTTCCTCTGACCTGAAATGCCTTCAGTTCACATTTGGTGCTTTTTAATTTTCTTCAAAAGTCAGAAGGTGATGAAGATAATGACCATTGTTCCATAAAGCCCTCCTTCAGTGGAATGGATACGCTACTTATGGCTTGGTCTTGATGCCTGCTTTATTGTTACTGATACTGCAGGAGATAAGTATTGCTGTGCAAAACACCAAAATGTGCTCAGGAATTCACTGAAGAGCTATTTTTAAGAAATAGATAAAGGCTATGCTTGCATTAGCAACTACTGTAGCCCAGTAGGAACAAATCTGGAAGGCAAAGCACTTGGCACATAGGATCAGATATTCATTCTGTTCTCATAACATGGGTTTCATTTCAGCTTCAGTAGAGACGATGATCCCAAATGCAAGCATTTGGAGGTTTAATTTTGATCTCAAAGTTTAATTTCATGTGAAAGGAATTCAGTTTGTGTGCTCTGACATTGTTCCAAAAATGACCCACATGGTAAGAGTGAGCCATCAGATGACTCTTTTCCAAAACTATTATCTTGATCGGAATTATGATGTTAAAGTAGACATGGCTGTCAAGTAACAGAATGAAAGCAGATTTCCCTCCTGAAATACTGTCTGTTCAATTTCAACACTGTACGCATAACTTTAGGAATATGTGATTTCCAACTTCCAAAAGGTGAGCAAGGGAGAGTACCAGAGGCTTCAGAAGCACAGATGGAGCCTTTGAACAGCCTCCAGGAGCCATGTGGTAATGTCAAAACACTCAATAAATTGTGCTGTGCTTCCCACCACAGTAATAGATGCATCTCTGTAGAAATGTAGTTGCAGTAATCCTTAATATATATCCTATATGTTATCATTGTACACAATGTCACCTCCATTGCATTGCTTTATGTTCCCTTGAATTTAAAGCTACTTGATTTAGTACTTTCCTATCAATGCTTTTTTGCCTGGCTTCTTTTCTTTACTCCTAGTTGTTCTGTAAGGACCTGATCCTAAGCTCATGTTTGTTTTTGCCTCCCCTTGTACCTATGTTTGAGTTCCTGTTAGACAATGCCCAAAGCTGGTTGAAGTGCTCCAGGTGTGGCCACATCAGCCCTTTGTAACTGGACACAATTATCTGTTGAGATCTGTGCTCTGATCTTCTCTATTTACACTTCCCCACGTTTTGTTTGCTTTCCTAACTACTACCAGACATCAGGTTGCTGTTTTTAAGTATCTGTCAACAGTTATCACCAAATCCTTTCCCTGATCAGTGTTCTGCAGGTTGTGACTGCAGAACATACATTTTACCATTTTTGTCAACACTCCTCTTGTTTTCTCTGTTTATTTAATAGCATGGTTAATCTCCTCAGACCATGCCTCTCTTCTTCTATTTCAGGATTGATTCATCTTCTCAAGAGAAGAAGGCACCCTTCCAATCTGATAGATTTCTTATATGCTCACTTGATTGTATGAGCATCTTTTAGGATGAACAGAGTGGGTTTAGCATTAAAATTTAGTCACAGTAACTACTACATAAATAACCTCTGCCTTCTCAATACTATTCTGAGTTTTCAGCACACCCCCATAGTCAAGTACTTCTGTGCCTGCTGGTACTATTTATGCTAGCCAATAAAACACATGAAATCACCTTCTGCATACTTAGTGCTTTAAGTTATCCCTTACTCTTAAGTAATAGGATTAGCAAAGGAAAATAGCTCCAGGTAAGATGTATAAAGGCATGGAGAAAAGGATTTTGGAAAAAAAAAACCAACCAACGGTTTTTATACATGTGGTGTTGGGGAAGCAAAAGGTTTGTTGAGCACCTCTGTAGCATTACGAGGATTTGAGCCCTTCTAAAGTTTCCTCATTCCTACTGTTAAGTTGTTTAGTAATTAAATCTTACACTAATTGACAGCTCAGAATCATTTTGAATCCACCTCTGAATATCAGAATTGGTTATAAATGAACATAAATATTTTCTCTGTGAGAAAACTACAAGGGAGCTGGAAATTTGTAATAGAAGTTTATCATTAGTGTGGAACGCGTATCTCTTGTTCAGTTCTTGTTATATGGAGCTGAACAAATCAGAACTGATCACATGGTAAATGAGCTTCCTTAAAACTGTTATGCTTTCACCTTAATGCATCAGAAGTTCACTTTGTGCACAAGAAGCTGCTGGTTGGGCAACTTTACTAATGAAGGAAGAAGCACGGAGATATGAAGTGCAGGATGGACTTTCAAGTATGTTTAAGACCCAGTTTTGCCAACTGACTCCTTTGTCAGTATTAAGCTCAATATTTAGAGCAATATGGCCCTATTACTGATCAGGCCCTCATGTTTTTGTAATCTCCAGTTACTAGATTTTATTGCGATGAAACAAATTTGTTTTCCAAAGGGGTTTGACATTTAGCAATTATTATTAAATGTATTATGCATTAAACTGGCACAAAATCTGGAATATTTAACATCTTCCAGAAATCAGGCTTCTCAAATATCTTTGTGCTTTGGATTGAAGGTTCTTCAATTGACAAGATGGAAGCATTTAATTTTCTTATGGCTTGTGTGGGCTGGAATTTGATCATATGTTATATATGACTATGAGGTAAACTGAGAAAAAAGTAAATGAAAAGTTATTGCAGAATAAAAATTGAAATATTAATTTGCAAACATATCCTCAAGGCATGCTTTAAAAATTGTTAGAAGTGCTGTTTGTTCCAGATTGAAATTCCAGTAAAATAAATCCTTGCAAATGGTTTCTTTCAAAACTGAATGTTCTTTCAAAAAGAATTTGCATCAGAGCATTACTAATGAGCTTTTTAAGTTTTAAATAATATTTATTCATCCTTGACTTCTGAGCCTTTAGTAAGGAGGGCAAGGTGGCTTCTGAGGCAGCCTCTAAGCCCCTTTAAGCCCAGTGCCCCAGAACTCCTGCAGAATTATTTCTTTTGATTGTGTCTGTATCTAAATGAAAAATGATGACAAATCGCTTTTCTCCATGCTTGACAACTTGGTAAACCAGATTTAATACAATTATGAGAAAGACATGCAAGTCAGAAGTAAACTGGTAGGGAAGGCAGAAGAAACACTCCTACGTGAAAGTTTGTTTGCTTTTTTTCCTCCCTGTGTGAGCCTTTCCCTTTTTGTTTATGTGTAGCTCATCTCCCATAATTGATGTCACCTGTTGCTTTCACAGCAATTCTAACCTTCTTTTCCAGGCCCCTAGGTATCAGAAGAAAAAAAAAAAAAGATTGTGAAATTCAGGATGCTTAAGTGAAAGTTTAAAAGCAAATTTAAAGGTCCTCTTACAGCTGAAAATGCAAACATTGGTGAAGAGAGATACAAAAGTTGTCTCCTCAGCTGTGTACACCTGCTTACCCTGACAGGTATAGCCACAGAGATAATATCTTATGGCACATTCACAGAAATGTCAGATGACCCTCAAGAATGTTTAGAAAATTAGTAAAGGTGAAAACAGTTGTATGAGGACATAATGAATTATTTCAGAAACTGAAATTAAAAAAAAAAATACAAGAGGTCAGTTAAAGAAAAAAAAATGCCGATAAACCTAAAGTGTTCAAAAATAAAATCCCCAAATACCAGGGCCAAAAGCCACAAGCAGAGGCCCAGGCAGCCTGCAACTCAAGCAGAGGCAGCTGTGACTGCACTTGACACAAAGTGCTGCAGGGCTCCTCCAGAGCAAGCACTGGGTGTCAAAGTGATTTGAAAATACATATCTGAGGGACTACAATTTAACTTGGAACAGTTTCCACTCGGAGCTTCATTTAGTCCAGCCTTGGGTCCTCAATGACTTTTGAGGATGGAGGGTCAAAGAGAAAGATTTAAGAGACTCCAGTGTGCAAACATCAGTCGCAGAAAGAGGACGGGAGAAGATTTAGCACACTCACAACACCTGAAATATAGCTGTGCACTGGGGGGTGACCAATCATTTAAACAGTTACTGCCTATTAAATACATGTGCACATTTCTCAGTCTGGCTGAACGTTTTAAAAGCCTTGGCTGCCATACCAGGGCTGCTATGAAGCATGTACACCTCCCTGTAAAGACAGCGAACCACAGGCCGTGTATTATTCCATATGCACATGACCAAATACTTACATCCAGTTTAAAAAAAATAAGCTGTGATAAAAATACCACCTACAACACATAACATAGAAAAAGTTTTCATCTGCTTGATGTTTTGACATGATAGTCTATATTTTGACACCAGAGTGTGATGACTGTATAACTATTCACATGAATTTCATTTTTCCTGTCAAGGTACATTATTTTAAGGGTGACAATAACTTGGCTTCAAATGAGGTGAAACCATCACAGTGATAAATGAGTTTCTTGAGGAGGGAGGTTATACCTTGGGAATATACTTTGAAAGACCACACACCTCTGCTTAACCAAGCTTGTTAGCTTTACAACACATTACAAATACTTGTTCTAATGCACATGGCAGCAAAGAGACCCAGGCACTTGACTTTTGAAAATACAGTGCATGTTGCATGGGGATATTAATCTTGGTTTTCATATTGGCCTTTTGTGTGAGTTTGTGCTGTTCAGCTAAAAGCTGCCTTCACTTCCTCACTGTTCTGCAGCTTTTTGTCTCATCAGATTTAAAAAAGATGGGTCAGGCTTTGACATGTAACCACAGCTATGAGGGAAAACTGAAATTCGTATTGCAATACAAGGAAAAAAAAAAGCCAAATAGTATCAAATATTTATAAGCATTCCAATTACAGGCCTCTCTTCAATAACCAATGAAATAAGATGCTGAATTTCCCTGTGGGGCATGTGATCATCTTGCTAAGTCATTTTTGTATTGCCACCCTGCTGTTGTACACAGCAGAAGAGTAACAGAGGAAAAACAGCCTGGTATAACTCCTGGATATGCAGGAGTACCATCCACCTCAGCACACGTGCACTTTGCTGGAAATTTTACTTCAGCTATTTTGCACCTCTAGTGGTAATGGATCAATTAATATTAAGAGAGCTGCATCAAGAAATAATGGAGTAAAGCATCGTGTAATGTGTCATACTTTAAATACATTAATGGCGCAGTCAGAGCATGTGTGTGTGTATATATATAGCCTTAATTTTCCTCTCTGGGGAATTGCCTGAAGGACAAAGATTTGATTTTTCTGCAGAATAGATGTTGAAAGGGTGGCAGAACTGGTGTGTATGGCCATGCACTTTTTGTCATGTTCTTCTGAACAGAAATGATAAGCTGCAAGTCAGACTTGACTGAGGTGCCCAATTCCCTGACATCTCTGATAACTATCTTTCTCCTCTCCTTGTTCACTTATTTTCCATCTATTTTTGTCAACTAGCTGAGCACTTTCTTGTCTAAGCAGACCTAAATATAACGCAAATGGAACACAACTGACAGGTGTGGTTTTTCAATGAAACTCATTCTCCTGAGTAGCTCAAAAAACTTATTCAAATATTAACTATATGAGAACCTAAGAGCCTCACGGGTACTCAGTTCTCCGCAGCAAATTAAGATGTTTACTCATGCATCTTATGGTGAGCATTGAGTCATGGGAGCTATGCCAGCATTAGCACAGCGTGGTTGCCCACTTGAGCTCACAGCATTGTCAGCACACATGCACCACCAGCATGTGATGGAGCCACTGTGACAGTCCAGTTATCACACAATGGAGCTGTGAAACCTTGCAGGAGCAGATAGCCAGCTGGGATTGGAAGGTATTAGGGCCATCCACCTGATGGCAGCAAGCTGACTGTATTCAGAAGCAGAGGTCTACTGCCAGGAGAAAAACTGAAAACGAGGAGCAGAACATCTCAACTCCCTAACTTAAGAATGCCACTACTTCACAGAATTTTTTGAGTCGAAGGGGCCTCAAAGATCATCAAGTCCAACTCCCCTGCAGTGAACACCAACATTTTGACTGCTGTTTGTGAAACTGATGGCCTTGAGATTTGACACCAAGTGTGGGACTGAAAGAGACGATCCCCTCGCAGTAGTGTGCCTCCCCCTACCCACTCCTCGGTCTCCCGACCCTCGCTCCACGACAGCTTCAGCTGGTTTTGGCGCAGCGCTGCCGGCGGTTTCCCGGCCTGCCCTGCCCCCTTCTGGCCGATGGAACTCTCCTTGTTTAATTACATTTGGTCCAGCAAAAGCTTGTTCAGTTGGAAATCGCTGCTACTTCTGTCGCCACTGCTCTCGAGCTCAGGTTCCTTGTGGGGGCAAAGTGGCGGAAAGCCCAACACCCACTTCTTCTACTCAGGCTATATATATATGTTTAAAAAATATAAAAATCTATGCAAGATTATATGCTCATGAAAGATGGGGCCTACCAGCAGTAGAGCGTGCCAGATACAACATGGGCAGGTGCTGTGCAAACTTCCCACCAGCACTCACTCAATGCCCTTCAGTCCACGCTGTGATCTGGGGGCTCTTCTGATGGACAGAGTGGTGTTTTTTAATGAAGTGCATTAATGCTGACTGCCACTCACCATGCCAGGAGGTGGGACTGCAGAACACTGAGTCTTTCTGCCCCGGTGGCTGCACTAACCCCAATCAATTAGCACCTGCTTTTCAGGGCCCAGCCTCTCTTGGTGCCCAGACAAACCTACACAAGCACTTCTGGGCCACCGACACCTGCTAATGGGAGCCCTGTGTGCCACACACAGGCAGTGGGTGAAGCTGGGTGGAGAACAAATTGTAAATCAGGCCCTTACTTTAGCCAGCTTCATCCCACCCTCGCTCAATAACAATTTTCACACTGGCACAAAGGCTGAGTTGATGGCCGCCAATGTTTGGAGTGAAAGTGGCATTCATAATGATGAAGCTTCGACTCCAAGGGAAATGCCACTGTCTCTGCCAGGACATGCCAGGCTCAAAGAGAAAGCTGAAATCTAGAGCTGTTGCACAACTACTCACTTGAAATGCGCTTTTTAAATTTTTTTTAAAGACTTAGTGACAGGTGTCTTTTTTTTTTTTTTTTTTTTTTTTTTTTAGAGATGTCACCGGTAATTATTGGAAAATCTCCAGATGTTTTCAGGGTGAGAATTTCCTAGGAATTAGCTCTCACCTTTAAAGGTGTGACAGCAAATCCATGGCTGCAGCAGTGCTGGGAGCACTGATTTGTGATGATGGCACAGAGGAAAGCTGCTTCTGTAGGGCTTTCTGAGCCTGCCACAGGCTTTTTCTGCTGAAAACCTGACTTTCCCAGCAGAACTTCACCAAGATGTAGTCCAAGCTGGTTCAGCTCTTGCAGAATCAGACCCAGAGGTATCTATGCTTTAAGGCACTGCAGCATACATTCATCACTGAAATTTAGTTTGTGTGGTCTGTGATCAGTCCATGCCACAAACAGAAGTGCAGTATAGTGGGCACCACCAAAAGACTCCTCTCAGTACCAGTACACTCCTGATCTGAACTAAACCCTCCTTCAGTATATCTCTAAGGCTATTAGGAAGATTAGCTTCCTATATTTAGGACATGTTGAGTATCCCATCTGTGCCTCAGTTTGTCCTGAACAATTTGAGCTTTCTAGTTTAGCATAAAAATGCTTATTTTTATATTTTATTTAAATATATAAATGCATTTAATGTGTCCTTTATCCAACCTTCGGTGGAAGTACAGTCACTTCTTCCTTCTTCATTAAGATGACTTTGCTGCTCTGTACAACCTTCTCTTCTACTCAAATACACATCTTTTCTTGTCCTTCCATGTCTATCTAATTTCTGTCTTTGCATTCTCTTCACTACTTTTTTTTTTTTTTTTAATCTTGTCCTTCCTGACCTTGAACCTAATTTTTGGCTGAGGACTGATGCTTTAAGCCATATAAGGGATTCATACATGGATACGAAAAGCCTTAATATTTATTCATACTAGTCATCCTAGCTGCTTTCTGGAGGTGTTTTTTTTTTTTAAACTGTCCTTAAATAATTTGGTTTTTGGACAGAATTATGAAGATTAAAGAAAAATGACATGTGCATGCACCATTGTAAATACCAAAATACTATACTAGCAAAAACACAGCTGAAACTTTGAGGTCCTATTTGCAAGTCTAGTTCCAGGGAATATTTGAAAACACTGAAAGATTATACTTAGTTGCCTCTTGTTAATACATATTTCTTCCTCTTTCAGGAGAAAACTAAAACCAATGAGTCTTTTTAACAGTCTAAGTACTTCTGTGGTTATATGCTAGGAAAAAAATAATCAAGGCCTCTTCAGAAGAGAATGTTAGCATTTACAGGTGATATTTTCATAGGGAACTTCCTCAGTAATTTTGTCAAAATGGGCACTAGTCATGGAGTTTTCCATTTCAGCAAAAAGCTCCTTTTCATTTGAACCTCTGATGGTAATTCTAGACCAACCTGAGTCAAAAGGTTCAATCTTTTTTAACACGATTACTAATGTGCTTACTTTTCACTGTGATTTTACAATTCGGTCATTAGGTGGTGCTCAAGAGATTAAATTCACTGTTAGCTTGCCTTTCCAGTTTTTATTTTATTAAGCTGTAGGATAGAGAGTTTGTATTTACTTCTTCACATAATGCTTCTAATGTGGCCCCATACTAACTAAAATTTGTGGAAGGCTTACTGTTCATTATGATGTAAACAAGATCTATCAATTAACTATGTTGGTGGAAAAAATACCAAGAAATACTGTATTGCTAGCCACAAACTGAACACCTAACCACCGTTTCAGCATGTTAATTAACCTGAAAGTTTTCAGTGCTGTAAGACTGGTGGGCTTTTAACAAAGAATAAAAAAATGCTTTTGTTATAAAGTAACTAAAAAATTGTAAAACCCACCTGAGGGCTTAATTCTATGTTAAAAACATAGAAGCTTCAACAATGAGAAAGTTTTCCCTATGAATTTATCACTTTGGTTGTTTTCACTGGAAGAAAGCCTGGAGAGCCCTATAGATGTTTACTTGTTATGTAACTTGATCAGTTTTTCTTAAAAATGTCAGTGTGTTTGCTGGTGAATTACAGAGTCAGCAGAGAGTTAGTAGATGCTATTTATCTGAGAATCCCACACAAAAAACACATTTGCAGTTGCTCATTACTATTTCTTCACCACAAGTTTTTTTTTTTCAAAATTATTTTCACCTGTGTCATATTATAGACCTAAAATGATTTTGTTAGCAAAATACTAGCAAGCTTTTTCTTTGCAGTTGCACTGAAATACTGTTGAGATTAATACAACCTGCAAACAAAAACCATGAAAAATCAAGAAATTCTCTTCTATTGATCTAAACAAAGACTGGAAGGAAATTAAGTATGAGGATGTTTGTCTCACTTGACCATCTTAATTTGCTCGCAGAAAAGATTAATGATAATGAATCTTGAATGTGTGCAAAAAAGGTTGAACAGAATTCTACCCAGATGAAACTTCAGAAAATCTGTTGAGGTAGAGTAGTAGGAATGTGCTATGGATTCTGTGGAGGACAAATCAAACACTTCAATAAGCAGATACTCTATGTTGAATCTCACCCTAAAACCAAGTATTAAGACTCTTAGTTATTGTCATCACTACATTGTCTGTTCCCTGTAGTGTTGTTTGCAAATTCAGTGTTGGACAGGCCAAAACCTACATAGCTTGGGTTTTTACTATGCCACTTACTACCACTCTATCCAAGGAACTTTCAGGTAGAGATCAGTTGGAAAAAGATGTGGTGTTTCCTTAACTGGATAGCTAGAACCAATGTCATGTTAGGGGGTAGAGGATAGAGGTCTGACAGACATCTGTTAATATTCTTATTGTATCTATTAATTTCCATGTGGTCTGTCTCCTTTCACTTTGTCATCCAGAAGTGTATGTAGATGCTCTTACATTTGAAGAGTAATAGTTGCATAAATTAAGATATGTAATTGAATGCAGAAGATGTATTCTTGGCAAGTGAGCCCAGTTCTAATTCCCACTAATATGCTTCAATATTAAACATGCAATGACGATCTCTGTGGGAGCTCTACAGATGGAGATACTTGTAGGGGAGGATTTGTAATTAATCTCTATGGGAGGGCTTATATTCATCCCCTTCCAGCTTAGCCCCTTATCTGAAGTGTTGGCTTCTGCAAGGCTGCCAATGCAATTCAAAGAAACAGTTACCTCTAGGTGGGAGTTACTGTCAAGCAAATTAGCCCAAAAACAAGTTAGCAATTACTTCTCTCTGTGATGCAAGGTGATTACAGTTTAATATTATTGTTTAGTGCCCCAAACCAATATAACTGCAGCCCATTATACCAACAATAAGTTATTAAACTGAAGACTTCGGAAAAGGACTATTTGTATAGACCTATGTGAAAGACCACAGTTTCAATACATTCAAGAATTAAAAAAAATGACCCCATGTTTCAGTTATTTACACAAGTAACTCGAACACCATGCAGACAGAACTAGATAATTTTTGGTTTAAGTTAATTAATTAATTTTTGATGAAGAGGTGAATGGAATAGAATAACTTGAGAAAATCAAGTTGCATAAATCACCAGATATCAACAGATCTCATTTGAGAACATTGGAGGAAACAAGAAAAGAAACAGTGGTGAGAACTTGCAATACGTAATTTAAAGTAGAAAGTTTGTCTGAAGTTTAGAAAAGAAGATGAAAAAAATCTCAAAATAATGCTAAGGACAATTTTGGAAGTTACAGGTTGAATGCCCACCCACTGTGGGTGCAGCATACAGATGTTATTGCAGGTAACATCAAGATAATGCTGTAAGAGACTATTATTTATACCATTGCCTCAAAGTTTGCTGATGAACATGTCCAAACATGTCCAAGCTTGTCCTGGGCAAGGGCTGTGAAATCCTTTGTCTAAGGGACAAGCAGATGGGCATGTCCTGGGGCAACGAAAGAGAGATAAGCTGCAGCTCAATGGCAGCTGAACACTCTTCTTTGTGGTACTTGTCTCCGTGGGGAGATAGCCATCTCAGGAGACGCTTGCCTGGCATCCTCGCATGGGCTTTGTCACGTAGGCAGGAAAAATGGAGGATAAAAGAGGGATCGACCTCCACGTTTGGTTGTTGGGTTGGTGTTCTACCATCTGAACCCTCACGAACTGATCACTGTTCGCTGCTTCTCCTGTGCTGACCCGGTGCCTCTTCTCCAGGACAGCTGCTTGCTGCTCAGGGCTGCCCTTCGCTGCTGCTGTTATCCCCGCTTCTGCCGCCCCTGCTCTTCTGCCTCGGACCGTCGGAGCCGCTTGCAACCGGACCGCCCCTAGGATCCTGGCTGGTGACTTTCCCCGCGTTGTACAAACCCTTGCTTCTTTCCTATCTTTCCTATCGCTCGCCTTCCCTTCCCCATCACCCGAACAGTGTCCGCCTTCCCCATCTCCCTGGTCAGTATTGGTAATAAACTGGTCGGACGTACATCTGAACCGTTGTTTCTTAATCTCACGCCGGGTATACACATAATGTAAGAACCTCGTCTCCCTCCTTTATATTGGAGTGTGACAAATGCCAAGACAAATCATGGCTTGTAAAAGTTTGCTTTTTTTTTTTTATGTCATAGGAAAGAAATATTCAATTCTACTTCAAAAAAAAATATTACCATTCTTATTTTCTGACAGTCGCTGCTCAAACTCTCTCATGGTTGGTATTCCTTCATTCTTCTTAAAGTACTACCAGGCAGCAATGAACTTTCCTAGATGGAAATATTACTAACACTGGTAGCTAGCGCTGAATAGAAGGAAAAAAAAAAAAAAAAAAAAAAACCCAACAAAACAACCAAACCAACAAACCACAGCAGTCAACCATCATTTAGAAAAATGGTTATGTCAAATCCATGACTGTCCACAGTGTCTTCATGTTAAAATGCTTCCAGACATAGATTATCTTTGTTTAATGACAACTCAGAAGGAGTGAATGTCTTGCATTATTTCTCAGTAGATTATAATCAATTGCATGTTTCAAGTAACCCAAACCAAGTGAACTACTCTTAAAATGCAAACCAAGCTGATCTGAATACAGGGGTTTTGGAACAGATGAAATAGGGGCATGAAAATGAGATCCATTCAAAGGAAGCAAGACAATCAGAACACACTCTGCCAATTAAAACATCCTGTCCCATTCAAGACAAATTTAAATAAAAGAACAAAAACAAATAAGCATTGAATATTAAGGCATGTATTACTACATAAGATGAATGGTCTTTTGACTCCTGGTCTACACCCAATCAGAACAAGTTCGGTATTACAGTTTTCTGGATTAAGTTTTAAAGAATGAAAAATCCTTAATTTGAACTGGCACTAAAGATTGGCCCAGAAACTTGTGGCACGTTGGAAAGGAGAACAAGAAAACAATAGTTGAAGCTGTGGAAAAAGAGCTAATGTATGTTTCAGCTTTAGTGTTTAATGGTAGTTGGCAGTGAAGTCAGCCCAGATGATATAACACTACTCTGTTTTTCAGACATGGAAGCTGGAGGCTGCTCTGTCACCTTTTCAGGCACCTTATAGGTTCCTGCTTCTTTGATGGTTCCGGTTGCACTTCATTGTCCCTTGTAAGCCTAGTGTTACCAATTTCAGCTCACTTGCTGCAGAGACCTTTTTTTGACAGTCTGTCATTTATGATAATGAAATATTTCACATTTCCCCTCAGATTTTAGAAATTAAGTATTGCCTAGAAAATGTGTACCTCTTTTAAAAGATGATAATAAAACACCATAGATGCTTTTGCTGTTGATTTGCTACTTCATTTTTATAAATGCTTCCAAAAAGACCACTGATGCAATGTAAGTCTTCATGATTTTTTGTTTTGTTTTTTAATACAGAAGTATAACAGAAGTCCATCTGTTCGTGTGTAAGACATTTCTATCCACCATTCAAGGTGCCCCAAATGGTATTTTTGAAGCCTTTCACTCATGGAAGGCAGTAGTTTTCCTCAGACTGGAGTCTGACCTTGCTTTAATGTACATGGATTTAACTCTGATTCTGTTGACTCTCCACTTCACATGCTGTTCTCTATTGATTTTTTCCAAATGACAGTGGAATGAGTGTATTGATCTGGTCTATCTGGCAAGATGTAAATGGTGTGCTAGGATATAGACCTGCTAAAATTGTCAGGATTTCTTAGTGGCTATAGAGGAGTATAGAGATCTCTAATGAAATCTTGCTTGGGTAGAAGTAAGTGGAATTATTGAATTTAGTCATTCTGATTTCTTTTCAGTATTAGAAAGCAGCTTTGTTAAAGTGAAAACATCAGGCTTGCATCATTTTCTGAGCACTCACAATACTACCCTTGAGATACGGAATTGTATGTTCATCCCATCTTGTCCGTTTCAAGTATCTCAGAAAAAAATCAGCATAACTCATATCAGAGGCCAGCTTATTTTGTTTCATCTGGCCAACAGGATCCAACACTTACTGTCTCCTGAGAGTGTCTTTTTAAATTTTTTGCTGCATTTGTTTTATTCTGATCAAAATAAGGAATAAGTAAACTTGTGTGCCTGATGATCATTTAAAAGAACTATACGGATTCCAGACAGAAGATTCTAGTGAATGCTACCATAAATAATTAGATTTACTTTAAAACCAAAGTTTAAATTGGTAAAATGCCTTAAAAATTAATTCTTAAAGTGATAAGTGGAAAGTGATCAGTTTATACTTTATACTTTTTTTTTTTTTTAATTTGAATATGGTTCTATAAAGTAAAAGCTGGCAAAAAGATCCTTTGACTGTGTGGTGGATTGCAAGTCAATATATAGGATATGGAGAACACTGATATTGAACAATGTATAGAAAACAACAGATCTTTGCCCGTACCTAAAAAGAGGGAAATAAAGAATAGCAGGGAGTTAGGGATTACAATGTGGCTTTGGCCTTACTGTTTTACAGGGTGATGTCCAGAACAAAGAAATTCTGTGGTGTTTGTCTATATGTGTGGTCCAGCTCCCAGCTGTGGTCTCAATCAACTGGTTTCATGCTGGAGTGAGCTGAACTTCTCATCATGAAAGAGGAAAAACACCCAGCCCAGGAATATGGCATGAAGCTGTGACATATCTCAGGTCCCACCAGCAGTACTTTAAGGCAAGTGAAGTAGCACAGTTTTCTTACAATAAGGTAATATTTTGATTTGTGGAAATAAAAAAGGTTTATAGTTGAAATAAGCTGTAAAGTCCTTCTTCATACCAATAGGATGTTTTAGAGTATCTGCTTTCCTCCTGAAACTACTGACACTGAAAAAGATTATACCCACTAGGCTCTGACATACAGTACTCCATATTCAACTTATTTGCAGGATTTGCTTAAAATCCACGTAGTGTGTTTAGGTCAAGGGTACCTACCTGGGACACTGTTTTGTTGTCATCAACAGCAATACAACTTCCTCTGTAGCAACTGTGTGGCAGAATCAATCCAAGAACCACTGTTTTGAGCTAATGCAGAGTCACTTTCTAATTTCTAAGGTTCTACCCTCCTTCCTGGTTGCTCCTTAATCAAGTCTTACATACTCAATTGAAGAGAGAGTCTGCAGCATGGACTCCACACTCAACCCAAGCACTCTTGCAATTTAGAATTTTTCTTGTCTTGTCACCTCCTACAAAGAAGTGCAAACAACGTAGATCTCCTCTGAGAAATTCAAAATCATGGAGCTTGATGGATATTGTTCTTTCCCATGTTCTCTGTATCTTTGTCCCTTTAAAACAATCTGACTGTACTAATGCTCAGTGTGACTTGCAGTGAATGTGATCCTGATGAGAGAATCTGCCCGTGAGTCCCCTTAATGTTTTTTCCATCATTTACTTAGAGAAAAGATCCACCATAAGTCACTGATGCTTAACAGCCGTTATTGCTCTGATTAACCTGCTGGATTTCAAGATATGTCTAGTTTACCAGCAGTAAGAAACCGTGAAGTCGCCAGTCAGTCTGGCTTTCTTTCCTCCCTCCCCCCCCCCCCCGCCTTTCAAGTTTTACTCTATAATAATAAAAATCTTGCTAAAAAGCTAGCAGTGCTCACAGTTTCTCTAAGAGCTCTAGGGAATGCTGGGTATCAAGGACTGTCATTTTTGAAGCTTGCCTCCAAAATTGTATTTCATATCTATTTCACAGCCACAGAGCATGGAATCCAAAGTCTGTGGCTGAAAAAAAGGTGGTGACAGCTTGGCCTTAAGATAAAAGCCAAAAATTAAACAAAAGGAATGGCTTCTTACCACAAGTTACTTTCCAGCTTAAAAATGAGGAGGTGCTGACCAGGGATACTGCTTGCCCAGCTCCCCACATTGCTCAGGAATTAAGTGGTTTGTACTGTGCAATCTGTCTGTGTTTGATCTCCCTAGGATTCCTTACTGTGCTAAATACTGCAATATTGGGAAGTAGCAGAGGATGGTGGTTCATTTCTGTGGCTAGACAAAAGCTGGATCAAACCTTTGCAGTGCTGTAAGGAAACTTGAATTTTGTTATGACCAAGAGAAGGAAAAAAGTTCCTTGAAAAGAAAACTCAAGTGTTACAGCAGAGTAAGATCTCTGCAGAAGATGGCGGGAGCTGATGTAGTTGAAGGGTTGTCTGGGAAGAGTTAGCAGAGGTGGAGCTGGAGGATGCTCCTGGGTGCTTGAGGACAAGAAATAAGTCATTTTTTGTTGGAAGAATTCCCTTAATTCCAACTTTTCCACTCCCTGTCAGCAGTGAATCCAACGTTTCCTTCTTTATCCTGTGGTGATGGGACAAGAGGATACTGATATAGAATATCCTGAGTTGGAAGTGATCCACAAGGATCACTGAATCCAACTCCTGGTTCCACATAGGACCATCCAAAATTGAAACCCAATGTCTGAGAGCATTGTCCAAATGCTTCTCAAACTCTGGCAGCTTGGGGCCATGACCACTTCTTTGGAGAGTGTGTTCCATGCCCATCGCCCCGTGGTGAAGAACCCTTTCCTAACACCTAACACCTCCCTTGATGCAGCTCTATGCCATTCACATTGGGCCCTGTAGCTGTCATGAGAGAACTGAGCTCAGTGCTTCTCCTTCACTCCCTGTAAGGATGTTGCAGCTGCCATGAGGCCTCCCCTCAGCCTCCTCTGCTCTAGGCTGAACAAACCAAGGGACCTCAGCTGCTGTTCATACTTCTTCCTCTCTAGACCCTTCTAAATCTCTGTAGCCCTCCTTTGGATTCTCTCTTAATAGTTTCATGTTCTTTTTATACTGTGGCATCCAAAACTGCACAAAGTACTCAAGGTGAGGCCACACCAGTGCAGCCTAGAGCAGGACAATCCCTTCTCTCATCCTGATAGCAATGCAATCCACCTACAGTAAATATATATATATATGTTGATCTGATCCATTGCATTAAAATATTGTTTTGGTTTGTTTTTCAAGTAATGAAATTTACATTACTAATAAATGGTTTTCTTTTTGTTTTCTTCTCCTCCTGGGAGCAAATCAGATGTGCAAATTTCCCTACCCCATTTCTAAGAATCCAGCCCTTCGGTTTCTTCACGATTGCTCCTTAGTTCCTTAATTCCACGTGGGTACAGCCTCTGTAAAGAAGTTACTTGTCTTAAACACCTCCCAGCCTAAACTCCTGTAGTTTTGGGTGAATTATTTCTGAGTTTTCCTGCTACAACACTGTGCCCTGAAGTGCTCAACAGAATACACGTCACATGCCTGGCTCTTGTTGCTATTTAGAGGAGCTGTCTGCAGATGTTTATTTTCTACATTTTTGAAAGTAATTGCATGCAGCCAGACTCATATGTAGTTTCTGTTATCAGTTCCCTCTCATAGACTGCTAATATCCAATCAAGAGTTGACAATTAAAAACATATATATTAAAATTTTCTCATTAAATGTGAAGGTGGGGTAAGGCAGTGGACTAGTTAAATAAATGAACTCTGACCAACTTTGCAAAAGCGAAAATAAAAACAATAGGATGATATATCAGAAGTGCTGTGCAACATGCATTATGTCCCGAGGCGGAAGGAAGGAGGCAACCTCAAAAAGGGAGGACAAAGGGAGCACTGAAATTGAGGAAAAGAAAGAAATTAAGAATAAAAAGTGTTCCCACATATAGGAACCCTGACATCAAAAATTCAAAAGTTTGAATGTACTGGGGAATATAAAGTGGTGCAGAAATCTGAGATGAGCCAAATAACTTTGTTGCTTACTCTTGTCAATTTGGCAACAGCATCATTCATTGCTTATTGTGAAAAGCTGTCTGAAATAATCTAAGGAAAAATACACGTGAGGCAGCCATGCATCTGGTGTTTAAAAACCTGCTTTTCTCAAGCTGCTTCTTTCCTGCTTGTGTTTAATAATATATGGTTGTGAGCAGCAGGAGGAGCTGTGGAATTCCACTGAGTGGAGTCGGGAATACTTTACGCTTCTAAAATCCCAAACCTTCAGAGCCTTTTAAACCGTCTTAAAAGTTTATTATACATATATTTTTCTTTCCAAAATAATCAACAGCAGGCTATTTATCCATCACTGTCTCATGCTCTAGTTACAGCTACTATGTAGCAGCAGCTTTGAGAACTTCTGGATACAGATGGATTTACTTGGTTTGTTTTGAAATGTAGAGGTGACTGAAGTCAGGGAAAATGCATTTTACTCTCCATGATGCATTTTCTTTCACAAGTTAACTGTAGCACCAGGGCACAGGAGCATGATGTATTGTCTTCTAACTGCTTAGAACTGACAAGCTGCATCTCAAATAAAAAGAAAGCATTGCATGGTGCTAAAATGTGATTTTCTACTTCATTTGTGTAAGCATGATCTGTAGTCAGAGTCCCTACATACAGCAGTAGGCTCAGGGTTAAGCCAATGTTACACTTAAGAACTTCATGAAAATCTTGCTGTTTATGTTGCTGTGGGTGAAATCATTGGTAAATGCGTAGTTACTGAGATATCTGCTGCAGATTTTCTTATTATATTTCATAGTGATTTCTTTTAACCCATGTTGCTTTGTGTAACAGGATGAGAGTGCAGAAAGATTAGACAATGCATGATCATTGTATTGTCTGAAACAATCGGTATATGTCTTTTCTGTAGTCACTGCTTCTTTTGAACTTGCCAACACTTATTATGCCTCAGGAAACATCATCTCGCTAAAGGGTACCCTTGTGTCAGTGAATATAAAGCAGCAGAAAATATTCAAGAGAATATGCCTTTCAAGTCTGGGTATTTTAGAATTAGTGGGAGAGGTTAGATTTGGATCTTTATCCATAACCATACTTGCTGTTAAGTCTTTTATCTTTTATTATTTTTTTTCCTTTTTAAAATACGCCAAAGAATGCAGATTTGTTTAAGATTTAATTGAAAAGACAAGAAAACTAATTTTACTGTCGGATAATATATTTGATAAAAGTTATGAGCATTGAAATGGGAGGTTATGTCTGGAGCTTTCTTTATACTGAATTAAATTAGCATCCAATATTCGTTGACAGTACAATTATTGTAAGGTTTAATCCAAGCACAGTTGGGTCTCAAATTTATCAGGGAAAAAGTATTTTCTTGCACTAATTCACACAGTAAGTCAAAGATTTTGAAGGTTAGCAGCTATCAAACTAACGTGTTTAATCCCCATACTCAATAGTCTTCCATAGCAGAAATTACATATTTGCGTACAAAATTCAGTTTGTAAACAAATGCAACAATTACAGGTATGGAGGCTTGTCTGAAGGGAGCCATTTAGGTTGACAGACATACAAATATGTGCACATTAAACAAACACATTACAGTAAGACTACAAAATCATACTATTTTTCTATTACCCTGAAAGATGCTGAGATTTTCACAAACTACAAATAAAACGTATAGTCAAAGAACTGTGTTGGTGTGGAAAAAACAGCTATACATAGAGAAAATATGGAAGATTGTGACCCATGAGATAATGTTATCCCTTGATTGTCTTTAAAATCCTTTAGTTTTATCCTTAATTTCTTTTAAAATCCTTCTTAAAAAAAAAAAAAAAAGATCTTACAGAACCAAGTAAGTATTAAAAATATAAATGTCCTCATAGTTAATTACTTTTCCAGCTATTCCATGATTTCATGGTAAGATGAAAAGGCAACATAAAAATATTTCATTTTTTCTTTAAATGTGATTTAATTTTTTTTTTTTTAGAAAACAACAACAGAAGTGCAGAACTATATTTAAAACAGGCTTCGCTTGGCACCTAGAAACTTTCACTTTTTCTCATAATATTACTTGAAGACCTTTTAAATAATGAACCAGTTCTAGAAATTAATAATTCCCCCAGGTAAATGAAAATGTAAATTATAGGTTGCTCAAACTTCTGTGTTTTATAATTTGTCTCAGAGCTAAAGTATATTTCTTCCCTGTAAATATTTCAAAAGATTTAATGTTACAATAAAATCTACACTGCAATGTTATTGGCCTTAGAGATCTCATTTTAATCCTCTTGGTATTCCTCGCATTTACTTAAATTACTATTTTACAGCTTTACACTTGTACCTGATGAATTTCAGGAGATCAATTGCTAATCCATTTGGAAAATATAAATCCACAGAGGATTCTCTTTAATCATGTTAAATTACTCGTATGTGAAGACGTTAATGGTAATTTAATTGAAATAAAAAAAAATTGAATATTTCTAACATTAGACTCATTTTTTATACATGAAGAAAAAGATACTATGGGATCAGATGCAAGTGGATATTCTTAACAAAAGTATTGAATTTTCTTTGTCTGGATTTGTGACTTAAAACATGAATTTCTTTTCCAGTCAATGAGTTGATGCCTATTCCCAAAAAAACATTATAAGCAGAAATTTATACAGAAAATACATTTGGTGTATAAGCAAAATAATTTGCATAGAAGACCTGCTTTAACAAACTACATGAATCTAGTCAGACAGCAGAGACTGGATAGAACAAAAATAACTAATTCATTACATTTCATGTAATAAATATTCTGAATAGACTCCTCATGAACAACCCGTAAACCAATAAATATTTATGGGCATTATTTAACTAGTGTAGAATAAGAAGTAACTCAGAAAAAAATTATACGTTGTGGTGAATAGTATTCAATGAGAAAAGAGTTCATGTCACTGCATAAATTATTCATTGTGAGTTATTCTCCTGGCTGTAAAGACTAAAAGAAAAAAAAAAAAGCTAATTTTTGCACATTTTTTTCTGTGTTTTTTGAAGTGCTTTCCAGACATTTAACTAATTCTGTCCACATTGCATGGATGGGCAAAGTTGAGACACTTGACATTTGTGATTTAACTGAGGCCACAGATTATATCAATGACAGAACTGGAAGTAGAACTCCTGAATTCCTGACTTGAGTTTCCTAATCTCTACACAGTAAATAATTCTTCCCGTCTGATCCCTCACTGAAGGTGATAGGAATATAGGAAGAAAAAGCTTTTGGTTCAAGATCGCAGAATAAGAATAATGTCATTTCATTCCCAACTTTGCCAGTGGTTCGTGAAGAGATTTAATTACATAGCAAATAAGTCTATCTGCTGATCATCTCTCTCCTAATGAGTGGCATTCACAATCCATGTCAATGGGCTTAGGACCTTGGGAGCATGGTAGAGACAACATCAGTCTTTGTATTTGTTATTCTCCTTCTTCCAACTTCCTCATGAGGAAGTATGTCCTCTCATGGATTTCCTTGGGAAAGCAACCACCAGTTTCTTCCTCACTGAAATCTGCTTAGTTGTGCAGGATTGCCCTCCTGAGGTTCCCTTTCTCCATCAAGAGAGAGAAGAGAAACATGACTGTTCCCCAGGCAGTAGCGGTGCTGGTGACATCCCTCACCCACAGCAAGCATGATGGGCAGCCTTGCACGGAACTGCAGGTGTTCATGACTATCAGGGTCACCTTCTCCGTGTAGTGGCTGGTAAAGCCAGCAGAGTCACTGCAGAAGGCAGGGAAGGGCTGTATAATCTTCATACAGCATCCATTGCCTTTAGCATCTACCTTGCCCTAGAGCCTCCTGGACAAGTTTTATTGGACAGATTGTTTTAAATACTACCTCAGGACAGCCAAAACTTTACATAAGGCCATGAAGCTTTAGTAGTCCTAGAAGTCAGCTCACAGAAAGTGTGCACAATGGTTTGCTATAGAAACTTCCTTCATTCTTGCTCCAACATTTTTGTTCCTGCACTGTCTGCTTGTTGATTCCCCAACACAACTCACATGCTTAGTTGCTGTCTTCCTTTAGGACACCCTTAACTGACATCCTCATCGAACTGACCTCTGTCTAGTTTCTCCTGGTGCCTACTCCAGCCTAATCTGTATGGTTGAAGGCAGAGCAGCAAATTTCACTTGCTAACTTCCTTACTTCTGTGTTCAGACACTTCACCAGCCTCACCAGGACAGGAGAAGTATGAAATGCCTTGCTGCTTCCTTGCTTTGGAAAGCAATTGATGCTCATATAAGAACATTCTGGATTAGACCACTGACCTGGCAAGTCTTGCTCATATGCATGATCACAATGAAAGTTTTCTCCTGTTCAGCAGTGTTGTCTCTGAAGCTGAGTGTAATCAGTCACAGTAACATACACAGAATACACTTCATAGTGAATTAACAGTAGAACTAGCTCTGCTGCTAAGTGATCCCACATAGAAGAGATATAAAATCCTACAATTCACTGCTAGGTTGGCATCTAAGGTATACAAACTGAGATAAAATTTTAAGAATCAAAAATATCCTTATTATTACTTTTCTTAAAGGGATGCTGTTAAAGTGTTGATCATTTGCTTATTTGTCTGCCTATCTTTTGTTCTAATTTTACATGCAGTTGTTTTTCTGTGGCTGTGTGTAGTTTCACTTTACAATCATAGCAATCACAGTTTTCTAGGAAAAGAAATTTTTCTTTTAAGAAAATGGGAAAGGGAAATTTTTGCCTTCTTGCCTTACAAGTTTAAAAATGAAATACTTAGAAAAGAGTACAGTACAGCATTCCTACCTTATACTAAGCCTTTGGGATCACATTTACATGTTTTCTGTTCTGCTTTGCTCTCGAAAGGTGCACCTCAGAAATCGTGAAACAGTGTCCAACTCCAAGATGCTCCAGATTAAATTGTGAAGGAGTAAACGTAAAAAATCGCCAAACTCCAAAAAATCAAAAAAAGGAAGGGAATTGCTTTCCTTCTGTCTGTAGTCCAGAAATAAGTTTCTTCCAAGTAACTGCTTCTGTCTGATCACTTAATATTCCAGTCTGGATAAAATGGAGAAAAGAGAACGATCCATAGCTGATTAATTGAATCTGATCTTAAAATACTGTTTTCTCCAGTGTATGTTCTACTTCGCTTCTTATATCTTGCCTATTGCTGTGGCATCTGAGTACATTTGTTAAGCCATTTAAATAAACAAATAACGAAAAATCCACAAACCCCTGAGGAGTTATGGAGAAGTTGTTTTTCATGGAGCACTTGTTTATACAGTGATGTGGAGTTTCACTGCATAGTTGTGGGTGGCTTGGGTACTAGTTATAGTGAACTGCCTAGAAGAATCTATGTATGCATAAACTTTGTAGACTTCTGTTGTGGTAAGTGTTTAGATACCTAAATACCTCTAAGTAATATATGAAGCTTATATAGCTCTCAATAGCCTCAGGTGAACACGATTCAGAAGGGCATTTTTCTTATAACTCAGTTTTCCCTTGTTTACTGTGAACAGTGATGCTGATTCTCATGTACATAAGCACTAAAAAGAAAGAGCAGATGGCTGGAAAAAAAAAAAAGAGAGAACTGGGAATTGAAGAATGCAGAAGAAATGGAAGAAAATGGAAAAGGAGAACATTTGAAGAGAAATTAGAAAATAAAGGTGTAGTAATACAAAGTGTTTATTACTGCTCTATCCCTTTGACTGCTGTAGCTTAGAGGAGAATATTTACATCAGCAGAAGTCATTATACCATTCATCCCAGTGGGATCTTCAGTTTTGAAAATTAGAAGAAGCCTAGGGATGCTGAAAAAAGAGATGTTAGAGATAAAAATGTATAGTCTCTGAAGTATTCTTGCCCTCAGCTTCAGCTTAAATATAGACTAGATTCTAATTAGAGGTTTTAAAGAATGTAAAATAGTAATGCCTGTGTTCAGACTTCTACAGAGTGTCCATGCTCTGTATCTGACTCCTGATAGCGTGAATAAAGGCATAATGCCTGCAACTCGCTGTCCATTCCCACTGGATAGCTACGCTCAGCTGCACAGTGTGATGGGGACCCTGCTGCAATGGAGCTGTTTCTCAGGAAATAACTTGTTTTTCTGTGCAGTATGGTTTAGGAAAGATTTCAGTGACCTTTCACATAGCATTACATCTACGATTTGCATGATATTTCCTCCCAGGTCCATAACCTAGACCAGAAGACTTGAAGTTTCATGTCAAGACTCCTTGTGATTAATAATCAATTGGATCTCTATGTAAATGGTGTCTGTGTCTAACTACTATTTTGCTCCAAAAAAATTTACACATCTCCTTGGGAGACAGGATATTAATGTATGCATTCACACTTCAAAAGCAATGTATAGTGTTTGGAAATTAGAAGAAATACGGCTACCCTAAAGCACCCAACTGTATTAGCAGTGCTTTCCCCACTCACTGAATTTTTAAGAGACCTCAGA
Source organism: Cyrtonyx montezumae (assembly GCF_038088225.1). Taxonomy (NCBI): domain Eukaryota; kingdom Metazoa; phylum Chordata; class Aves; order Galliformes; family Odontophoridae; genus Cyrtonyx; species Cyrtonyx montezumae. The sequence continues at coordinate 55,558,062 of NW_027071936.1, forward strand.
ATATCTTAACGGCAAGTTTCCCAACAGAGGATGCTGTCAGCCTATAATTTTTACTTTATGAACCCATTAACAAAATCCGACAGCTAAATTTTAGGCTCCATCTCTGGTCACCCTAATAGTGTTTGTGAGTAGGTATGAAAGATTGCAAGCATCTTATTTGTGGATCCAGATGATCTCTTTGGCTTCCAATATATACTGAAACGAATATGCACAGCAAACAGAAATGCCTGCTTTTTAAATAGACAACCAGAAAATAAAGAATCTGTGCAGCCACAATGGCACAGAACATAAAAATAACCAAACCAAAAAACTCATATCTGTGAATCAGTACAGTTTGGTTTCAATTCACTTGAATCCACAGAGCTATCCAATTTACAGTGAATGTTGATCTGGCCTCTTTAATTTGCTATCTGTCCTTCATTAAGGTGTTTAGGAGCACTGAAAATATATATAAACCAGACAAGGCACTTTCTGGTGTAAAGCAAAACAGTCAAGGACTGCTTCAGCCACAAACAAAATAGCTCAGTGCCTGGAGCAGAACAGGAGGGACAAACTAGCAAAGAACCTGCTGAGAATAGAAGAAGGGGAAGGTACACTGGTGCTGCTGCATCAAGTGCTCATCCTGCATCAGAGATGCAAAAGGAGGGTCCTTGTCTCCAGTGGGGTAAATGTATGGGTTAGGTTTGTTGGGATGCAGAATGAATTCCCTTGTATGTGAAAATGATGCTCTCAGTAGTAGATAAAACATGAGTGTATGGATTTTGGTGCCAAAGCAGATCCCTAAATGATTACATAAATCTCCTAAATGAAACTTACTTTCAGAAATAGTGGGCAGCTCTTTCTTCTGTTGATTTATGAGGTGAGCTACTGAGCTGAATATTTTTAATAATCAGCTCTGTTAGCACATGAATGAAGGTGTAGGGGTTTGGTTATCCATGATTATACAGCTAAGTTTTAGCATGCTCACTTTATTCTCAGGGTAGAATCATAATTATTTAGAGTATAATGTTGTTATTCTTGCAAAAGGCTAGAAAATAGAATACAACCTTTTAGGAATATTGAGATTTGTCTTCAGTTAACCATCAATAACCGCCTGAACCCACCTCTCCAATATTCCAGCACAGTGTTTGTGAATAAGGCTATGGGTTTCGCTTTTGGTCTATCTTCAATACACTAGAAATTTGATAAATCATTTGGTTCACATACTTGGTTGTCTAAATCAGATATACTTAATCATTTGAAGAGCATCCCTCTTTTTCTATTTAATTCACAATCCTGAACTTAATGATAACTTCAAAACAGTAATTATATGACTTGCAAACAGATTATTCATCCTTTGACTTGGCCCTGTTCTATTTTCCTAAGCATTCTTTCCTGTCATGGGAAAAGATTACAGTCTTGTGATAAGAAAAGGCATTACAGCTAATTGAGTCCCTCTCATCTTTTTTTCCCTCATAACATGGCCTCTCCAAAGCAATTATAAATCTACTTTGGTTTGATAACATTGCATTACAGAAGATTATCTTTGGATTACTCTTAGTTTCCAATAGCAGAGCTGAGTTGAGCAACCAATCCCAGTGGAGTATTTTCAGCTTAGCTAAGGACTTTGCAACACTTCCATCAATTCTGTGTTGGGCCACACCAGTGCAGCAGGTGGTGCTATTCTGAAATGGCATGCACATGTTGATACTCGTTAAAATATGCTGTCTTGTGGCATGGCATGAAGAGAGAAGGGGAGGCAATCTTTGGGAAGCTCAATGCCTCCCAGTGAACTGTATTCAAACAAGTCTATTTGAAAAAAATGCAGTATGCTGATGTAATAAAAGTACAAAAACAGTTATTTCCACTCACTTCAGTAATCCCTTGAGCATAACATTTTGTCTTATAAGTATTGATGAAGTATCTTCTGTCTTAATGAAAGGAGGAAAGATGCCCCCTACGTCTTTCACAGAATAATCAAATAGTTAAGGTTGGAAAGGACCTCTTGGATCATCTGGTCCAGCCATCCACCTAGCATCAATATTGCACATTAAACCGTGTCCCTGAGTACCATGTCTCCATGTTTCTTGAACACCTCCAGACATAATGACTTCATCACTTCCCTAAGCAGCCTGTTCCAACGACTCACTACCCTTTCTGAGAAGAAATTTTTCCTAAAATCCAGCTTGCATATCCCCTTGTGCAACCTGAGGCAACTGCCTCTTGTCCTGTCATTTTCATCTGCGAGTAGACAACCCCCCACCTTAGTACAGCCTCCTCTCAGGTCACTGTAGAGAGCAATAAGTCTCTTCCAGATTAAACAATTGTGTAGGGTCTCCTTGCCCATATTCCATGGGCGAGCTGCTGCTCCATGCCGTGGGTGAAAGATGGAGCTGCTGGCAGGGCTGCTGCACTGGCACACTGCTCTGAATTCTCCTGCACAGCTGTGCACAGTTTGATCCAGTTAACACCCAATTTACCTCTGAATAATACAATACCTCCAGACAGATTTGCTTTCCTGTCTGCCACACCAGCAAAGCTCTTCCATGCAAGGGGCACAGAATAAACCTTAATCTCTCTCCATCATTTGGACTTTACAAATCGTTTCAACCTTCCCTTTTACATAAATGTACAAAGCCTGAAAGAAGGATGCTTTGGTCTTGGGTAAAGACTGCAGTATTTGCTGTGAAAGAAGACTGACTGAAATCATTTCCATAAGAAAAGATGTATCTAGCAGTACATTATTTCACATTATATTGTACTCCCTATTGATTTCTTGATTTTCTGGTAAGAAAGAATCAAAGTTTTCATAGACTGACAGCAAAAATAACCAGTCTGTGTTTTTTGAAGTAGGATGAGATGGTGGATGATGACTTTCCCTTTTCATATAGCTTCTCAATATTCTATAGGCATCTATCTCTGAGTGGAGGCAGAGTACATAAAGAACAAATTTCTTTCTAGGCCTCAGGGCAAACCCAAAGCATTCAGGTTGGATTTGGCTTCATATTTATCCTCTAAAGTTTGCATACTAAAATCTCCGAAAGACACCAAAGTTTTTTTCTTCTTCTCTATTTTCCTTGGCAGCTAAACCACATTTTACATAACCACGTTATGTGCTTCACAGTAATATATGAGATTTCATAAATGATATAAATGGCCTCATACAAATTCAAAACAGCACAAGAGTCAATAAACTTATATTGCAAGAACCCCAGACTGCAGCGGGGAAATATCTGAACCTTTCAAAATCGGTTCTTTTTTTTTCCTTTAAAAAATCCTCTTTTCCTGTAGCTCCCCTAAAACACAGAAATTTGGGTTTATTCAATTTCTTCATGGAATGAGTTCCCTAGCCTTTTCCTGGTATCTTCATTATATTACTTTTCCCCTCGTTTAACATTATTACTTATACACACACATATCCAAGTAGATTTGAAATTGGTTTTATAGGGCAACAGATAAGCTATATAAAACATATTATTTAGGAATGTACATACTTCAGCTCTACTGGTCTGCAAATAATTTATGGGGAATTATTCAAACCTAATTAATGTAATTCAAGTGATGCTGAAAGAAAATCTTTGTCTTATGATCATATTTATTATACATATATATTACTGAATTATCTTGATGCTTATTTTCAGTGGCTCAATTGCTGTTGTGTGGTCTGCTTGTCATGACATTTGTGAAAAATATATAAATTCAGTTGTAACTTTTAATATATTTGAAGGATGATTGAAAAAAATTTATCGCTTTGTTTTTCTGAACATTTTTTCATAACCCTCATTCGGAGGCTGACTCATTTGAGGTTTATTCTCCTTTGTGTTCATCTTGGCTATTCTGCTATTCTTTGTATTCCAAGTTACTGTGTTCTTAGAAAAAGCCTCCTAAATATGAGAAAACTGGATTTTTTTTCTTGACTTACTTTAGAGCTGTGTGTAAGAAACACATGACATTTTGTGGCCTGATCCCATGCCCAAAATGGTAATGAAAAGACTCTTGTTAGCCTGAACAAGCATGGATCATGGTCTTCAGCTCCTTGTTTTCAGACTTCAGAAAGCAGACTGGAGTCAAGCTGTAATTTTGCTTAATTGAGACATTTAAAAACAGATAAGCCCCACAGTCTTCTTTTTCTTCCAGATCCCACATGTGTGTAATTTGATAATTTGTTGCTTTCTGCCTGAATAATTGAGGGTAATAACAATTGTTTTTGAATGAAATCACACTGAAAAGTTATCTATTTACAATTTTTCATTTAAAAGGAAATGAAATTCAACATTGGTGAGGAGTATTCTCACTGTATGAGTTACATAAGAAAAAAAATGGTGGAAGTTATTTACATCAGTTTCAGATTTTCAGATCTGGTGAAAATATCTGAAATTTCTTGGATAAATTTTCTGCATGTGTGCATCTCCCAAACTTGAAAAGATGAGAGGCAAATGAAATGTATGGAAGCAGTTGTCTAAATCACCCAGATTGTTTAAATCCACTAGAGTGTGGTTTATCTTTTGATTTATTATTCTGAGGCAGAAGAGTTGTAAAAGTTCCAGGACTTCTGTTATTCTTTCTAAACTTTCCTTAAACAGAGCTGTGGAGTGAGGGGTAAAACAGACATTTCTTTGTCTGGAAGCATCAGATGTATCAACTACTCCAGTATCTTTCACTCATTTTAATTTCTGCTTCTTAAAAATCTCCATTGTTTTATTTTGCTCATCAAGCTGCCCAAACTCCACCTAAGCCTTTTCATTTCTAGTGCTGTCTTGAAAGTGTATTTTCTGAAGAATGTGGAAAACAAAGCTTGTTCATGATTTTACCAAACGCATGTGAATAACATAAAAAATACGGAGAAAATATTAAATAAAACCAAACACATTCTGAGGAGATTTTGTTTTTCTTTGGTACCAACTTTAGCTTCTCCTGTACTTACATTCATATTCATCCTATTTTGCTTTACCTCCGTATTGCTGAGTTTCGTCACCCTTATAGTACTGCAGTACATGCATCTGTTAACACCCGGGTAGACAGTGTGACATTTCCTTAGACTTGAATAAGATGAATAAAATTCAGTCTAGTACTTTTATGGAAAAATATGCCTTTTGGGTATGTTAGTAAAGAATGAGATCTGTCTGAGCATTTGGGAGAAATGGAAGGAGATGGAGAGAGAGAATATATAAGCTTGACATTCACGCAAATTCAAAGCAAGATAATTCTTTTGAGAAACCCTTTACCACAACTTGCAATTGTGCTGAATTGGACAGAAAGAAAACTCTTTGCAAAATTATTTTGCTTCTACTCAAGAATTTGAATGTCTATTGTAGTGCCTCATATTTTACTAGCATACTCAATATTGTTACAGCAGCAAAAATACAGAGACATTTCAAAGCAATTTTATTCTTGACGTTTTATATATACTTGTATGTGTATGGATGTGTTTATTCAAAGCAGTATTGAAATACTGCTAACAGATCAGCAATGGATTAGAATGCACTAGTAAACAGGCACACCCTTTAAAGGTGCCAAAGTTAATTCAGCAATATCATACAACTTTGGCACAGTGACGACAATTATACAATTACTTTGAAAAGTATTTACTTCTACAGCATATTTGATTTTTACCGCTTAAAACACGGAGGCAGTTTTCTGACAGTATTTTCCAGCCTTTCAACTCTGAGTATGTTATTTAGACTTCTTGACATAATCTATTTTAGACAGTTAGGGAACTTGTAGTTATTTCCAAAGGATGCAGAACATTTTGTGTGCTGAATTACTGCTGTTGGTCTGCACATCTCTGCTGCAAGATCTGAGTCCAACAGGTTTTTGCAGCCCTATGCTCAACTCTCTGGATAGCAACAGGGATTTAATTTAAGGAAATTGCTTGAAAGGGTGCCTCTGAAAATATGCTTTAAGGTCAATAACAGCAATGTTGTTGTTTTTCCTCTGCATAAGTTTAACAGATTGTGTCCCCATTTTATTTCTAGCACTGGGAATATGTGACACTATGTTGATTTAAAACCCAAGTTAATTAAAAAATCAAAGTTGATCTAGACTCATGGTCCTTTTTTTCACTAGATGAAAACTTAGAGAACACAGGTTTCTGCATGTATTTAGATTTCTTAACATACAGACTAGGGTTAATAGTGTTTGCACTCTGCTAGTAATTTACTCATACTCAATAGATGCTATTTGCATTCTTAGTTACCAGCATCTCTTTTTTTTTAATACTATTTTTACATTAAAGACATCATTTTGAAGCTCGTGGTATATCGGGCCAGAAGCTTTGCAATTAAGGGAAACAAGATGCATACAACAGTTTTATAATTGAAGAGCATGTTCCTGCAAGGCAAAATGTGAATATTTTCTGATATTAATTGGCTTATTCATATAATTAAATAACGTGGGTGCTTAAGCTCTTCCAGTGATTTGCCAGTGAAAATAACCATTATAGTAACTATCGGAGGCAGCTCAGCTGAAAAGTGAAACAATAAAAAATAAAATGACTCAGTTATGGTGTTTATTATGCAGTGTATTAAACCTGTAACCACTACAGGGTTACTTTAAACAAGGGTGCACTAAAGTGAGCTCACAGAGTTATAAAAAGGAATATTAAAATGCTCTGCTATAGGTTACAGTCTTATTCTAAATTGTTTCCAGCTTTCTTAGAAAAAGATGGAATACAGGCAGCAGATGAGAGATATTTTTTTTCTATTCATTTTTCTATTATGAATGCAATATGTAATATAAGACTTAAATTGCAATATAAAGACATTAGATATCAGATATTATTCTATAATATAATATATCAAATTATAAAATGACCTTTGCTTTATTTAGTATGGTTGATTTGATGAGTTGGTATCCTTTTTCCTCTCAGTAATATATTCTGCCTATAGATGGCACTAACTTCTTGCTGTTCAGAGAACCCAGGAAATAGCTTCTTGAAATACCCAGAACTGACTTCTTGGCAGTTTGTATCCCATAATCCAGCAGTGACAAAATAAAATGGCTCTAAAACTGTAAAGAAACCCAAAGATTTTAAATGCCTTTTTTTTTCCTATTCTTTTTTAAATGAGGATAGGAAAGCCATGACAGCTGCATATTTGTAACCAATACTTTCAATGTCTTTTACATATTTAAATACTCCACTTTTTGCAAATAAGTGAAATCTTCTTAAAATGAATGGATAATGGACACTTCCTTTTAAAAGTCAATATTACATCGTCACATATCTTTTCTTCTATTTCTTTACCTGCATTCATTAGATAGAAAAAAACAAAACAAAACAAAACAAAACAAACAAACAAACAAAAAAAACCTCACAACCCAGTATGGTCTCTGTATTACACTGTCTACAAAATATTGTTTAAATACAATTTTACTGAAGTTACATTTTTCTGTGTATATAAACAAATATATAAGCATTGAAGTTTGGCCTTTGTAAATCGTGTGCAATGAATAACAAATATCAGACACTTTAAATACATCTCCCAGTTACAAAGTGCTATAACACTACTTCACTTGATAACACAGTGATTTCTGCTGTTAATCCCACATTTAAATTAAATCTGTTCATATGAATGAGAACAGAATGAGGCACAGAGCTCTCAAGTTCCCATCTTTTTATTGGAAATGCAATTATGAATAAACTGTTTCATTTTGGAACTTATTAATAATGAGCAAGAATAATGTTTATTCATTAACATTTGATAAAGATTCTTTTTATCTAATAAAAAAAATCACATATCACACAATTTAAGTGTGTGCTGTCCATGTCAGAATGTTGCTACCTTATTTAACAGTTTATTATAAAAATGAAGAAATTGCATAGGGAAAGAGTAATTTCCTTTCTGTTCCTGGAATAATTCCAGCACTGACTTTTAGTTGCAAAAGATACCATTTGATTCAACACTCCCTCCATATTTTGTGTGAGGTAGCTGAACCAATCCTCCCAGAACTCCTGTAAAATAAGAGTATAGAAAACTTGTTATAGTTAGTATTCGATGAAAAAGACCTCACTATGCAAACATTATTAACCTCTTGTGGTTCTGAGTTGCAGTAAATAATTGTGGCTGGGAATATAAGATCCAAGCTTCTTCAGAAGAGACTTGAGGGATTTTTGGCAAAGCAAAGCTACTAAGGACTAACACAGAAGAAAATATGTTGAATGTATTCATTTCTGCACTAGTGGAGAGACCTCCAAGACATACTACAAATTAAAAAAATGGTGTCATTTTTTTTCATAATTTAATCAAAATGACTGCTCATGCTACCTGACTGCTATTTACTAGGGGTATAGTATCCAAAAATATCCCAAACAAACCATCAAAAAACCCACGCGTAAGCAGGCCACACTGAAACATCAAATCCAAATTTAGACACAAAATATGGAAATCATGTCAATTTATTTTGCTCTTAGCTATGTTTTAAAGAAATACACTGTGGTATTATTTCTAGTGAATCCCAGTTGCTTCCTTCCTAGCCATCTAAATTATATTGGAATTCTTTCAAAAAGTTTTTATATTATTTAATGTTTCATTTTCAGGTGTGAAACTTCAGTAATGACTTTTGCTTTGATGTTCCATTAGGAAGAACTAAGACCAATGAATAATTTCTAAGCATTAAAATAATTCAAATGACAGTGAGCCAGGGAACAAAGCGGAACAGAACTGGTTTGCAAAGTCATGCCTTTGGGATAAGGAAATACTGGGCTACCTAAAAAGATGTTGAAAGCAAGCAAACAAACAAAATCTTCACTAGGCTTTTATAGGAACTGAAAATGAGTGTCCAGAGATTCTTAATACTCTGATTTTAGATGAGGAGAAGAATTGGACAACTCAACAGCGAAGATGAATCCAAAGTTGGAAACAACCTAGTGCTATCCTTGGGAGTAATAGTTTTTCTCACGTTAAAGGTGGCGACAGAACTGGTGTAAAGGCAGTATGGCTAGGGAAATGAAAGGGATAGAAGTAAAACTTTGAGGAGGAACTAAGGCTCAGAGATTTAGGTACTTAAACAGGGAATTGGTGATCAGATATATCTATGCGAGGAGTCTGAAAGATTTAGCACACGAAGCCATAAGTCAAGCTGTAAAGGATTTAAATTACCCTAGCCATTTATTTAAATTGGTACCATGTGACTGAAGACTAACAAATAGAACATTCGTGTCAAAAGCAAGATAAGGAAGCCATCAAGGCACTACAGACCCATTAGTCTAACTCAGTAAATACAGGCTACACTTTAAATGAGAGAATCATTAAGGCAATGGATATAAATGAAAATACAGAGATAAAATGCATTACAGATTTACCAGGTTAAGTTGATGAGTATCCTTGGTAAAAATGATTTTCTGCTCTAGAGAAATGCTGATCTGAACTTAAGCCTGAGCTTTGTACAGTAATGAAAAATAAATGATTAAGGAAAGCATGAAGACACAGATTAGCAGAAAAACAAGGAAAAGAATGAAATGTGACACTGAGGAAACATTAGGCTCATGGAGACCTTTTAAGTTAATCTTTAGTGCTGATTTTATGTTACATTTTGGAAAATGAAAGTGGCAGAAGAAGTAAGTTTAATTAAACTTGTTGATGTTCAGGATGCATCTAAGCTACAAGCAGAACTGGAATATTGATGATGGTTAAGACTGGAACATGAAGACTAGCACAGGGCCAGCAGGATGTAATAGAAACTGAGGGCTCCTGACTCAGGTAAGAGAGATGAAAAATCTTGGTTTTTTTTAAGTTGAAAACTGGCTGAATACGATTATTAGTCATATAGACACAAATAGAAATTTGATATAAAAAAAACTAGAATACATATAGAATTTTGAGTATGAGGACGTGAAATGATATCTATAATGTTGTATATTTGTATTTTTGTGTACTAAGATATGCATTAAAGTGGAGGAAATACTGAGAGGGACTACCAGATGGAGGAATTAAGTGACTATCATTAGTTTCTATCTGATTAATTAATAACTACATTAATTACGTAGCAAAATTTATTTCTTCACCCAAGTACTGAGGTTGCTCTGAAAGTAATGCCTCCTATTTATTTACATAGAAACTATAATAGATACAAAGAGATTAAAAAACTATTTTTTGTCATCACTATTAGCTGTACATTTTTGCTAGCCATGAATTAGAGCTTGCATGCTGTGCTTGTAAAAATCTGCACCAGCATAGGTGATGTGCTGTCCCTGTCACCACTGCTGAAATACATTACCCACCACCTCACTGTTCTCACATCCACTCATTGTTTATCATAAACTTTCAGCAAGCATTGATGAATGTCAATGGGTGCCATTTTTCCCACATGGAAGAATTCAGTGTGACACACCTTTACTTCATCTGCACTTCCATGTCAGACATCATTTTGTCAGGCTGCCCCTCTGCTGCCATCTGTCACACAACAATAAAATGTAATGGAATATTGGGAAGGTTCAGCCTTTACTGCCATACTACCAACATTTACCTCTGACATCATGGGCCAATATAATAAAATAGGAGGCATTACTTTTGGAGCAGCCACCAGGAATCATATGGTTATTATGTTGAAAATGTTTAAAAGAAAAAGAAGAGGATAACTGATTAATAAAGGGGCATAATAACACAAAATCAAACAGAATTTGATTTACCATCATGCATCTATTGTGGAAATTGGAAGAAAGTTTCTATGTATCACTGAAGAGAAACCATACACCATATTTTGAGCAGAGATACTGTGGATAAAAATTCTAAACCACTTTAGGACAGACCTTTGCACGTTCCTAACAGATTGTATTGCAAGTAATTATGCACAGTGAACTCAATCTGATGGACGAAGATGCCACTTCTCCCTGTATGATGATACTCCAAGTAATCAATATGTGCTACTTCTGGTCCAGGTCCACAGTATTTGCTCATGTGTGAAAGCATGAATACATCTTTTTTTGTACAGTAAAGCACCTAAGACTGTTATTTCTGATTCTTTTCAACAGTACCTAAATCCAGGTTTCATTGCCAACTCCTCAGACATTGTGTCTGTATGTACTCACACTAAAGATACAAAACTATAATTCCTACAAGTTATGAAAAATTACAGATGATGCTTCTAAAATAAACAACCAATAAACAACCAACTTAGGAAAATTATTGTGACGTTTTTCAGTAATTATGATACTAGATGTTTTGTCAAAAAGGACAATTTAAGCTATTTTCAAAACAATGAGAAAGCAGCGAGTATGAGTTATGTAAAATTTATTAAAAGCGTAAGCAAATATCCCAAACTTTTGTGATTCTGTTGATCTTGCTGAATTTTCATTTGCAAAAGATAGGAACAGGTTGTTCAAAGAAATTTATTTTTTGTGTTTCTTTGAATGTAATCTCTTTTTCTGAAGAAAACAACAATTTGAAATAATGCCCATGAAAGATGCAATGCTGCTAATGTGTTTTCAGAACCTGAAACATGTATTGATAAAACGGAAATGCTCTGGGGGAAATTTATTTCACTTGCAATTCATTTGGTTCCTGACATAATTGGACAAAGGAGTTGAGTAGCTGACAGAAAAAATGAGAAGTTCAGCATTCAATCACCACCTCTGCAATTCCAGAATTTTAATTGCATCACTCACTGTGAGACTGTGGTGTATGGGGGAGGGGGAATTGTGAAGACAGAATGTGTCATAAGTATTGTATTGCTGACAGAGCCTTTTTTTCTTATTCCAGATGTCTCAATCACTGCCAAACAGTGGAGCCTTGCTTGGAGGAGCAAGTCTTGGGCACGGACAGCTCCTGCATCAGTGACTGGGGAAGTTCAGGCAAATTATGCAGATGAAGAATGCTATTGTGTGCATCTTCAGGGAAGAAGTCAAACAATAACATTCCTCAGTTATGTTTGAGTATTTAAATGAAGCTTTCATGTGCACAAATTGCAGTAGTGGTGTTCTGCTGTCTTATTTGTAAGTGCTTGATCGAGACGTTTGGAGCAGATTGACAGGTCAACTTGTTAATTGTGTAGACATCATTGTTGTGTATAAAATTAGTAGCTAACCCTGCAGGTGCCTAAAACTTCCTTTGCACTCTTTTCTCTAGAAAAGCTGTTGGTGCTTTGTTATAGCCAATGAAGTTTTCAAAACGTTGAGATACTTGGCAGGTGACTAAGGCCTAAGACCTATGAAGGTTCCAAAATATACCCCTATTTTAGCCAAAGGTCCTAAACAAACAGATATTCTTTGTCATGAAATAATTAACAGTTCATTGGCCTAGAACGAGAGGGTAATTCTACACGTCAGGCTGTTGTGTTTTGTGTAGTATAATCACTTGAAGGAATGAGTGCTGGTTTCCCACCTCTGTGCCAATTAATACTCTATTCTGACATAACTATTTTCAAACCTGAGGGGGCTATGTCTGAGGGAGAGAAGCAAAATAGAAAAGGCACAAATTGTGGAAATATGTTGTTTCTATTTGCTATAATGGAGGGATAGCTGTCTTGTAATGTTAAGTGTGAAGAATGGTTAGGAACATCTATAGTCTGTTTTCTGGGTGATGTGGCATACCTCTGAGAAGCATGTATGAGAAATTCTCCATTTTAGGACGCTGCTCAGCTACAACATGGAGGGTTCTGCTCCTGTGCTTCTGGAAAGTGATCCCACTGCTGAACTATTGACTAACAGTTCCCCTTGTGTGTGAAACAACTTGATGGGCTTCTGGTAACTGACAGAAAGAGCTTAGTATTGAGATTCTCTGAGGACATTAGGATGCTAAGAAGAAATGCAGCTTAAATTACTCTTTCTTTCAGCAATATCTACCACGCTGACAAGCTAAATCTCTACTAAAGAAAATTTTGAGCTCCCAGATGTTGAGCAATAGCCCTGTTGTGTTGAGGTGGCTACCTTGAATGGTCTGCATTAGAAGGTCATCTAAAATTTAGCTCTTTTAAATCCCCAAGATTCTCCTATGAATTTAGTCTTTTGTAGTATTTTAGGAATGGTGGTCTGCACACTGAGAATATTGGTTTAAAATATGCATATTTAAGTGCCATTTAGTACATTTTTGAAGCCAAACAAGCATTCATCAGAATGAATTTCAGGCTAAGTCGGAGTTCTATAGGAAATTGAGACAAAATTCATCAAGTTACCTCCAGACAGACACAGAAGTGTCCTAAAATGTTGCCAACACTTAACAGATACTTTAAACCTTCTGCAGTCTTGTCTGTGTTTAAAATAACTTAGGAAAGAGCTTTTCTTATTACTGTTGAGCCAAACAACCACCAACAACAAAAAACAAAAGTATTCCAAATTCCCAGGTCAAAGGTTTTCATGAAACCTGTAGATGTGGCATTGAGGGACATCATTTAGTGGGCATGATGGTAATGGGTTGATGGTGATGGTTGGACTAGATGATCTTACTGGTCTTTTCCAACCTTAATAAATCTATGATTCTATGATAGTCAGGGGCACGTACTTCTAGTAACAGCACTCAATGCTGAAATTATGAGTTATAAAACTAATTTAACTTTAGGGTTCATAAAAAATAAGCAATGGAATTGGGCACATCTTACAAGAGAAATTATCAGCAGGAATGTATATTTTTCAAATAAAACTTTCTTACCTCAAAATTTACCAGTATAATTACATTAAAACTTTATTACCCTTGCTTGCTTCCCCTTATTGTCTCAGAGCGCTGTTTTTCAAATAAATATGATGACAGACCAGCTTGAAGATGTTCCTTACATTTACAAATAAAAGAAGCACATCTAAACTGGAAAGCAAAGCAATAAAATGGTCAATGAAGTAGCATCTTCTAAATCTCTCATGAATTGCTTCCTCTATTCTTCCATAAGCTCGGTTTTGAAGGCATTTGGCAATAGACTCAAGAGCTCATGGCTATCTTCTAATCTGGACAGAACAGGTACTCTCTATTTCCTGAGAACTGTTTTGTGTAAAGACCTTATTCTTTGGTCCGTATTTGTTTGCCTTCTCTTACTTTATTTGTAGCAAATATTCGAATTATATAGTAGCTGAAATATTTTACTGTCGGTTGTACTTTTAATGGTCATGCAACTAAGACACCGTGTGACTCTCTGACAGGTAATAAAGGTGTGTGAAGCAAACTGATAGAGCATAGTGATTTATTTTTGTAATTACTGATTTACAACCATTTTGTAGCTGTTGCAGGTATTATAAATAGAAGCACATGTATTCTGTATCCTTCATACATTTAATTTTACTAAAGTGGAATTCTTGCTATAACCTGATAAGCTAAAGGATGTCAGAGTCATCTCAGGACAATAAGTGATTGCTTGGTCTCATCTGAGACTACTTCATGGGGGAAAACAAATACTATGACATTTGTTTTATATGGAGAGCTGGGAATGAGCTGGATTGACTGATGAACTGCTTGATTGATTTGAGTGGGAAAAGCTGAGTGCACCCAAAGCTTATTACCAAGCAGAGGCAGGACTCATTTGAAGGTGCCTCTATGTTGCAGTACCATATTTTACCTGAGACTAACTGGACCTGGCCTGTGTTGAGCTGTTATTTTGCCAATTGTGAGTACTCTTTCATTTTAAAGAGAAAGTGGACTTTCACTTGGATTGATGTTTTCCTTTTGTCGTGTTTTTGTTGTACATGGGGAAATTAACTGCTCCTATTCAAGTACCAATGAGTAACAAAGGAGAGTTTTGATGTAATTACAATTTAAATGGACTGTAATGTATTATTTCCCATTATTCTGATTTAATCTATGCTGCAAGTTTTCTAACTGGCTTGTTTCTAATGGTTTGTTGTCATGCTTTGAAATGCTATGCAAAATATATTCAGCCCTGTAGTCAGCAGAGGTGAACATTACTTATGTGTGGTCTGACTATTCCTCCTCAGAAAGCTGGAAAAGCAGTACTTTTTCTCTGTGTAAATTCCCTATGTAAACAGGGAGAAGAGAGCAACACATATAGCATATGAAACACATAGCTTTTGATACTGACTAAAGTGATCAATGTTGTTTCTCTCACGGGATTGTTTTTTTCCCATTCTCTTGGGTGAATACAGGAAAAGCAATTTCGTCAGCATGAATTCCTATCTGTCATAAAGTCACTTATTCTGTTAGCCTGTGTTTTACTTAAGAAATGTGACTCTCCTGCATTGCAAGTGTTTTCCCTCAAGCTCATTTTAAATGGATTTTTGTACCGGAGATGACTGATGCACGATTCTTCCAGTCTTAAGATCTACTCCTATTAGAAACGTTTTGTGTTGCTACAAAACTCAAGCAACTGAGGTAAGGATAAGGCAACAAAATAAAGATGAACAAAACCTCTGTGAGGTCAAACACACAAATATAGATAAAACATGTATTTACAGTTATTAATTCCACCAGATATTGTGGGCAGCAGTTGCATAAATAACCAGTAGAATTAACTGCTCACCTAGACGTTCCATTTGACTTCTGATCATCAGAAATTTGGTTTCCTGGTACATTTCTAACAAAAGAGTTAAAATATAAAAATATGGAGGGATCAGGAGAACTAATGCTTAGCATTTAAAGCATGGCAAAAAAGAGAAGAATTAAGAAGTAATTCTTCTTCTAGATCCTTTATTTTGCACCTCTGAGGACTGCCCCTCTGTGGTCTGTGCTTCTCCCTCTGATTATGAGCCAAAAGCCTCTGTCAAGCTATTGGCTCCTCTGCAGTCAATCTGCATGATGCGAGCATAGAGAGACTTAAAAATACTTGTAAATGCTGGATCAGCTAATGGCAGAACAACAGTAAGACTGGGATAGAAAGAGATTGCTCCATGCCTATCATAGGCAGTCATTGCTCAGCAGATTTAGTGATGCTGAAAGCTATGCTCTCCTGGGCACACAGGAGCACTATGACAGCCACCACTTTCCTGGTAATACCTCCATTGAGCAAGTAAAATTTGGTGGCTCTCAAAACCCAGTCCCAGACCTTATTTACACAACCAGTGATACACAGCATGGATGTGGCTGTTGGTACCCTGTTGCTCCTTGGTTAGCCAACACTTCTGGGGGATTGGTCTCATGGCAGAACAATTGGAGTTATTGTGGGTTTGCTGTACACCCCAAGAAACAAGTGGTGGGCTTTCAACAGTGAGAATATCTTACTGTCTGGTGCTGCACAGAAAGGTTCCCTGACTGCTCAGAGCAGTAACAGAAGATCTTTGTTGTAAAATCACAAGAAACCTCTTTCTGGCACCCAAGAATATTGCACTGCAACTGCTTTATACACCAAATATGTCTCCCATGTGAACATACTATAAATCATCTGTGTTTTACTAGAAAAGCACTACCGAGCTCTGACAAAGGGTACTCTCAGTAGGCTCAGTTGTTTGTTCCCGTCTTAAAAGAGGAATGTTGAAATCAGTTGTGTGAGCAGGAATTCCTGGCAAAACAAACCCCAAGGAATGCTGGAGACATAACTTTCTCCCAGCTAAACACTGCAGGGTCTTATTAAGCTAGATCAGCCAGCACCAGGGCAACTGCCCCAAAGCTTGAGTTAATGGTTAAATAAATAAACAAACAAATAAATGCACTTAACGCAGAAGATATAGTACAGCCATTTCTCTTCAAGAGGCACATACCTGTAGAGAGATAGGCTGCGCCCAGTATTTACAGAAGCCAGTAGAAATCCTCCACTTGGCTTCAGTAGTTTTGGAGTGATGTCTTTATCCCTGCAATCAGTTACTTATTATAAGAAAAAATATTGGACTCCCACACCACTGGCATTGCTTTCAAGACAGCAACACCTAATCCTGAGCTGTTTGGAAGCTAAGTGTTTTGTGGAAATGGATACTTAGCACCTGGGGATTGCAGGAGTCTAGCCTCTGCCTTGAGTTCTGGACTAATTCATACTGCTGTACACAAGCTTAGTATCTGCTCCTTGCTTTTTCTTCTCTTCTCTTTGTCCTTTTTTATTTTTTAAATTTTTTTATTTTATTTTTTATCCATTCCTCTAATCCCTCCCCTGTTAACTTGAGCAGTTTGTTTACAACCTAGATCTATGATGCACACAGATGCACACAGCTGCCAAATGGAGTGAAGTCAGTGGAAGAGGTAGAAGCAATCTGCGTAAATTCAGTGTAGCTTTTAATCAGAGTACAGGGAAAAAAAAAGTTGTATCAGTATAAATCTAGGCTGATTCCCTTGAGTCAAGGAAGATCACCTTGATTTTCGGTTGGAGGCATCAAGAATTAAGCCTGCGTACTTTGGTATTAAAAGAAGCTAATACAGCAGAGATAATGAAAATTAGAAGTGGGATTTCCCCCCCTCCCCCCACAAAAGACTGCGCAGTAAATTCCATTGGAGTTTTCCATAGTTAGAATAGCTTTTGAGGCATATATTGCATAAATCCCAACATACTTCCATAAAAATTTTGTGAGAAATAGGAATCCTCAGCTTTCAAGGAGGACTTTCTGGCTTTAACACACTCAGCAACTGTCACAAAAGTGCAACTCCATTGCAGAACACTGGAAAAGCAATGGACTTTTGATTTACTGCAATGTACAGTAAATACAGTCAATTCTCATGGAGGTATATAACTAGCTTTTACAATTGCATCTTGTTACAAGGGCTGCTACCATGGTTTGCTTTATTTTTTTAACCAGAAACATTCAGAGAGCAGTCATTCTTTCAAAAAAAAAAAAAAAAAGAAAGAAAATATATGTAATACTTGTCTCCATAATGCAAGAAGATGAGGCTAAATTAATTTGGGGAGAAAAAAAAATCTGTAAGAAGTATCAGAAGGTCTAGTTTAAAATACAGGATTCTGAGGTGGGAAACTTGGTCTCCAAGTCTTGTCCTGAATGAAACAAAGGAGGGATTCAGGATATAGTTTTCTACCTACTTCTACATTATGCAAAAATTAAGACACAGACTTCCTGATTTTTGATTAAAAAAAGCTCTGGATCTCATCTCTATGAGATATAATATGAATAAGATATGAAATATCTTATTTCACTTTAAGAAATAATAAATATATTTTCATGAGTTGAATAATTTTACTTTCTGAAATGACGTTGTTTAATGGAAAGTTGTTTTCATAAAACTTCAAGGATTGTCTCTGCCTAAGTTAATGTAAAAATGCTGGTATCAAGTAGTTAAGGCGAATTCTTCAGTTAAAGAATAGTGATTATTTTTTATTATTGCCAGGAGTTCTGTGTAGTTAATCATTTGTGAATAGAAAATTTCATTGACATGTGAATGCCAAAATCTAAACTTGCCTTGGGAAAGCATTGGAGCAGTATTTGGAAAAAAAAAAAAAGAAAAAGAAAAAGAAAAAAAGGAAGAAAATAAACACTTTTGCTTCAGAAAGTATGAATAAAAACTGTTTAGAATTATTGGAGGAAATCACTCCCCATGGCCTTATGTTCCATAGAAGAGTTTACATCAGAACCCCAAGAAATATAGAGATATCAAATTTTGTTTCTTTTTTTTTTTTTTTTTTTTTTTTACCCCAGAGGAAAATGATGTTTTTGTGGAGCACTTAAATTTTCTCATCCTGTCACTCAAACAATATTATTGGCAAGCTAGGCATGCTTTCCCAATGCTAACAGAAGAGTGCCAGGTTGCAGCTAAGGATGGGAAAGAGCAGAGAGAACTAAAAAAGTGGTAACTAGAGAACCCTGTGGCAGAAATTATTCCACCATGCACATTATTTTCCACAGCACTTAAAACCCTGATAGTTTGTAAAGGATGGAAATAAAAAAAGCTTTCTGACAAACGTAACTTAGTATATGAAAACATAAATGCAACACATCCTCTAATTCATGCTTAGTTTGCAGCTTAGCATAGAATTTCTGCAGAAGAAGCATATGCTTTACTGTCACATGTTCAAATTTTGTTTCCGAAATTGTTTTTTTCCACACGGTTTAAGCTCCTGAAACTGGAAATCATGATGTTCTGAAATTATAAGAAACTTGCTTGCTATGTGGTTTTATGATTTTTTCAACTTGCTCTGGGCTTTTCCTGTGGTAATTCTCAAAACACATCCTGCACAAAATTAAAATAGAAGTTATAAAGATATTGCTACAAAGGTGAAAGAGTCATCAAAAACAGTAATGACATTTTCCCCTTCCTAAGGCACTCTTGAGAAGTCTCCTACTGACAGTACTTCGTGCTGATGAAGGTAGGATGCTCTTGTTACCAAGTGACAGGACTGTCACAGAGTATCTCATTTCAGAGAATAGTAGTGGCAGTAGTATCTCAAGTCTAAATGAGCTCTTTGGCTCATTCTCAATGCTTTCTTTCTCATGGAGGGGGCAAATCTGCAGGAAAAATTAAGGAAATAGAACATACAAACAGTCTAGAAAATATATGAAAAATACCACATTACTTTGAGAGCATCCATAGTGCTTCCCTGTGCTTTTTTGTTTCCAATTTTCAAGAATTTTCCTAAAGTGTAGACTACATATATGGACAGCCACTGGGTAAGAGCTGTTCCAAGAGTGTTTGCTCATATCTTCAGTGCTTGCATGTTCAAAAGTTGCTTATCCAGAGGGGACAAGCATCTAAGCAGGAAGTCTTGGCTCTTCTGAATACATTTTGAAGAATCTGCACGGTGAGATCACCTTTTATGAATCTTCTATTCTTAAAATACATTAAAATTTTCATTCAAGAAATACCCTGAGAATAAGTAATTAAAAAACTATATATATGTATTAAAATAAAATAAATATTAAAGCCACACAATATCTCCAAGATAAAGCTTAGCATCCAAGATGTTTGATATAATAATGGAAAAAGGCACAAAAAGAGCTGAAGCCTGAACACTGGCACAGCCCAAATTCAACTGAGAAATGAAGAGTGTAAATGAGTAATGGGAATGATTAATAAGTGGAAGTATAAGATCTTCTGTCAATTGATGCCTTCAGAAAGGACTTTTTCGCCAAAATAGGTGTATTAGCAAAGTGAAAGTTATTGAGCTTACTGAAAGAGCTACTAGATGAAGTTTTATGGCTTATATAATACAAGTAGACAAGGTAGATGATGTAATGGTCCATAGTTTTAAAATACATTAGTGTGGAGGTCTGAACTTACAGAATGAATTTATTCAATAAATAGTTTTCAGAGAAACCTGTGGAAATTAGGCAACTAAAGCCCCATAAAATTAAACCTCATTCAGTGTATTTTCCTGTCACATCTGTACAACTCCTCTGCTTTTTCTTGCTACAAATGCAAAATAAAACCCTCCTGAGAAAAAGCAGAATAATATTATAAGTATTTTACACTTTCTGAAACTCAGTGAATTCCTTTACAGACTCAAAATAAAATGTTTCTTAGTACAAGATCAATACACTGAAATTTGGTCATGCTTCCTAATATATAACATAAACATAGTTCACTTATCAATATTGAAGTACCTTTCCTTTAGCTTTCAAGCTATTCAAATCTTGATACTGTTTACAAAAAAAAATTAATGATTTCCTTGTGTCTTCTCCTTTTCTTTAGATTTGATAAGCTGGTAGCAATGCTGTAAATTAAAACCTACAGGCAGCGAATTCTGTCAATTCTCCGCAGCTAAGTAATATTTCTGCATTAATGTATGTGAAGTGGAGGAAGGATTTTTATATTATCCCACCTAGCAGCCTGGCTGTCACCTTTTGTCCTTTCCTACCACTGGCAGTGAGAGTTTGATGGGAACAAGTGCAAGCTCAGAGTGACAAGAGATCCTTTAGCAGAGGGTTTAAATGCTCTGAATCAAAAAGAGTTATACTTGGAATGTATAGATACTAGGTACTTGCCTGAAAGTTTTTGGCCTTCAAACCCTCAAATGCTTAAATGTCTACAAACACTCGCACTGTAGTGCTTTGCTACTCTTAAATCACCATAAAAACCTAAGGTCCATCCTTAGATGTCAGTCCACGGCTTGACTGTGTAGATATGCTCAGAACACACTAATTATAATATTGAACATGAGGCAGTAGCGTGTCCAGGTGGCCAAGAAGGCTAACAGCTTTCTGACTTGTATCAGAAAGAGTGTAGTCATCAAGAGCAAGGAGTCATCCCTCTGTACTCAGCTCTGGTGAGGCTGCACCTCAAGTACACTTTGGGTCCCTCACTACAGGAAAGACATAGAGGCCCTAGAGCATATCCAAAGAAAGTCAACAAAGCTGGTGAGGGGTCCGCAGCCCAAGTCTTAAGGAGAACAGCTGAGGGAACTGGGATTGTTTAGTCCAGAAAAGAGGAGGCTCAGTAGAGACCATATTGCTCTCTACAGAGATCAGCCTCTTCTCTCCTGGGTAACGAGTGATAGGATGAGGGGAAATGGCCTCAAGCTGCACCAGGGGAAGTTCAGGTTGGATTTCAGGAAAATTTATTTGAGCAAATAACATAGTGGAACAAGCTGCCCAGAGAGGAATTGAACTCACCATCCCTTGAGGTTTTTAAGAAACATGGAGATATGAGACTTAGGGATGTGGTATGATGGTCATGGCAGTGATGGGTTGATGGTTAGACTACACAATCTTACAGGTCCTTTCAAACCTCAGTCATTCTATGGTAGTATCTATTGCTGAGGCTAACTGAAGGGCTGTTGACTCCAACAAATAAGAGGAAAAACATAGACTTAGATACACAAACTGTAAGAATTCAACCACTTGATAGCCAGCTAAAAATAAACATCTGAGAGACTCTACACTTTTTTTCTCCTGATCTTTTTGGGGCAGTCTTGGAACAAATTAAATGATTTATGAGTTCATCCTGGCTGGATGTCAGTATTTTTTTTCTGATACAAAAAGGTTAATGAGCTGGAAAGTAGTGAAGAAAATATTCTAAATGCTAAGTCTGCTTCCAGCAGAAGTAACTTATGTGCCAGTAATTTCCCTTTAGAGCTACTGCACTCTATGGTGTCAACAATTAGGGACTGATTAGTACATGGATTATCAACACAACAGGCTGCATTGTAATGCTCTTTCAAAAGTACTATTAGAATGTTCATACAATCACCCTGGTTGGAAAAAGCCTTTAACATCATCCAGTCTAACTGTCCACCTATCTCCAATATTTCCTACTAAACAATGTTCCTCACTACGACATCTAAACATTTATTGAACAACTCTAGAGTCGGTGACTCTACCACCTCCCCAGGCAGCCCATTCCAGCACCCAGCCACTCTCTTGGAAAAGTATTTCCTAACATTCAATCTGAATCTCTCCTAGAGATTCCCCTAAGGGCTTTTCCAAAGGAAGACTTTTTCGCATGTTTGTGGTGTTCCTAGGACACCACTCCTCTCTACAAGTGGTCTAGATCTAAAGCAAGAAATTTAATGGGTGACACTGTAATTTGGCCACCTAGGAATTACATTGGTGGGAAAGCTTGCACACCCTGCCTAACACAATATCTGAATCCAAGATGATTGTTTTTACAGGGGTAGATCGAGGATGGTCCTCACTGATGCTTTGTGTTTTTGTGTGTTCATCTACTTTTTTGAGGGTTGCTACTGAGGATGAGATTGTAGTCTGTAAGGCAATAGAAATCTATGAGATATTCTGTCAATATCATCCTTATTATTTAGCAATATAGCAGTAGGAATAATATTTTTATATATAGGTTTCTGTATTAACTTTATCTTGTACCAAGAACATGCAGGATAAAGTAAATACATTACTTCTAGAAGACACTGATTTTTTTTTTCTTCTCAAATAGAAAAGAGATGAGAACATTTCAGTGATAAACAATGTCTTAAATGAGGTAGAGTTCTGTGCATAAGCGTATGAAAATCAGTAACAGATGACCCAGTATATGGTTTGACTTTCACATGATATTCCTCTTGTATTATTATTTTGTGGGCATTGAAGTGTACAAGGCACCTACGAATACAAAAGGACAAACTTATAATGAGTAATTATGTCATTTATGACTTCCACTGGGTATAATGGCTGAAAATAACCGTTATGAAACACCTTTGAAGATTGTGTTGTAAATGTGAGTGCAAAGGCATGAGACTGAAACCCCTTGCAGTGGAGGTGACTGTTGCCTAGGCAATAGGAGGGACAGTTTCCATCTGCCTTATGTGGCTTTGCCAACATAATCTGTTTCTTCTCACAAAAGTCCAGTCCTGCCAGAATGAGAAAATGGTAGTGAAAAACAGATGTTCTCTCAAGGCAGGCTGACCAGATACAAGTTCAGCTTTCAAGGGAGAACTATTAGATACGGATCCAAAAGCAGTTCTCACAGACCTTGGCACACTGTGTTTCATGTCAGGAGGGAAGGTGCAGTGACTTGAACGCGAGGGAAAAATGCACCTGCACAAAACCTTATTATAAAAATCCTTATAATAAGACAGTGGTGTCTGAGCAGCAAGAGGAGCCATCAATTACAATTTCTCTCTGTTTCTCCTCTTCTGAGGTCTTCTCAGACCCCCCCTAAAAGAATAAAAGAGCAACTTACACTGGTTTCTTCTTACCCAGGCATTTCTGAAGCATGCTTAAAATTAGCTCAGCACCTGCAGTATTAATATAACCTCATGCCAGCAGCCCCTTGCAAAAGAATCCCAGCCCTTTCTCACAGTACAATTTGAGGATATATAAATACTTCCTTCTTAGGTCCCCAAAAAGGAAAGAAATCTGTGCAGGCTAGAAATGACCTATAGTGCTTTCCAGCTGCATTCCTCACTGGGGCTTTTATGGGATCAGGGTACCAGGAGCCTTCACAGGGCTCAGTTCTCCTTTAGCTTAAACAGTTTAACAAATTTGTCAGCATCCTACACTTTCAAATATTCCTTAGCATTGCCTTGCCTAAGCGCTCTATACAGTTTGTTGTAGTTGCAAAGTCCACTTCAGAGTTGTAAGAATTTTTTGCAAAGATCATGCTGCCTGGATGCATGATGCAAGGCACACAGGGTGAACTCAGTCTTGCAAACATCTCAGGCAGGCCTTTGGAGCAGTATGTAGCAATGCCAGTCATTAACTGTAACTCTGCAATGAGATTTGCAGACATCTTCATTATTTAATGCTTATTACTGCACATGAAAAAGCATCTTTTGTTCATTTCAGAATGTTAATAATTCATCTCCTACGTCCTAACCCTTCATGGATTCACCGCCTTTGAAGATCAATTTCAGTATTCACACAGCAATACACGGGTTCATTGTGGAGCCATGCATTGAATATTTAGATCCAAGAAAAAAATAAAAAATTGTCAAATTTTTCATCACACCCTATCATCCTTTACAAAAATTACCTGTCAGTATCATGGGCCTACCCTTTGATAGACACAGTATATAAGATGACAGCAATTAGACATCACTTGAAAGAACAAGAGAATTGTTCAGGTATTGTACTTTAAGCAATAATGCAGGCAGCATGAACAAAATGTATAATTCAGTAATACCTGTTGTCACTGACTGTTAAGAAAAATAATGACATACACAACTCAGCTTCTTAGTTATCGGAAGACTGAAAGGAATCCCAGGATAATGTCACCTGCATCTATTTCATGTATTCCACATTTGCATTAGCTGCACACAGCAAGTTCTTGTGATACAGTCAACTTTCAGCTAACTTAGCAGAACGTATTTTCTTTGCTATAATTGAAAAATGAAAGAAAATCTGCAGTAATTCTATTTTGAACTTGGTATCCAGCTCTCTCAAAGTGTCTGCATCTTGGGATTAATAGATGAATAACACATGAAAATTATAACTGTATATCGATGCAACTGTTAGTATAAAATTTAAAGTCCTCAGGGGATGGAAATCCTAAATACATTCTGATTGATTTAGAGACAGCTGTGAAGCACAAATTATCTTAACCAAAAACAAAATGAAAAGCACAATACTAAAAGTGAGTCCCAAGCGTTAAAATTGCTGGTGCTGTGAAATATAATGAATCCATCTAACCTGTTTTTCTTTTCCTTTTTTTCCTCTCCCCTTGCTAATACAATTAACAGTGAAAATACATTGACCTTATAACCGTGTATTGACTTTTCTTTTTGTCAGTTATTTGTAATGAGAAGAAAAACAGTAATCAAGGGCTTGTTACTTCAAGGTGCTCAGCACTCTAGCCTATCTAAGCACAACAGAGAAGGCTTGTGACTTACCACAGGGTCTGAGAACTGTCCCCTGGCATTTGAGGACAGAAGTAGAGCACACACATTCAATTAAACATGTACTGTACTGTTTGTCTGGATCATAGAAAACAGACAAAGAAATCAAGCCCTAAGTATATAAACTGATAGGCTTCTGAACCTGTATTGTTTAGACTTGTTAGTAATATCAGCATATTACTTTAATATATCAGTATTAAAGTCTTCCTCACTGAATTTTGTTGGCAGTAGCCTCTTTCTCCCTCTTATTTTTTCTTTAAAAATATAATCAATAGAAGAAATATGTTAAGTGCGCAGTTGCTGGTGACACAGGCTTGCATATAATCTACATCAATCCTGGAAATTCCAGTGCACATATAATTTAGTTGGTTTCCTACTGCTATTCAGTAGGAGACTCTAAGAGTATAAATCATGTCCTTGGAGAGATTAGACCATTACAGTTTATGCCTTCAGGGTACAGCTTGAATAGACATTCTAAAAAGGAAACACCAAACAGTAAACAAATTATGCAAATTAATGAACAGCAATTGTGGTGGAGACTGTTGTCAATTTATATTACCTCTGTCCTTGACTTTCAACACAAACTCTTAATTTGCCAATGACAGATTTTAAAATAGAATTCCCATTTACAAACATAGTGTTAACCATGGACCACTGCCAAGATCCTACAGTGCAGGGGAGTGTCTTGAAATGCACCTGTTTCTTTTGATCAGTCACAGGTGTGGGGATGTGTGTAGGTGAATGTACATTTTAGAAGGATGCTTAGCCTTTGTGGTTAATCCTCTAGACTTGCAGTCAGGCTCAGTCATCCTATTTAGCTAGTGGAACATGTCACATGAAATCAGCTTTTATCTTCACATCTGTCTTTAATAGACAGAACAGTTGTCCACACGGTACTTGCCCTGACCTGGAAGTCCGGGACGGGGCGCATAATGCACCCCCTGTGATCCAAGCAGAGATGGTCAGAGATCTTCTCCTCCATCTGAACTGCCACAAGTCCATGGGGCCAGATGGGATCCACCCAAGGGTGCTGAGGGAGCTGGCAGAGGTGATTGCTGAGCCACTTTCTGCCATCTATCAGAATTCCTGGTTATCTGGAGAGGTCCCACAAGATTGGAGGCTTGCCGATGTGACTCCCATCTACAAGAAAGGCCGTAAGGAAGACCCGGGGAACTACAGGCCTGTCAGCCTGACCTCGGTATCAGGGAAAGTTATGGAACAAATGATCTTGAGGGAAATCACACGACACGTGCATGGCAATAAAGGGATCAGACCCAGCCAGCACGGGTTCACCAGGGGCAGGTCATGCTTGTCCAACCTCATCTCCTTCTATGACTGGGTGACCAGACAGGTAGATGAGGGAAAGGCTGTTGATGTAGTCTACCTGGACTTCAGCAAGGCCTTTGACACAGTCTCCCACAGTATTCTCCTAAGGAAACTGGCAGCCCGTGGTGTGGACAGGTTCACTCTTCTCTGGGTGGAGAACTGGCTGGAGGGCCGTGCCCAGAGGGTAGTGGTTAATGGAGTTAAGTCCAGCTGGCGTCCTGTTACGAGTGGTGTCCCCCAAGGGTCAGTTTTGGGGCCCATCTTGTTTAATATCTTTATTGATGACCTAGATGAGGGAATTGAGTGTACCCTCAGTAAGTTTGCAGATGACACCAAGTTGGGAGGATGTGTCAAACTGCCTGAGGGTAGGGAGGCCCTGCAGAGGGATTTGGATAGGCTGAACAGCTGGGCTGAGCTCAATGGGATGAGGTTCAATAAGACCAAGTGCCGGGTCCTGCACTTTGGCCACAATAACCCCATACAATGCTATAGGCTTGGGGCAGAATGGCTTGAAGAATGTAGAGAGGAAAAGGACCTGGGGGTGTTGGTTGATGCTCGGCTCAACATGAGCCGGCAGTGTGCCCAGGTGGCCAAGAAGGCCAACAGCATCCTGGCCTGTATTAGAAATAGTGTAGCCAGCAGGAGCAGGGAGGTGATCATCCCCCTGTACTCAGCTCTGGTGCAGCCGCACCTCGAGTACTGTGTTCAGTTTTGGGCCCCTCACTACAAGAAGGACATTGAGGCCCTGGAGCATGTTCAGAGAAGGGCAACAAAACTGGTGAGGGGTCTGGAGCACAAGTCTTATGAGGAGCGGCTGAGGGAGCTGGGATTGTTTAGTCTGGAGAAGAGGAGGCTCAGAGGAGACCCTATTGCACTCTACCACTTCCTGAAGGGGGGTTGTGGTGAGGAGGGGATGGGCCGCTTCTCCCTGATAAATAATGACAGGACGAGAGGGAATGGCCACAAGTTGCACCGGGGAAGATTTAGATTAGACCTGAGGAAACATTTTTTCTCTGAAAGAGTGGTCAGGCACTGGAATGGCCTGCCTAGGGAGGTGGTTGAGGCACCATCCCTAGTGCTGTTCAAGAAGCGTTTAGATGAGGTGCTAAGGGATTTGATTTAGTAGTTGGGTAGGGATAGTGATAGGAGGATGGTTGGACTAGATGATCTTGTAGGTCCTTTCCAACCTTGTGAACCTATGAACGATTCTGTGATTCTACACTTCTATGATTTTATATTATACAGATTTCAACAAGCAATTTCAACAAGATAATGCACATGCAGTGCATTCCATGTAATAAGAACATCTTTCTCAATCAGTATTTGTCTCTACCGATGACACTACAGCAAAGCAGCTGTTTAATTTTTAAGTGTTATCTCATTCTTTCATTTAATGATTGGTCCCAAAGGTATATTTAGCAATAAATGCACTAACTGTGTGAATGGCATTTCTTGATGCGTGAGTAAGCTTCTAATTAGATGATTCTGTTCAAAGCATGGTTGCTACAACATGGAAATTTTATGAGTGTAGTAGTACTGTGCGTATTGCCCATACATAAAGTCAAACAGGGATTTAGGAGAGCTGTTGACTGTTCCCTTGAGAGAGTGAATAATTAAATGGTAGGAACTCCACCCTCTTCAGGAGTTCATTCTTTTTGATGACCTTCAGAAAAATACTGGTTTCACCGAAAATTATCTCTCAATGAAAAAAACAAATAAATAGAAACAAAAAAAAAGATGGTTTCTGAAGTCCTGTCTGAACTAGATTTAAAAAGCTAGTGTCAAAGCATACTAGCTAACATACTAAGATGCTTTAGAAATAAGAAAGCAAAATATTTTGCCTCATGCATCTGTTAAGCTACCCAAGTTGAAGCAGAAATCTCTCTACAAGCAGACTTATAAAAAAAATTAACACATACTTTCATCACACTTTAAACTCAGTTTAGACAAGACAGACTAAAGCATTAGTAAGATTTCTGTGTAGACTACATCTTTTCTATGTTCTTTGAAAGCTCTTAGTGCTTCTATTTGAAAATAGATAACTTCAATACTGTAATTAGAATCTGCAGTGAGAACCAATGTCTTTGCCTAAGAAAGACAAGAACTACATAGGGCAGAAGGAATTGAACAAATAAGGCTGATAGTGACATGAAGTTCTGTGGTACAAGAGCATTTAACAGTGTGCTGCAGTTTCACTGACCTAAGCTTGTTCTGAATGGAATCCCTTCCAGCCTCAGCTCAGCATGCTATTCACATAAGTAAACCACTTCTGGATTTCAGCAACAGAAAAAGTCAGCAGACTTCAAACTAGAAGAGGTGTTCATCTTTTGAAAAGGAACATGATTTAGTGTGCATAGTGGCAATAGGTCACAAGTTGGACTAGATGATATTAGTGATCGTAAAACGATAGAAAGCACAGCAAGAACAGCAGAGCAGCAAGACTCTAGGCTACTGCAAGTTAGGACTTTCTCAAACGCAACAGTCACAAGCACAAAAACAAAGGAAAGAAGATATTTACCTTCAAAAGATTTCAGCTATGCAGGAATCTCTAGCAAAACACCCTTACCTCCACTGCCAACCTTTAAATGAGGTCTGGGAAGGAGTGGATCCTGGCTCCATCCTTTCCAGTCACTCAGGTACACTGCATGCACCTGAGCTGCCCTGGGTTGGTCCTGCCTTCCTAACAGGTGCTCAATCACTGCTTCAAGCCCTGACTTAGCATTTCTGCTACAGTGTTTGTTTCCAACCTTAATGATTCTGTGATTCTTTCATTCTGTGAGCAGAGTTGTCCTCACATATGACATGCCACAAGATCCAGCAAGCTCTGGTAATGAAAGGGTGTTCCTGTATGTATGTCAGCTCCTCTTCTCCTCTGTGCTGTATTCCTGTGTGTAACTCAGATGATGCTTTAGCTGGAAGCTATTTGTAACAACATAACAATAGAAAGTTTGACAATCTCACTTAACCATGAATACCAAATCATAAGGTTTTCTGTTGTCATCTTTCAAATCATCTCCCACCTCTTGAAAACAACAGACTGAAGTAAAGCATTTGCTGTTGCTTAGAAAACATTCAGGACACTGTAGCCAGTCCTACCGCAAGGCCTTTATGAGCAACGATTTTCACAGGAGAGGCAAGGGTGAGCCATAGGCACATCTTCTCTCAGATACACCCTCATGCAGTAGTAAATAAATAAATAAATAGATCTAACAAAATTTTTTTTCTGGAATTGTCATACACTCATCTAAAAAAATTATTAGTTCTCATCAAATGAAGGGAACAGACTGTTAATGCCTTGAAAAATAGTATTAAATAATATTCTAGGTAAGTCATTTTGTGTAAAACATATCAAGTGAAAATATTATTTGAAATCATTTGATTTGATAAAGTATGGTAAAGTATGGTATTAGTTATAACTACTTTATGTCTCATTTTAATTTTATCCATGTCTCTCTCCCCTGTGGCTCTGTTACACATATCATCAGGTAAGGTGACTGAAGACAGAGGTAGATTGCTTGGGGAACAGAGAAAAAGAAAAAAACTTTCTTCCTTCTTCTTATCTCCTCACAGCCCACTAACTACAGTTAGTTTCATGTCATATTAGAAAGAAAATTGAAAGAATTAAAGACAAGGAAGGAAAATAGAAGAAAAGGAGCAGCATACTCAGACATTAGAAAAAACTTGGTATGTTTTTATGATCCGCTGTGTCAGGTATCCATCAAAAAAACTACCTACTCATTTGAGATGAGCATGATCTCTATCCAAGCAAATGAGCAGGAGATTTGGAGTAATTGCAGTGACTAAAAATCTTGGACTGTGTGAAAGCAGTAGCTGACCTTCAGCATTGTGGTACAAGCCATTGTGATATTCAAGGTTGGACATCACCAGCTTAAATTAGCAGTTTATCTGAGTCCAAAAGGATGGAAACAGCTGCAGGGATAAAGGATGATGAATAACATGACACAGAGCAAATGTAACTATGATTAATGGGACACTGCAACTCAACAAAAAAGAGAACCAACTGTGGAAAGAGATAACTACCACAACAAAGAGCAAATTATTGTCTAAGGTGATGTAATTAACTCCAAGATTCCCCATGGTTTGGTTGGCTGGTTCCAGTGAGGCTCACTATTGTGCCCAAAATAATGACAAGGTTGTGGATCTCTAGTTTAAATACTGGGCTATTAAGCCTCATTTTTACTCATTGCAGGGAACTGATAGAGTGTCAAAGATGAAGATATGGCAATTTGTAATAGTACAATTGCAATATACTGTTGTGACTCATTCAACTAACATTCTCTGAGAGAAGGCAATTGGAAGAAAAACTCAAACGTGGTACACTGTGATTTATGGGGTTTTTGAATATTTTAATTCAAGAATTACCCATTGATTATATATAATTTTTTCACTGTGTGAAGTCAAAGCAGCTTTTAGAAATTGTTTTGTTACAGAAGGTGTGATTAAAAGTGTTTTTTATTCTCTACCCTTATTAGTTAAATCCCAGATGGACAAGTGGTATTTTTCTTTTTCTGTCCAAGGGACTGTTTTAGTCCATGGAATCTTCAGTTGGACTGCTTGCTCAAAGATACATTGATTCATGGTATATCATCTTCATCTATTTAGCATGACAAAAGCTTTATTCAGATCATTTGTTAGCAATTCCTGCTGCTTCCTTTCTTCAACTTAGAAATGAAGATCTATATGCCCCTGAAGGGAATCTGCTGACAACTTAAAAAATTGGAACATTTCTAAAAATTCAATACCTGAAAACTGGAAAGTAGAGCCAGAATTTTAATTTTTCTCCACTGGCTGTGATACTTCAATCATTATTCTAAGCTTTTCTAAAGGTAGAGAAGTTAAACAAGGCACTCCTAAAAATTTGCCATCCTTGTTTAGAAAGAATAGGTTTTAAAATGCTTGTAATTTTGTCAGGAAATATAAGTGGGGCTTCAGTGATTCACAGGAATCTCATATCAGAGTAAAATTTACTGTGGTAACTGTTAAATCTTATACAGCACCTGTGACTATTTGTGTCTGAAATCTATAGAATGATCACTGAACTGTAGACCAAAACTGCCAAAATTTGAAAGGCTTCTGGATGAAAACTAAGAAAGTTCAAACTGTTTGACGGTTGCATACTTTCTGGATACACTAGTTTCCTCATTCTATTTTCCTTCTGACTTATTCTTGCCTTGTGCTTTGTTAAGCATAGGTATGTGTCTATCATTGTAGTGCCACTGATGGATGCCTTTCTGTGTCCTACACAAAAGCCTCTTAAAAGT
This sequence comes from Cyrtonyx montezumae, assembly GCF_038088225.1. Lineage (NCBI taxonomy): Eukaryota > Metazoa > Chordata > Aves > Galliformes > Odontophoridae > Cyrtonyx > Cyrtonyx montezumae. Next base: position 55,589,672 of record NW_027071936.1, read on the forward strand.
CTCACGACCTCAGAGAACGTACCTTTGATTAGTCTTATTAATCTTTCTGATTTAAAAATATTCAGTTTTCTAAGAGTTTTTCAGCTCTTACAAATATGAGATGCACTTGGGAAGGCTAAAAGGTATAGGTAGATATTCTATTCATAGGTATTTCTATTTTTTTTTTAGTGGAGATAACTTTGAAATAATACCATAGGCTACTGGTTACATACAGATTTTTGACCACTAGAGACAACATTTTTTGTCTGATCTCAAGATTTGAGATTGTGAGATTCTTGGGATAGATCTGTCACATTTACGTTTGTTTATCAGAAATGATGTCTCATTTGACCTGTAGGTATTATAGCTGCATAAACAGAATGTGGAGAGTAATCAGTCTGTGTAACCAAACCTAAATTGACATTGCTTTTAAAACAATCCTTAGGGAGGGGTATGCTTCATTCTTAATTTTTTTCCCTTCTGTACTTCATGTGTACTTCATACACAGTAGTAGAATTGCATTTAAAATGCAGTACACACAAGAACATTTGTTACTGTTAAAAAATCTAAGAAAAACTAACATTTAGTTTTGGAATTTTTGCCCCATATTTTTTTTATATCTCTTTTATAATCTATCGTCAGTTTCATTGAAATGGACATTGAGAGAAATCAAGCTGGGATTTACTGGTATTCATGCATATTCATACTAGCCAGGATCAGAAATGTCCCCATTTTTGTTTTGTAGAGGTGGAAAATATGATACTCTCAATGGTATTAAAATTATTCATGTAAAAATTATGCTAACATAAGAAATTATTAAATAACATTTGAGTAATTGTAGAATAAATACAGAAATTCTGAAACAAAATATTTGTGATTGACAATTTTAAACAATTTTTGAACAAGCTATATCTGCCATAAATGTCCCATTTCAAAAAGCTGTTATAATTGTATCAGTGAAACTGCAACCACACATGGTGAACTTGAATTTTGTATTCAATGTCGAATGAGAAGGGAGAGCTTGCACACACAGTTGTTAGGTTTCCTTACAGCTACAGAATTCTCATTAGGAGAAAAACGTGTTACCAGTGGACAGTTTACTTGCACTAGTTCTTTACTCTGTTTTCTGCATTATCAATAAGCAGCAGATAGTAAATGTGATTCATGAAGGACTAACACTGCATGTCTATAGCAGAATGGTGTAGGTAACATTATGGCAAGTAGCCATCACATTTAGCATACAGAATTGTCATATGCATTCTACTTTAAGTAAAAGTGAAATATGTTTTCCCATTACAGACTTAACCCAGTACAGATACTTAGCTCATAAATATTAAAGCACAGCTAGCTGGAAACCCAGTACACTAGTAGCTAGTGAAAATCCAGCAAGCCCTGTGATTCATCAAGGAAAAAAAATTATGAACTCTTCTTTATTTTTCAATTGGATTGGGTGGTTTAATAAATTACTGTATTTCATACAGCATGTGCCTAACAGAAAGATAAACTATAGCAGATCTGTACAGGAAGCAGGGAGAAAGGGAGAAAAAAAAATGTGCAGATACACATACTGCAGCACCCATTAAAAACTGAGAATGGAATCATACTTGGAGAAAAATCTATATCCAACTGAAGGCTGAAACAAAAAGTCCATTACCTCTAATGAGGTGACTACGGCACCTCCTGCATTCGGCAAGATTCATGGACAATTGCTTCACATTCTTTGGGAATATCTGTGTCCTTGACTAGGTAGCCAAACTTGTGGCTCTGTTGCAGATGGACAGCATTGCTGATGGTTATTTCCTACAGATGATGTTAACTAGGAAAAATTAGAGCCAGTGTGCAGTATAAACTCCTTCCCCAGCTCAGTTTATGGTTATTATTGCCATAAATAACCATTCAGATGTCTTGAAAAAGTGGGCCCAGACATTGGTCATTATTAAAAGCTTCCCTGATGCTACGTCCCAGATGAAAACCTTGATGGTGTGGTAATTACTATTTAGCAACCATATGTTTTGCAAGCAATACTGACAACCTGCTAATAGCACTACTTACTTTTCCCTCTGAAGGAAACACACTGAATTCATCTCTCAAAATGACCCTTGAACAAGCCCTGCCTTCACAGCCACAGTACTAATCTGGAAGTTTCTATTCCATCAAGTCCAGAACAAGATGGAATGGGGAAAATCCTACGATCATTTCTCCATAGACAACAGTGTTTGTTTCCTTCAGATTTGGTCAATACATGGAAGTTGAACATGTATCATCCATGGTCTTGTAAGACCAACATTCTGACATTTTCTTTCCCAACGTGATTGTTTTTGCAGCCTATTTGCATTGGCACTGCAGTAAGACTGAAGTAAAGAAAGAAAAGTGTTAGTGGACCACATCCAGCCATAGCTGCCATTTCAGGATCCTAAGAATTCTGCATGGTTTATTGAAGTTTTATGAAGGGATTCTAAATTTGTGTTATCAGTATGTGTGATCATTTGCTTTCTAAGTACTTAAATGTGGAGAACTCACTTGTGAAGCTTCAACCTGTTCCCTGACAACGGTGTGAAGACACTGCAGCTATGGAGATTACAGAGAAGGCCATTCATCCTTTTCCATGCTGGGACAGCAGTACTGCAGACAGTTCATTTGTCACATAACTTAAACCCCAAGCAGCTTTTCTCTAAAAATTGTTTGGCTGGTTATCTAGTAATTTCACAGTGCATTAGTGCCTAACTAAAATATTTTTATTTTGTTTTTTAGCATTAGGAAAACATTAAGTGTGGAATTTTGACTACTTAGGTCTTCTTCTTTTCTTGGATATCAGAGTGTTCTTTTTTCCCCACTCTCCATAAAAAGAGTATTCACCCTTTAAATCTTATTTAAACTAAAACATTTCAGAGTATTTTTATCTCTAACATGGCTGTCAACTACAGTTTCACATATGACTCATTAGGTTTTGTACTCCAAGTATTTCTGCTTACAAGACCTAGGATTATTATTATTATTTTTTTAGTCTATTTTAAATAGGCAGCAATATTGACTGTCTCTTTCTCACAACAGCACGTAAGGCTTGTATGCCATGTCTAATGAATGGTGCTGTTAATCCTTAATTGTGTATTTATAGTTCCACTCATGAAGAAATTGGAGGAAAATCATTTAAAAGTACTTACAGGAATGACAATAGCTATCCTCAGGGACTGGAAATGGCTAAGATTAATGTTTTTTACAGAAGCAGATTGTAGGAAAACAGAGCTAGTACTAGATCAAGGTTTAGTCTATATATATCAAGTTGTTCTTGGTTTGTTATTTCTGAATAAAGTGTCTCCATCCTCATTGTGTGACCAGTCTTGTTTGGGAGGAAAAGTGATTTGTTCCTGTTTCGTTTAAAGCATTTTGGAAACTCATTCATTTGGTCTAAAATAAGAACATGAACATCAAGGTTATTCAGCTCTCATTATTCAGATCAAACTGGGGCGTTACTTTAAGTTGTCCTTCAAACATATTAGTAGAGAGACTGTATTTTCCCCATTTTCCTTAATTACACTGAATATTAACTGACATTTTCTACTTTTGACACTGGTTTTATTTCTGTCTATAATTATTGACAATTGACATTACAAATAAGATTACAAGAAGAACTAGTGATCTTAAGCCTTAGAGAAAACATGGCATCGTGCCACTAATAAACAGAAACTCACAGTGCTATAGCCTGTCTTTTTTCAGTGCCTTGTTACCTATTGGGGACTGCTGTCTACAGTGACCCTTAGGTCTTTTCCTGGTTTATTGTGCTCTATTTAGAGCTCAGCAATGTGAAAGTGTATTTCATTTTTTCATTCCTGTATGTATTGGTTTGTAGTTATTCATCAGTAATTTAATTTAAGGCTAGAACTGTACAATTAGATCTTCAGGTACACATTTCATAAATAGCACAGTGTGGTTATTGGATTTAAGAAGCATGGAATGAAAGGTACATAACCTGTGGCATTCACATTTTTCCAGTGTTGCTGCCTTCATAATCCATTGCAAGACAAATAGTAAATAACCTGAATTAAAAATATGAGACCTTCATCTCCCCTTCTTTTGTCCTGGCTTTAAAAAACACTGTGAAGCTGGCATTTCTTCATCCATGTGCCTTTTGCAGGTCATGCCTTGTGTCTGAGCACATTACACGCTTTAGGAATCCCATTTGAAATTGATTTATCTCTTTATTTACAGCTTTTCACATGTTCTTCTGCAGGCAGAATTTCTAAGCCTGTAACTGAGTGAAGGTAAAAATTAGCATTTGAAGTGGGGTTACATATCACGGGGTTTAAGTTCAAAGCCTCAGTTTTGAGTGAAAATGAGTTTTCTGCATTCCTGCTTTTAAAATATATTTTCAGTGGATTTAGAAGGATGTGTAATGGAGAGGGGGGAGCTAACACTACAGTTCTAATGTAATTTCACCTCTTTGAAACTGTTGTGATATATCACAACTGGCTGACAGCAGGTTTATGTTTTCATCCACTGGCTATACTCCAAACCTAGTCTGGAATGCTGAGTTTTGATTTGATGGAAAACGACAAATGATTTTTTTCCAATTACTATCTCAATTCATTTATCACAAATGCACATCTTAATGGAGAATGCCTTCAGTAGACAACACGCAGTTTACCAAGCTGCAGCTACTCAAGATCTTCATTGATAACTAGATTTAAAAGTGTCCAAAAATGCTGAAGTACTAATTACATGTGTCTTATCCGCAGTAGGGTTTTACATTGCTAACCACTTCCCTGTATATACACATTTTTGTAGCATAACCTAAGCCCATAGAATGCATGTTCTTTATGCTCACATACCTTGTCCTCACTTACATTTTCCAATAGAATGTTGATTGCTTATTAGTATCAAGCAATGTGTTTAGCAAGTAAGCAATATGCTGGAGCTGGAAAGTTAAGGACTGCTATCTACTGAAGCTTCCAGTAGAAGTTTTCCTCTCCTTTATTTTCCTCAGAAGCTTTATCTTTTTGGTGGGACTAACAATGGTGTCTTCAGCTGTACTGTGTTTTCAGAGTAGTTCCTAAGGAGCACTGCAAAAAAGGAGGCTATTATTACTTCCTAGAGGAGGCACAGACTTTGAAGCTTAAGTTCAAAGACTCCGTACTGAGGTGAAATATCACATTCTGTGTATTGATTTACCTCTTCTGAAAAGGCACTCCTACCAATGGGATGGAGAGCAACTAATAACGCTAAGACATGTATTCTCTTGATCAGCAGTATGTACTTAAATCGATTAAGGAGAATTTAACCTATCTCCTAATCATCTGGTTTTATGAACAAGTAGAGCATTACAATTACACATTGTAAACAGCTACAAGATTGTAGTTTAGTCAAATGCTTTGGTACTTAAGGTAAGCATATCACAAATATTTTCAGCCTTCAGTGGTAAAAACAAATTATCAAGTTCTATAAATGCAAAGAACAATAATGGAAGAGTAATAGAGAATAATTTATCAGAAGCTTTAAAGAAAGTATTGTTCTTCATTACTTTCATTAATTATATCCACTGAAATATGGTAACTATAACTGGAGTTGTGTCAGGACATTCCCACCTTAGACTCAAATAGTAGACTTACTATTAAATGTGTATGACTCACATGATGTATGTGGTCCTTTTTCTTGTACTAAATGTCACATGAAAGAGGCAGAGAAGTTTGGCAGAAAATAAATGCCTTCATGTTCCACTTTATCCTTAGGTATCAGAGAGGCTGAAGGCAGCTGAGCTTAGATTGTGTGATGCCCATTTTGGTGCTGTGTCCAGTCTCATTCAATATGTGAACTATCATGATTACGGATTCAAAAATTGCACACTGCCCAATTCATCCAGTTATGTTCAAATTACTAAGGAATTTGGCTGTGCCCTATGAGAACTCTCGCAGCTAGATTAATGAACAGTGTAGTTTACCAAAGCAACAGATTACAGAATTTTTTGGACTCTCAGATATAAATGCACTGCCTTCAAAGCATGTGAGGTTAACCAAGGACATGAATAATACAGACGACTACAATTGTATTAAATCATAGAACAACTCTACAGAGATTTCTGAGTTTCCCAGGGACTCGCTCAGTATAACTGAGTGTGCGAATTTTACCCAATCAGAGTTCCCATGTGGGGGTGGGAAGAGAGGCTCAGCCCACTGACTGCTTCTGGAAGTCAGCAGTGTCCTCCTGACTTGTCCGAAATGTTACCTTCCTCCCTTGTCTGCAGTGGTATCTTTCCCTGAAATTCCTTCTCTCTTAAGCCATTTGTATACTATATTCTTACTTTCAGGTGGAGCTTGAGTGCCTATAGTCAAATCAATCCTTGTTTTGCAAAGTTTACTAAGAAACATAGTTTTTTGACAGAAATGTGGAAAACTATTAGCTCAAGCTTGGCTCAAAAAAAAAAAAAAAACAAAACCAAACAAAAAAAACCAACCCAAGATATTTTATTAGTTCTAATAGTGTCATCAAGTTGCCATCCCTGCAAGGTTGTTCATATAGTTTAGACACAAACCCTCCACCCTACTTTGCTCTGTATGTTTTTTTCTTAGTTTACCAGGCTCTCCTGGTACTTGCTGACAGCTAAGGTCTCAGGTCATGTTACTTAGGTAACTGTCATGGAATGGATTATCAACTACATTCCACCCTAGAGGTTTACTTTCTCTCCAGTGGTGGACATATCAATAAGTACCTCCAATAAATATTCTACCCTGAATTAGTGGAGATTGTGAATCCTGAAGAAAACAGGATGTTCGACTTCTGCTGAATAGATTTTACAAAAAATTTCAGCTTCCTAATGTAAAACACAGTAAATCATTATGAGTTAAAACAGGAATCTGTGAGTGACATTATTTCCGTTTATCAACAAGTTCTCTCTTGAACAGATTGTTTCCTTTTCCTAAGCTACTGTCCACATAAGAATGAATTGTATTATTAAAATATTTTGTTATAATGTTTGTTGACATTCTCTCAAGTTTGTACTAATGGCTTTTCCTTTCAGAACAATGTAAGGAAAGAACCACTTTCCCTGGCAAAATAGATGTGGGACTTATGTAAGGGTCAGTGTTGCAGAAGCAAAGAATAGTGAAAGTTTTTAAGGTGGAATCGTTCAGCTATATTTGTCATGCAAGTGAAACTATTCATTAAAAATCCCAGTATGTACCTTCACTTGCAGAGAGGTAACATATTCTAGTGTTGTTCTCCATATAAAAATAAATATAAGAAATAATGTTATTTTAAAACACTGTATGCTTTCCATTTCTTGTACATGTTGATTTACATACACCTGGTTTGGGGGTACCTAAAATCACAATTCTTCAAAATTCTTCTTCTTTATATCTGGACTTTTGGAGCAAATTGAACGCTGTATAAGTTTATTTCAGATGTTATGCACATCTGAAAACTAAAATTCCTACCATGTGAATATGGCCAGGAAACATCTTTGGCAGTGAAAGCCTAGGACTGCACTTTTTTGCAAGAGCTGCTGTGTCAGCTCTCTGCTGCCTGTTTGACAAATCTCTTGTGTAAAAGCATTCTCACAAGGCTGGTTAAGGTAGTTTACAGATGTTCTGCCACTGTGGAGAGGGCCTAAGAATTTCTGAGATTAGCTTCAAGTAGACCTGAATGTAAGTCCATGTGATGCTCTTTTTCTGGCGCTATTTTCTAAGTATGTTAATGAAGGCTGAATACATTTTTAAAAATAAAACAATATTTCAGTAATACATAAATATGCACTGGTAGATCTGGATTTTCTAAGAAGCTAAAATGGAGAAAATAAACAATAAACAAATCCATAACAAGAGTTCAAATTCCCAATGAATCTGGATGTTACTTCGTCCACTGACTTGAAAAAATTGACTGCGTAGACTGTTCACAAGGAGAGTTGATTACTCACGAGGATGGGTTTATTTTTTCTCCCTGCAAATATATATCAGCATAAAAACAGTGCAAATTTTGCCCTTTTGATTATTTGTTGACCTTCCCGATATTCCTCCACTGTAGCAGTTAACTTTTCTCCCTAAACTTAGCCTGAAACCTCTTTGCTGTGAATTAAGTTGACTCCTTGACTTCTGAACAGTCAATAAGGCAAAACAATTTTTACAAGCACTCATCATGTGCAGTCCCCATTTTTGTCACTTACAGACTGATACTGAAAGTACCTGGTGAGTAGTCTTCACAATCTGGGCAAGCCCTTGAGTAAGGCAAACACTAATTGAAAATTCAAATGTGAAAGAAGGAAAGCAATAAAACAAAGATGTTTGGTGATGTAACTGTGTACATAAGGAAAGAAGACTTTGCGTACACTTTCTTTACTTGCACCAATAGGCTATCCTATACTACAGAAATAGTTTTCTCAACGTTGTGGTTTGTAGGCTAGCTCACACTGTTCCTTTTATTTCAGAAAATTAAGACTATATCAGACAATATTTTTATCAGGGAGTGATGTTCTAACTGTCATTCCTTCTATGGGGCTAGTTGATGTCATTGGTAGCTCTTCAGCTCATTGAAATAACTTCTGGTTCAGAACTCAGTGTATTGATAAAGGATTGGAAATTTTCACACTATTACTGTTATAGATACTAAAAATATAGGAATAATTTAATTTTCACTAGGATCAAATGTTTAAAATTTAAATCCTTAGAATTTTAGTGACTATTTAGGCCTGGGAGGATGTGGAGTGAAAAGCTTTCCAAAATGTCGTACTATTCTGAAGTGTTTTCATGTTTACTTGCACACAAAATTGAAAAGGACCACTGAGAAGCAAAAAAATTTGTTCATAGGTTCATTAGGTTGGAAAGGACCTACAAGATCATCTAGTCCAACCATCCTCCTATCACTATCCCTACCCAACTACTAAATCAAATCCCTTAGCACCTCATCTAAATGCTTCTTGAACAGCACTAGGGATGGTGCCTCAACCACCTCCCTAGGCAGGCCATTCCAGTGCCTGACCACTCTTTCAGAGAAAAAATGTTTCCTCAGGTCTAATCTAAATCTTCCCCGGCGCAACTTATGGCCATTCCCTCTCGTCCTGTCGTTATTTATCAGGGAGAAGAGGCCCACCCCCTCCTCACCACAACCCCCCTTCAGGAAGTGGTAGAGTGCAATAAGGTCTCCTCTGAGCCTCCTCTTCTCCAGACTAAACAATCCCAGCTCCCTCAGCCGCTCCTCATAAGACTTGTGCTCCAGACCCCTCACCAGTTTTGTTGCCCTTCTCTGAACACGCTCCAGGGCCTCAATGTCCTTCTTGTAGTGAGGGGCCCAAAACTGAACACAGTACTCAAGGTGCGGCCGCACCAGAGCTGAGTACAGGGGGATGATCACCTCCCTGCTCCTGCTGGCCACACTATTTCTTAACATAGCTGTCTAAAGTAGACATCCCACAGCACTATTTCATATTCTTATTTTGTGGGTGTATTTACTTAACATCAACCACTGGGAAAACAAAAAGACTTTGACATAAGAGACTAGTTAATAATCACAGCTGATCTAGTAGCTGAAATATCTGTAAAATCCATTATCGGCCATTTAGCTTTACAATGAATGTTTAAGTGAACAGTGGTTTTCCTTGAGTATAGGTTATACCAAAAATACCAAAACAAAACCACTTATAGCTTGGGTATTAAGTCTTGGACTTAACATTATGAGTCACTGAACTGAGTAGGAATTTCAACAACTAAGATCTTGATGAAATTTTTTTGGATGTTGATATTCAAAAATAAAAAAATGCATTCATTAATGGCTGCAGAAAAATTTGTTGTGTTGTACGAAGACTACAGTTTACTAAGCCAACATTTATTAAGGTCAACTAGCACACCACTGATTTTTTTTTCAGATACTATAGTTAAACTGTTTCCACAAACAAATTTATTATAGGTGATTCACTGAATGCTTGCTGCAGCACTGCAGTTCTATTTTGAATGCAGTCAGTAGGCCTCCATATTTCCAGAACAATGTGTAGCTAAAATAACTCTGATCCATACAGAGTGGGACTCATGGTTGCTGACATTTCCAGTCAATATCATTTTTGAGAAAAATCGAACAATATATAAAATCAGATACAAATTCATTGTCCTTGTGGTACAAAGGTAACTACTTCAGAAATAAAAATTAGAATAGAATAGAATAGAAACAGGAAAACTAACACTACTTCTCGCCACCATAGCACAAACAGTTGTTACACTAATGTGCATTTCTTGTGGAGGAAATAAATAATCAACATTGAAGTACGGTGGCTAAAGTTGTATGTGGTGATTGCTTGAAAACAATCTGGTCATTTTCTTCTTGGTTTTCTTCAGTTGCACAGGATTTATTTCTCCAGCAACTGCAGATATGCAACAGTCAATCAAATGAGTAAATCAGAAAATACGGTACTGATGTGTGTATCTCCTACATAAAGGTCATTGACATAATATGGATATTTTAAATTCTACTTTGATCTTCTACTACAAAGCTGTTTTTTTAAATGCAAATCTGTTTAAATGAGAAAGGAGAACAAATTCTAAATATCCAAATGAAAATATTTAGGGATTCTTTGAAGTTCAATCTAGCTTCAAGTAGGAAGTTGGACCATATGATCTCCAGAGCTTCCTTTCCACCCTTAATTATTTTATGATAATTATGAATGATGGTCTTTGTCTGAAGGTCTCAAAGAACTCTAAGATAAAGGTGATGTCAAAGAGGCACAAGTAGTTCAGTGCTTAAATATTCATCTTATTTCTCAAGATATTCTTTAAAAGATAGCTGTATCTTTATTTGCTCTCATGCACAAAAAAGGACATAATCCCAAATCACTCTGGCTCCTTTACAGCTGAGGTAAGGGAATCTGTTTTCAACATAATAAAACTATTGGAAAACTCTAGTTTTGCTCTAATACCGTGGACTGTCCTTGCCACATGAATTTTTATATAGGAAATATCAACAATTTTGACTGTTTGTTAATACCATGGGGAACACTACTGAAGGCATTTTTCCAGATCTCATCACCTACTCTGAGTTTTGCGACTTCAAATATGAAATATTTTTTGTCATAAATCGACAGCTCTTGTTCTACCCTCATCCCATGAGGCTCTTCTAAAGAAAAAGAAAATGTAACAATCAAAATGCATGATAGGAAGTGACAGGTTGATTTGTAGCATTTAAAAGAAGGATGCTATTATTATTAGACAATTTGATATAGAAGAAAATTTAATTCTTCTCTCTGCAAACACTTTAGTGCAATTTCAGTAACTAAATTGTACATTACTTATATTTTATTCATTGGGAATCTTGTCTATACTTCCAGTAAAGTAGCAAGTGTCTTTTGCCAGAACACTTTTGTAACTCTTTATTATAACTCTCCAAATTCTCAGACTATGTTGCCATTGACTCAAATAGGTGAGGAAGCTCTGTTTTATATTAAATGGCATATATTTAATTACTGTCCTTTCAAATACATGTACCTGTGTCACAACTTGTTCAGATCCATTTGTCAGACTCTAACATCTTTTCATTATTTATCTCCTGAATCTCTATTGGTAGCTGAAGAATGTGTATACTTGACGTGCTCTGCAGATTATTGAGTGAAGAATTTCAGCGGTAAATTACTTACTATCCTGACTAACTTGTTTCACAAAAAATTGCTTTTCTAAAGTTCATGCAAAGCACTTCTTCATTTTTGAGTACTTACTGACAACAGATAGCAAAGAAACAACTGAGTAACCATGATTTGAGAAAATGACCTGGTACCAGCTGTGCGATAAAACCCATCCAAAAGAAGATATGGGACCTTCAACAGTTACAACAGACTCCTAAATGTCTTTCCAGAAAGATTGAACTGAATCTATTCAAAATCTGTTTCATGTGAGTCAGTCAAAGTCATCTGCAGCACTGACGGATGCCACCTCCACTTCACTGGAGTCAATAAAGTAAACAAAGTAGAAAGCAAAAACCAACTTGGCTTCCTTTGCTCTGCCTCTCTTTCCTCAGAAACAAGAATAATTAGCATATGGTAAGATGACATAATCACTGAGGACTTCTCTTTTTACTGCAACTGTTATCTGATGATTCTTTTCAGTTTCCTCCTATTAAGTAAAATGAGATTTATTAGAAATGTAATGGGTTAGTCTTGAATGCAATTTGCATGAAAGTGTATCTAGGTTACCCTCACTGGTGTGAAATACAGACATTCCAATGATGAGCAAGAGGCACCAAGGTGCATGGCTAGTACTCCAGTTTTCCTGCTGTTCTCGTTCTGCTTATTCTGGGAATAAAAGTAACTGCATAAAAACAGCGTGGTCTGTTGATTCTCAAGCTTCTGTTTCACTTAAAAGCAAACAAATAAACAAAAAAGCAAGCCCCCCAAAAATAAACAATCAAAAAAACAAACAAAAATCCAAATGAGCTAACGAATAGAGGGAACAACCTTTTAGGCATTTTTAGTCCAATAGAGGACTCTGGATCACTGCACAAGTAAGACAATGAAGCATGACTGAAGTTCCATTTTCCAAATCAATCATTTTCCTTTATAGGTTAAAAGAGACAATTTCTTGTCTCTCTGATAAATGGCCAAATATTGCCCAGACTTATAACATTTCCCCTTGTTCAATTAATCTTCTTGTATTGAATATATTTACTCTAATAGACAGCAAAAGAGAAACAGGAAGACCTAGGAACAGAAAAACATAAAAAACAATCATCTGAAGAAAGGGCACACTTCTACAAAATACCACATCCAACAAAAGTAACACATTGCCACAATCTCATGGCATAGAAAACAGCAGTCAAACAGGCTTTCTGAAATATATTTTTCCACATTTGTTCTCATTCATTAATCTCAATCATATTTTTGTGTAATAATCCAAAATGTCAAATATTATTCTGTAGAAATGATTCTTGTCAATTACTACGCAAAACAGCTGAGAGAAGAGCCCCCAAATCCATCTGCATTATATACACATACGCAATGTTTCTTGGCTTAAGACCTGGAAAAGCACACACCTTGAGGAAGAAATCTCCTGAGAAAGGGAGTCTACTGTCAGCAGACCAACTACTGCTAGTATTTGGATTAGACGTCATAGCTTCTTCTCTTTAACTCTTCAACACATCTGAAGAAATGTGGAGAGCAGCTAGCTTTAACTTCTCATTAACCTACTGAAGGCAGGCCAGTCCACCACTAGCAGGATATGGTTCTTCATCTCCTCCTGTAAGCCACAGGCAGTTTGTGGGAGAGCTGAGAACTGCCTTCAGTACTCCTAACTGCTAAGAGGACATTTCTCAGACGCAAAACAAAAGTCTTGCAAAGCTATCTATATGTAAGTCTATATACATGATGTACTTACACAATTCATAGTATAAATGTTTAATAATTCATGAAATTTGGGAATTCATTTGCAGAAGTTTGATGACTGTGAAAAATTATTTCATTATTCAACAGCTGTGGCTGTGAAGTCTCCACTCATACCATTCTGATGGTACAAGCAGGTGAGCCGTGCAATAGCACAAACAGTTAGTCACAAGATTTAAGAGAAATAGCTTGAAAATAGCTTTAGTTCAAGACCTATCACAGAGTTTTTTCAAAATGTTGTGGGCTGTTTGTTTTCAATTAGACTAATAGAGTAGCTCTCATGAAAGTAGCCCTTTTTTAAGAATGTATGAAGATTACAATAAAATTTTCTTACTCCTAGCCAATGATATATATGTATATATCACTTTCATGGTTGATCCTCATGGTCACAAGACATTTTAATCTGATCTTGAGAGCTGATACCTGAAATATGAGGTCCATGTGCCATGTATATGCTGTCTATAAATCAAAAGGATTTCATAGGGGAATATCAGTAAAGAATGGGCAAAAGGAAAGCAGATATGACATAAGAATTCCTAATTTTTTTCTATTCTAACCCACAATCTTAATGTAATATGTTATTCTCTCCTTAAATTTCTGAATTTCCACTGCAGCAGCAGTATACAATTGTGACATATGTTGTTGTATACATACACTGAAGAAAATGTAAAGAATGAAGCTTAAGAACACAAGGAATGAGATTTCGAAGAAGGCTCCTTGTAATTGTCGGGCTCTGGAGATTATAAATCTGTTTTAAACTCCCTAAGTCCCTGCCCTCTGTGTGACAGGTTTGTCTTGTGAGAAAGAAGTCTTAAACTGGTAAAACTCTTAATTTCCCCCTTGTCTTGATCCCTCTGCTGAAAAATCATTTGGGCTAAAATGCTACAATGCATTGCCACTTAAATGGAAGAAGAGTATTCCCTGTAGTTATTACTGCAGTAAGAAAAAGCACACTGCAAATCAGAAATCAGATCTGATGATCAGTGTTACCTCTGTCTCTTGTGGGCCTGAATTTTGTTTCACTTCAAGATGGTAAAATACCACCTCAGCTCTTCAGGGTCTGAGCATAGCCAAAACATTCAAACACACAAAACAGTACTGCTCTCCATCCAGATATAAAGACTTCTAAAGTCTAGAAAGTCATAAGACAAAATTAACTGTAATTTCATAACAGTCCGTAGAGTCAGTAAAAGCAGAATAGTTAAGAATCGCACAAGCAACTCTATAATTTTGGCTAATGTTTCCACCGCTGTGTCATTCTCAGAGCTGGAACACCAGCCACCTGAGAAACATGAAAATGTTATTGCACAAGAATATTCTGTGACTCGGAATAAAGCAAAAAAAGCTGCCTAATTACATTCAGATCAGGCGCTTTCAACAGATGTTACACATAAGATCAATATCAAGTAAATAGTTACCATGATACCCAACAACTGTAATTATGATCTAAATAAGCAAAGAATAAAATAAAACAGAGTACCAGATGGATGGCTTTATACAAAAGCGATTTCAGATACTGTAACGTGACAATGATGATGAGCACTCAGGTAGGTGCTGCCAAATAGCTGGGCACCCAGAGCATATGTTTGTAATAATGATCAGGATTCGTAATTAATGTCTAGAAGGCATAGCACTGTAACACACAGTGCACTTCATTACGGTGAGTAGTAACTCTCCAAGTACTTCAAGAACAACAGGACTGCATACACAAAAGTTTTATACTGTTGTCTATGTCTTCTGCAAATACATGTGTATGTGACAGATTTTTAACTTGCATATGACAACAATATATCCACTGCAACCAATTTATTGGAAAAAAAGATCCTAAAATTTACAAGAGGCAAAGATTTGGTTTTAGTTGCAACCATATGGAAGAGTAGAAACATGGGCATAAGGAGACAGAAAAAGGTATCAAACAGTAAGTTAGGCAAAAAATGAGAATGAGGGCTGATCCAGTTACGTATTAAGAATCTATTATTTTCTATTTTCTAGTGAATAGGGATTTAAGTTTATGGATTGATATGTGGGTCACAAGCTCATCCTCAGAATAACACCCCTTTTATTTTGGTTATTATTATTATTTTTCTTCTGTTCCTTAGACAGTCTAGCACATTGATCTCCTGAGCATGGAGCATCTTAGCATGCCTAACCATGAAATCTGAACGTTGAGAAGGGGGATGCCTATTGCTAGATGCTTCAAAGGATTCCAGAGAAAGATGTCTTAAATTATTTTTAGTTCAAAGCAATTGTTCACAGTATTATTAACCCAATGCGACTTTTCTTAATAAACATTATTCACTTTACAGATTGCTGACAAAATGTATATTTTGGCTGTTTTCTCTACTCAGCTCACTGTTTATATTATGAAATACTTTTCTAAATCACCTGTTACATAATTATAAGTAAATAATACGTTGCAAACGGCAACAGTAACAAAATAGCTACATCTACCATTATTTTGTGTGAGATTTTAGGAAAGTGCTCTGAATTCAGAGCAGAATAAAAGACTGTTCAGTTCCCTCTTGGCTCTCTTATGCAACACACTGGTAGAGGCAGGCACATTGCACAGCAAGCCCCTGCACTCCAGCAGAGCAGGAAGTTTCCTCAAGTCAGGCAGCTCGAAGTGCTCTGAAGGAAGGTATACTTCAATGCTCACCATTTCATCGAGGTAGGCAGGGATCAGGAATCTTGAGTCCCACCTTGCTTAGTTTCATATCTCAAACTGGAAGTGTTCATACCCAGAACCTAAGCTAGCTTTTCAAAGACCAAATGAGGTAGTCCAAACTAGGAAAAAATCTAGAAGCAAAAAAAATGGGACAAAACCAAGTAAACATCTATTTAGAGGTATGCTTGAGGACAATGTTTTTTTCAGTAATTGCTCTTGATGTAAGTATGCTGCAGTCTATGGTGTTATATAGAGAAACACAAGCTAACTGCAAACAAGCTGTTCTACCACAAGCAGTCTGGTCACAACAAAATGGAGTTCTTGTCAGGTTACATTCTCCTGCATTTTTCTACTGATTTTCCTGGAATGTGAAATCGTTATTTCAGAATCTTTTTTTTTTTTTTCTAAAAGTCTGATAGGAACATGGATAAGGCTTTTCCCCTGTGTTTTATTTTGCCCTTGCACAAGCAGATCTGAAATCAAGGGAAGTGCAGTTCATGGCCCTTTGTAGGTTGGGGTTTGGGAGGTGCAGATGTGTCATATCTGCCCCAGGTGTTCCTAAGTCACAGAAGAGAGGGCAAAATTCTACGGTCATGGCCAGAAAGCAGCAGGTAGGAACAGCAGGTAGGAAATACTCATGTTAATGTTACTGCTTAAGCTCTCATAGAGTGACAGCCTCCAAAAAGTTAAGGCTAATGGAGCCAAGAAATGACATTTTTTGGACCCTTTCAGGATGAAGCACTGTGGCTTCAAGTGGATGGATTAAACTGCAGGGAACAGGATCATCTTTGCTTCTAAGAAAAAGCATCCACACAGGGGTTTACAGTATTTTAACTTTCCGGAGTGCCCTGATGTCAGCAATCCCTCAGCTAGACACAAGGTTTCATGCAGAGAGAAATGACACCAGAACAGACAAGGAAGGCAGAGCTCTGCCTGGAACAGCACAGAGCAAGTCTGCTGACACTACACCAGCAAGGTGCACTCCACGTCTGATTACACTGCAGCATTCCTGCTGTTTTAATAAGACTTTTCCTCTTAGAAGAAATAACTAACAATGTCACATTGTGGGGTGGCTTTCACGCAGCTCTCAATAGTTGACAGTTGTAAATGACTTCCACCAATGACCTTAACTAAACTAAATGAGAACTCAATGTCCACAGCTTCAGAATCCCCTCTGGGCATGTGCAGCTTCACCTGTATCATCTGGGGCAAGTGGTATAACTCACATTTAGAAGAGGTAGCTCTGAATTCATTCACACAAATGCACTGTTTCAAGGCTGGGTTTTGGTCAATCTCACTGCTTCTTAGCTGCCATCTTCTCCAAATATCATTCATGATGGAAGTGAAAATTTGTGATGTCAAAGCCATTTATATTAAAGCGGAGTTTATATAAAGGCAAAATAATACAAGATCATAAAATCTTAGAATTGTTTGAGGGGAAGAGACTCGTAAGGGTTATCTTGTCCAGCTCCTATGCCATCAACAGGGGCACTTACAGTTAGATCAGAGGTGCTCAGAGACCCATTCAGCCTGACTTCACATGTCTCCAGGTAGAGGGCTTCCACAGCTGCCCTGGGATATCAGTTCAAGTGCTTCACCACCTTAATTGTACAAAATGTCTTCTTTATAGCCAATCTAAATCTCTCTCTCTTTTTTTTTTTTTTAGTTTGAAACCATTTCACAGATTAGGTAGAAGAGTTATTTATTGCACTTAAAACACAACTGTCATTTAAAATTTCTTGAAAGGATTTGGGTAATACTAATTCATAGAGAAAATCAGAAAAAATGAAAGTTAGATTTTGCCTGCTGTTGTTCCCATTCTATTATAATTTTGGTACCATTCTAAAGTCCTCTCAAATTCCTCATTTCAACCTAGTCTCTCTCACTAATTATCATCTAGCTTCCCTTCCCTTCCCTTCCCTTCCCTTCCCTTCCCTTCCCTTCCCTTCCCTTCCCTTCCCTTCCCTTCCCTTCCTTCTCTTTTTCTCCTGTGTTTCAAAGACCTTTTACCTTCAGTCACTACCAATCTGTCTCCTAAGGCACTAAATCACTGTGGAAGCTACTCCTTCCCTGACTGACTGCTGCTGCTGTAAGTGCCAATTCGGATCAGCAGGAGGCTGGCGGCCAGATGGCAGCAGTATGACACTTTTAAAATCTGTGATTCTTCAGCGTCCCTGTGGAAAGGGTGGGCTTGCAAGAGCCAGTGTAGGTGGTTCTGTTTATGCTCTTGTATTAAAAATTAATGCTAGAGAGATTTGTTTATTTGCAGTGTTATCAGTACAGTTTGCCCAAGCCCTGAAAATATTGATTCATAATATGCTTATGGTAGCACAGAGTAATGCTTTCAGAAGAAACTGACATCCTGTGAAATGTTCCTAGCTTTGTATTTCAACAGAAATCCTGATCTCGGACTGTGCCTAGATAGTATGAATCTGTGAATAATCCCGGAGATAAATCTGGGCTCACCTGTGCTTTGATATTGGCAGAAGTCACAGTTTTACCTGCATTTGCCTGTGGATGGAATGCAACATTCCAAATTGCAACACATGGATGAATTTAGGCCTGGGACACCAAAGTGGAACCTGCAGGAGGAGGCTGCAGGTGAATCCCAGTGGAAACACCTGCTTCAGAACCAAGGCTCTTGTAAAGAAACCACATATGGGACTAGAAAGCTTGAATCTTGTCAGTCGTGTGATTTTGGCATATGCTGCAAAGTGAAGGTACAGTACAGTGCTTTTTTTGAAGAGATTTTATCAACTGTGACTGTGGAAGAATGCTTCCCTGCTCTTGAAATTATTAAGTCATGTTAAAATGGTCAGTTAAGCAAACTCAGTAGTTTATTCTTTAGAATGTACTGAAATACTGCAAAAAGTATTAGTGGTAGTAAATTTTTGGAGCTCCGGTCTTTTTCAGAGAAGGAAAAGATAAGAAGGACTTTTTCTCTGTGTGGGGAACTGAGCACTGGCACAAGATTCCCATAGAGGTTGTGAAGCTACAATATTGGAAGATCTTCAGAAGATGCCTAGACTTGGGCTCAGGCATCCTGCTCTGCTTGGGCAGGGGTTGGGGTAGATGGACCCAGATATCCCTGTCAATCTCACCCATTCTGTGATTCTGTGACTGAAAACATGGGCTATGAGAAGATTATAGTGACAGTACCAAGAGAAGCACACTTCTGATCTCAGGTCTGCTATTGTATAACCTTATATATGACTTTTACAGTAGTACAGTGATACTAAGTTCCGATTTATTTTTTTTTTTCATAGAAGAAACTATAAGGCCTTGCAGAACGAAAGAATGGATTATAATAAACTGCTATAGTGAATTAACTTAATCTGCCTTTATCTAGATTTTGTATATATTTTGCTCTTGGAGCTTTCAATAGAAGTGAAGATTAAATATTCAAAACAAACAAAGCGTTCTCCAGTCACATTTCAGCCAAAAGCATAAGCATGTGGATACCTAGAATTTCTCTTCATTGTATTTACTGCCCACACAGTTTCCCTGAACCATTGCTCAATCTGCTTTTTCTGTTTTGTTCACAATCCTTTTAGTATTGCAAAAAAGCTCCCTGTGACTGAGGCCATTGTCTCACTGAATACTGACTACTGAATACACTTTAGCTCGATTTTCAGATGACTAGGTTAGATCTTGCTTCTCTGAGTTCCTGTGGTCTCTTTTCAGTACCAGGAATGTGAAATTTTTCACCTGAGGTAATCACGAAACACTCTGAGGCTAAAACATAATGTGGTGAAAATGCAGAAAAAAAAGTACACCGCAACGTTGCAGGGTGGTGAATCATTATAGTCAACATTTCAACCCTTCCTAATCTATGTCACGGTAAAATCAAAGTTCTTTGTCTTCCCTCAAACACAGGATAGCTCTAATACTTTAGCCTAAAGGAAAAAGAAAAAAGCATACAGCCTTAGTCCAGTGAAGACATGATCTAAGCTGTTTTGCCTAAGTCTTCTGAAGTTTAAATTATTTTTACACTAAAAATGGAAGTTTAGAAGTCATGAAGTCAAGTATATTTTGACATTTGAAATTTCAAGACGTTATCATGTCTGATTAGCCAGCAAATGCAAATTAAAATCAATTTCCTATTTCATACAATCACAGCATCATCTAGGTAGGAAAAGATCTGCAAGATCATCAAGTCAAATCATTAAACTGACCTACCAAGTTCCTTCACTAGACCACATCTATAAGTATCCTGTCCACACATTTCTGGAATGTTTCTAAGGATGGGTATTCTGCTCTTCACTAGATGGATTTGTTCCCTGAAATTTAATAAATCCTGTTTTTCTATGATTTTAATATGGATTAATATAATCTTGGTTTTCAGAACAGCAGCCTTTTCTGTAAAACTATATTTACATCTGTGTCCTGGATCTCTTCATGTTCGTCCAACACTGCTGTTATCCTTACCCTTTCATCCTTCTCAAGCTGACCGTATTTTGGTACCAGCTATCTGAAAAGCATTTTATTACTACAACCTCTTTTTGAAGACCTCACCAGCAGACTCAGTTACCAGTAGGCTCAACTGTCAGTTATGTAGCTGGCAGTTATGTAGCATCCAGTAGCCAAGGTCAGATCTTTTAAACCTTAAAATCTCATGTTTTATCAGTGTATATCAGTATAGTACTAAGCTAAAGTAATTTTAGAAATATCCTTCAAAATCTGTTTCTGTACTCATCTGATGCTTTTACAAAATGCATTTTCACTGTGTTTCCTGAAGTCAGCTATAAGTCAAGAAAGTCTTAGTGTTTCCTGAAAAGTATAAAGTTTAAGATAGATTTCTTGTAAGGAATGAACATAAGCCAATCCAATGGCAAGTCAGTATTCGAAGCTTTTCCATCTCCCTAGACAGTTCTAGTACTATAGTCACTTTAATATTGAAGTGCTTTAAGTACGTCCTTCACCATCTTCTAGTTTGATCTAAACAAATCTGTATCTGATCTTCTTTGGATGTGAGGGAAAATGAAAAGATATGTACAAAGAAAGATTTAAATATTTCAACAATGGGAAAAATCTTTATTTTTGCTAGTGCCTTCTCTACAGCTGAGCAGCTATCCTCCCCCTCTACTCTGCCCTGGTGAGGCTTTACCTGGAATACTGTGTCCAGTTCTGGGCTCTTCGGTACAAAAAAGACCGGGATCTCCTTGAAAGAGTTCAGCAGAGGGCTACAAAGACAGTAAAGGACGTGGAATACCTCCCTTATGAGGAGAAGCTGAGAGAACTGGGTCTGTTCAGGCATGAGAAAAGAAGACTCAGAGGGATCTGATCCGCATCTATAAATACCTAAGGAGCGGGAGGTGAAGGGACGAGGCTGAACTCTTCTCAGCAGTGTGTGGTGATACGACGAGGGGAAATGGCCACAAACTGAAGCATAGAAAGTTGCACACAAATGTGCGTGGGAACTTCTTCACAGTGAGGGTGATGGAGCACTGGGCACAGGCTGCACAGAGAGGTGGTGGAGTCTATTTCTCTGCAAATGTTCAAGGCATGGATGCCTACCTGTGCAACCTGGTCTCGGGAGCTGCTTTGGCAGGGGGGTTAGACTCAATGATCTCTAGAGGTCCCTTCGAACCCCTGCAATTCTGTGATTCTGTGATTTCTACTGATTCTTTTCAGCCAAAAATATAATTCCTTATTTCTACAACTTTATCATTGCAAAATATCTTACAGCTAAGACAGCTTTCATGTCTTGGGAATTCATTTGGTCACATTAGCCTTTGAACATAAAAAGGTATCTTTACAGTAGTTCCATTAGCTGGATTAAGAAATGTAGTACTTAAAATATATAGCCATATCCTAGGCTTAAGTCAATGGAAATTTGTCCTATAAATTAATATGAAAAGAGTCAGCATTTTACTCCATACAAACATCTGAGATTTTAAAATTTAATATGAATATAGGAAGGCAGTGCCAACTACATTAACAAAGGAATAACTAGTAGAAGAATAGGAATTTTAACATATACAGCATATAATCAAATGCCATGTCAGAAAATAACATCAAGAAGTGAAAAGAGCAAAACACCATTTTTAACCCAGCCGTAAACATTCTTAAAAAGTCTGCTTTTGCCAATGGACAAAAATATCACCTAAAAGGTAGGACTGTAGGACTTAAGAGGAGTTGTAGAGAGGCCAGGGTAAGTTAAATACAAATAATATGCATTTCTGTTTTCATCGATTTTTCCTCTGAATGTTTCAACTTGTCAGCTTTTCAGCAAAAACATTTTAATGGGAAATAAGAATCTGTGGAATGAAGCCAGCTTTTCCAGGCAAAGAAATGCACACCAGCAAAACAGCGTGTAAAAGAGAAGTCACACCCTGTGTAAGTAATCCTCCTTCAACAAAAAAAAAACCCCAGCAAAACAACTCCCCAAAAGAGAACAGTGTATAACTGTTTTGTGAGAAACAGAATAGACGATGAACTTCTTTCTTTTGAGTAGACTTTCAAGTGCATGAGACTCTCCCCCTTGTCTAAGAGCTCCTGTGGGAGTTCTTACTGCTTAGGATTTCCCATCGCCATGTTAGAGGTGAGCTCCACCCTCAAATGAATTTTGTAGGTGTTTATCATTCTCTGCTTAACTACCAATTTTCAGGATGCTGTTAGGAACCAAGGTCTTTAAAACCTTTAACTTTGTCAGGTCTGCTTAAAAGTTGTTCAATAATTTGCTGGAAAACAAACATACAAGCATGCACACATGCCTACCTGTGCAATCTGGTCCAGGAAGCCTGCACTGGTAGGAGGATTGACTAGATGATCTCCAGAGGTCCCTTCCAACCCCTACAGTTCTGTATTTTGTGACACACATATACTAAGAAAAAGAAAGGGACCATGGTTTACTAAGTCTTGTTTTCACTGCTATTCATGTTGTGGATAGTTACTTTATAATAGATATGTTTATTTTCTGTGATTACATATAAGCAATATTTTTATTTAAAATAGTTGTAGAGAGTTGAAGTCCCATACTACTTGAAGGGAGGTTGTGGGGTGGTGGGACTTGGCCTCCTCTCCCATGAAACTAGCAATATGACTGGAGGTAATTCCTCAGGTCACACAAGCAGAGATTCATGTTGGACATCAGGAAATACCTCTTCTCTGAGAGAGTGGTCAGGTGTTGAAATGGGCTGCTCAGGGAGGTGGTGGAGTCATTGACCCTGGAAGTATTAAAAAAATGCTTTGAAGTTGTACTGAGGGATGTGGTTTAATGAGAAATATCGATAAGTGTATAGTTGGATGGGATGATATTAGAGGTCTTTTTCAACCTTGGTGAGTCTGGTTCATGCTATAATGTCACAAGTTGCAAAAGATGCAAGAGATGCTTGGTGTCGTGTCTCTGTTTCCAATTTTACTTCTTAACTTATTAAGTTGCTAAAGTCAACAAACTTGTCAATTCCTATTAAATGCAACTCTGTTCCAAAGTCCATGTTTTCAGTGAAGGCTAAATTCTTTAAATGTTTGTGAGAAAAAGGGCACATATATCTTAAAAAATGTTTTGATGTTTATTGACAGATCTTTATTAGAATGTCTTTGTTATCAACCAGCAATCATAAATTAAATTTGTTATCTCCAGTGTTTTAAGACAGCACAGTAGTTTCTAATTTTATTTTTATATGTCACATTACAATTAATACAGTTTTGAGGTTTGTATCACTATAGGATGTGATAAGATAATGGTAATACAGATAGACCTAGTTAGGGGGAATCAGTCTGAAAATCATTTTTATAAATATTAAAAAGTATCCCCCCCAGACTAATAATGCAGTGGCACATATAGTGCCTGTCATTTGCTCTGCCTGCCGGTGAAATGTTTTGGTTGCTTGGGCACAACCAGACACAAATTAATCAGGTTTGACTGAGCTACATCCTTGCTAAATCCTTATCTCTGCAACATTGGTTTCAAAGCCTACAGTAGTTATATTTCATGTATCTTATCATTATTCAAGGCCCTTTGGGGGAGTACCCTAATTTCATAAACATATTATGCTTTTCTGAAAGGAAAAGTGAAACATATGCTGCAGGGGAACCTTTGTAATTTGTTTTGCTTACAGATATGCTGAACTACTTGTACTTCATCTGCTAAAAAAAGGAAAAATTCCCAGTGTGCACAATTATTTCCTGGCAAGCCACTGTTACTTTTATTTAAGTAGGTAGCCTAGATCTATATCTGATCCACTGAAACCGTGGGCCATTTTCCCCAAGTTTACTTACTGTGCAGTAGAGACCTAGGGTGACACTTACCTGAATTCCACCTGTGATGTTCAGGGCAAAGGGAAGAGCTGATGCCAGAAAGTTACTGTTTTCATTCAAAATGGGCAGGAAGTTGTTTGAGCACTGGTAAGTGTAACAGTGATGCTGCATAGATTTATGTGTCATGATTGATTGACCTGGCCATGTAAGAAAGAACCGGTTCTGGTGGTATAAACATGTCTACTGCTTGGCCATTGATTAAACCACCTTCTGTATAGATTCTCCAGTGTACAACAAGAGAGGTTACAGACGCCTTCAATTTAAGCATCTGTAAGATGATCTTTGTCTACCCAAATTCCTACTGTTGTGAAACATAGGAAAACTTAATTTCTACTCTCTGTCAGATATGGTTGAAATAGGCAATGTGATTGAAATAGGCATATTGATTCAAAGGGTGGGGGAAGGGATGGCATTTGACAGATGCAGACAACATAATAACATAAGCCCTTTTCCCTTAGGAAGAAGAATCTAATAAAGAAATTCCACTCTTTCCCAAACCAAGAAGAGAGTTGTCAGTTCTTCTATTGAGGTCAGAAACCACAAGCCCAAGATGAGCTGCAAGATAAGAAAAGATGCAAAATGGAAGAATCCAAGCACTGCATATCAGAGAGAATGGAGAAGAAAAATCCAGGGAACCAGGGCCAAGAAAATCACTCAAAAGTTCTGAAATGAGGAGAGACAGGAGGTACAAATTTGGGCAAATCAGATATTAGAAAGGCAGCAAGCTGTGGACAGGGCAATAACACTCTGTCTCAGAGTAGAATAAACTGGAGATCTCAGTAACATTTGGAAATAATTGTATTGAATTTATATGGTTCAGGATTCTTGTTATAGCACACAGGGTGTGACAAGAGAGATGAAACAAACAACATGAACGTGGATAGCTGGATGAGCATGTATTTGAAATGCTGTCTGCATTAGGGAATGTTACCTGTTTGAAACTGAGCATTAGTTTTAACACTTGGGGCTAGAGGACCTGTTGTGTAGATTTTTATGTGATATATGGAAAAAAAATCACAGTTTTCCTGCTGTGTCCTCTGTATTAGCTTATAATATCTCTTTTTATTACATTTCTTATTTATAGATTTTTATGTCTTGCCTTTTCAAATCTTTCCCACTGTTCTGTTTCTCTTGTTTTTGCTTGTCTTTCATCAGTCTGCTTCCCAGCCTGCTTGTTCATTTCATGTAAAACCAAACTGAAATGCCACTGAAAATGGAAAAACGTAAAAGTGTTATTTGATGTTATCTTGACTTTTCACATGCATTTTTCCTTGAACTTTGATTACAATTTTATCGATTACCATTTCCTGTCTTCCCTACATCTCTTGATGTGAATTTGATCACTGCTGTTCATGTGTTCATATTTAGATTAAATGAGGTAGTACAAGGAATTTGTCTAGGTTTCAAAAATGTTAAATGACCATATAATTCATAAGAAGTAACAAACAGATGGCCCTGGAGATCTTTTGGCCCAGGGCAGGCACTCAACAGTCAGAAGTACAATCCTCTCAGTGCGTGCTAATGCTGATTTAAGAAACAGGCAGAAGTTTGAAGACAGGATTGCAAGAAAAGAGCAAAAAAAAACCAACCCAAAATCCAGTCCCCAAAACAGCAAACCAGACAAACAAAACAACAACACAAAACAAGAAAATTCCACAAACATCCTCTTCCCTGCATTCCTTACTAAACACTCACGGTTGTTACTTGATCTTTTCTAGGGAATATGCACAAAAAGGGTTCAGCATTTTGAATCAAGATCATACCGGCTCCCTTGGGCTTGGTTTGATCTTGTACCTCATTTCTCTCTTTGTTTATCGATCACTTAAATAAAGAATCTGTATGTTCTTACAGCAGACTCCTTGGTGGCAGGTGTTTGCATTGCTCATTGAATCTAAATACTAAACATCCACCAAAATCTCTACCAAAAGGATGGTGGTAGTTGCATGTAGTAAGGCAAACTCCTATTTTCATAGCACAAGGATTTGTATGGGGCGAGGACAGCAAGCTTTTAAAGGAGTGAAACATAAAAGTGGAGACTGGCATTAGGAGAGGGACAAAATGATACAGAGTCCTGAGAAGTCACAAATCAGCAACAGCAGGAGATCCAGGGAAATAACTTCCCCCCCCACCCACTGTTCCCTGAAAAGATGAAAAATGAACTGCACATTGTTGCAAATTGATAATCTGTTCTTCTGAACAGAAGCATTTGGTAGGCTGATATAGGCTGAGTTTTAAGCTGCCCACTAAATGTACATGGGCCATAACTCATTATCTGTGCTACCCTGAGGAATCTTTCAGCCCATCACTGCAGGAAATTTGGTAAAATGAGACCCTGACTTTCTTAAATAAATAAAATACAATAATAATGAAAATAAAGGCAAGAGGTTTAAAATATGAATTGCCAAATCACTTTCCATTGTTTTATGTTTATAGACCAGACTACATTCCTGAAGAAACAGGCAGCAGATAACTAGAAGCAGAGAGCCAGCACTCCCACCTGTCACTGCCACTGCCTACTGTGCAGGGAAATGCCAGCCTGCCAAGAGCAAGCTAAAACCTCAAGGTGGAAAACTACTCCTAAAGGCTGTGAAAGATTGGAAGAAAAGAGAAATATTAAAGGGCAATAGCCTTGCATTGTGCTTGTGCACTCAGAAGGACTTCTCTCAAGAATCTTTTCTTTCAAAATAATTTTCAAAGCATTTTGTAAAATAGTGCTATGAACTCTAGAGGATGCTAAACATAGCTGCCTTTTGTTTGTATTTTCCAAAACAATGAATTATTCACCAGAGCCTAATTCTGCTCACAGCAGTAACAGTGGCTGACATGCTTTGAGTGTGGAAGCTTGACTCTGCTGGTGTTGGGGGCTTCAGGTGGTATAACTGATAGTGGTGAAATGGCCCAATTAACAAACTGAAGTTGGGGTTTCGGGCTTTGTTCAAAGATCCAACATGTGCACCTGGAACACTGGAATTATATTCAATCTCATCCAATTTCCTTTATGTGACAGTAATCCACACCATAGTATGCTCTGCTGAAAGGAACTCTTCAGCAGGCATATATTGCACAACTCTTCCCATCCATCAGGCTCTTCCTAGTCTTCCATCACTGCAAAGACAATCAAACCCATGAAGACTGATGTAATTTTCAGTCTTTTCCACTTTTTTTTTTAAACTTACTAAGTAGGCCGATAAGTCTCCCCAGAAAATATTAAATAAAACTCTAGACATGGCCTTTTGCTTCAGGGCTTTTCCTCATTTGCTATTCACAGAGATTGTGGATAAACTACCAGAGACTCCATCTGTAACATAACATTGCCTCCCATCCTGTTTCCAGCATCTAGATACTTTTATGAAAGTACATGCAAGCAGAGCTGTCTCTAACAGGGACACATTCTTCTGAAGAGTATCAAAGGAGGAAAACATAAGCATCTCTTAATGCATATGACTATCCACTACATGTGGATAGTTACGTTTCGTTATAACGTTAAGCATATATGTTAATTACAGTTGTGTGGTAGGAGCCCTTTGGAAAAAAATAAAATATGAGAAGGAATGACTTGCATGGCAGAACTGTTTTGGTGGACTCTGATGTTTCATTTCATTAGGATTTCTTTTTCTTACAGTTCTATGAATCAATCTAATGGCACTTATATAGTCATGTAGATCCTCAATTTTCTCAGGTACAGAGGCAGATCCATGATTTGCAGCTGCAAACAAATGAAAATGCAGAGGGAAGAAAAATATTTTGGAAGCACTGATGTTTAACTAAATTGAAGTATACTAATCTTATTTGGGTGCGCTGATATTTGAGTCATTCCCTCATTTTTCTCAGTTCACATCTGTCAGTTTGCATAAGCACTGGCATCCTGTCCTCATAATTTCTATACATGCTTTCTCTCCTCATACTTCAAAAGTAGTTTCCTTGGAAGAATGACCAACTGCTTCTTCTTTAGCAGAGCAAGCACTACAACTTCCTTTGACATTTAGGAAACAGAAGATTCACCTCTTCCTCATTTTCCACATCAGTTATCATATTTCCAAGTCACCTTCCATTCAGTTCACTCCCATCACAAATATCATTCTTATCTCCTCTATCTCTCTGGAGTTTACTCAGTATCTCTGATTGAACTGGAAGGTCTAATGCTAATTCAGCATGTGTAAAACTCTTAAGAAGTTACATTTGGCAGCATAGTAATAGACTGGGAAACTCCCTCAGAGCATACTTGACATAGTATTACAAGCCTTGCAAGTTTTCAGTTCAGCAACATGGTTTGATACGACATCAGATATGGCCGAGTTACTACAAGAACAAAGTACATCATCATCTCCTTTTAAGAGGAATCTAAATTAGATGGAAGTCTCAGATTGGAATGAATGTTTGCTAGAGTGTTTTTGGTGTCCAGTATACTTTATGAGGATTAATAACAGCAGCTATATAAACTACAGAAAACCAAACCCTTTCAAAATTGAAAGAACATTTTCACTAAAATATTGATGGAAACATGTTTTCAGATCTTCCACACTAAAAGCTTGTTTCAACAAAATTTTTCCAACCAACTATAATACCAGGCAATAGAGCTAAGTGTATTGAACTAGAACAATGGAACTGTTTCTATGATACATGCTATTTATGAATGAAGACGTACTGGAGTTTACTTGCAGCAATGACCTTAGAACTAACAGTATCACAAATAAATATTTAGATAAGTTGGAGTTGATTAATACAACTGGCCGCCAAAACATGACCATAACAAAGACGGAATACACAGTGCAATACTATTTTCTTGACAATTACATAACTCTTGACCTCCTTATAAATTTTAAGGCTATTTCTCCCATGGATACTTAAAGTGACAGCTGCCTGTCACACAAAACAAATTACAGAAGTGCAGATTTACAGGGGTTGGAAGGGAACTCAAGAGATCATCAAGTCATATAGAGGCAGCAATTTTAAGCAGAGATTTTCCTTGATGTTAATACCAGGGGTTTTATCTTTTTTTTACATGCTTCAGAAAAAAATCCACTAGTCTGTTACATTTCCATCAGATAGCTGAATCTTCACATTTCTAAACAAGTCTGTGGGAGAGTGCCAGAAAAAAAACTGAAAATAGAGTGACAAAATATGTGAAGTATACACCACTCTTCATCTAAGAAGTGACTACATGCCAATTAACTATGGGACATTTAGAGTGTTATCAATGGACACTTACTCTACACTAAAAAATAAAGAGTAATATGAAGATTTCTTTGTTCTGAAGTAATACAAAAGGTAGACAAGTAAACAGTTTGCTGTACTTCTAAGCCATTTATTACAGCATTCAGAATACTGAGATTGCAGATTATGAGAAAAATTGATTCACTAGAGATAGTAGGCTGAATTTTTGATATATTTATGGGTTTGCTTTTTAAATAATAATTCATGCCTTCTGCACTTCAGCCCCCAAAATTGCCAAGCAATTTTCAGAACTAGCATTTAAATCACTCAATTGCTTTAGTAAATTTCTACTTCAGAAAAAAAAATCAAAATGAGGATTGAAAAAGTAAACATAGGAAATGGTTCACATTTCTCCTCTTCTACAGTTACTGGCATGGAAACAGATTAGAAGTGTGGAAATGAGGTAGTGCATCCAATACAATATTTACATCCTTTAAAAATGTGGATATTGGCAACGTCAGTAGCCTATATACTTATTTCATAAGTTCATAAGTTCATAAGGTTGGAAAGGACCTATAAGACCATCTAGTCCAACCATCCTCCTATCACTATCTCTACCCAACTACTATATATTGAGGTTGACATCTGATCTTGATTACACATGAAAAAAGACAGGAAAATAAATCAGAACTGTTAATAATTCTGTTTTGAAACAAAGAAAATCAGGGTTTATTGCTGGGAAAGTGATTGATCAGCACTTACTAGGATCAATAACAATCACAGGAAGTGCTGTGCTGATCATGAAATGATTTTCTCCCTCACTGAAAGTGTCCATGAAAACTGATTTTGATTCATTTTCTACTAGTATATTAAAATCAAAATGCATTTTTAGACTGCAAAAGCAAAAAATAGAAAAAACTTGGTAAGATTTGTAACCATTTCTAAATACAAGTGATTCATATGTATTTTTATGAGGAATTACAGCAAGTTCGAACTTCACATGCTCTTTTTCAAATGCCAGTTATAGATTGTAATGTTGATCAACTCTCTGATGTTTATCCACTGAACAGTTTGAAATACTGTGGCAGCAATCCAAGCAACAGGAGACAGCAGAAAATATTTGGTTTACGATTCTGAAGACACAGAGTGTTGCAAAGAACGCATCACGTCACTGTTTATAAAAACAAGTGTATTTAAAAAAACATACCTTCACATTCCAAAACTTAGGACTGTGGAAAGACAGAAACTGAAAAATAATCTTATAGCCCTTGTATTTAAACTGTGAGCACTACTGAAAAGTTTTCATGAGATCAAAAGCCCTTCAATTTTTATTTTTTACTGTAGTAATATCTCACTCACTCTTCACCTGTGGTAGAAAAAAGCATTTAAGGAAAATGATTTCAAGAACAAGTTAGCTTTGAGTTAGCTGGCTTTGCCATTTCAGAGTTGTTTCTGACTGTTCAACTTTCATAATATTACAGGTCATTTTAGAACAGTGTCAGTACAATTCACAAAACTGTGTACAATTTCTATAGATAGCAAACACTCTCTGAAATACCAGAATTATTTCAGTTCATTTTTTCTTTGCAGTTGTAGGACAAAGTAGTTAACTTTCCTGCTAAGTAGCGTTCAAAGTCTTTCTTATTGTACTCAGATTTTGAGTTTGCCAAGCAAAAGGTTATGACTTCCAGTCTGCTTGAGCATAAGAGGATACAAGTTTCCCTGTTTTTTTTTTTTCCCCTTGTTATTTAACCTTTGGTTTTTTCCTCAATTTCACTATTTAAATATTTCCATTGGAGCAGCACATATTTCTTCGTTGTTTGTTATATATATATATATAACAATATATATGTTTGTTATATATATATATATATATATAATTGGACCACATTACCAGAGTACATTGATCAGTTCCTCAAGGTTCAATGCAAGAAATCTTTGAGTTTTTAGAAGTAGTGCTCTTGCAAATCTTCAGTTTTTCCGATTTATTTTTTTTAATTACATCACCTCTCTCTAATTTGTCTGCAGTTTTCCAGGATCTGCATTTGCTTTTTCTGCACTCAGTTGATTGACTTGTCACATCTCTTTGGCAATGTGTTCTTCCTTGCCATTTTCTTAGTTTCTTTAGTAGCTCAAAGTTTCTGGTATATTTCTTTTAGACTTTCTTTTTTGAAAAGAAAAATACTTAAGTTTCCTTCCTTTCCTGTTTTTCTGCTCAGTGGGGAATGCACTTTACTGTCCTGCTTCCCGCTTTTCTCTTTCTTTTATTGCAGTACACTATGACCCAAAGTATGCCCAATACAAATGTTTGCTTTGTTGAACTGATGAAAATATCTACCTAAAATATGACTCACTTGTTTTTTCTGTTTTGTTTTGTTGGCTTTTTTAGCTTCACAGCTTGGTCTTTGCAATTGGGAAGTACAGTATCTAGCTTAGGAGTTTCAGATTTAACTCACTGCCTACGTGAAAAAGAATGGAATAGAAACAATATGGTATCTAAATGACTCAAACAGAATTGAACAGAGAAGTCTAAGTTATGTGCCAAGAAACAAGCCCTGGTATTTCAAAACATTGCATATGCTTACTTCTTGTTAGAATATTTTTCAATACACTCAGTTTTGGACCCTTACTTAAGCGTTGTCTGAAAAGGTCATATACAGTGCACAGTGGGAAATATATCATAACTTTGTTTTTTAATGCTATTTATTACATTTGGAGTAAAACTTCCTTACCAAAAAACATGCGTAGTGAGGATCTTCTGATTTATACATGATATACCAATCATATTAACATAATCTAGTAGATGGCAACCCTGCCCAAAGCAGGAGTTTTAGAACTAGATCTTTCAGATTCCTTCAAAATCAAGCCATTCTACAATTTTTTAATATTTCTAACATGTATCATTAGTGTACTTAGTAAGTCACTGGTATGATAACTATATTTTCAAATAACTTCCTATTTTGTGTTCTAACTAGTACTGAACTTTTCAGATGGAGATAAATCTTCTTTGAAACTCCTTGGTTAATAGAAACCTGGTGTAGCAGTGTCTTTTTTACAACATTCATAGGGGAAAACAGTATTTAGAAAACATAACTATTTCAAGAGAAAAGTTTAAATGAGATTTTAAGGCACAGACAAACTACTACACACTGAGCATTCATCCTTCCTATAAGTCCTTTATTTCTAAACATCAGTGAGAGTAGTGTATAAGGAAAGTGAAAGAACAACGCTTATTCTTTGCTTCTCAGTTGCTTCATGTGAAAGGAGGGAACCTGCTTCTACCTAGGCCATTGCTCAGCCAAGTCAATATGGGCACTTGGTTTGGAAACACCCACTATGATATCCCAGCACAGCCTTGAAGGTCACAGTGTCTGAGGCACAGACTCAGATGAGAATGATCCATATACTTTACTGCAGGTCCTAACATCCCTTATATTTATATCTCCAAGCTCCCTCCTGTATCTTTCCATCTCCCACAACTGAAGCCTTTCGGACCCGCCGTCGGCTTCATTCAGGTGTTCGTGATCGTTAGGGACTCATCGGTCTGTCCATTTACCTCGGTGCACACCAATGTGGTGGGTGGTAAAATGGCGTTTATTTGTTCGTAACAACAACTTTTATAGTTTACCATAGTTTCGTTTACGCCCCTCAGGCGCTTGCGTAACTACCTCCTTATCTAGGTGCTACAGGCATTATTACCTTATTTGGTCACAATTGGCACTACTCCCTTATCTGGTTACTATTGGCAACCCCTTGAGGGTGGAATTTTTCTGTGATCACCCCCTACATTCCTTGTGGGCAGAATCTTTCCGTGATCACTGCCTACATTTCCCCCTCCCGATGCATTAATTTCCCTACTGTAATCAGAGAGGACTCTACTCGCGTACATCCCGAAATCCCCGCTTTACGCCTATACATGCTATTGTCCTCTCCGGCAAGCCTTAACCCGTTACATCCCGATACGCTAAATAGCCTAGCCTCTACAACCCTATTACGCGTTCCTTTACAAGCTATTCTGCATCTTTCTATACTCTATGTGATAATTGATTGTACGATCAATCATCCGTTGCGCGCAACCTAACAGAATTTGCAAGAAGCAAGGCAAACATACTAGCAGAAGCAACATAACTATAAGTCCCAAAAGCAGACCCTTCAGTAAATGCACAGTCCATCCCCCAATGTCTCCGAACAGTCCACGCAGCCAATCTCCAATTGGGTCCTCTTCCACGCCGATTTTGTTGACGTGTTCCTTCATAAGCTGCAACTTCTTATGTATGGATTCACTGTGGTCACTA
The DNA here is from genome assembly GCF_038088225.1 of Cyrtonyx montezumae. Taxonomy (NCBI): domain Eukaryota; kingdom Metazoa; phylum Chordata; class Aves; order Galliformes; family Odontophoridae; genus Cyrtonyx; species Cyrtonyx montezumae. Next base: position 55,623,360 of record NW_027071936.1, read on the forward strand.
AGATTAAAACAGCACATTCCTGCGATATCCTCACAGCCATGGCCATGAGCCAAAAGCAGGAAATCAATAGCTGCTCGGTTCTGCAGGACCGCATGCCTAACGCTTGCGACGTCCGTTAACAAATCGCTGAGGAGTGAAGTTGTTAAATTAGCCTGCTTGATGGACCAGCAAGCCAGTCTCTCGATCTCCTTCAAGGCTTGAGCTGTTCCCTGGTCTGTGAGTGGGGTAATCTTCCGTCTGTCTAAAACATATTTGATTATCTCTCCAGGTGTCGTTAGTGTGGAAGGCGCTGCTCTTATAAGCTGTTGAATATCTGAGTGTGTTTTCTGCCTAAAGCAATCAATAATCACAGGAGCCCGTGCGTCTGATGGGAGATCCGACCCTTCAACCGCCTTTATGAGGCGATTGGCAAAATCCACAAAGGATTCGGATGGGCCCTGTGTAATACTTGCCCAAGGGGCCGTAGGCTCTGCCAAACGAGCGACCTCCCTGAGTGCTTGGAGGGCCGATGCCGTAACAGCAACCAACTCCCCCGGTCTCAAAAGAGCTGCCTGGCCCTCTGGGTTCCCTATCATGCCATCCGCTCTGCCCTTTAAGCGGTCTAAGTTGGTTCGCTCCCCTCGACCCTGGCCATTAGCAGGGTGCCTGGGATCTCGAGTCGCCGCTGCTACCACCACCTGCAGCTGAGTGTCCCAAGCATCCATCCATAGGGTATATTGGGCAGGATCTAATATAATCCTCATAAGATTTGTGACGTCGTGTGGCAACAATGGGGAGGACATAAGAGCTTCCACCTCTGCCATGGCAATTGGAGACCGCAAACCTTTGGTCCTAACTGTGTCAGCCAACCGCGTTATCGACTTCGGCTCCAGAGGAGTCCAAGCCGATCCCTCAGGTTTAACCACCACAGGCATTGCCACTACGGATGAGCTCTCTGTTGTAAGTTCCTCCCTAATCCTTGCCCAATCAGTTAAGGCCAGCCCAGGGGCTGAGCCAGAGCACCCTGACTCCACCCTCTGTCCAGCCCATCGGGGCGCACCGTCCCGCCCCGCTGATAACATAGCCACACCCTCCTTCTCCGCCCCTCCCAACCCCTCCAAAGAAGGATACAAGCCGCTCCCCACATACGGGGGAGGGGCGGAGGGGACAGAAGCGGCGCAATCGCAATCTGCAACAGCAACGGTCGTTTTTTGTTCGTGCTGCACAGTCGATCCATTCTTCTCCTCCGAGATCTGAGTGGATTTTCCTCCTGTAGAGCAAGTGGGAGAAGCCGCGCCGCCCCCCAAGTCCAACCAAAATTTCGCCTGTTCAGATGTATCCCGTTCCTCCCGGGCTGCTTTAAGCGCTCTCAAGATTAATCCCCAAGTCCTTAACTCCCCCGACTTCCCCAGCACCATCGCTCTCTGGGAGAGCGCTGCTGTAGTGTTATCCCACGAACCCGGGGAATATAAATCTGAGAGAGACGCTAGCAACCCCTCTTTCTGTAAAAACAGTAATAATGCCGCGATCTCCTTCTTAGAAGGAGACGTCTTCCCACAATAAGTCTTACACGCGGACGAAATCACCTTTATGACAGCTTCCATCATCGCCGGACGTCCTCGGTCCCGCGGATCACCACTATCGGGCTCCCCTTCCGATAGTGCCAACTTGGCTTTCACCAAGTTCTGGGTCGCCGGTGGTCAAACACTCTGCTGCAGTCAGAGCACCTCCGACGCACCCAGCTTCCACTCTCCTAAGCCGCAGCCCCCTCTTCTAGGGTCATCGCCTCCTTCCCCACGGGAGACGGATGAGAGCAGGATTGCCACGCTGCCAGTGGCTGACCACTATTCCCTAACGAATCACGTCGGGGTCACCAGATGAAGCCTTTCGGACCCGCCGTCGGCTTCATTCAGGTGTTCGTGATCGTTAGGGACTCATCGGTCTGTCCATTTACCTCGGTGCACACCAATGTGGTGGGTGGTAAAATGGCGTTTATTTGTTCGTAACAACAACTTTTATAGTTTACCATAGTTTCGTTTACGCCCCTCAGGCGCTTGCGTAACTACCTCCTTATCTAGGTGCTACAGGCATTATTACCTTATTTGGTCACAATTGGCACTACTCCCTTATCTGGTTACTATTGGCAACCCCTTGAGGGTGGAATTTTTCTGTGATCACCCCCTACATTCCTTGTGGGCAGAATCTTTCCGTGATCACTGCCTACACACAACTCATCAACTGAACACTTCACAAGCCTCCTTCATGTCTAAGTACTGCCCCCGCAAATAGTCTTCCAATCAGAGCCACAGGCTGCTTCTATTGATGCACTTCTCCATTCAAGGTCTTCATCACGCGAAGATTAAGCATCCCACTTGGATTCTACTCTTGTCTCCTGGAGACAGCCTTTGTTCTAAGTGCCTTCTTCCACACACTGTCAAACTTGCTTTTCAGCCTCTATTCTGAACACTGTCTTGAACCCTAACAAGGTGGTGGGATAACCATCACTACCAGCCACATCAGGACCTGTCATACTTTCCAACACTGACATCCTGCTGTGTCAGATTTTGAGACTCAGAGTGCTACAAAACCACTTGAGATGTGCTTTCAAAAAATTCTGAAAAGGTGAATGGACTCCTCACCCTTGCCATCTCTCACATGTTCCCTTCCTCTAATACATTTTTATCCTCATGTCCAATTAAAGATTTCACCTAGTCAGTGGAAACACGTAGTGAGACAAAGGACCGCAATATGGGGCTTTTGTGACGGGTACTAAATCAGAGCACAGATTTCCCAGTGGCCATTTTCAGCAAAGTCCTTCTCCTATCACTTCTACTGAACTGAAGCATCACTACAACCAGGCACTTATCCCAATGAATGCTTTGGGCCACACAGATTTGTGGCTTAAATACAGAAAAAGTGACTGCCTGCACAATACTGGAAACTATTACATAATTTATACCAGTTGAACAGCACCAACTAGATGCAATTAGAAGACTTAAATAATAAGGACAAAATTATACAGGTTACAGTTCTATTAGTTTTGAATTTGTCAATTTTGTCACCTTAGTCAATAGGACTTGTGTTGCTTTGATAAATGCTGTGATCAAACAGCAGACATTTAGAAATAAAGTATGTAAATTACTTCCATTATTTTTGTAGATATGTTAGCCATCTTTTTTTCCCCCATTGAAGGATTACACCTAGTGAAGGCCTTCTGATATTTTTTCTTTTGTTATCTCTGTATCTCTCTACCTAGTAGTATTTGTATAATTGATGTTACATTTCAGATTTTATTAATTTATACAGGTTAGATTCAACTCAGACTGATTTTAAAGTGGTTTAATTTTCAAACCCCATTTCTTCTGGATATGGGGAGAGATTTTCTTTTCTTGAAGTTAAAATTTATCACATTAATTTATTATAAAAATACGTGTTTTTGCAAGGCTTTAATTACCTTGAAAATCCTATAAGATTATGGCTTATAGACAAAATAATACATTTCCTTTAAAAAAAATTACTATATTGTTCATTATTAGAAATTTTTCAAGTCAGGACCAAGCATTGGATGCTTAGTGCTCCAGTCTTGTCTATGTTACACAAAGAAGTCAGAGAAAGTACTCTAACACAGCAAAATACTTGGGTTTATCTATTTACTCATAGCTGAACCATTCTTTGGGGGTAGATTGAGATACCTTAGATAAGCAGATATGGTTTTACATTATGCATAGGTAAAGAAAACAATGCATTTGACTCTTAACTCAGTGGGTTGTATCATGTTTTATCATTTGAAGTGGTTATACAATTAGCTAATTAAGGTACGCTTTAAATTGTAGGAAATAAAATACTGTAAAAATTCATATATAGAAATGAATAATTTGAATTTCCTGCTAATAATGGTTTCAATTTCACTAACGGACCTTGAAATAATTGATCAATTGTTCTGTTTAAATTGAATGCGAATTTCTGTGTATGGGTAACTGAACATTGCAACTAATTAGGAAAATATTTTTGACAGTCAGAACAAAAATTACTGATTATTTACACAGTGATTCCTCTATTTGGGGGTTTAATTTGGTTAGGCTCACAGGTTGTTTCTTACTTTTGAGTATGTTTATCTCAAAAATGTACAGTCTTACATATGAGCTTTTTCCCTCTTGATAACAATGAAGTTTAAGTCTCCTAAATGAAATAATTTTACATTGTACAAGGATGCATCCCAATGCAGCTTTCCAAATACTTTTTGGAGTGACTCACTGAATAAATTAATAACAGCCAAGCAGAAACAACAGCCACTTGGTCAAACATTGACAATGAGACATTGAATGACACTTAATGAAACACATTATTGAAAGCTTTTCATGAGCTAGTAGTTCTCAGTAATTTTGTTTTACACCAATGAGAAATGTTATTTTGTTTCCTTGACTTCAAAGGAAAGTTCAGCAACCTTTTCTTGATTCAACAGAAATATAAAAGTATTTTTTTCTGGTAATTATAAAAGTAGTTTACATATTTGTAACAAGTAGTTTAAATAACTAGACAGTGATTTGTTGATGAAATTCAATTATTGCAAAGTACCATTTAACCACAAACTGTAACTTCCATAAATTATGGAAAACACACACTTCAGGATTATTTATATTCTGCTTATACATATTTTCCAAATTACACTGTATTTGACTTGTCCACTTTCAATAAAATATTTGCTTTCTTATATATAACCTTTATTTTTTTCTTTTTTTGCATAATGAAATTAAGAGATCCTATAAATTAAATGGCAAAAGCATCCTAAATTTAATTCTAAAATCTTCCCTGCTTTCTGGATTATCTTTATTCTCTGACAATTCTTCAGTGATCTATAAAAGTTAATAGACTAGAAAATGGTCGGTGCCATCTGCTGTAGTTGTGATGAGTTCATTAGTCTTTACCTGAAAATTTCTGTGTAGTTCTTAAACAGCATCACTGATGTCTGTAAGTGTACCTCACACACCTATTGGAAGTATTTTTCTTCAGTTTACAAGATTTTCCACTATTTCACTGTAATAATTTAGATATTGCTACTTTCAAGACAATGCTAAAAATAATCCAGAGCATTATAAGGAAAGAACATTTGTATTAGACCAGATTCACTGAGTGCAGGTTGTCTCTCGTGTATTTCAAATAGGCATTTAACACTCACCTAGTGAAATGAATGCCTCAGAACTCTCCTAGATTCTAAGTCCCAAAGGAAAAAATACAGCTCTGCAGATAGAGCGCAGTTGTGTCCCTTACAATTTGGGAAAAGTCAGCTATAGCAAGAAAGAACATAAAATTTAAGTAGGCAATGACTTTGAGGGAGGATAGTTATTCTTTTCTGTGAAGCAGATTACTTGGAGGCTCAAGAGACAAGTTTCAACTTCTCAATACATTCTCTTTCAAATCATTAGCTAATCTGATTCCTGAGAAGGCCAGCCCCTGTAGAATAGTGAACAACATGGTGAGGGCATTGAATATCTCCTACTCTGTGAGACCACAGCACAAGAGTGGAGTTTCATTTGGGTTAGATGTCATACAGAAATCTTTAGAGGGCAGTGAGGCACTGGCACAGGCTGCCCAGAGAAGCTGCGAATGCCCTATCCCTGGAAGCACTTAAGGCCAGGTTGGATGGGGCCCTGGGCAGCCTGATCTGGTGGGTGGCAACCTCATCTATGGCAGGGTGATTAGAACTAGATGATCTTTCAGATCCCTTCCAACCCAAGCCATTCTATGATTTAAATCAACTCAATTAGCTTCAGTAGGAAATATATCAAATAAGCATTTAATTTTCTCAAGAGAGAAAATATAAGACCTGAGAAACAGGAGTTCTTCTCCTGTAAATAATAAATGAATTCATTATTGGACAAGTTGTCATGTTCTTCCTCTGGTTAGGATATTTTAGCATATGAATATTTTTATTATTTTCCTTCTGCATTGCTGGCAGACAAGGCACGTCTCCCTCTGTTATTCAAAGTAAGAACAGAGGCTATAACTCTCAGAACACATTCTTCATATGATCTGAAACACAAGTCTCACATATTAGAATTGCAGTAATATTTTAGATCTACAGATTCACCAGACATTTAAAAAAAATACTAGGGACATCATGACAGCTGCCCTACTTGCCATAATAATTAGAATAAAAGGTTTTTTGTTGTTTAAGTTCCAGAGGGGGAAATTCTTTTATCCACTTCTTATACCTCCATACATTCTTTAAACTGCTAGAGGTGGTAAAAAAAATCTTAAATTTAAATATAGTTCACTAAAACCAGATTTTTATCTATCCTGGTATCATTTCAGATATGACTGAATCAACTTCTGGAAAAATCATAAGAAATTATGGGTCTTCAGGTCAGAATCACATTAATCTCTCATCAAACACCGTAGCTCTGTGAACCTATACCACAAAGCTCTCAGTCTTCTCTATGGATTGCAGAGGAATCAGATCTGTCCATTCTCAGACCAGAGTCCATGACACTGCCCAGCAGGTCTTTCTGTCAAGGCCATTTTCTTCAACTCTTGCCTTTCTACTAGAGAAAGCATGTAGAGATATTTTTCCAAAGGAGTTTTATGCAATGAAACCTCATCTAGCTCATAGCTGGTTGGCACTCTACTGGATACAATGCTAGGCAGAAGTGCTAGTTTGGTCCCATGAGGACTCTAACCAAGCACTGCAGTATACTGAAAGTTATTCTAAAATGTTAAACAAATTTCCACAATACTATGTAGATATAGTCTGAAAATAATCATCTAGATAATCAGGACTAAAGATATTTTTATTGCTAGTACCTCTTTTTATCAAAGAAACAACAATGAAACGCCAAACAGTTAAGGAAATCTGAATAAACCTGATAAATTTCAGAATGTAATCTTCTCCTTCTAGATTAGCATTTCCTGATTTTCCTTGGCAATAAGGATAGTATATTAGGAATGATAGGCAACATTAAGATTTGTTCTCCCTATTACTTCTAGTCAACTCTGTCTGCAGAACCCAGAAACAGACAGCAAAGAAAGACTAAAAGCTGGTGACAAATCATTGCTTTCTCACTACAACCAATTTGTTACAGTATTCTGTGGGCTTGCTTGTATTTCCCATATTAAACATTTCACCGAAGCCTTCAACATAGACCTGATGCAGCTTTCTCTATGAGCAAATAACTCTATGAAGTCCAGGGTGGTGCATTCAGTCTGACAAAATATATGGCCAGTCTGAAGGGGGACATCACTGACTTGAAGAAAAATTCCCTTCGGTATTTGAAACTAAAACAATGAGTTCCCAGTAATAGAAAGTACCAAGAATGCTTTAAAGTTTTAAGTTAACTTTAACTTAAACTCAGAATGTGATTAAGGGGGCTGGCTCAGATTTTGAGCAAATCTGAAGGAAAAAACAGGGAGGAGAATAAGGAAGAAGATGGAAAGGACTTAGAGAAGTAAGAAGAATATGAACATAGATATGGTCTACTTAATATTAAGACAAACATGTTTGGATCATATTTATTCCCCATGGGCTTTGCCTTTTTGAACTCTGGTACTAGCTAAGGATTATCTAAATGGGATGCGAACAAAGCATCAATCCAGAAGTCTCAGCCAGCATCCTACATCATGTCTTAGAATAAACATTCTTCTCACTGGGATTGAATACATTTTCTTACCAAGAAAGCAACACTGATAAACAAATACAGCACCATAATCCCTTGGTTCATTAGCTTTGTCATTTTTAATAAAACGATATCTGGTTTTCATGAAGTGTGTCATCTGTAATTCTTCTGGAACTCACAAAAATCCCTTGCCATTGCTGTATTTTTAGCAAAGAATAATTAATAACTGATAAGATGAAATATAATGTTACATAATTGGCAAATGGAGAACGTTTTGCAGAAATCACTCAAAACTATTTTGAATTTCATTTCTAGTCATGGTTTATTTAACACTAGCAGAGTGCTGGAAGAGTTTCACAAAAGATTGATGATCCTCTAGAGCAATTCCTAAGTGTAATATTATGTCTTAAAGAATTATGTCACTTTCTTTAAGGGTGCTGAGAAAGATATTACTATGCATCAATAAAAAATTCAAGTTTTACCAACCATCTGTATTGCATAAATCAAGGAGAGGGTAAGGGTTTCCCTTAAAAACTCTTTTGAAATGTTATGAGACAGCCCAAAAGGCATTCACAGTACTAAAGTGCGTCAGTAAATGTACTATGCTGCAGCTACAGTGAACTTCAGAATAAATTTAAAGGACAACATTTTCAAGGATTTGTGCCCAGGGCCCAGTTTCATGGAAAATGGTATTTCTTATAGGTGAATCCTGTCTCAAAGGATAAGACAGAGGTCCACCTGCTTAGTTTGAAATGTGATTTCCAAACTGATTAAAAACTGTTGGCAAACACTATACTATTTCATTTGTTAATTTGGTTTCAAATGGGCTTACAATGATCAGAAATCTTTCAGCTGAACTGAAATAAAATAACCTCAAAATAACGTGTATGTGCATCCATCTCTATAAACTCACAGAAAAAGAGGAAATTGTGAAAACTAAAGAAAGGCAGAAAAGTATTTAATTAAAACCCTTGTATAAATATGTATACTTTTAATGTAGAAAAACAGAGCCAGATAAGCTTAGTTTTGCTAATTTAACATTCAGTACATTGCCAGTAGTCTAGCCAATGTACAGCTACTTTACATATTTTAGAGATTTTTCAAGGAGATAAAATAATGACTTCTTAAGCACTTCAAAAGTTTACTACTAGATATATGCTGTGTCCAGTTTTCTGCACTGAAGATGACAGAATATCTATCTGCAAGTAAAATCACTTCTAATTTCTGCAATGCAGACAACATGAACATATTTATTATTCTGTAAATAGAAGTTCTGGTTGTCAGTTCCTGGATTATTTCTAAGATGTCTCCAATAGCTCCACAAATGGAAGAGAAAGAAAAGTTATTCATTGAATTGCTCGTTTGCAGGGAAATTGAGTTAATTCTCTATTGTTTTGGAAATGTATAAATATTAGTTTCACAGAAAAATAAAAATCAAGGATTTTAACTTTAAACTCCCTTCAGATATATTTACACCACCACAAAAAACCCTTAAATAGTTAAGATTTGCAGAAAACAAAACCTTATATTCCTTATATTATAGAAGGAGAGTGTCCTGGCTTCAGCTGGAATATAGAAGTAAGAGAGAAGAACCCTATTTGAAGTACATATCACCTGAATCAATTGAGAGTGCTGATATGTCTCTCAAGAGCTTGAGAAAATACCATTAAATGAAAGATTGATGAAGACTGGGAAAGTTAAAAAAGCAAATATTATCAACTCAGTCACCAGTGGTCTTTGGGACCCACTCTACTTTAAGGGCATGTGTCACCCCTGTGGGGTGCCATACAACCACAGACAGAATGGAATATTCAACAATGACATTGACACTCAAAGATGTACCAAGACCTCCATGAAATTTCATAGCCATTAAGGATGTGTTATTCATCAGTAATAACTTAGAGTGAAAATGGAACAGCTTGCAAGTGCGAAAAGCTTATCTCCCCCTTTATCAGTTACCACAAAATAAGCTATTCCCTCTTGTTGTTTGTACAGCGATGCTTTTCAAAGCAGGATGGCTGTACTTCGATCTTATAAAAAAGTGTTGCATATCATGGCATTTGTGATATGTATCATAAAAGAAACCTTGCAAATTTCATTTAATTTCCTGAAAACTCAAAGCCACTCTACAGCTTGTTCAAGCACTCAGTGATATCATGCAATGTTTATTCAGGAAAGATTACAATTTTGATCGCCCTAGGTGGCCTGTTTTAAAATTCAGAAGGTGGGTCCTATGAAAAAAATGATTTTGATCAACAAAAACATGCGTTTCTCAAACAGATGGTTGGTTAACTGATGCTAGGGATCCTGAACTCCCTTGTGCAGACTCAGTCCTGCTGCTAATTGGGATGTCAGGGCAAAACTGGAAACTTGGTTTCTCAACCCCAGAATTAACAGCACACAAAATGTGGACTAGAGAGTAAACAGAGCATAGGCAAGGTGAGGTTGGTTCTGAGTCTGTTGCAAACTGGAGGGGCCAATCTGAGACTTGACGGTTCCTGTCAGGGGCTGGGCAGAGCGTGTATTGGATGACAGAAAGACAAAGATGTGTGCCTGGGATGAGGAACTCAGGAAAGTGGTTGTGCAGAAGTGAAGGAATGATCTTGCTGCACAAACACCTTGCCATGGATCTGATTAGAGGTGATTTCAGGTTCCAGATGGATTTGCAGCACAGCTAATCCCTGCTACAAAGTACAGAGATGCAGCTCAGTTGCCAGGGTACACTTTACATCTTATGTATTTTCAACCTCACTCATGTACTCTAAATGGGGAGTGCAAGAAGTATGATTGTATTGTTTCAATTACACTTGCTTCTCAAAATGGAACTGAAGTTTAAACCTTAATGTGAAACTGCCTGTAATTTTTGTGTAATGTCCAATTTGAACAGTGCTGTAAGAAAAAGATCCATCTAAAATGTCTGCTTGCTTTTTTAATTTTATTTCCACCCCAACATGCTTGAACAGACAAAATGAAGCATATTGGAAACAAAGAACTGAGTGATATTCAAAGAAAAAAAAGTTGTGTGATCTATAAAATTATGCCATTGCATACATTACCAATTTCATACCTGTTCCTAACTAACACTGTTATAACTAACACATAACCTGTTCCTAACACTAACTCCTGGATGTTTATTTAAAGTATCGATGGTTTTGGTAAGAGGTAGAGTCCCTGATGTGACAGTTTAACTAGTTACCATGAAGGGTGCATATCTTTATGAGAAAAAGATAGCCTCAATATGTTAATAACTAAAACATTACCAACTTGTTTAAAGTCACAATCAAAATAATGACCCAAATAGATTCATTTTCACTAAAGGCCTTTTTAAATTATTTTTGACATGTCATCCAAATATTTACAAAGGCTCAAAAAATCTAATAGGTCAAGAGAAGAGATTTTTCATCCCATGTTTTTACTGTAAATCTTCTAAATCAGCATCTTACCAGGTGTACAATGTCTGATGAAAGGACCTTGAAGGGAGCCTTCTCCAAACAACAAATAGTTATCACTGCATCACATTTTCTGATGAAAACCGAGAAACTATGGTATGCAAGAGGTCAAGTAATCTCCAAGAGTAGAAACAAGCACTCAGAGTAGAAACAAGCACAAATAATGTAGTTTAAAGATAAGTAAGCAACAGTAACCCCAAAGCCTAGGCTGCCAGAATGTTTTAGGTAATCATTAAAATTAACAATAAATAAATTAATATGAATAAGAATGTGATATAAATTCAAAGTTTTCTAGTGAATGTTGTAAATGGTAGAATATTGCATACCGCTGCCTTTGCTTGCTCCAACCTGTTTCACTTGTGAGTTAGCACTAATCAAAATTCATCTGGAGAGTATTTTCTTTGTCCCTGGTACTTTGTTACTAAATAAAAGTAGAGGAAAAAAAATCTATTGAGCCAGAAGTCCTAGTTTTCAGTAGCTCTATTGCAATTTGCAAACAACATGGCATTACATATCCTCTATTGTTCCCTTAAAATCAGTCAAAATGCAGCTGTACTCTTAACCATGAAGGCCTCCTTCTACTTTCACATTACAATAACAAAGCAAACAAAAATAAATAAATAAAGATGCCAACCTACTTTGGGACTTGAACCTCAACTAATACATTTCAGACATGACACACTGAAAGTCTCAAGCAAGCAAATACTATTTATTAAGACAGAAACAGAAAATAGAAACACAAATGCAATACCAAGAACATATATATTAACACCTACACAATGCAACTGCTCACCACTAACACAGCTACTGCCCATCTGATGACCAACACCGAGCCACTCCCATCAATCTCCACCCAGCCAACTCCCCACTGCTTTATGGCCTTCCACATGACATCATGTGGAATGGAATAATCCCTTGCCTAATTCAGGCCAGCTGTCCTGGCTTTGCTCTGACTGTTGCTGCTGCAGCATAAGGGCAGCATTTCTTCCCAACCAAGTAACCTGGTCGGGTTTCCCAGGTGTGCTCCTATCACCCGGCAACAACTAAAACATTGGTGAGCTATAAATGCTGTCTCAGTTGAAACCCTGACAACATCTACCCCTCATTCCATGAATTTACATCATACTTCATTTAGTCCAGGAATTGTGCTCCATCTGTCATAACAATCCTTCAGAGAAAGAAATACAGTGCACAGTACTGGATTATTGTATACTGGAGCCATGCTCTTGCTCATTGTCAAAGAAAACACAGTTACTGGTGATTACTACAATGGAAAACAGTACTTTGTAGCTGAGAATTTGCTATATTAAATAGTGTTACTGTGCATCTATCTGTTGTTTTATCCATGGAAGTATGTAAGAGGTATTACTTTTGGAGTAATCAAAGCAGTTGTGCATAGGTAGGAGTAGAATGTCAATTAACCAATAAAACATTTTAGAGGTTATTGTTATGTCCTAATAAAAGTAGTTCATCAGTAGTGGATAATAAGTGATAAGATATCAACTGGAATGGTTAAGGAGCAGAAAGATAGATCTAATTCTGCTACTCAACTACAACAGCAATGTCTCCTTTATTCCAAATATTTCTAGTGAAGGAAATCAAAGACCTCCTCTCATCTCAGTAATCCAATATAACAAAAAGATTCTGATTTAAACATTTACCATTGAAGAGGAAAAAAAGGAATGCTACTGAGCTCATAAAAAAGTAGGATAATGCTGACCAGAGTCTATAGTTTTTCTTAGCTTTCCAGATGAATTACAATACACATTTGATAAGTGACACTGTTAAGAACAGCAGAAACGTTACCAAAAGGAGGAGGACTAGTAGAATAGGTCTGACAACTAGCAAAACCCATGGGATAACATTTTAAAGCATAGACCAAGTGAATAAGCTCAAGACCATGACAGATTGCCTAGCACTCGTGTTTGATGAACCTAAAGTTATTAATATTGAACTCACACTGTTTTACTAATTCATATTACTAATTATCACCATTCTATTATGTACACATGAAGTTTTGAACGTTTATAAAAATAGAAGTCCTTCACTATTAAAGTTAAGCAAAGAAATAAAGATGCATCTAAGCATTACTCTGAGGTTACTCTATTTCAGTCATGGTTGAAAGTATCTTCATCTCAGTTTCTTCCAAATTCTACTGTAGCTGAGCAGAGATATTAACATCATCAGGTATTTTCACTGCTTTTAATTCCAAACATCAAGACTTAATTAGAGGAAAGAGCTTTCTGCACTTCTTTTTCAGTGTCTTGTATTTAATGCCGCCTCTAATGGCTGAGGAGATGATGGTTCCTGGGCTTTCATAGTTTAGAGTTTTCTCTCTATCCCATCTACTCTCTGCCAGTGTTATTTTCTCCCTTGGTTTGCCATGTGAAACACTGTCCTGATTGCTTCCCAACCTATTCTAGCTTTTAAACTCAGGTCAGCTCATGACCTGCATTAACTATCAATCACAACAGCAGTTTCTCTAAAAGATGGCAAGGAGCAACAAAATCTAATGGGGAAAGAGTGAGACTCAGTGTGGTTTGTGTTCACAAGCAAACAAATAGGAGTGGGTGGTGTAGGTTTGGACTGAGGAAGACAAGGCAGGATTTACTGCCTCATCTCTTCCTCTGCTCAGGGCCTATTTGTATGGAAAATCTTTGGAAAGAGTTACGAGCAATGTTTTGGAAAGTGGTTTCCTGTGCATTTTGTTGTGTACCACAAGCACAAAGGAGATGTGTTTTATGAATGCCTCTTGTCTTCCATGTTTTTTGGTTATTCATCCTTTCTTTGTCCCCAGTGCAACTTTCTCTCCTGAGGAATATCATTTTTCTTCATCTACAGGGTACGAAATCATACGTAGTGATGAATGAGCAGAGTAAAACTGGCATTCTGCTGCAATATATTCATTTTGGCACATTTTTATTCTCTTTCCTGACAGTTTTTGTCTAAAATATGTACTAGGTTTTTTATCTATGCCCTACTAGACTGTTCTTTTCCTTTCTTTCTGTGTTCCCATTTATTAGAGTATTTCTTTTATATAGATTTTTTTCTTTCTGAGTCTCCAGGAACTTATTCTTCTTCTGCACACTCTTGACATCCCTCCTCCCCACTGCCAAAACCACTCAGACAGTTTCCTGCAGACAGCTGATACTTGTCTTACAGCAAGCTAGAACAGGCTTATGAGACTAGCAGAGAAGTTTTTGTTTGTGATAGAAAGCCTTAGTCTCTGATAAACGTCAGTGGCAAAAAAAAAAAAATCTATGGAGTGCTATAATGTTAGCAACACTAGTCAGTGTCATAAGATACTGTTAATAGTACTTATCTCTGAGGTGGCTCAGTACCACAGAAGAGAATAATTATCAGGATGGGCTTCCTGAGTCTTCCAACTATCTAATGTTTAATTGCACTGCAAATCTGAGCACAGCCACAAAAGGAAAAGAATAAGACTAAATTCAATATCTGTTGTTACCTTGTTTAATCACTGTCCAGCTTCAGAGGTTTACAGTGTCATGTTGTGCGTAGTACTGTTTTATTTATACCTATAATCAGGCAGTCAGGATTGTATGGGAACTTTTTTCATGATTTCTCTTGTAATGCGATAAAAGAAAATCTCATTACATAAGCTTGGAATGTTGGATTTAAAAATAACAATGGTAATTTAAGAGTTACTCAACATTTTATAGATGTTAATGTTATCCAGATTAGCCACAAAGAGGTTTAATGTGCTTTGGCAGGTGAAGCATGATGAAACATGCTCAGTGACATAAAATATGACTCCTTGCAAAAGTCTTCCCCTTTGGCTGGAAATTATTACTAGGTTTTCTGGTTTCTAAGAGGAAGTTCAGTTTTTTAAACTAATCTGCTCATGGACATGGGCTTGGTCTGTGTGATGAACAGTGATCTGGAGTGGTTGAGGACCATTTTCTCTTTTCCTTACTTTTCTGAGGCCAGAATTCAACAGACAGAAGGAAGAGACAATGCCTCAAACTATAAGAACAGGGTTGTCTAGAACATTGCTGTCGAAGTCCTCAAATGATGCCTAAGGATATGCTTCTACACATACCAACTATGTACAAAATGTTCTCTAAGCTCATTTTACCTCTCTACTATACACACATTAATAACTTAATTGACTCAATACTGAATAACCAAGTAATCATCTGTGTAATCCAAATGTACCAATCTAATAGATATAATAACAGTAACATAATCAGAATCAAATTTGCACAGTCAACATTGTATATTTCTGCTGTCAGTCAGAAGAGTTTAGCAAATAGGATTTACAGAAAACCAGCCAAGGGAATGAAATGAAGTTATATGCAGTAAGATACCATAGAAGTGAGATGGTCTAAATTCATTCAAATCTGTATGAGTACTGACTAATTTAAAATTCAAGCTGAATCACTCCAGTGACTTCAAGAATGAAGAAAAAACCTGCCAGATTAAGATTACATCGATTTTTACCATGGTCATAGTAAAGTACTCTGTCCCTACAACACCGCAGTTTCTGACTATACAGTTTCCTGCAA
The DNA here is from genome assembly GCF_038088225.1 of Cyrtonyx montezumae. Taxonomy (NCBI): domain Eukaryota; kingdom Metazoa; phylum Chordata; class Aves; order Galliformes; family Odontophoridae; genus Cyrtonyx; species Cyrtonyx montezumae. The sequence continues at coordinate 55,638,927 of NW_027071936.1, forward strand.
CATAGTTTATACTGCTTTTGGTAAGTCTCATCAGTACATCCCAAAGCACTTTCCTCAAGAAGATAAGCTTTTCCAGCCTCATTTTTTAATCACGTGAAACTCAAAATAATCACTTTATATTATGGAGCATGATGAAGAGACTTTCAAGCAAGCAAAAACTCAATCACAGCAGTGCATAATATATTATTGTACATGAATAACAGTAGCTCAGATTTGCCCTAACAACATAGGTGTGTAGCCCAGAGCTGAGACCAAGCTAAGAAATCCTATTCCTCAGGAGATCTAATTAGCAGTTTGCAAGGTGATGGTGGTGTGGTCTTCTTACTTGGTCTACAGCCAGTTCAACACACATTACCCGCAGGAACTCTTCACAGCCTTCTCTTGCTGAGCTAGTACCCCAGAGGTAGTTTTGAGGAGGTATTAAGTAGCCTAGGAATTTCAATAAGGACAGTGCTGATCTCACATGTCCTGACTGCTTAGCTGCGTGACTTCAGTTATGCCATCTGCAATCTTCAGTTTACAAAATCCCCAAGCATTTCTGACTATGTCAAATGAAAGTTCAAAACATAATTATTGAGTTTACAAGCTCTTCCTTTAAACATCGGAAAAGAATTGCCTAAACTGATAAGAAAAATTTAGATATTGAATCATTTTGTTGTTTGGGGCAGATGAAATATCTTAATAACTATAGAAGTGGGGAAATATAAAAGAAACATGGACAACATCTGGTTGTCTTCCCCTTATGCATCCATATTCTTTATTTTGCATCATTGAAGGATGTGCAAGATACAGAAATACTTGAAAAGTAATAATAAACCTGATTCATATATACGTAAAACAAACAAACCTCCAAATAACCCACATTTACTCCTGTTAATATTCTATTTGGACAGGAATAAATTAATTTTGCTATTTCCTCCACGGAGCCAGGTTTTCACTTAGTATTGTGTCACTACCAACTTATGTAGAAGAGTCATACTCTGTAGATGCCTCTTACTCCCATTTTTGAAATTGGTTTTTCCTATTTCCTATTGTAGGGTGGCTAATTCAAAAGGATGGAATTCAGAGGAGACGTCACAGAGGATGGTATAATTCTGCAAGGCTTTATACAGATAGTAAACAGACTACTGGCAAGTAAAGGGTGGCTCACCTTTTATGATGGTTGAGGCTCACTAATGACTCCACACAAGAGGAATCTCCAACAAAAGATCCCCCCCCAGTGGTGGTCAGCCCTTAAATGGTGTCTGGGAGAGGTGGAGCCAGACCCCACCCCTTCCAATCACACAGGTACATTGCCTTCACCTGTGCCCCTGCTGCTGACTCAGTACTGGCCTCAGGTGATCAATCAGTGTTTCAGGTTGTGATTCAACAGTTCCCACACACCTATAAATGTATTGTGATGTTGGATGCAGCTCTAGTTTTGCAGGAGTTTTCTTCACTGAGAACCTAATTTAGAAGAGTTTAACTCACATTTAGCTGTGCAAAATATCAGATAAAACTTAAGTGAAATAGAATACAATGATGTGTTGATATGTTATGGCTTTAAGAAGTAAAAAATTAAAAAAGAAATAAAATGCATTTGGGCAGTATTTGACTGTGACTGGAGAATTGGATGAATGAATACAAATTAGAAGAAGAGAACTGAACAAAATATACATATAAAGGAAGAGAGACAAAGTATTTTATGAATTTGCTATTTTTAAAATAGTAAGTTTCTGGTATTCTGGTTTGTTTATATCTGCTTTTATGTTAACTAGGACTGTGGGAATAATTAATTTTTCAGCTCAATGGATGAATATAAATGTTATTTAAAAATCAGTCCAGTTAGAAATGCCTATAAAATCTGTTGATTTGCTTCTCACCAAAGCAGCAAATTCAAGCAGTTCAATACGGAAGTGTTTTGTTTCTTACTGAATGCATAGAAACAAGTAAAATGGGTGCAATGTCAATAATAAAAAAAAAAAGATATTTCCCCTTCTATCTCACTGCAGAACCATGAGAGAATCCACTCACAGAAGTAAGAACCTGTTATTTCAGTCTCTCCCTTTCTTAAAGGGGGAGACCTTGCTCCCATAAGAGAGCACAGCCATAGGCTTCTACCAAGCTAAATGCTGTATGATTGAGGCAGATCCTCTTACTGGAACTGTTCAGTTTTGCATAAGGTAATTAAATACTCATCCAGAAGTGCTGTGACACTGTAGCTTTGCCATCAGACTATTAAGTGGGACACAGGCTGTTAGGAAGTTCTCACCTGTCTATTCACAGCACAAAGCTCTTCACCACGTTTTCTCATTCACAACTCCTGTGTTTACGCAAGCTGGAACAAAGCTTTCCAAAATATTTAACATTCCAGGTGCTCTAAAGAATTACTGTTTTGGAACATAACTGGACAACGAAGGTTCAAATGCTTTGAGTACAGAACAGATCTGAGCATAGATTGCTTATCTCCTGAGGAAAGTATGGGCCCCTGAATATTTCCCATTTGACAAAAGAGGGAGTCTCATATGTGACTCCAGACTTCACTACCCATCAACCCTTCAAAAGAGAAACCATCTGATGAAGCTTTCAAGCCAACAGAAAGATAACTGAAATACAGGGAAATTATTGTTTGGCAAGAATTAAAAACAGCCAATTACTTATCTTCATCTTTCAACATCAGAAACACTCTATTAGGGGATTTTACAAGAGAAAATTTGTAAAATTCCATTTGAGATTACCTCATATCTCAGCCCTCAGAATGAGTTGCTGTTCTGGCAAGGCAAAAACCTAGATTTCCTTCACATTAATACTGGCAGAGAAGAATCCTTCCTCATACAACATTTTTAGATAGATGGAACCTACTGTTAAGAGCATGGCAATGGTGGGGTAATTACTTCAGTAAGTTAATTTCTAAAGGAATATTCTAGGATATTTTGTTGAAAAAGCATACTTATCAAGACAATTAATATTTAATTTTTATTTTTAAGCTGCTTAGTATAATCGTGGACACGGAGACAATTTATTGATTTAGTACATTTATAGGTTTTGTGTAATAGTGTTATTTACCACAGGTAATGACAATATCAAAACGGCCGTGGTATCTTCTGTCTGTAAAAAAGATCAATTCAACTCTTTTTTCTAGAAATAATATTGGTTGTTTTACAGTAAAGCTCAAGTTTAAGGTCTGAGGAGCTGTTCTCCAAAAAACATGACTCTCTAGATCGTAGAATCACTGCATCTCATTTGCAGCACCTTTTGGACAAACGCTTCCCTGGCCTCCCCTCCAAGATACTGACTCAAAGGAGGAGGAAGACTTTGAGGAGGCAGAGATTCTAGAAGTGCTGGCATGGGTCTGATCAGTGTTATCCTCTATTCTAGGGCATGAGTACAGACCAAAGCTAACCTATCCTTCCAAAAAATACTTCCCTATTTATTCTAACCAGTCTGAGGGAATGGTATTCTTTGCCACTTTAATTATAGCCATAGTTTTTCTCAAATTTCATTTGAGCAGGTTACTAAGTTCCTAGGAAGCCTCTGGAGTTTGATATATGAGGATTTGTGAAACTCGCTCATATTTAGCAATAAAAAGAACATTCCTGCTGGGTGGCTCTGTAGTTCTTCTCCTTAATTCATTCACAAGATATTAGAGCAGAAAAGAGGCCAGGAATCCTCCATACTTCTGCTAGAAGCTGTTACAAGTTTACTGTTCCATAGATCCACATCAAGGTAAATTTGATCCCACACGCTGCTTACATTCTGCAACTGTCTTTGTCAAAGGCCTCACTTGCTTAAGTGATTGCTTAAGGTTCTACTGAGTCAAAAACTTATTCAGTAATTATTGTATCTTCCTGATACTTTATTCTTTCTGGGGTACCTCAATACCTCAGTAAGGAGACCAGTGCAATAAAAGCATCCAAGCCACATTTATTCTTTCAAAATTTCAGTTCCAGAAGTGTTCTGGCAATGTACTGTAATGACATTAGAGTGCATCAGATTTCTTGTTAATTTTTTTTCTGCTATTATCTTCATAGTATGTAGCAGTCCAGCCTACTAAATCTGGTCTATTACCAGTCCCATATCAAGATATTTTTAAGCTGGCTCGGATGTACCTGAAGAGCACTGGCTGCAGTACATACACATCTAAGGATTTGAATTTTGAAAAGAAAAATGAGAGTCTGTCTTGCAAATTGATCCTGTAGGTTACGGAAATGGCAAACAGTTTCTCTGCCCCAAGTGTTGGTAACGATTCCAACCTTAGGAATACCAATAAGAGTATGAGCAATTTCTAGCTTTTGCACTTAGCCTGAAGTTATCTGGAGTTCAGATTGACAGCTAATTTTGGAACTTGTAGGTGACTACTTTGATGATATTTCTTTTCACCGATCTGCCTGTTTCCTTTACTATTTGCTACATTCCATATATTATTCATTAATAGAAATTTCACACATTCTCTCCCAATAAATAAATAAATAAGATAAATATACAGCTGGCAACAGGCTATAAAGCAATATCAAAATGATATATTGTGCTTGATTCCAACCTAGGGACTACTGTGAAATATATTGCAAAGGCTGAACCCTCTGATGGATTGTATCACTAAAACATTTGAACTGAAGTCTATGCCTTAAGGAAGACTGGAGGTATTGTGGAATCAGCATAAAAGTTCACTTTATGTAACTTTCACCTTGAAAAATAAACTTTATTTCAGGCCAGTTTCACACACTGTAAAAGCTGGTTTGGAGGAGGTAATACTCTCAGCCTTTGCCACCTCCTCTCTCACTGCTGTCAGCACAGGGCATGTTTACACTAAAATGTGAAAGTGTGAGTGCCATCCTGCAGCTATACCCCAGGTAGCTGTAAACTAGTTAGGTCTGATACCAGCACAGCTGCCTGTACTATGGGGTTCAACATGGAGCATGCGAAACCTGCCAATGACACTGCGTAAACACGGAGGGCAGGTATAGATGGAAATGCTAAGGGGCACTCAGCTCCTTTGGCTGCAACAAGCAAGTTTTGAACTGAAAACTGGAGGGCTGTATTAGCAAGGAATTGATCCTGCACTAATTACACAGTGCCTCTCAGGAAGATTTTGGGCTTAAGGCACAGAACAGTGCTAACAATGTTGAACGGTCCAGCTCAGAGCTGACCAGTGTCCAGCCCATCAGAATTATAGGAGGGAGCTCAGATGTGCAGGCACGCATACATACCTGTCCTGAGATATCTATGGGATGTGTGTGCATACATGGTGGTGTGCCACCTGCAGCTCTGCAGCTTCTGGCACTCAGGGGGGCTTGCTGCAACCAGCTTTGGTGTATGGAAGATGGCTGCAGTCACACATCTCACTGCAGGGTGGACATCTTTGGGGGAACAGATGTCAATTAAATATGACAATTAAATGGAAAAAATATGATTAGTAAAAGAAAATTTCTAAATATTAAAATGTGATATCTAGAGTGACTTATTGAGCAGTTCTGCTGCAGAATCAGACAGGGAATGGGATCAGGATTGCTACCTTACTGTGGAAGACATTTGTTAAATAACTCTTATCCACTCTAGCTGAAGGATGTAAGAATTTAAGAAGTGCTTGAAAGAAACTTCATTAAGTCATACTGATATAGTCTGCTGAGTATAACATGCATAGAATCACATAATCACAAGAGCTGGAAGAGTTGGAAGGGACCTCTGGAGATCATCAAATCCAAACTCCCTGATAAAGCAGATTCCCTACAGTAAGTTACACAGGAAAGCATCCAGATGGTCCTTGAATATCTCCTGAGAAGAAGACTCCACAATCTCTCTGAGCAGCTTGCTCCAGTGCTCTGTCATGCTCAAAGTAAAGAACTGCTCCAGTTTGTGCCTGTTGCCCCTTGTTCTGTTGCTGAACACCACTGAAAAGAGCCTGGCCCCATTCACCCTGCCCATTATATAGTTATAAAATCTCCTCTCAGTCCTCTCCAGGATGAACAGTCTCAGGTCTGTCAGCCTTCCCTCATAAAGGGAGATGCTCCAGGCCCATCATAATCTTTGTAGCCCTCCGATGGACTCTCACCAGTAGTTCCCTGGCTTGAACTGGAGAGCACAGAACTGGACACAGTGCAGTTCTGACCTCATCACAGCACAGTAGAGAGGGAGGATCACCTCCCTTGACCTGCTGGCCAAGGCATTCCATTGGCATTCTTGACCACCTGCTGGCTCATGGACAATCTGTTGGCTACTACTATGCTATTAAAAAAAAACTATTAAAAAAAAAAGAGATTTGAGAATGAGAGAAATGAAAAGAGCATCTAGGATCTTGGGAGCCACTAGACAGCACTAAGGATGTATTGTTTGGATACTTGGGATGGACAGAAAACAGGAAAAGGCTTGCAGTACTCAGGACCTCCTTCTTCCCATTACAACTATGCAAATAGGGTTACAAAAAAGAGCTTTTACAGCTCAGTGGGTTTGACCTCATTCCTCCTACACCAGAGGTTGCTTGTAGGAAAGGGGGGGGAACTGAATAAGCAAGGTGACATACACAAGTTTATTTGTATGGAACTCATCTAGTTTTTTATTCACATACATGCACACATGCATTTGACCTCAGTAAGACTGGGAAAATAGTATTAATCATTTTGAAAAAATAATTTAAAATACTTCTCCCACTGCTAATGAGCTTGTGTTATTCTGGTTATAAGTAACCATAAAAATGTGTGTAATGTTGTGTTAGGCAATAATTGAATATCTGTGAGTTATTATTGTTGTTTTCTTTCTACTGCAATCTGTTCAGGTAATACCTGCAATATAATAAGCTCTCCCAACATGCCGATATAGGCATTTCCCAAAGAGCTGAAAATGTGCTAATCAGTATGATCAAGTGTTCGTGAGAAGTATCAACCTGTGAACCTGTTTTACATTTAAAAAAACAAAAGCTTTGTTGTATGAAATGGAATATGATGGGTAAACAGTACTTTTGGGATTCATTTTCCCTTTTCTTTTTCCCTTTTCCCTCTCCTCTCCTCTCCTCTCCTCTCCTCTCCTCTCCTCTCCTCTCCTCTCCTCTCCTCTCCTCTCCTCTCCTCTCCTCTCCTCTCCTCTCCTCTCCTCTCCTCTCCTCTCCTCTCCTCTCCTCTCCTCTCCTCTCCTCTCCTCTCCTCTCCTCTCCTCTCCTCTCCTCTCCTCTCCTCTCCTCTCCTCTCCTCTCCTCTCCTCTCCTCTCCTCTCCTCTCCTCTCCTCTCCTCTCCTCTCCTCTTCCCTCCCCGATAAAAATGTCTATCAGACACAGATCTGTGAATATGTGGTATTAAACTGTCAAAAAAATCATCTGTCTTTTGTCTGTAAATCATGTCCTCTCCAGCACTGCTTTAAAAACCTTCCTAAGCAGTTTAATTTCCACTGAAGTTGAAACAGACTATGTAATCAGGGGTTTTCCTGAACTGGTGCATAAGTTGACAGCACTTATACACGTTTTTTTAAATATTTGAAATATTTTCTCCACTGGTCTGGAGTAATGGGGCAATGTGCGCACACACACACACACACACAAACAAAAAACAAAAAAACTTACGTGGCAAAGAGAATAGATAAACTTTCTGATTACCTCAATCAGAGAATCCATATCTATGGTATATGGCCACTTGTAATCATTCATCTTCAGATATAAAAGTGTGATGTTAATCAGCACACCACCAAACCAATGCCTACCTGTTAAACATTAATAATGTAAATGTGATTAATAAAAACACATTTTGAATTAACTAATCTAACTGAATCTCAAATACAAATTTTGTCATTGTTATGAACCAAGTTGAGAAATTTTTTTATTGAGAAATCAGTTGTTTTCCAGCCTTGTCCTTCAAAATTCACCAGATATTTAAAGAATCAAGTGTACCGTCTGGCTTGCTAAGCAATTTGTGCACTTTCACGGTAGATCAAAATACATTAGTGCATTTATTATAGAGAATAAGACTAGAAACATACTGAAATGGATGTTATGTTTCTTTAAAAGCAACCCTTCTTTCCTCATTTAAGTAGGTATCAGTAAAAGCATTTTCCTCCCCCTGCAACTTTCAGAGAAAAGCTAGTAAAAGAAACTAAGTACCATTCATTATTGCCAGCATCTGTAATTGTTTGTATTATACTTTATGAAAAAAACTTTATATGAAATGCCACATTTGAACTCTAGACTATTAAAAGTGTCAGCTCTATTATATCATTTCTGAAGACCAATTTGCCTTTTTTTCAGAAGGTTGTAATGAGCCAGGTTCATTTTGCTTTCTACCATTTATCTTTTCAGCAGTAATGGAAAATTTCCCCCTCAAGGCACAGCAAGCTATTCTTATCTTAGACAATTAGGCAGAAATGAAAAGGATCATAAAGGTGAGATTTTTTCACAAACAATGTGATGTACTTTATACCTTTTAACACTGAGGAATATCTGACAAATTCTGAGTGGTTTGTGAAGGCAGCGTGGTTAATAGCCAGCTCTGAATAATGTTTCAGCTTAACACATGAAAAAGAGGGTAGGCAGCCAGGGTCACTTAAAGATATACTTAGTCTTTAGCTCTGCTGTTGACAGTATTTTGTTTTTAAAGGAGCGTAGAGAATATACACGGAGGCTGAAAATAGAAAGAGAAACAAGCCCATGCAAATCAATTAATTAATTATAAAGTGGGAGGAAAAAGCATATTTAGACAGCTTCCTTAATAAGCAAAACTTACTCGACAGGCTTTACAAGTGTAAAGACTTTTTTTAAACTATCTTTAGAGATATTTTATAAGGCTTATTAAAAAGATTAGATGAATAAGTGAATAAGTTAATAACAATCTGCTTGCAGTAGTCTTTGTATTCTGCTCAACAAACAGCAAGGTGTGGTGCATCCCTTCAATTGATCTTCTTTGTACTTGTCTGTCCCTGTTTAGGCACTGGTGCTTGGATGTGCCAGAAAGTTATTTCAGTTCTACTTTCTATAAATATTATAGTGTGTACTAATTACAGACAGGTTACATCTTTGCCACTGAAAGAGAACAGTGTTTGCAAAGATTAAGTTATAGATTTCTAGTGTTTTCAGGTCTGATTTGCTATCTGCCTTCCCCATCCTTTAATGGGTCAATTATCTATTTTGAAGTGGGAGATCTATTGTTTAGACAATCTTGAAGAACTGTGGATAAAATGTTCCTCTATAGTCCTTAGCTACACTCATATAGAAACGGTACCCCGTCTCAAGTGCACAGAACAAGAACAATGACATGAGTCTGTGAGAAGAGCTGTAAAGAGAGAAGCAACAGAAAGAAATCACTGCATAATAGCTGTGTAGTAGGGGCTGAGAGTAGTCCCATCCATAAGGAGTCACATGGACTTGTAACTCTTCATATAAGAAGGTGTAAATAATTACCATTTACTGTGTGTACCACAGGATTAACCTGGTATGCATATGATAAATAATAATTTAAATGATTTATAATTGAAATGGCTTTTCTTTCTCTTTTTGGATGGTAGCATTTTTAATCCACAAGGTACCCTATAAATCCAACAAAGCTATCGCTTTCTCTGGAAGAGAGAATAATTGTTGCTGATTATCTCTCTTCAATGCAGTAAGAGTAGCAGGTAAAGCACAGCAAAAAAATGCTGCATAGTACAATGGAATATTATACATACAATACAATGATAGGATAATACAATACAGTAGTATTGTGCATATTAGTTATGCAAATAACATGGTATACAATAGGTGTCTGAATGCATGTTGATATTGCTACAACAGGGAGAAAACCCTACTGACTAAAGAGGAAGTGGCAAAGCCTCAGTAGGAAATGTGCCCCAGTCCATTTTAGCACTGTAGGTCTCTGAAAGAAGGAAAACGATTGGCACTGTACTTAAAGCAAATAGCTGCAATTAAACTCATTACGAAGACAAAATTACTTCTCTTTCCACAGAGAAAATATCTAATTCTAGAAAGTTCTATCTGAAGTCATGAAGTTGGAAAAGTTCATGCTCCCTGGTGCTTATTATTACTCCCTACTGCCCTTCAGATTTGCTGGGAAACTGCTCAAGTAAGTGGTTTGTAACGCAGTTCCTTCAAACTGAACTCAAATAGCTCAAATAATAGGTATTTGGCATCTTGGATCGTTTTCACCAAAAGGGATCTGAAAGTGCTCACCCAAGCAATGAGCTCAAGGAACTGAGGGGCAGCAGTCTACAGCCAAGGGAGCAGGAGGTGATGTCAGCCTGTGTGAGTTGCTGGTTCTTCAGCTACCACAAAATGGAGATGCCTTTTCTACAATAGCATCTCACACAGTATTCCTCCGTACTAATAAGGCCATGTACTTGGAGAATACACCCACTGAGGTAAGGGTGAGTGATGAGATCACCTCCAAAGAATTTGGCCTTTCTACACTGTCTCATACTGTACAATTCAAATAACACCATGTATGTGCACATATGCACGTGTATGTATGTAACTGCCTGGACATAGATTCTTAGCATCTCCACACTGAATCCAGGCTGACAATTAGAAAATAATGTTCTGGTGATGATTTCTGTTTCACATATTGACATGGTGTAAAATTCCATTGAGAAGTTTAATTTAAGCAAGAGGATGGAAAACAAAACCAAACAGAAAGCAAAATCTGACTTTTCAAATTGAAATATTTCAGAGCTTCGATGAATCAACATGTTCCAAGATCACTGAAGACCACAGGAAGAGGGTTCATTATAGCTTTTTTATTAATCATATAACAAAACCTTCAGGTTTCTTTTTACTTGAAACATCTCCCCATTATCCCTGTATTCAATATGTAGTGAAATTACGCATACTGGTTTACATGCATCATTTTATTTTATCTTTCTGTGACTCGCTGAACTCAGAGATGGAGTTAATTTTACTCTAGACTCAATACTTTCTGATATATAAATTTTTTATGTTGGCATATTCCTCACTTATGTCAAAAGTACCAATTAAGAAATGGGAGCTCATGACTCAGGTTTCTCAAAATAGAGAAATCCTTCTGCTCTTAGATGAATCAAAAGTCTACATGTACATTATTTGACATACCTAATTTACAGGATTATTACTGTTTCCAGTCTGACATTTTACACTTCAAATAAATTCACCCATAGGCACAAAGCCACTTTACACAGATTTTCTTATTTAAACAAAATGTCACTATGAGAAAGAGACAAGCTTAGTAAAAATTACTGCTATCCAGTAACAAAAGGGAGCTGAATTTCGAAGCAGAACAAGTTTTGACATGGGTAACACTGGCTGTCATCAGTGGAAGTGAATCAATTTGAGAAAACTTCTACAGGAAAAAAACTTATACTGAATGAAAATGTCCTTTCTGCATAAATTCTTTGTCTAAAACATTAAGATGAATTAGAATCAGTGAAAAAATGAAGAAAAATATAGAGAAAATATGGAACTTCTTAATTATGCTGTAGGCTTGTGGTAATGGATGTCGAGCCCGTGAAATCTATAAAGTAATAAGCACATAATAGGTTCTACCAATGCATCTACAATAATAGCACATACAGCACTCCACACATAGCCCTCAGCTGCTGGATCTCAGGATTATGATGATGCTTGAGGTGCAGAGGATAATCAGACAGCCAAGGAAGAAGGCAAAGAATTGTGCAGAGAAGAATGTTGATACGATCAAGTGTAGATAAAAGCCTTCACTGTAAATGCTTAGGATAATGAAAACGATCTAAATTTTTTTCTTTCCACTACTGTGGCTCTGACAAAGCAGGGACAGTTTATGGACATAAACCGATGTGACAAGAATTATAGAACCATATCTGGCTAGCACCTGCTTTGAATCACACAATGCTATGTTCCAAAAGTCATTTTGTGGACACATTTGTGTGTAAAGTAACATGGGAAAATATGTTTGAAAAACACACAGTGGGTTATCCAGGAGCTCACATGCTCAAAGTGATCCTTAACAAATCTGCAGAAAATCTAAGTGTCATCATATATACTGGCCTTGCACTACAGCATGAGTTTGTGAGAATAAGAAATGTGAACTGTACATAAACTTGATCTGAGCTCGAATCCAGAAATATTTTTTTCATATGATTCCTACAGGAACATATTGTGAGACATCCAACAAGTGACCCTTCTAAACATTTCTCTTCATTTATTCTCATAATTATTCATTCCCCGTCAGAAGAAAGGTGACTTACAAGCATTCTACCGTCATGAAAACCAATGTTATCCTCCATCGCTCTCTAAAAATAACAAGCTATCATCAGGCAAGATTACTGCTCTGATAAAATACCTTGGAAATAAAGTGAACGTTGCATCATAGCATGATCTTCCCAATGTTCCTATTGAATTTCTTGATGAATATCAATAGTTTACACTCAGACATCAATATGACTTTCAGAGATTATTCATCAAACAAGATTATTCTGTCACATCAATGAAAAGTTAAAAATGTGTTGAGGCTTGATATTGCACCTGTTGTTCATATGGCAGATTTGTTCAGAGACACTTCCAGAGCACATCATATATAGGGCAGAAATCTCAAAGTAGCATGATGCATATTCACAATGTAGCAAGCTCTTTCTGTATGTACTGTGTTTTCATTCTGAGAACCCTTAATTACCAGAAGCAATCGATCGTCTAACAATTAGTGAAAACCCTTTGGAAGAGTGACTGGGGAGAAAAGACAGACTTTTTCAAACAGATCAAAACAAGAGCATCAGTGATACTTCAGATACTTGTGCAACAACTAGGAGCTTCCACTAGCTTGGAAAACTGATTTCCAAAATGAAGTCAAAACCACTATGTTAATTTTTATGTTGCTGAACATAAGAAACATTCTCACATGGCCCTTGATTTCCAAACACTACTGAAGTGGATTCATTTTATGTAGGAAAGAATAACAGAGGTTGTGCAAACACAAAGTATAACACAATACTATCTGAAGCATGTACTCGAGCTGTACACTACATGTTTCTGTGGCTACACCAGCAACATCCCTCTACTGTTCATGCCAGTAGTGCAGAGCTGCTTGTACAGAACACCACATCTGAAAGGTGCTCCTTTCTCATTTGAATGCAACATATTTACTGGCTAGGTGTAGTAGCCAACAGAAAGTGTTTGACTCCCAGTCCTTAGCATGAGCAGAGCAGTGTGAATGGAAAAAGATGCACACAGATGTACAGGCAGTTGAAGCACTAATCAAATTCCATGCAGTAAAAGAGAAGCTGAAGATGACAGAAATGTACCACCATAGAGGTAAACTGTGTAGCTGATGAATGTGAAAGCTAAATATCAACTGCAAAGGATGTAAAAGACATACACACACTCCTAAATAAGGGAATGACACATCTTGATATCATAAAATTCATTTGTATGCTGTATTTATTCCTGGAATGTGCACTTCAGCTAAAGACCTTGTGATTTACATTGCAAGATTTAAAATAAAATCCATATCAACTGATGAATAAAATTGCACACAGAAAGAAAGTTTTGAGAGTAAACATTAAAAGTTTGTAGTGGTGATAAAGACCTGCAGCAATTATTGATTTTGTACTTTGCTTTTCCATTTAATGTGACAGCCATTTGAGTGAAACCAGATGTAAATGAGATAGATACTGCAGAGAGTCCATTAAGAATAAAATGAAATAAACTCTCAGCAACAAAGAAGCTCCCAAACTGATGCCCTAATGACACTGAATCATTTCAGAATAGCTCCATATCTCAAATCAATCAAGACATGAACATCTATGACAAGTTTTGTGCTTTCAGCAGCAGTCCCACAACTTTGACATATATCGACTTAAACACTGGAGATGAACCACAACAAACCTTTCTGCAGCCAAATACAGATTAGAACTGCTCTGAAGTTTCTCTTGGTTGAACTGGAGACTCAAAGTGCCCTACACAGCCTTAAGCTTGGGAAGACATAATGATGTGAGAATGTAGCAGAATCAGAATGCAAACCCCTGATCTTATGCTACCTTTTTTTCATTTATTACATATTGTTTTCTTCTTTCTTTCCTCAGCATAGGTGGTGGTAAAATGCTTCTTACAGTGTAATCGTCTTCATAGAGGCACAACTTATTAACGACAAACATAATGCTATTATAATTAAACTTAATAGCTAACTGACCATGTAATTAAATTGTATCAGTTCACTATCACACTAAAAAGCAAGCAGAGTTATTCAATAGAATTCACCATTCAATCAGCAGATGTAGACTCATGCACAGGGTGACTAGTACAATTCTACTCACAGCAGAAGTCTCTTCTGGCCTTTCCTACCCAGCTGGTAACTTCTCATTTTGACTTGTCAAAGTCAGAAGGGCAAGCTGTAAAGAAATAGTTGAGAGAAAGAGGGAATCGCTTCACTGAAAGGAATACACTGCAAGAACTGCTCAAAGCAGATCAGTAATTGCCACCCAGTGTTCTCTTTTATGTCATATGTGCTTCAGTTTTACTTGTTGAAACGGTAAATTCATCAGGGACAGCAGGTGCTGAAAAAAAATAATTAAAAAAAAAATTGAAATACTGAATGCACAGAAAAGTATTTCTAACACCTGTGGTAAGATACCTCTAAAAAGTTCAGTTCTTTCTCTTTGTGCTATTGCCTCTTATTTTTAAGACTATTTAGAAATTGTCTAAACAGGTCAAGATGACCTTACAGCTTTGACACTAAATCATAGGAAAATTGCTTCTAGTATCAAAATATCAAAATCAAATGCCAAGACACCCATGGATATGTTAGTGCAAAATAAAGCCATCAGCTCCTGCTTAGAGAAACATCAGATTTACATTTACTTCAACAAGTAGTAAACAGTCTTGACAAGTGAAATGTTTCTTATGTTTCATCTCCGAAAGGATTTAGAGGAAGACAAATGCTGCTGTTTCAGAGAGGTTCAAACTCAGGTCATGATGCCACAAGGAGGGCAAGCCTGTTCAGTGGAAAGAAAGCACTCTGCTTTCCCTGCAGTGTTTCCCACTCTGGGCTGCGTGGTGATGGTTGTGCTCACACAAAACCCTTCTTGACACCTTCCGTGTTCACAGACAACCCCAGAGAAAGGTCCTCCTTCAACACTTGATGAAACACGAGATTTCGAAAGTCGTAGGTGGCCACCACCACTTTCCACTAGTGTGCAACCCAGCTTCCCTGACTGGATGTTTGCCACCACAATCCGTAGGATAAACAGTTTGTGACTCCTCAAAGGCTGCTTCTCACAGAGTTGCATACAGAATTTCATACATGGCACAAATACAAATAAACACATTTCCTTCTGTCCCCATGCTTTTGTGATTTCTTTTTATTCCACAAAGCAGTGCTTCTAAAGTCTTTTTGTGATAATTTTGTTTAGTCAAAATCAGATTTCAGGAGGGTGTGAGGTACACAGCAGAAAAGAAAAATTGAACTAAAATATACTGAACCAATACATTAAATAAATGAAAGCCCAGACTTTAGAGGCTACCTAAATTAACTATATGAGTTTGATACTTTGGCCAGTGGGAAGACTAACCTCTACAGGCTGTTCATATCCTAGTTTGATACTGTCTCCTGTGGAACAACGTCCTTGGCCCTGATAATAGTACTTAACACGTGACTGCACTTTATAGCTCATATTTTGATAATTTATATTGACATTTGGAGGCACAGTAATGGTCCCGATTTTTTTTAATTCTGCTGTGCTAATTTTTTGTATGATCCTAATTATACTGGAGAGCTCTTCTCTGCAACAAGGACTATTATTCTTAGTTTAACATAATAGGCATAGCCAAATTACACTAAATGCACCTGGTGAAATGCACTTAAATTTCTATTGAATGCAGAGGCCAAAGTCTAGCATCACCATAGATGTACAAACCACACAGGGAGTGCTACAGGGAGACAGAAGCAGAAATGATCACATTACAAATGCTCAGACTTCTAGTACCTTCTCTCCTATTTTGAACTGCTCCTATCTTTAAAACAGACATAGTTCCTTTTACTTTTTATTTCCCTCAGGCTTTATTCAATTGTTTGTTTTGGGCTTGAGACTAACACATGCTCATGATTGCAACATCTATTTTTTTACCATAAGTACACTTATAGTTTGAGATTATGATGCACATAAACTGCATATAAACATGAACTAATATTTCTAAAAGCATTTTTTTTTTTGCCGAGTAGTGGAAAAAGCAGCTTTGGAACTCTATGTTTGTCACAGTGAGGTCAGTGTAGGCATGATGGCACCAACCGAAGAGGCCTCTTTTCTATTATCTTGTCTAATCAGTTTGAATCAGTTAATCTTGCTGCAGCTAAGAATTGTGATAATCCTAATGATAGCTTTCAATAGAGCTTTTCCTGTATGCTCACCTTCATAGGCATCTGCTGCTCCTAGGAAACAACACTGAAGGGATGGAGACATCAGACATTCTGACCATTCATTGCAAATACTCCAGCAGACATCATTTACTTTCCTTTTTTTTTGTTTACAAAACATCAGCAGAAATAAAATAGTCAAGTTAGTGTATACATACACAGCTTTTTTCTCCTTCTAGTCATAAAGTTTTCAAGGAGTTTTAAAGTTTTACAGTAGGTGATGCAAGTTCCATTTCATGAATTTTGACTGGAGCATACGTACAGACAAATCCCCAGTGACTGTCTTCTGTGTTGCTTGGAAACGCTGCTGCAACTTGTATTGTTCAGCCTAAAAAACAGACCTGAAATATGCTGCTTCTTTGCTGAAAAGTTAGTTTATCCAGCAAATGTTACAATGAAACTAGTCCAGAATTCTGAGTAGCAGTTTAGAATAAAATTATAGCTGTGAGTCTCAGAGTACAAGTTTCACACAGGTTTGGTATTCATCATTACCACAAACTACGAAGGTATAACACAAGAACACAAATGTGCAATGGCACACTTTTCTCACTGACATAACTACATATATAGCACCATTAAAATAGTGACCATTTTACATAATGAACACTACATAATGCCATTAGAAAATGCTAAGATATAAAATATAGCTGCGAGAAACAATTTCAAGTCTCAAATTCTGATAAAAAAATCAGAGATAACCTGTTCAATAATAAGATGCTATTGAAACCCATGTCTCTGAGAAAAATCAGAAAGCAAATTGTTTTCCTTTTATGAAATGAAGGTATTCCAGTTCTCATTAATATTCTGCATTTGTATTCTGTTACCTAGGACTGGTTTAGAAAACACTGGATAAATTCTTTTTAAGATTCTGAGGTTGATACTACCTCAGCTTTGTAGTTTTGCCAGTAGACCCATACCCTGCCCATGTCTCTGACAAGCAGTGGTGTTTGCAGGTGTTCCCCTACACTCACTTGTCCTAACACCGCCCACAAGTCATTGAAGGAAGGAAGAAGTGCCTCAGACACAGATGCTCCTACACAGGTGATTGACACTGATGGCATCTTGCCACCTGGGAATTCAGACCACTTCACACTAGGAACTGATGAATTTCCAAGAGGTGCCATAGAACAGCATAACAACTGAGCTGTGATAGAAGAGTACAACTGGGGATCTGCACCAACCTCAGCACAGACAACAGCAGGCTGCTCATTGCTAGGCCCTGTCATGATCTGAACATCTCTAAGGAGAGATTTTATGGCATGGGTAACCTGTGCCAGTATTCAAACTTCTTCACAGAGAAAACATGTTTTCTTCTAATTAAAAATATTTTCCTGTACTTCAGTTTGTATCTTCATACAACTGCACTGTACCTCAGTTTGTACCTCTAGTGAGAGGACTTCCTGTCCTCTCACTTAAACACTGCTCAGAAGACTGTTGCTCTCTCTTCTTCTCTTCATGCAATTATTTGAACAGTGTCCTCCTGAGCCTACTCCAAGCTGAACACTTCAAGCTTCTTAGCCTCTCCTAAATAAAGATAGATAAAGAATCACCAAATATTTTATGTTGGAAGAAACCCCTAAAGGTCATCCAGTCCAACTCTGCTGCAATGAATAAGGACAGCTGCAGTTGAATTTCACACTTTCCTTTCTTGAGCCCTACTAAGTTTCCCTCTGTCCATCTCCAGCTGGTCAAGGTCCCCCTGGATAGCAGCATATCTAACGGATGTTATCAGCCACTCAGAGTCCTGTATCAGCAGCAAACTTGCTGATGGTGCACTGTGTCCTGGTGTCTGTATCATTAAAGGACATGCTAAAAAGTATAAAGACCCAATACTGATCCCTGGGATTCATCACTTGTTCTTGGTCTCCAGCTGAACACTGTACAACTGATCACAGCCATCCGGGCTGTCCACCTCACTGTCCAGTTACCTAGTTTGTACTTCATCAGTTTTTCAGTAAGCACAAAGTGTCTAGTTAAGAAACATCAAAATAAACAACACCCACTACTTTTCCTTATCTCTTAATCCACTATTAGTCTTTTTAGAAAGAAATTCCTGTTTCTTTATAATATTTATGCACATCAGAACTCTCCGATTTTATTTCATTTTTAAGTACTCTCTCCAAGGAGCTCCTTAGGCATATTCATTAAGTTTTGGTCAGTTTTTCTTATTGCATAGTTTGACAAAGAGAATTCCTGTGGAATTTACTGAATTTCCTTACAGCATTTTAAACATTGATGGTTAAAGAAATGTGATATTCCTGGATCAAATGATCTTCTATTACAATATCTGAGCTAGCTTGTCTTTTCCAAGTATTTTGAATTAATGTTTACAAATCTATATATATAAATAAAACTGCTTTGGCAAATCCAAGCAATTTTTCTCACGTTCTTTGTTCGTGACAATTGCCGAGATTTTGACTCTCTCAGTTTGCCCTGCCTTGTGCTAAAAAGACAAAAAAAATTGCAGAGCTTGGAGAAGTATGTGCTGCTCACTTCAGTAGCTGTATATACAACAGTCTTTGTCTTCCCAGAAACCCAGATATAATCTATCATGCATGCGATTACATAAAGGATTACCATTCCATATTCATTCTTCTCATCTAACTTGGAGGCTGCACAGTGTACTCTATTTAAGCAATCTAATTAATATACCTTCATGCTTTAAAGAAGCAATACTCATAATCTTTATAAGAATAGTACATTGTTGAAAAAGCTAATTAAGTTGCAATATTTCAAAGTCATCTATAAAAAACATATATTAGGAATTTTGATGTAAAATCATGTAAATCAGAAGCAAACCACTGCAGTCAATTGTTGATTAATATAATGGATGAAATTTGGGACCCAAAAAAGCTCGAGATAGAAGCTCTCACTGATTCAAGCAAAGACAAGGTATTGGATAGCACCCTGTACTTCTCATGCATTTCTAAAGAGTAAATTATGCCATTACTTAATATTAGTATTAGGGTAGTAGAAATCTGCATTCTGATAGTTGTTACACTTTCACATGGCATGTTAGTTTGATGCACATCACTCCATAGACCGCAGTAGAATCACAGTAGCCTTCCATATATAGCTCTATATTAGTACAGAATCAGTGCCTTTCTCCAATTTTCATCCTGCAGTAAGGTTTCTCTCTAGAGCTGTAAAGTGAAATTCTTCTTAAAATGACATGAAGAGTTTCTTCCTTTCAGGCTAGTTACATTAAGTTCAAAAGCTCCTTTTAGGAGATGTTCTAGCCTATTCTGGGTCTGCCACTTTCTACACAGGATTCTGCTGCTCCATGTGCACACGTATACACTCTAATGAAAGTCACAGATGTGACTGAGAACATAGGAGGGCAAATTTTCTTGCCTTAGATCTCTTAATAGCCTTGAAAGCCTTTTGCTCTTCTCAACTTGAGGTTTTACTTTAAACAACTTCTGAGCTGTTTTAAAAATTACTCAGGGTGTATATCTACATGGAAACCCCCTAAGAAAACAACCATAATAAAAGTTCCCTAGGAAGTCTCTCACATAGCCCAAAGATATTAAATAAGAACTTTCCAAACTGGAGAATAGCTACTACTTCTCTACGTATCTGGATTACAAAGCTTTCAAGCAAGTGATGGGCTTGCCTGTAGTCATGCACACTAGCAGCAACCATTGCACCTGTGGTTGCTGTGGCACATATCTAGGAGCTTAATACCAAATAACATGCAAATAAACTTCTTAAAGTACTGTGTGGAGGACCTTTTGATCTAAAGATACACAATCTCATAGTAAAATTTAATACTCCTCTTATTGTTGTGTTGCACTACGTAGCCAAGTAGTATTAAGATTCCAACTGTAATTAAAAAAAAAAAAAAAGCAAACAAAAAAAACCACAACACATCCATCAAACCTCTATCTTGATTAGGATCACTTTCTTCAGTAAAACAGCTCATTTGTAAGCTTCCAAGTGAAACCTGGGACTCAGAATCCATGCCACATTAGGTGCCCTGAACCTTCAGGCTTTTAATTTTGTTCACTGAATGGTCTCATTATGAAGAATACCAGTAAGTACTTGTCATCCTTTACATTAGGGCATGTCAATACCTGATGGTTCAGCATGGTGAAATGCAAATTTGAAGTGAAATAGGCATTCTTGAATAATCCCATGCTCAGGCATGCCTTCACAGTAAGAATGAAGTATACTTTTCCATATCTCCTCAGGTATTCACTTCCTGCTGGCACAGTTTGCATAGGTCGGCCTGAATTTGGATTCTTAGTTGTCAAATACTAGCAAAGATTTACTCTCTGCTACTTACAAATTCTTGTACTAAACTTGAGCAGACAGTAAGATTAAACTATTTTCAATTTTCCCAGTGGAACCTCACTACCCACAAACAGAATGAAACAAACTAATGTTGTTTTCTTTAGCTTTCTTTTTGTTCTATCCATCTAATATCATATCCATTGTAAAGGCAATGCATAGCAGTAATATACAGAACAATATTTCTATTCCAAATTCCACTTAGTCATATCTACTTTAAAGATAATTTTTTACAGCAGTATGACTTTTAGAGTGTAGAAATTTTAGACATAATAATGAAGACAATGTTGATGACCTTTGCATCCAGACCACAGAGAGAGCCCATAACAAAAGTGAAACAACACACAATCATGTGCTCTGACTGGAGAATCACATGATTCACTTCATAAAACAGCTGGTGGCCACGTTAACTTTGTGGAAGCAAAAGTCTATTAAATGATACGCTAACATTTCACATACAGTTTGAAGTTATACGAATTTATACTTGTTCATTCCTGTGGATAACCATACCTTGAAGGGAGACGAGTCCTCCAAGCAACAAAAACTTTTTCTCTAGCAAAGTGCTAGTACAAAGTCACTAGCACAGCAAAGTTTCTGCAAATCCATCTGTTAACCTTAGACCTCATACGTAGGTAAAGTTAAATCATCTTCAGGCAGTCTGAAAGCAAATTGTAATGCTAGTGTTTAAGTTGCAGGTCACCTTGCCTGGCTTTGGTGTGTAAAACAGAATAAACAGGATGGGATGTAAGACACTTCTGACTGCTACAGGGCAGTTTGATAGACTGTCATGAACCTTTGTTTGCTTTCCATCACGGGTGCTTGTCAACAGAAACTACTCGGACAGCCAAGTCTTCTCTATACAGCTATAAATTATCCCACTATGCCAAAGGTTTTTATCAAATTAATTAAAACCACATAAAGGTCAAGATTTTCTCTTGACAACATAGATTTTTTTGAAGCAGTGAAAGCTATTTCAGGACTTTCACAGCTTGCTTTTTTTGAACACACAGTTGTGATCCATCTGATCTGCAAAATGTCAAAACAGTTACTGAAGGAAAATCTACAGAAAAGTTTTGCTCAACAACATCAGCATTAGTATGCTGATTTAGTTTAGCATATTGTGAAATACATAATGACTTAATAAAAATGAAGGGTTAGAAATACGACTCACAAAAACATAAATCAGAAGGCACCTTCTTTTATTATATAGTGAAGGCAAGAAGGTTAGTTTATTTTTGAATAGCAATCTTACCTAAAGTACAGAAATTATATTCTAAATCAGTATCTTTTTGACCTAAACAAGCAGCATTGTTCAGAAGATACATAGTGGGTTAGATTTTTAGATTTGAAGGATCCGATTGCTAGCTTTTACTTGTCCTTTCTTTTCCTATCTTGACCAATTTCAAAAAATAAAGTGGTCACCATTTTTGTCCTCTCTGTGGAAACTTTCTGAGGGTGGAACTGAATGAAAATGATGCCTTTTAGCTAATTCCCTCCAGCTAATTTGTCATGCTCATGGTACCTAAGTAGCAGCATTAAACAGTTTGAAGATATGTAACATGACATAGCAATTCCAAGCTTTAGAAATGATCCTACTTCAGGGAAAGGTAATATGAAGGCCATGATAGTAATTTTTTATTTAAAGGTTTGTGAAACTTAGTTCTGATAAAGGGCAGTTATATATACATAAATCTGATGAGCTGAAGGGGGAGACTGAGAAATTTGTGGAAGACAAGCAATACTAATTCGTATAAAAGAGAAGTAAGAAGACTGGCATTATTGCCTGCCAAGGCACACGCCTACTGAAGGGGAGAATGAATTACAGCATATGATCCAAGACTTCACTGCATACTAATCTCTCCCCCCCCCCCCCCCCCCCCCCCCCCCCCCCCCCTTCCAGGAGAGTGTATCTTGGGCTAAGCAACTAATCCTCCTCTGTGCTCTTCATCAGTGAGTATTCACTTCTTGTGTTAAGCATAATGGTGTTGAAAGAAGGGTTGAAAGAAACCCAGCCCCAGAATAGACGGAGAAAATTTAGGGTCTTCTGTGAATTCTTTTTGATTGCATAGGATGATCTCTGTTAATCTCTCCTATGGCGGGATATTTATCAATGTGTAATTGATAAAATGAGCATAAGAGTGCAGCCTTGTAGTCATTATTGTGCATGGAAGTTTTAGGAAACTTGAGATTTTAAGGTAGACTTCCTGACTGCTGATGGCTCCATGCATCTCCCCAGAGCATATGTTGGAGTTTAACCTCCTCAGCAGGGTAATGATAACACCCAGACCCTCTCCTCAGTTTTTACTGTTAGATAATTTAGGTAGTTTGCTGCTTGGTTATAGTGGTGCAGTTTTTGTTCTTCCCTTTCCTCAGACAGGAGTCTAGAAAAAGATTGAGTGCCTTTGAAAGGCAAGGTGACTAGAACAAAATGCTACAATGCTAATTGTGATGGATTTAACCTACTGCCACTGGGCCATAAAGAGATGTGTGGTAGATGCTGAGTTTCATACCCACTGAAAAGGGACCATTAGCCCTGCCTAGATTGCTCGCCACCTCCTGTAAAATAAGTCAGAGTACTGTCAGAATTGGATCTTCAGTCTGAGCTAAGTCTTCTTGAATTATGGTTTATAACAGAGTCAGTACACACCATAAATATCACAGCCATAAAAACAAACTTGGTTGAATCCAGTCATGGCATATCAGGCACAGAAATCGCATAAGCCAACAGAGCATTTTCCCACTTGTCCCAGGAGTTAATTTGGCCTGTTATCTTTCTTGTCCTGTTAACATTTATTTGTACCTAATAAGGCATGAAATCATTACTCGTGGTATATGCCCTAACATACAATCCCACAGTGTCGTATTTTAATTGGACACAGAGTATTTAAATGGCTATAATTCCCCAGGGATGTGGCTATCCAGTAATAATCACAAGCTCCCTCATTACTTTTATTAAAATAAAATCCTTCATGATTGTAATGCTACATATTTTCTAAATTGCATCAAAATGAAATTGATGGTTTAAAAGAAGTTTAGAAATTAGAAATTTAGTTCCTACAACACTGCCTATCATTGAGAACTTATAGAGCACCTTTCACATTCCAACACCTGTAGCTATAAAATGAGAACGCTTCAAGCACTCCAGAAATGCAGCTGAGGGCAACACATTCCATGAGATGTCCTTGAGGCTAAGACCAGCAAGAATTATCTGAGGTTTCTTTCATACACATGGTGCAGCACGTGATCACCTGAAAATAAACGGACCATTTGCTGTCACCTACCGGTTCCTAGCTGATCAAGGACCTCCATGCAAGTCACAAAGAAAAGAGAATGCAGCAGAGAAGCTACCATGCAAAGTTTAGGCCTTTGGGCTACATCTGTAACAGCTAGTGAGACATGACTGGGTTCATCTTCTGAATCCAAGGGAAAGTGAGTGGCATGGCTTCAGGCAGAGAGCTAAGCCCTCTGCCCCCCACTCCTTGCACCCTCACTGGGAAAGCCTTATTCCTATGGGCTTCTTACGTAGCTGTCTGACCCTGCACAGGTACTGCCTGTGGGCATACCAACTACCTGCCAATACATCCCCATGTTGGAGTATAGCTGTGCATGGGCCTTTTCTCCTCTCTTGGATGGAAAGCACAGGGACTGTATGTGAAAGAGAAAAGGAAGTTTTACTTGAAAATGAAACCTGCTCTGGGTTGAAGCCTGATGCAACAGCAGGAAAAGTGAAACATTTAAGAGGTGGAGTCTGGCTGTTATAACTGAAATTATGAGACAAACTTAAGTAGATGGAAAACAAAGAACTCAGCTGGAATGTGCAAGGACATCAGTGCTAACTTGTAATGGTCTCCTTGAGGTAAAGAGCAAACACCAGGAGACCTTTTAAGACCCAGGTTTCCTTGTTTTTCAGTGTTAGTGAAGATGCTCTGAGAGGAGATGGAACCCCAGAAGAGCCTGCCAAGCAGCAAGCATCCCCTCCTGGCATACATTGCCCCTCAGTGTTAATTGCAGTGAACTAATTCCTGACAGTCTTTTAATAGGCAAGGCAGGAGGGAAGGTGGTATTTTGTTATGGGTCTTTATAAAGTACTAAAATGCAAATTTAAAATGCTTATTACACTTGAGTAGCTCCACTCTACTTAAATATTGGCTCCAGGTTTACTTCATTATCCTCTTACCAGTAATTAAGCTACCTAGGGACAATCAGCAAATAATAAAATGCTGTGGTGGAGGAAATTAGTTTAGACTACAAAGCACTAAATGAAATTATTGTGCAAAATAGAAGAAAGCAATAGCATATAAAAGATATTTAGCTATCTCTAGATAAATATGTTTCAATGATCATAATATTTCCTCTACATTAAATATATAAATTGGGGGTTTGGAAAAGTCCCCACTCATTTCTTCTCAGTGCAGTTTACTAAGTAAATACTGGCCTTTCATTCCTGCTTATGTTTGATCAATGGACTAGTCATTTTCCCAGACTTTCAGCAGTCTGCAAAACAAAGGATATGAAAGGCAGGCTAAAGTCAGTGCTTGAATGAGGCATAAAGTCTTCGCCTACCTCTTTCTCCTCGCTGACTGAAGAATGAAAAGACACAAACTCAGGGAATAAGCTGCTTTTTTTCTCCTTGAGTTAGAAACAAGCAAAGTGCTAGTAGGTTTATCTGCTCTCCTTGGTCCGTACCCTGCTGATGGACCAGCTCCTACCACAGCTGACGTAGTGCTTTTGGTCCCCGTCCTAGGGAAACCCTCTTAGCCCTAAGTTCTAAGCAGGGTAGGCTATGTTAATGACTCGGCTGAGAACAAACAAAATTATTAGAATATTTCTGTTGACTTTGTAGCATAGGATATCAAAATAAAAAGAAAAAAATAAATTAAGATATGAACATTTGAGAGGAGGAAAAGCAGAGTGAGAGATTTTATTTCATGCAGCAGCAGCAGAAACTCCTAGTTAAAGTATTTCAACTCATTTCTCTGAAGTAGATTAGAGGATGAGTGATACAATAAGGAATAAAAAACATAGTACCTGATTGCTTCTATTTACTCACCCTGGAAAGCGTGAGGTAATAGCTGTGGGATTAATGGATTCCTACAGATGTGAGAAAAATCAGCCAATTTCCAGAGGCAAAAACCTCAGACTATGAGGCAAATGTATTAAAGGAACAACAGCCCATGCCCTCTTAGAACTTAGTAAGTAACATATGGTGAAGGAAAATGAGTCCTTTCATGATAAACTTCAGAGAAAATCATGCCCTGGATCTCAGACACTGTCAGATATTTTCATTTATTCATCAGCAACAGAGTGGCCACGCACAACTGATGACAACCTCTAGCACCCCAGAAAAAGAAGAGTCTCTTCTTTGTGATTTTTAGGCACTTAAAATATTAATACAATTTTTGTATTTGTTCCCACCCCCACAGATCACTGTACTCTCTAAAAAGCTGAATTTGTTTACTTCTACAGGAAAACAGAAGACAGGCTTTACTCATCTATGACTTCTTGTTTTGTCTGATTAGTTTCTCTGTTCTAGTCTTTAGTTTCATTATTTGCATCTCTTCCACTAAACTGTTATCAGTACAATTATTATTTTAGTACTGCAACAGTATTGTATATCCTTACATTTTTAGGGGATGACGGAAGTAACACAGTGTGAAAACAAATGGCACTGCATGAAGATCCACCTAGGTTCAGTAGTTATCTAACCTAATATATTAGGGCTCTAAAAGAGGAAAGATCTCAAGAAGCCAGTTCATTTCCTGTATTTATCTCTCTGTTTATATTCTCTACTTCTGATGGTATTGCCATCATTCCAATTTTATTATAACATAAAGATATTCCGTATATTTCTAAAATCCCAAACTCCTGAAGTTTTGTTGCTACAACTATCTTTTTAGTTAAGTTCTCTGTCCTCGATCAAGCAGTGAAAACTTTGAAAATGGGAATTTTCAAATGGGAAGCTGAAAGGAAACGCACATTCATAGAATGCGTATGACTCTTTGAAAACCATATTAAGCTCTACTCTGTGCTATGAATAGGGCCCGTCTCTCTATTTTTGAGTAAACAGGGGAGGTAAGTCTGAATAGTTCACTTTTTATCATGCTACTGGGTGGACAACAGGAGGTGATCCTAGCCTTCGGCTTGGATAGGAGCACAAGCATAAAGGTATTTAAGATGACATAGTTTAGAAAGTGATACAAGAAAAAGTAGCTCACCCTTTCTGAAGACTGATGAAATCCTAAAAAGGGCAGAATCAGGGATGCTGCTCCCTTAGCTGCTAACCCTTGTAGGAGGTTGAGGATTGCTTTCACATGAGCACTGTGGGTTAGCCATGACTTCTCACCTGGTGCTCAATCATGGTTCAGGCCATGACCTAGCAATTCCCATACACTCGATAATTCAGCCTCAGAAGGAAAGAAAAAAAATGCATGCTTGGGGTATAGTCCATTCGCGAAGGCTTGTGCTCTATGAGCACTACTGATGCACTTAATTTAATATGAATTTTCCATAGGCTTTTTCAATATCTGAACAAATCTTTATAAGTTGCAGAGACATTGACCTGAAATAAAATTATTTCATGATCAGGAGATATGAATAATAGCTACTTGTTTTAAAGCTTTCTCTTTTAGAAACTTTAAGTAGATTTCCATATCTATTTTATTAGAGATATGTATATAATTAAGAAAGCTATTTTACTTATGTAAAAATAATGTCACGCTGAAATTAGTGGATTCTGGTGATATAAAGTAAATGCATATTGATTTGTACTTTGAACTGAGAGGAAAATAACAGTTTCTAATGCTGGGTTAAAAAAAAAAAAAGTGATGTGCCAATGATGATCTGCATGATCTACAGTTCAGAACTAAAAAGGTTCCAAAAGTTGACTTTTAACTTTGTGTATGAGTCACTAAATAAATATTACTAATGGAATTGACAAATATCCTAAGTGGAAATTTACTAAAAATCATAAATACACTTTCAAAAATGATCTTGTAAAGCTACCAGAAGGTTCTAAGCAGAATTCTTGTAGTATACATATCAAAATGTTACTTGACATAATGATGTCACAGTAATTGTTTTATCTAAAAAAGCATTGTTGGCAAATAGGTTCCAAAGTGTATCCCTTCAAATTCTCGCCCAAAATGAAATTTATTTGGAAAACTCAGTTGTTGGAAGCTGTTCTCCAACTGGCAGTTTAAACAAGACTTCTTTTCCTGGCACTAAAAATGGAGGAAAACAAAAATTGGTATATGTTACCATGCTAATCTTGGTGCAACAATTCTTGGGTTAAAATATTAATATTGCTTTGTCCAACTAATATATCACAAATCATAATTCTATCAAAGTCTGTTAGCTAGCTTACTGAAAGACTGCTATTCATAGCACACAGCCACTTCTCCTGCAGGAAGAACATAATTTCTTCACAAAGGAGTGTTTATTTTTCTTTCAGTGCACTGTATTTGAATTTCTTTTATATTGATTTCTTTTTTAATTTTTAATGTAAACAGAATACAGAAGGCGTGATGATAATCAAATCTATTATTGCACTATATTTAGTTTAGAAATAATAAAAAAGATAAATAATGAATAGGTGGCAAAGGCTTATCTTCCTCCCCAGGCTGCTCAATGTAGCACTTTGCTTCAAAGTTACTAGCATTTTCAATAAAATGTATCAGCAAATTTAGGCAATTAAAACTTTTCTGTGATTCAGTACTAAGATTTATCCTTCTTGTGAAACTTCTCAGAACTTGGAACTCCATCAATCTTTCACACTTGCATTTCTTTTCTTCAATAGGCTTCACATTCATAAATACAAAGCCATGGTCACAGCTATCATTTCTAAGTTCTTTCACTGCTGCCAGGCTGTGATTGTGTCTTGATGGCATTTTTAATGGATTGCCCATCCAGAAGAACCGGCAGTCTGCAGCTACGCAGGAAGACTACCAGGTGTTACTGACACATGGAGGTCAATGCACATGCAAGGCCTACAGCTTGATTTTCAGCCACTAGCACTGGTACACTAACACCACAAAAACTATTTCAGTGTTACTTGGAAGGGATGATTAAGGAAAAATCTAGCCCAAGCTGCTGCTTGTTAGAGGTCAGAGCACCTAACAGATAGGATCATACCAGACGTGATTAAAAAGGGCTCTGTGCCCTTTACTCCAGCATCGAATTAGCAAGACAGCCCAGGAGGGTTTGTGCAAGTGCTGGTTGTGCTCTGTGGACTCCTGGTGCCTCCTGTCAGCAACATTTTAAAGGAATTACACAAAATTACTTTGTCAACTTTGTCAGGCATGCTCTGGATGAAAATGAAGAGCACTACCACCTTAACTATGTAGAAGTAGATTTGCACAGTGTTTGCTTGCCTAATTCCCACTTAGGTTACTTAAATCTGATTTTAGGTGGAGGTGAGATCTTTAAAAATCTTGTTTATTCCCTACTTATACTTGAAGGTGCTGAATGACTTTTTATATCTGCATTTTTGCTCCAGGCTGCATGTAAAATAATGAATGACTTGGCAGCAAAATAACTTTGTACCTTGCATACAGTTATGAATCAAGACAGATAAACTTGATATAGCCCACACGGATTAATTCAGTAAATATTCTCAGGACTATGCCCCACACATGCAAAAAAGTCACATTTAAACCCGTATATTTTCCCTCTTAGAGCACTCACCTAGAGTGTGTATATTTATTTGCTGAAGTAAATCTCATCTTCCTGAGAAAAAATGAACTGTGTTCTTGCTTACAAGCAGGAACAACTCTTTGTGTTCTGCAGCTGTCTTGCAGACAGTGGCAGGGCTCAGGTAGGAACCAGAACAGAAAAGAGGACAGAGATTGAAGAAATAATATATAGAAAACAAGTTTTACCTTTTTCTTTGGAGTAAACAGTATCCTTCTAGATATCACCTCTTTTTTTTGTATATCTGTGGATTCCTTGTTGGCCACAGTCTCACTCAAGATAACATTCAGAGGCTTTCCCCAGTACATTTTATATCTCTCTTACAGAGATAAATATTTCTTGTCATATCAGCAACTTTTTGGTCTTGACATTACAGGAAAGTCCTTCATTGTGCAGGAACCTGTTTGGCAGAGTTTTTTGAGAGACTCCAACAGAGAGGGTAATTAAGTGGCAGCTTCATTGCTCTGCTTCCTTCTTGCCTCAGAGATCTGCTTTTTCAGTGCCCACCTCCTCAGAGGTGGCACTGAATCGTTATTTATGTATATGAGACATCTGAGAATTAAAAATTATGAGGACACAATGTTTGGCTTCCTGTTTTGAATACACAAACTTTCTGCACCCAAAGTAGTTTTCTCTTTGGTCAATGTGCCACACCTAATTTGGTTCCTCAAGCTGAACTTCACATCCATTTAGAAGAGAACCCCACGATGCTTAATACTTGCTGAAGTTATTCACTGTCAGCAAAGAATACTGACTGTGTTTAAGTTGTTCTGTAAAGACTATCTCTGAGCAAAGAAGAGCTTGTAAAAGAAGATGCATAATATGCTGTTTGCTGTGTAGTCAGGGAGTGATTCCATTATGTGTAATGAAACCATCTGGAAATTTTCAGCTGCTTTGGAGTTGATTATCAGGCTCTGGGTTTTCATCTGAAATTGGAATCCCACCAAATTCAAACAAATATTGAAATCCTACATGAAATAGAGGACTTGTTAACACAGCTCCACGTGTCATGAGTCATCTCTCTATTGATCATATGCTGCAGCTCTTTTTTATCAAAAATGATGGAGGTTTCCAATTTTACACCAGATTGATTTTCCTACTGATGACATTTCTAAGGGATTTATCTCCCCATTTTACTTCAGAATACTACAGAACATAATTTGTGGCAAATTTAATTATTCTCTGTAAGAGTGGTGAGGATAAGCCAATGCATGTGCACTCCCTCTCCCCAGGTGCCCTCAGGTTCTTTGATTAGTCCTTCCATTTTTTCTTCTTTATTTGGTGTAGACAAGTTCTGACAAAGTATGTATTCCTTCAGTTTGTTTCAATGGTGATAAAAAAGTCTGTATTTTTCTGCTTATATATCCTTGCTTATAACAGGTAGTTCTGTGTTTCACAGGTAGCAGCGTGTGGATCCTTGGTAAATAAATCCTTTGCAGCAATGATGACTGGCCATGTTGGCTGCCAGTCCCAACTAGAAAACATGGAGCTGGCTGCAGCCAAAGAGGTGGGTGCAGTGCAAAGAAGCAAAGCCCTGGAGGCAAGTTACAGGTTACAGTCAGTGGAAAGCCTGGAGTACAGAGGTACCAAGTCAGATGTGGAATGAAAATATCATAATATGAGCTTGTGCTAAATGGTGTCTTTAGCTCTCTATTTATCCAGCAAGGGACCTTTGACTTTACAACACTCCTACTTGTGGACTCCTTTTATTATTTCCAATTATTTATGCCAGACTGATGCCTCGCGGCAGGAAGCAGCACTGTAGTTAACAGATGAACAGAGTATGCTCATCTCCAGTGCTGAACTTAAATTTTGCTGCCTTTTGAAGAACACCAGGCAGGCAGCTGTAACTATTTTGTATTTCTCACAACACCACTTCTGCCAGAAAATAAAAAATACACTTTACAAAGTCTGAAATCTAGGAGGGGAAAAAAAAAAGTAATTTGCACCTTTTTCCATTAACTTACATGCTCTTTTACTGTTATTAATATTCTGTACTCTGCATCACAATGTAGACCATATTTCAGAGATGAAACAGGTCTTCTGAGTAAATAAAATAATTTTTCTCTTGGAAACATCTACTACCATCTGAGGGGAGAGAGTAGCTCTGGTGAAGGGCAGTTCTTGCTGTGAAGGCACATTCATATTCACTGTGCTGAAGGGGAGCAGTGAACTTTCCTCAGAATCCTGCCACCATCGTGGAAGGAGAAATCCACTCCAGTCACTGGTATAACCCATGGAAAATGTTCTACATTGCATATTGGAATTTTTTATTTTTTTTCCCAGGGAATCTTGACAGGGACAAGAAAAGGCACATTTTCATAATCTGTGTTTTCTCTGTTTTCCCTCCCTTGTCTCTAGATAGTCACCAGACAGAAAGAACATGGAAAAAGAGTATCTCTGCAAGAGCAGCTGAAAAGCCCTTCTGCACTCACAGACAGCAACTGTGGGGAGGTCTTTGATCAGGTCTAGAGAGGGGTGCTATCATAGTTTCTAAAGGATGTCATGACTTGCCATGGTAAAAAGAATCACAGAATCATGAAAGTTGGAAAAAAAACACTAAGATCATCTAGTTCAACTATCAACTCATCACCACCATATCTACTAATATCCCATACTAATATCCCATAATACTACCATATCCCTCAACAAAAGGGGAAAAGTAATCAATTTGAAAACTTTATATTAAAAAAAAAAAAAACTGAAAAAAGGAAAAGAAAAAAGGGAAAACAAACCTTTGGGGAGTTAAATGGGTTCCCTCAGTAACTAAATTAGAAATGTTATTATTCAAAAACCTGCAATCTTGTATGAGCTGGTGTCTGAACTTTGGTTTCAAAAATGAGTCTACCTTTCCCCTGCTACATGTGACCCCTGCATAATTAATATGCAATTTTTTTTTTCCCTAGAAAACATTTTCTCTTGTGGATGCTGTAAAAAATTACCATCACTAAATATTCTCATTATGGTAGCGAAACCCTGTGTCCTCCACTCTCCCTCTAAAGACCCATGGTACATTTGTGGGCTAACAGTGCTTTTTAAATTACTCTTTATAGCCTCCAGCCCTGCCTGGAGCTACAGCAGACAATTCATTTGATATTGCTTCTTGCCAGCTTCCCATGCTCTGTCTGTACTTTAAATGAAGCTCCAAATTCTGATGAAACCCATTCTGAATAATACAGGATATGGGAGACTGCTGCTTGGTGCTCTATTAGCCAACTAATGACCTGCAGAAGGGGTGTATATAGATGAAAATTGGTTGCAGGAAAGACCTCTTTTATCTTTCTTCTGAAATTATATTTAGGAAACTGACAAGACCTAGGATTTCTTTTTCAGATAGAGAGGAAACTCCTCTCTCCACTTCTAGCCAGAGTGAGATTCCAACTTTATACTATGGTCTGAGTACATTTCAAGTGAATTTTCACATTCCTTCTGGGAAATGTCCATGAGCAATGGACATGTAATATCTCTTTTACATGTTCCCTTGCCATATAAGGAAAGATTATCATTTCCCAAGGTAGATTTCAGGAAAGGAACAGTAGCCATGCTTGGGGAGACCCTTTGCTTTCCTGACTGATGATATGACTACAGGGTCTTCTACTACCCAGAAGAAGCTACCACACAAGAAAGTTCTGTGTTATTTGGCCTCATAACTGCATAAGCTTTTTACATATCCATTTCCCAGCCAAGTCCAAAGGATCATGAGCAAAGCTGTGTACTTGCCACAGTCAACCTCTGCTTAACCACAGAAGAAAAGGAGGTGCACACACAGATACTTCTCTCCGTGCATGCACTACATAATCTATTCTGCACAACCACCTCTTTTTCACACTGCTTGTTAGTATATTATCAAGTACACTGGTTACTAATGTTAACAGAAGCTAATGTGTTTTCACTGGTGCTGTACAAGCTTTTATAGTGGTTAAAGGTCTGAGACCCATCTCAAATCTTTCCAAGAACTTAAGACTTTGATGAACAAGCGATATGATTTGAATTAGGCCCCACATTATGATGTGTTTTTCTTATACATGACCCAAACAGTTTTTACTTGTTCTCAAGGGTAAGCTGGAAACACAGTGACTGATAGCAATAAACTGCTTTAGAAACAGAAGACTGAGATGATTACAAGCCACAGGAAGATGAAGATGCAAAGTTCTAAGTAGGAACCTCTTTATTGAAAATAAAACCTGGGGAGGAAAAAAAAATATACCAAAAAATATACCTGTTAATATTTAAGATGTAAGTAATTCTCCTGTTCATCCTCTCTGAAAAGCACAGCAACTATCTGAAGATTGTATGACAAAAGAGCAGAAAGTCATAGAGATTTCTACTACTTATTTACTTTTCTTCCATGCTGTTTACTAAGATGTGTGTCTATCTTGAAGTAATCCTGATAATATGGATATAATTGGTGAAGTAATACTCATTATGCAGTAATATTTATACGCCATGAAAAGCAAGTGATTAGGGAAAAGTATAAAATTTGGATAATTTTCTCCAAAGAAATTTTTTTCACATTTTTTTTGCCTGCTGTAAATTTCTTATTTCAGGAGATAAGATTCTTAAAACTATAGACATATACTGTATTTTAATGAAATAGGTGACTGAATGACAGTTTTTCTTGGAATTTCCTGGTCTGGGATATTGCTCTAGCCAAGTCACTTAATTCCTGTGGTTTGTAGTATGTGGCTTTTGCTGAAGAAGGAAGAGGATATGATTCAAATATTCCTGCATAGAATTAGGATATTCCTTATACAATGATATTTCCACAACCTGGAAGATGTACAAAAGCATGGCAGATACTAGCAGTAATATGAAGTGAATTTGGACTAGATGACCTCTAGAGGTCCCTTCCAAACCCTACAATTCTGTGATTCTATGAATTCAAATTAGATATATTTATTGCAACACAATGACACTGCTTAATGGTGCCATGCTCTTATAGTTGTGATTCTCTTTCACAGAACACAAGGATTTTAATTCTTGGTCCTCTGAATTTCATTGACATTCTCAGTCTGGCTCCTTGGCACCTAAAGTTAAATCAGTAAGCAAAGCCTTGAACACTAGGTAAATCGATCTTCAATGCCTTTTCTGTCAGCTTCCTACAGTTTTCTTATGCAAAGATTATAGACAACATCCTAAACTTTCCCATTCAAACCCAGTTTAAAACTCTAGTTTTCAGTCCAGTTTAAAACTAGGATAAGCTCAGCAAGCTTGCTGACCAGTATATTCTTGTCTCCCTGGTCAGCCACATCCCATTGTACATCTACATACCCAGTCTCTTGAAGGTGCATCCAAGATCATAGTATCAGAAACACTGAGCGTTACATCATCCATGCATTTCATCTTATAGGCAACCCTGTTTAGCCGCTGGTCACATTTTAATTATCAGTATTAAAATATTGACTTCAAATCAGTGAGAATTGCTCTCAGTACTGGCATTGATTGTACAAATTTCAGAAAAAAATAATTATATATTGAAAATTATACCTAAAACATGCCAAAGAATGGTTTCATTTCTTAGAAGCAATAATGCACAGTAGAGATATTAAAGAAATGTCATGGCTGTTAAAGCTGACTAGGTTATTTTTTAAGAAATTCATTTGATTGACAGCTAATTTTTGAGTTTCAGCTAAATCTGAAACTAGAGATCTTTCAGTCAGCCAAGAGCGAAGGGAGAAACTGGAGAAAAGAAAAGAAATCCTGTAAGAGGCTACCTACGTATTGAGTCTATTCTTTCAGAGACTGAATAGGTTTAAGTCCTTTGCCTGACTGATCACCAGTGGTGCAGCAGAAAAATTTCCACTGAAGCACAATGGAAACATTGCTTTGAAGTGTTTTATTTGAGAAATATTGGTTTAAAAACTTTAATTCAATTCAAGACCCCAAATTTCTGAATCTAAACTTTCTTCAAATACCAGAAGTGATGCTTGCATACACAGTATGACCTTAGCCAGGAGCAGTCAATATTAAGTTCTATATTCTACATGCCTACATTCTCTTTCCTGCTTGAGTGAACAGTTTAATTGATCATCCATAAAGGTAGTATACAGATAAAAAAAAAAGTTTGCATATTTGTAAAAATACTCATAAGCCTTGAAGCCTTCAGTGCCACTGCTCAGGACTCCCATGGTTCTTAGAGAAACGCCACAAGTGTTTTGCTGAAAAAATCCTCAGTTTATTTATGGCAAGATTCTCCCTTGTTGCTAAGCATTTAGAGGTTTTTTGGCTGATTTCACTAAAACGACTCACTGGATTATGAACTCCTCACTTCAAATATATATTTTATAAGAGAGTCCTTAAGACCAGAAGTTTCTTACCATGATTAATGTGGTGAATAATTTTCTTCCTTTCTTCCTAGTGGAGCTCTAACACAAACTTCAAGATATGGAAAGATTGACTTGATTTTTTCACTGATGTGAAGTGAACTCAAGTGCTCCTGTCTTTGAGGATCTCTCTTCTTAATTGATGAGCTTGATTTCTGCAGGACAGATTGGGAGCAGATGGTATGTCTGGTTGTTAAGAGGGTATGCAGTGTCTGCTGAGTGTTTTATCCTATTGTGCTAACAGTCCTACAATATTGTTTTGGTGTTGTTTTCCGCATAGTTCTCCTGAGTCCAGCTCCTAAAAAGGCTGCACTCTTGAGTTACTGGAAGATTAGCATCTTCTAAAATTTGGCCTTGCAAGTGAGTACACCTTTGAAGCCAACATTTTGCATGTGTTATCTCTTTGTTAGCAATGAGTAAACACTAGGAAGAAAGTAATGATTCCTCACCCTTACTCTGTCCACCTCCCACACCCTTTTCTGGCCTGCACAAGTGAGTCTGAAGGTCATCAGCAGGATGATTTCCTTCCTCTGTGGAGTAAGTCCTCTTACTATTTCCCAGACATTAGTGTTTTCTGCTCAGTCTTATTGTTTTGTCATACTTTTCAAGGTCTACTTTCTTGAAAAGATGTTTGTGTTTTGTACTTCTATTCTTAGGCAAAGGAATGTAATGAATAGGAAATGAATTCAAACCTGGCACTCCGTCAGTTCCTTCACAGCTACTGAACACACACAAACTGATCACTTCCTTCTCACCATTTACTTTCTTCACATTTTTCCTTGTTGCTTGCATTACTTGCCCTGAAATATTTTAATATAAATAAGCTGGGAGTTTTAATAACTTTCTCTGGAACAGCTCAGAGCTTAACTGGACCTACTTCTAATTTTTCTGAACACTAAAAGAAAATTTATCTCCTTCCTTCATATAGACATTACTCTGAGTCCAGATAATGTTATATAATAATTGTTAATCATGAGAACTATTACTTTTCATAAAGATACTGAATTTATTACAGGTGCTTCATAGAAACCTTTGTGAAACAGTAAATATCAGGAGTCATTAAATGGCTTTTTTATAAAGACTTCCATTTGCACCTGAGAAAAGAATGACTGATAAATACATACCCTTATAAGCCATTACAAATGTATTTCTCAGCTGAAAAGAAAGTCTCCAAGCATTAACCTTTTGTAAGGTCATTGAGGACTTCTCTTTAGAAGGGTTGAGATTATCTGGTGCCAAATAATAAGTTATTTAGTTGGTTGTTTTTATTATTTTTTATTTTTCCTCATTGTGGAATTACCTTTTGAATATATTTGTGGGCTCAGACAAGCACCAAGTAAAGTCACCCATAGTTCAGGCTCTTTAGTGAAAAAATGAGAAGTGTCTCTTTGGCACAGAAATTTACTATTTATATGGGAACTACATTCCTCCCCTTGCAGTAGAAAGCTTGCTAGCAATAAAAGAAAGCCATGTCCTAAACCTTGCTCTCTTGAGCGTTTGCTTATCTTAGTACATACATTCCGTATACCAATTCTGTAAATAGTTAATGGGACAGAAGCCCACACTGACTGCTTCTCAACAAAGGGATTTTCAATAGTGGCTTAAGTCAACTTAGTTATTGCCAAAAGGGGTTTTGTGCTTTGGGACCCATTGAACTCCTCTGTGCTCGGGAGAGTCTGTATTATCAGTTGGGGTTAATGAAGTAATCCAGATGAAAACTCGCATCAAGAGATACAAAGCATGTCAAAACAGAGAATAGATATTGAGGAGCTCTGGTTAGAACACTGTGGTTTCTCACATAAAATGTATAAATTAACATGTATTTTTAGTGGGAACAGAGCAAAGAAAAAAATATGTATTTTCTTCAGTTCAATTTAAAAAAATATATTTTGTGTTAAAATCTCATTTTAAAGTCCTTGCTGATCTATTTACATTCTTCAGATCTAAGCATTGATGAGATAGATAAGGAAAAATTTTCACTGATCTTGCTGGCTCTTTTGTGAGCAGTGATATTTCATGCCACAATAAATGAAAAATGACTAGAACTTATGACAACCTAAAATGGGTCCAACAATAACAAAAAGTATAAATATCCTCATTTTTTTAGAGGAGATATCTGCATGTTTATTTCAGGCAATAATGCTGGCATGCAATCCGATAGCAATCTAAATCCAAAATGACACTTTAAAGCTATTTCAAACTTTTTGTTTGGACCTGGAACAATGCTAAACATAGACAGTTTATGTTTAGTTGGTTCTGAGCATGTGTAGAGAAAGTTATCCCTTCCCTCTATCAGGTATGATTGTGACAGAAAATACCAGGCTAAGATAAAAAATCCACCATCCAACTTTTCTCAGTAATTTTCCTCTTGTGATTGCTTAGATTGTCCCATATTTGACACATGCTCCCATATCATACTCAGGCAGGAATGACAGTTAAGATGGTGCATGAGACATTCAGACGTGATGAAAATGCCCATCTATTTTTATGCCTAAAAAAGAAACTAATCAATAAAGCATTGAGAATACTCACTGATGCTTTCTAATAACACCACTGATGGAAGTCTTGTGATCTAATGTTTTTATGAATTAAACTTGGGCAGATATTGGTCTTGTTAAATCACAGTGTGGTTTCATGCTCTTTTGGTTGCAAGTTAATTGAATCTGACCTATGAGGACATTCGTTACAACTTGTCTCCACAGAATTATAGTCAATTTGTTGTTTTGCTAATTAAAATCCTGATTAATGCTAAATTCTCTCAAACTACTCAGACAAATGCTGTCATTGCCTGCATTTATTGGCTTCAAAACAAATTAGATTTAAGCTTTTTCTAATTATCAGTAGTTTTCAAAATTACATCATATACAAACAAGAGCTAATCACTCTGAGAACAATTCCCATATTTTTAAAGTGAATACTTTAATCATTTGCCTATATTTTATCCCTTGAGTACTTCTCCCTATTATCTGACAACATTTTTTTTCCCCCCACATAGGAAACACAGTATATTTCACTGTTTAAATCTTAATAGCCTATGTATGACTTTTTAATGTATTCCCTTGAGAGAGGATTTTATATTCAGTATGACTTAAAACTTATATTGGTCTCTTAAAGACTCCTCAGCTGACACCACAGGATGAACATAAATCACATGAAGACATGCAACACTGTAGTTACTGTAACTGTGCCAATGAAGGACATGTACATTGGATAGACCAAAACTGATTTTTGTTTACAACACAGTCAATATAATATATGTCAGTTCAATTATATTATTTACCTCACGAGACTGGAAAAAATATAAAACTTTTTCTTCTCATTTTACATGAAATATTCAATTCCAATTTTGGTAGAACACACTTCATTTTCTAGATGTTATTCACTTTCTTTTTTCCTTTTGCAGTTGAGTAAACAGTCTCAAAAACTGAACAAGTATGAATTTCTAAATTAATATGCTGTTTGAAACCCAGAAGTCAATGCTTTTGGAAATGCTGAAATAAATTATTTTAGTAGTTCTCATTTCTTTCCATAAATAATGTTAGGCTTCCCAGAATGACAGTTTTTTGGTAAGTTGTCTCTTTGGCAAAATATATTCCATCAGTTCTGCTGTAAATAGAAAATACTGTAAAAGTGTGTAAAAATGTGAGGTTAGAAATTTTGGGGCGAACGTGAATATAGCATTTTTTTGGAGAAACCGAGGAAGGTGAGGCGTTCTTTCCTTTAGAAGTGATGTAAAAAAAAGGAGGGAAAGAAAACATTACAGTTTTCCTCCCTTCTCAGCTAACCCGTGACTGTGCAGCCGATGCAGCAGTTCCATGGTGCCCTTCTATCCATGCTTTAGCTCCATCTAGCAGCTGCCCGAGATACTGCATGTCATCTCCAGCTTTCCTGTGTGCTGCATGTGCCTCTAAACAGAAATTCAGTCTATTGCGTTTAACTTTCACAAATGGTCTTGCCAAATAATATGCTTTAATAAGAAATATAATCAGAAAGTGCCAAAAAAGGTAAAGATTAGATTTACAAAACTGTTCCATTGTGCAATCAAGCACAACTTTCAGGTGTTTGTCTGGAGGATATCACTGCTAATCCGTACTACTACCACCACCACTACTGTATGATCTAGAACACTTAATCCATTACTAAACAGTAAAGTGAATGGCTTGAACCCTTCCAGGAACTAAAGTCTTCACTTAGAAGAATTTTTCTGGAAATTAAGAAAATCCCCCCAAAAGAAACTTTCTTCTGAAAGTAGCTCTATTTTGATCAAACTTTCATAGGGGAAGCTAGAATCCCACGGATAAAATTATAGCAAAACAAGGTCTAAAAGAGAGTTTGATGAAGCCAGCCCACGTAGGCAACAACTGTTATATGTAATTGCCCATGACAAGTCGAAATTAAGCTAAAGAGGATCCCAGCCAATCCATTTCTTTGCTATTTTATTTTTCAAGATTTCCTTATCTCTAAACAAACTTTGGGTTATTTTTTGCTACTTAATCCTATTAGTTCTTTTCCCATCTAGCCTGGATTTGTAAAAGTAGCTCTCCCTGGGGCTTTTACCTAAGCAGTTTTTACCATGACCACTCTTCAATTTTACTCTCTCCAATTCCTTCAGTCTTTATTCATATCCTTCATGGTCTGTGCTCCCTTCTGATGTGTTCTTGCTACTTGGTGCTTATAATACTCATGGAGAACATGAGCATATGATGATACAATGATACAATGAAAAAAAAAGCAAATAATAGCACTGCAAGAGACAGCATTACAAAGCAGTACTTCTGACCTAGGTTTCATATATACTCTCATTAGTGGGTAGCTCTGGAAGTAGACAGTGATGTTGGCCTAGTTTAAGTTAAGCAGAGATGCTCAAATCTGTTAATGGTTTTATTTTACATCATTCTATGTTCTGATAGGAAGCCATGAAATATGCATAATATTTTGATGTCTGTAACTTGTCTCCTCTTTAGCAGTGCTTGCAGGCTACCAAGAAAATACAGTCTGGTTTTGTTTAAAAAACAAATTTAAATCACTCAGGGTTTTTAATGCATCCTTTTTGTAAACAGAAGAAGCAAGGAAAGCATTTCTCTCGAGAAGGCCTATGTCCTCCATATCACGTTAAATAATTAACAACACTCACCAAGCCAGCAATTATTAGGAGACATCTCCTGGAGCTGGCCTCTTGCTCTCGACAAACACACTGACTAATTTTGACAAATGTTGTTGGTCTCAGAAGTGTGCTTATCCCTGGTAGCACATTTAATGATCTGCAGAGCATGTCCCCTTCTAATACTTAGCATAGGAAGTACCTCCTACACCCTGCAATTAAAGCAGAATCTGTAAAATAATTAGTCGCAGGGAAAGAATGTCGGACAGGAAAAAAGAGCTCCTAAGATCACTTCATTCCAGCAATAATTGTTGAGCAAACTAGGGATCTAATCAGAAAGCTGCTTGAAGACAATTCCAATGCAAATGTTATTTTCAAAGAAAGAGAGTTTATGTTTAAGAGAAAATTAAAAAAATATTCCAAGTGTGTGAATTTAGTAAAATTAAATCACAATGCTTGGATATTTATAAACCAATTAAATGTGAGTTCCATTCCTTTTCTAATACATGTCAGACATATAAATTCCTACATGAGAACCAGCTAGCTAATATGAAGTCTCATTTCTATCATTTAATTTCTCTGATTATTTCAACAACGGCATTCCTACCTTCCTTTTAGGAGAAAAAAGAGGAAATATTTAGGAAAAAATAAATACCAGTGTAACAACTTACTCCTTAATTAGGAGCAGAACTGGTAAAGTTATAGATTTAGGCCATGAATTCCTGTGTTCATGCCAAAGGCATTACCATGCCCAATCTTCTGTGGAGGCCTGCTCATCACAACTGTTTGCCATGTCCCCTCTTTGCACACCACTGGTTGCCACAGGTACCACTCAAACCAAGGTAGCCCCATGGATCTACTGGACAGATGCAGCTGTTCGGCCTCACTTGCATTCAGTAGTAAAGTTTTTTTCTTCCTGAGTTTTCAGTGGGCACTGTATAACATTATAATCTACATTAATTTCAGGGTGCTTTCGGGAGATCCTGTAGTAATATTCAGATAGGATGCCTTCAATAACGGCATTGTGCATAACATATGGTGTATATTTTGACAATGGAAGTGAACCTGGTATCAAGTCTGTCTTTTATCACACAGAGCTTCCTTTGACCTTAGAGTCTGTTCAGTATTACAGGGTAGTTTTATTTTTTTTTTTTTTTGTGTGTGCCTTTTTGGTGACTAGTATTTAAAATGACATTGGACTTCTCTATCACACATGGCTTCTATTTCACAGACGATCACTGTTACTCTAATTATTTTTTGCTTTTACTAAAAGGGATTTCCCAGTTTTTAGAAATTTTTGATTTAATGGAATGGCAAGCAGCAGTTGGTTCATACAAAATCTCATTAATCTCTCTGTGAGAATGTTTCATTACTATGTGGGTGGAAACATCCTTTGTTTTCACAGCATTTGTAATATAGCAACTGCAATGTGCAGCTCACACTTTTCCAGGTTTTACATAGTAATTGCCTTTCTTATAACTCAAGATGAAGGGCCTAGAGGTCTACAGAATGCTTCTTGACCTCAGGCATGTCACTTTGCTTGTTATCTCTTCTTCTTGTTGGTTACCTTAAAGCACAAGTTCTTAAGACACAGGGATTAACTGTTACATATGGCCATATAACAAGAAACAGATACATTTGTACATCTGTGGCTTCTGTGCTTAGTGTAATAAAATAAAAATAAACAACAGTAACAAGAGATGAAATACTGAAGGCCCTTATCTTGCTATGCTATTACTGTGTGGAAAAAGGATTCTGAGGGTACTATCCATGAGTATCACAGCGTCGAGCTACAGGCTCATGAGTGAAGAGATTAAATTCAAGGCATGAAGTCAGAGCAATTCACACTGTAGTCACTGCATACAGATGAGTGGACTTTGCTTTTGTATATTGCTTCAGCTCACTATAAATGGAGGAATGTGGAAATAATACTTCATGGCAGTAGTAGCATATAATGAATTAATGATTCATAATTAGGAGATTATAAAAAATGCGATTTG
This sequence comes from Cyrtonyx montezumae, assembly GCF_038088225.1. Lineage (NCBI taxonomy): Eukaryota > Metazoa > Chordata > Aves > Galliformes > Odontophoridae > Cyrtonyx > Cyrtonyx montezumae. Next base: position 55,681,631 of record NW_027071936.1, read on the forward strand.
CCAGGGCAAGTCATGATTGTCCTAGGTCCATACTTTACGTTCAGTCACTGTTGAATAACCCTCAGACTAAAGAGCACAGAGAGAACTGTGAAGACTTGCACTGCAGAGTGCGTGTTACTGTACTTTAGTTACAGTAAACATGCCTTCAGATTATTTTTTACTGATAACTAGTAGAAGAAAACAACTTCAAATGCAAACTGTCCTCTTAAGTGAATTATTCAAAAATGTTCTAAAGGATAATATTGAGCTGTAAAGTTTTCCTGTTCTGACAATTGATAGTAGCTTGAGCAACTCAGTACTCAAAGACAACCTGACAAGACCATGAACGATCAGCTCAAATACATAGTTTTACCCCACTACTTCTTCATTTCTATTATGGACTTGCATGTACGATCACAGTAACACAGAGTAACAGAGCAGTAGCACAGCAGCTGTAGCTGCCAGTATGGCATGACTGTACATACACAATCAAACTGCTTGTGTTACACCTGCCACTTAGTGCAGCAACACTCTTCAGTTACCACATGTAAGCACTGCTTTTGCCATGATCATTATTGACAGTACAAAAGCTGTCTGTTTCTTTGTGTAATAAACCTTTTAATTCCAACAGAACTATTTTCTGACTCCTGAGATTAGAGTAGTCTTAAGAACGATCAATTTGCTTTTTAGTAGTAATAGATAGTAGCATTTTCATTATGTTAGGAAACAATGCTTTCTTTCTGATTTGTTCTCATTTTCTTCTAGAAAAATAAACTATTCATTTGAGCTATGGGTAAAAACACACAAAATTCAACCTTTTGCAAAAATGGCTTATGTAAATGGTTTCTTCTTAGATGTAAACCAGAACTGAGCACCTTTATCTGTGCCACTTTCAGGGATGTATAAGCAGTTACCATCAGCCTGGTACAGTGAGTGCCAGAACAGGTGCATCATGTTCAAAGATTGGACTGGGCAGGCAGACAACCATGCTGCTGGCTGCATGTGCTAACAATACCCCCCATATCTGTATTTTACTAATTAATCTTCAGTAGGAAGAGAAAAAGAAGGATAAAATATTAAGATGCCAATTTTAATTGCATGCTATTTCTAAGCAGTACATTAGGATATATAAATATTTTTACGGTAAGAGGGATATTTGTGACTTTTCTTACAAGTATGAGGAAATTGTACATTTTTAAATAACATGTCTAAATGGCAGGCAAAACATATTTTCTAGTAAGTTAAATTTGGATGAGAATGACCTGTTTATATGATATTAGTCCAAGATTCTAGAATTAAATATTTCCAGATTTTCCAGGATGTTTTAGTATGATCAGATTAAAATATTCCAGGCAGGACATTGATTTCATGGTATATTAAAAAAAAATCTTCCAGCCAAATGACTGTCAGGGTCTAGGACTCTGGATTTCTTTGCTGCCCAGTACACATTCAGAAATGACAGAACCTTGATGTCTCAAGCTTCAAGACCAGATTTCACACAGTTTTCAAGGGTTCTTGTCCTTCTTCACCATTACCTCTCTCACCCTGGGCCAGACAGTGCCAGTTGGCCAGACATAGTGACAATCATTTCTTCCTATCACCAGATCCTATGGGAAGGCTTTCACAAGGCTTTCATGCGCTGGAACAAAACTGGGCAACATTATGCCAGTCTTCAATGAGGAAACTAAAAGAATGAAAAACTGCAGAGGAAGAGGAGACCTGCAGGGATCTAAACTCTTCAATGTGCATTCATACCAGAGGTCATGCAGCAAAAGTTACTAGAAAGTTAGTTTTGATCCTCTACAATACATTAGAACAGTCTGTTACTCCTTTCTCAGCCAAGAACAATCTACTCACTTGTGTATTTTTGGCCATAATATACATTTTGAAGAAAAGCTACTATTGTTCCAGTACCTGATATCATAATCAAGCTTAACTCTTTCATACACATAAAAATATGCACTAAAAACTGTTACATGTTTTGATTATTAGTTTCACTGGCATTTTACCTAACCCTTTGCAACAGCATACAGGTCATATTAGGGCAAAAGTTATATAAAAACAAGGCCCCAAAATTCTAAGCTAGCTAGTCCTGTCAAAAAAGCCCCATTTTCTTTGAGAATTGCATCAAAGTGAAATAAAAAAATATCCTCCACCAAAACAAAAGAAACAAAAACCCTATCAGTCATTCATCTTAGTCACCTGGTGGTAACACTCCACGTAAGCAAGAAATAAAGGTAAGGAAAGGTGCAGTCTAGGAAGAAACAGAGTGATAAGAATATTAAGCAACAGTCACAGCAAGGAAACAGTGTATTGTCCACAAAATAACTGTTCTTTGCCCTCCTATAATGCTGTCCAGGACTTGGACAGCATTAAATACAACGCTTAAATATGGTGAAACATTAAACCCACTCCTCTTCCCCCAAAATGTGTAGAAATAAAATAACAATGACAAAACTTGGGAACTGAAATGTGAATGAAAACTGTCAGAAATAGAAGGTTGGTGCCACTGCTGAATCCCAAAGCAGTACACTACATCCAGACTACTATAATGTTGTGACTGAGAAACTGGAGTTCACATGTTCACAAAGAAAGGAAAGAGGGAACAAAGGGAATTTGGTTCTTAAGCCAGGTTTTTAGGGACTTGCCTATAAAGCTTGTTTTCTCTGCCTAGCACGTTAAATATTTGAATAGTCCCTCCAACAGTAGACACTGTAGTTTGCCTTGTACCTCAAAATCAGCTGTTCTGAAGACAGCAGATGACAGCAGATCACAGAACTTATAAGCATCCCTTACCAACAAGTCCATCCATTCCAGCACACACTTTTTTCCTTTGGGTTAAAATCTCAGACTCGTTTTAGGCAACAGCAAATCTTGCATTGAATTCAATAGAGCCAATACCCAGTCCTTTGCATCAAAGTTCTGAAAGAAGTTCACATGAGCACTTTGATTTTACTGTGAGAGAATACATCATTAATATCATGGTGGTACAGTACACAAGAGATGTATATAAAGGTTCTCTATGCATAGCAGCATTTCAGTTGCACAATATTTCAATGCCTTTGGACAAACAAACATGGTAAAATAGAATACTGGTATAATGAAATGTCATTCATCATTCAGCATTACAGATGATGTTACAGAAAGCGCCAAGTATAGAAATCTGTGCACTGAAACCAACATTCATCTTCAAAAAATCAATGTGCTAAGTAATAATAACTAACCTGAAAGAAAATATATTTACAGAAGCTCAGCTACAAATGAAGAAAATAGATGCGAATAAAGAAAAAATGTTCAACATGAAGTAATGCATCTTTTTTTTTATGTGCTCTAGATTTATCTACAGAAAATTTTATCTTTTTTTTTTTTTAATTGTACATTCTAGGTTACGCCAAATTTACACAAGATATGCCTTACATCCCAGAAAAGCTTCATTTGGGGAGCTCAAAAGTCTGTATTTATTTTAAAAACAGACTATAAAAATCCCCCCAAATAAAAGAGAAACCTCCAAATTAGGTAATAACCAGCACCAAAGTGAATGCTTAAAACAGTCACACTGTCCACGTGCCAGTATTAGCTAGATTAAATATGAGCTTTTTCAGCAGCATTTTATTTCATTCTGAATTAGACAAAGAAATGAGAAAAGAAAAAAAAAGAAAAAAAGAAAAGAGAAATAGCCTATTTTATGACAAAGATGGTGAGGCACCGGCACAGGTTGCTCAGAGAGGTGGTGGCTGCTCCATCACTGGAGACATTCAAGGTCAGGCTAGATGGGGCTCTGAGCAATCTGATTGAGATGTAGGTGTCCTGGTTCACTGCAGGGGAGTTGAGCTAGATGGTCTGTAAGGGTTCCTTCCAACTCTTACGTTTCTATGAATCTATGAGAACCTGAAGAAGTAGGTGACCCTCTAGAGCCAGCGAGGCTGGAAACGAGGAAAGTTCCATAATTAAAACAATTATAACTCTAGATGATTGAGGCAGAAAAATTCTCCAAGATCACCATCTAGACTATTTTGCATTGTAAATTAAATGAGCTTCTGTTGTAAGGACTATAGTTGCCCTGACTCTCAGTAGTGTTTCATCCTTGGGGAGACAGCACTGAGCATCAGAAATGTGACATGCAAGAAGAGCTCAGCCCGCCATACTTAAAGCTCTACAAACCTCTTGAATTTATGCATGTTCCCAGCCCGAAACAACTGCTGCATTCAGCTGCCACAGTGGAGAAGTGAAAAACCCAGGCAGAGGCCTTGCATAATATTATCTGCATGCTTAATTACTAGCCTGACTTTTGTGAAGAAAGCACCAGGGACTGAAAAAATGCTGGGGAGCCACAGGCTTCTCTGAGATGCAGACCTGTACTAGAAGTACCACTGCAGACACCTGGACACAACAGCCCCAAATGATCTCGTCAGTAACTCAGATGCTCCTAGCGATGAAAATACTACCCAAAAGCTGAACTGTGTTTGAGCCAAAAATAATGTGAGGAATTATACCGTAGTGAGATGTTTCAGAATCTGGCATCCGATTAGTGCTCGGTGCAGCATGTAAAAGTGCCTGGTGGACTACTGAGCCTATTTGTTTTGAACTGTCTTACTTTAAAAGCACACAACAGCCTCATTATAGAGAAGATTTGAGATAAATTATAGCTAAATCTGTTAAGAGATACAGACATCCATTATGTCTTTGAAATTTGTTTACTGAATAACTGAATATCTTTAATTCTGGATTAAAGACCATGAACTGTAGATCTCAAGGGCTTTTGCAGTTACTTATATTTAAAAGGAGATATATATTTTTTTCATTTTAAATTATTTATACCTAACAAGCTCAGAAAACAATCCTTTTTCATGCAGCAGAACTCCAGATTCACTGAAACATATAGATAATGCTTTTTTGATTAAAAGTTGGCATCCCAGAGTTTGGTGAACAGAAAGTCTGCTACTAAATTATACTTTAATTATAAATTCTGTCAAAAATGCCTCTCATTCTCTTCTAATGCAGTTCAGATCATTGAGAGGTAGACTATATAAAAAAAATTAAGTTCCCTTTTTTCCCCAAGACAATTTTAAAAAACAAAACGTTCCTTTTTCCTTTGCTCAAATCATTCTGCTGTTCCTGTTTGGGAACAATGCTTTTAAATAAAGCTTTTTTATTCCACTTTCTTTCTTTTCTCTTCTTTTATTATTTTTTCTTTTCCTGTTGCTATGCAGGAGATAGAAGCTGCTTTCTTTTCTCATTTTATGACAGACAAATTATCTTTGCAGCACCAGCAGTTGATTTTGGTGTCTGTTTGGTGATCTGAACATAACTTCTCAAGCAAACTCAGAAACAAATCTGGACACACAGTTAGCACTGGTTTCTAAATGAGGTCCGCTGAGAATTACCAGATCTTAAGAAAAATCAACAATCAACAAGCTCCTGAAATGCAGCCTAAGCACCATGTCAGCAATGATCCTTTCAACAAAAATAACAGTATTTGTAATGCTTTCTGTAAGCAAGCATGAAATTGGAGGCAGTCTCGACAGAATAAGTCTGCTGTGCTGTATATAGAAGTACTTCATGCTAGGAAATGGACTTTAATTAGAACATCACTGGTGTCAAATTTCTAATAACATGTTTAAAGACAAATGGAGATAGCAGAAACTTGGGAGCACTGCTAATGTAAAAACATCTGTTAATTGCTATGGATTTACATTTTTACATTAGCACAAAGTCTGAGGCAGAAAACTGATAAAGGGATACAAAGGCTTTGTATATGCCTAAGCTCTTTCCAGGCTGCTATGTGAATGGTGTGCTCAGCCAGCGTGCAGCATCCATGGGCTTGAAGAGAACTCTCAGCACCTCTCCCGCTGGTGCAGCCCCTGGAGATTAACTCCCACCTATGCTCTGGGCCATGCCTTGGGAGTACTTGCATGCACAGTTTACCACAGACTAAGGATTTACCTGCCCAACATCTTTGTGCATTCAGAGGTATCCCAATTTTGCTCAGACTTTCTTAAGGAGACTGGAAGACAGAGGACTGACACTGAAACAGCCTTACTGCCTGTTTCCTTGAATCTTGCTCACCAGTGCTGGAGCATGACCTAAGTCTCCTCTGAAGCATAATATTCTGCTGAGCTCCACACAGATTTTCAATAAGAAATCTGATAATAGATTATTGCTTGTCTTCAGTGGATGATCCATGCTTCCCTCTGGAGTCCCTGGTGATCAAACCATTAAAAGGGTGATAAATTTAATGCTACAGATAATAATGTATGAAGACAACTGAAGGAAATCATAGAATCACAGAATCATTTGAGTTGGAAGGGACCTTTAGAGGCCATCTAGTCCAGCTCCCCTTAAAGAAACACCTACAGCTCCATCAGCTGCTCAGAGCCCCATCCAGCCTAACATTGAATGTCCCCAGGGACTGGGCATCCAACACGACTCTGAGCAATCTGTTCCAGTGCCTCATTACCCTTACCTTAATGAAAAAACTCCTTAAATTGGACCAAGTGACTTCTGTGCCTCCTGTCGGGGTGATTCAGTTATCCACTGAAAGCAATACGGACACAAGGCCAACCCAAGAACATGCAAAAAGAAAATAACAGCAATATCAAACAGATACTTTTATTTCCTACTCAGAATATGAAAAAGTGATCCTCAAATAGATATCTCTTCACAGAAGGTATAGTTTGAAGCTTCAGTATTTCGGAATGTCTCCAAGTACTTTCAAAGTCATAAAAAAATATTAAAATTACAAACACAAGAATGGTCATTTGAGATGTATGGAGAGAGTCTGTTGAGAAATAGACAGCAACAAACTGTGCAGTTAAAATCTACTCTGCAGTCCTTTACAGCTCAACTGACAAGGAAAGCTCTGTAAAAAGCCAGAGGGAAGCAGCAATAGATATGTGCATATCTATTTGTGCAAATGGGCTTCAGCAAATAAAGGTTTCTCTCTTGCAGTTCTGACTAGGAAAACAGAAAGGAAGAAACTGTCATGGAAAACTAGCATCCTGCTTACAGGAAAAACTGGCCCACCATGGAGAAGGAGAAGAAATCGAGGAGCGTGGAAGCTCTTCCTGCACATCCTTCCTTCCACATGCTGCTCTCTGAAGACACAACTTTCACAACAGAGATGACTTCTAAATCTCAGCTCTAGTGTTAATACCAGCCACCTCTGGCCACCTCATCCTGCTCCAGCAGTTTGCAGGCTCTAGCCGTAATTTTTTCTGTTTTGGTTTATAGGAGAGATGAAGTGAGAGCACTGAAGAAGGCAAATAGAGAAAGAGACCCATGGAGGTAACACTGCTCTCAGTCAGGATCATTTTGGAAGCTCCTTCCTTGGATCCTTCCTCCTTTCCTTGGAAATACTGAGAACCTGAGCAGACAATGCACTAAAACTGAGCTTAGCTTGCCTTGCTGTGGGCTGGGTTCAGCAGATGTCTCCAGAGCTCTCTTTCAGATTGTGAGGAGGCAGTGATGCTGTGGGTTTCTGTCAGTCTTTGAAGGGTTTGCCTTTCCCACCATTATCCTACACCACTCTCCATGCTAGCTAAGAATAGGAAAAGGAATAGCATGAGATATCTAAGCATTGAATTTGTATCTGCTGAAAGAGAATAAAAACAGGTATTAAAAACAATTTCTGTTTCTTATATAATAGCTTGTAGTAATTGGTTTACATAACATTTATGATGTTTCCACATCCAGAGAGGAAAACTAAAGTGCTGCTAGAGGTGAAGCAACAATGTAGGACATGTTTTTCTTTTGTTTGCACTGCCAGAGGAGAATGACTTTTATAAGGGAGATGCACTAGGGCTGGATTTTTCTTTCATCTTCTGCACTGATTTTTCAGTTCTGTTGCCTAAGTAAAATCTGCTGTTCTGAATAGCAAAGTATTCACTTCTGTGCTCAATCATCTTTAAGGGACTAATAGTTGTAAAACATCTTGATTTCACTCTATAAAACCAAGCTGAATGTGCTATCAAAAGGCAAAGAATGCCAAGAAATCCTGATACCTCACTGTTGTAAATAATATATATTTTTAACAAGTTCTGTTAAGACAAAATGAAATAATTAAAAGTTAAACTTTAAAGAGAGGAAAAAACCAAAAACTTCTGAGTTGCAGTTCGTTTTATTAAGCTATTTGAAATACTAAAGTTTATTACAACATAGAGTTTTTACTCCTTTAATTGAATTTCTGGCACTAAAAGCCTGGTAATTTGAATATCTAAATGATCTCTAGGGAAATAAGTGTAGTTATGTATATTTTAAGTGACAGCAATCACTTATGTCACTTGTCTATGGAATGGCCTGTAAAGTTCTCTCAGGCCCAACATAAAGAGAGGCACTTAGCAACTCTGTCTCTGAAGAGGCCAGGACTAAGCTGGGCTTCATGAAGTCATAGTTTCATCTCTGGCATTGCATACTGCAGGGGCACATGGGATGGGGACAGCTTTACTCCTGATCTTCAGTTCCTGAGTTATTCCTGCCTGCTGTTTTCTCTTACATGTATTATTTACCATTGATTGTCCTGTATAGAAGTATGCCTTCTTTAGACCCAGGAATATCAACTTTGATATGGGTGGTCTAGACCGTGAAGTGAAATGCTTTCACTGAGAAGGGAAAAAAATATAAATGTACTTAGGAACTTTTGTTTTAAGCAATGAACAGAATTGCTATTAACTAATCTTTATTCCCAATCTTTATTTCAAAGTCACAATTTGCTATAAAGAAGTTTTTTCTGCTATATGATAAGCTTTGTATGCTATATAAAAGCTTGTATAAGGAAAGCTTGATAAAGTGAAGGATTGACCTCATAAACTGTACTTGTTAAATTTAAATCAAAATCTGTGAAAAGAGGTAAATATATAATATTAATAAAACTTCTTTCTTTCTTTCTTTCTTTCTTTCTTTCTTTCTTTCTTTCTTTCTTTCTTTCTTTCTTTCTTTCTTTCTTTCTTTCTTTCTTTCTTTCTTTCTTTCTTTCTTTCTTTCTTTCTTTCTTTCTTTCTTTCTTTCTTTCTTTCTTTCTTTCTTTCTTTCTTTCTTTCTTTCTTTCTTTTTAATGACAGAAGTATATGTTCACACAATTCTATCTTCAGCTCCAAGGTTCAGATGTTCTTTGGAATGTCCCAACATTTTCTTCTTCCAGTACAAAACCAATTCATCCTATTTTCCATTCAGTTTTACAATGAGATGATCATACAGCAAATTTTCTTCACTAAGAAAACTGAATGGCACAGTCATAAATGGCATCAAGCCACCAAAACAGGTTGCTCAATACTGGTAGGATTACCACATCTAAAGGTTCTCTCTTGCAGTACAGCAACAGACTGGCTCTCATGCATTATCTCTAACATGATGACTGAGTATCTTTTGTCTCATGTCCAAAAGGCTGGTAGCATCTGAGGGCCCATCTCACAGCAATATGAGCATGTGTTTATATTCATAGCTTTTGAGTTGTTCCACAGAAGGATTGTTGTTCCTATTACATGACCCCAGATACTTTTCTTTTGCCTTACAGTGTGAGATAACAATGCACCAAGCAGGCCTGTTGGGTGTTTCTGAACATATTACTGTTCTCCTAGGAAATTAAAGCAATTTTCAAATCACATGATTCCATTTAGGCCAGTGATAACAGGGTAGATGTATCACTGTTGGAGTAATCTGGCAAAACTGGTGGAAATAAAGCTTTAGTAAAATGAGCAACTGGAAAGTACCAGGATACAGATATGGATAATCATAAGAATCATCCATGGCAGAGGAGTCACTTTAATCCTCAAAATAAATTGGAATGAGTTTTAAACCTCATGTAAACATAGCCCATGTTCTTGTTATCATGCATTATCTTTCAGCTGTCACTTCTTCAGCAAAACTGTAAGGACATATTGCCATGCATACTTTTATTAAGTAAATAAAAATGAGCTTTCTTGCTCCAAGGATTCTTTGCAGAATGTATTATTAGGTATTACATAAATGCGGAGACTAACTCCTCTGTATTTTCTTTATCCAGTGTTAAAACCTACTGCATTGACAGGTATTACGATCATGCTGCAGTGAACTGGAAAGATAAAGGCCCATCTAACTGTATTTGTTATGCAAGAGCAGTCAACAGTCAAGCTAATAACATTTTTACAATTAACCTTTGGAGGCGTGAATTGAAAGGAGCTAGAGCATGATGTTGGTTTTTTTTTTAACTTTGTTTCGTTTTTCTATGAAGATTACCATTTGACAAGAACATACAGATTTAATGGTCGCTGAGAAAGCAGTGCATTCTAAGAACCCGAAAGAGTCCAGTCTTTTAAGAACAGCTTTGTTGGATCAGGAATGGCAGGATTTGATTCTGAGCTTTTATATGATGAAACACATAAATAGTTTTGAAGATGCAAAGTCAAGAAAATAGTAAATAACAGTCTTTGAAGGATTAACTGCAAAACAGATTCCAGTAATCACTGCTTATGAAGGGGTGACCTTCAACATAAATAGAACCATTTTGTCAAACCAAGTCAATTTGATGGAAACAGAACTAACAGGGAATAAAATCACAAATTGTCTGCAATCAAAATGCTTTGTGCAAGGTTATAAAAACACTCAGTACATCTATCAGCAGCAGGGCACTCACATATTTTCTGTCTATGGTGGTGAAAAGAAAGATATAATAGACTCATAGAGTCTGAGGCCAAAAGGACTCTTAGATCATTTATCTGACCGACGTCATAGGACAATACATTTCCCTGTCACCATTACACTGAGCCTAATAGTTCTTACCAGCTAGACTGGCTTTGCTGTGAACTTGAAAAAATGCATATTCTTGCATGGTCCTAGGAACAGGGTTACATATTCAGAGAGCGACCAGGTCACCTACATTTCCAAAAGGGCCATGTGGGTAAGCTTAGCTCATGCAAGGAAGAAGTTAGAGTATGCTTCATACTGAGAAGGCAGGAGGAGAAGACTATCTCCACTCATCTAACATGAAATTCTCAGACAGCACTACTGCCATAAAAGAACTTGATATATATGGTGACTAGATCTGTAGGAAGAGAGAAGTAGCCCCTTACAGCTTCAGTCTTAGACTTCATCTTATCCATAAGGAAGTAAAGCTCTTGACCTGTTCTCTTACCCATCTCCAGTGAGATCAAAAACATGAAAAAAGAAGTATGACCTTGGTGAGACAAGAAGAAAACTAACAGAGAAAGAAAGCAAAGCCTACAGCCCTTTTGATCATTCCATCATGCCCAAGTACCAGCAGTTTTTACCCCCATAAGATAAATAAGAACTTGATGAAACAGGACTGGGAGGAGATATAGGAACTTTTATCCAAGTTCTCTTGGATAAATAGAGGCCTCTTAGAGTAAGAGCAAAAATACTGCCATTTTTTACAGAGTTTTGAGCAACTTGTAATCAAATCTGACACTGTTCTCAGTATTGCTGGAAGATTTTAGAAAGAGCTCTCCCAAACCTCTGTAGAAATTCAGAATTTCTTTTTTTAACACTTGCAGTTAACACTAGCAGTGTTATCTGTTGTCCTTCCTGAACAACCCAAAGGCAGAACTTCCATATTCTTTCTCTATCTGTCAGTCTGTATCTGCTTTTCCTTAATCAGGCAAGTCCATGATTATGTCACAACATAGGCTTATTCAATTCAAATTTTTCTACTGATCTGAAAATTATAACGATGAGATTCATTCAAGTTCCTGTACTCCCTGGGAGACTTACTCTACAGATCAGACAAGTAGACATCACTGCCAAACTACAAAGTAAGTGAGAACTTGGAAGGACTCATTTAATTTTCCTTTTCAAAGGAAGTGGGACAGATCTCCTCAAATTAAGGAAGGGCAGAAACACTTCTATAGAGAACATTTTTCAGCCTCTGGACAGTAAGTTTTACTTTTCATACTCAATGAATGGAAATTTTTTTCTCCCCTCCACAAGAAAAAGATTAACTGGACACTTCAGTGGTGAAACACAGGTGTATGAATAGTATGAGAGAACTGTATATCCACAAGGTCAGTTCAACATTTCTATTAATTTAAACAGGCTATTGTTTCCATTATGCACAACTTATACCACCTTTCCAGAGACTTTTGAGTTGTAAATAAAGGGACAGACTTTTATGTCACTAATTGGGTGGTACTGAGTTATTGAGAAGTGAGCTGAAGGGGCACGATAACATTTATGAAAGCCCTTGCACAATGCATGTACTGGAAAGCAGTACAAATGTATAGCTTGTCTAGGATGTCCTATTTCAGTACTCAGTAATTCAGAAGATTAATATGATGGTGTCAAACAGAGATAATTGATACCAATTTTATATATTTAAGTTTCTATCAAGGAAGTGCACTGAAATCCATCATTCTATTTGCAGTGACAAGTTGGTGTAATAACAGCAGATTTTTTAGGTTTAATTCTTTTATAACTTGTGGTAAATTGTTATTCAGAATTATCAAGATTATGAACTGGCAGATTAAAAGATCACACTTGGGGACAAGTAATGCTTTCCATATGAAAAGGATATTAAAGAAGATAGAAAAAATATTATCAAAGAACTGAGCTGTCAGGAAACACTGGAGCTGTATAAAAAGGCTGTTCTTATGCAATGATTTACCACGTCTCTTTTCTTTCTCAAACAGAAAACCTGGTAAAAAAAACAAAAACAGGTCCCAAACAGAAAACCTGTTCAGGTAGCAGTCCTAGCACCACTTCATACTTTTGTACACCTTCTTTATCCATATTAAAACTTTCACAAGTACCTGCACACACCCATAAATCCACAATGTCCACAGTTATGTGTGAAAGACCCAGTGTCTTCTGAGAGGATTCACTGAGTGACCACTACATTCTGACTTGCTATATAAGCAATCTACATCATAGTTTGGGTAAATACCAGGCTTTTTTTTGGGGGGGGGGTAGGGGGGGGAGAGTAAATACACATAATCCATCTCTGCAGAAACATCATATTCTCAGGAAAGACCATCAGGGTAAATCGGCAAGTTTGCATACAGACAGCAGTCACTGAAACTGGAGAAGGTACTACCTGGACCATTGGCACAGTCATGTAGAGTTAAGTCTATTCCCAAGTACTGTGCACAAATGATACCTCTTGTTAAGGTTTACCGATGCTGAATTGTTCCTGTTTGCTAAGGCACATTCCAGGCCTCTTTCAGGAAGATACATTTTGTATCTTTCTGAGATAGATATAGTCTTTCCATGCTTACAGTGTATGCTATGCATACAAGTCTCTGTATATTAGCACGTGTGCATGTGCAAGTATCTATATCTGTATACTTATCTATCTACTTATCTATGCAGGCATTATACATTTATGTACCTCAATTTATGTTATAAAACCATAGTCTATCCACTATCCTTCAGAATGAAAGCATTTGAAAAGATAATAAACTTGAATGGCTGGATGATTAGCATGTATTTGAACCTACAACACTGATACAGGTCAAACACTCTATACTAGAGAAATACAAAAAGGACTGAGTACAAGTGAGCTATACACAAAGTGCCACAAAAGCTAACTTAACGATGCTGAAGTGATTCTTTCCTTGTCCCTTCTTTGCCCATGACTGATGTGCCAGGAGTCACCGCTCTGAAGTCAACATCTCCCAGCCCTCCTACCCTTCCTAAATGGCAGAGTGATAAAAAAATGTGCCAAAGCTCAGTTCTCAGGTCTTCATGGTCCTTTTTCTTCATTCTTCCCCTTCCCAAGTAGGAAAAAAAAAAAGCCACAGCATCTCTTATTTTCAAATTGTAATTGCAACAAAAATAGTCAAGACTCTTCAGGTAGTAACACCTCTCCAGATGGAGAGAAGTTGTTTCATTGCTCTCTCATTCTCTGTCCTATGCTTCTGCTCCAGGAAAATCATTCTCCCTTCCCCTTTTAGAAACACAGAATCAGTGAATGTTTTGAATTGGAAGGGATATTAAAGACTATCTAGTTATATCCACTGCCATGGGTAGGGAAACTTTCCACTAGACCAGGCTGCCCAAGGCCCCATCCTTCAACATCTCTAGGGATGGGGAATCCATAGCTACTCTGGGTAATCTTTTCTAGTGCCTCAAAACTCTCATAGTGAGGGATTTATTCCTTGTATCTAATCTAATCTAATTCTTATACTTTTAAGCCATCAATCCTTGTTCTATAATTACATTCCCCGATAAAGACAGTCTTTGTTTTAGAAACAAAACATCCTGTCTGACCAACACAGAATAGTTAATCTTTAATTTCTGTTAGCCAATAAAACTACAGCACTTTTTTTCCTCATTCAGTGATGCTGAATTTATTCTCGTTCAGGGTTAGGGGAAGCACTGCATTATCATTTAATATCCAGCTTTCTTATAGTCCATTTAGACACAACTATGTTGGTTCATAAATCAAAGTTTAAAAATTAACAAATGTTTGATATGAATATTTAAGACTCCCATAGACTGACATTTAAATGAATTATTTGGTGCTCCTTTCCTGCCACATTTCTGTTCTATTTTTCTGTTTGGTTGCATTAAAATGGTATACAAATAGCTTACCATATATCAATATAGTGTCAATATTTCATTGATGGAAAATTTCTGAAAAGCTTTTACAAAAGAGTTCTCTAAATTAGAGCACTACATGTCACTGGAATGAACTATGAGTTTATTATTTATAAACAAAACAGAATGTGGCATAGCAATTTTAACTGTGAAAGGAATTATGTCAGTTATTTTGTCTGTATTTTTCAGTTTAGATAATCTGCTTACAGGGCACATGTGATGGCTGTGCATTTATTCGTACTCTGTAACTTTCCAACATGCAAAGTTAAAAGATTTTTTTAAATTTTTCTAAGAGGGAAATGAACAGCTCTAGTGTTTCCATATTCTTTTTACTTAAAGAACACAGATATTACACAAGTGCTTTGTTGTTAGCTTGTTAGGTTAAAGACCATTTACTTTCTTGTTATCGATGATGTTTAGTCACTGGCAGCTCAAAGGAGATATTTCTCACACTTAATTGAGGTGGATATGGGGCTTTTAAACTATCATTCACCCTGGGTGCAAAGGGCTTGTGTGAAGAAGCAATTTAAGATCTATTTCATAACGCAACCAAAATTCCTTAAGATGCTTTACAGAAGCTCAGTCTTATACAATAATTCCTTTTGTTGGTCTCCAGGTTGTCCACAACTCATTTCAAAAGTCTGTAAAATGGAAGATGAGGACCTCAGACTCATTCCCTCCCACTACACCTGCACCATGCCATAGATTCCTCTTTTATACCTGATGAATTAAGAACACTATGGCATTTATTATTTAATATGATTTTCAGAAGAAAGATTATTGCCCTGTTAAATGTTTTTAGTAACAATTTTCTGTTCATCCCGGAAAAATTGTGTGTGTAGATATAGGGAGCTAAAAAAAAAATAGCTCTAAAGATGTTGAGTTAGAAAATGAAAAATATTTCAATTTATGTGAGCTGCTGCTTTTTATAAGTGGTGTTAAATTTTGGCTTTCATATCTATACTATGCTCAGCTCCTTGTCTTGAACTTTCTTAACACTTTTTTTTTAATGAAAAAAGATTTTATCAAATCCAAAGACTTGGTGTTTTTTGAAGAGGCAAGGGAAGAGAACAGACTGAATTTTCTGCTTTTTACAGGGAACTCTTCCATATTATTTCTCCAATATTAACACTATACATTATTATTAATGCTAAAATGAATGTGTCCAATTTATGTGTAAAATATAGCATTATAATATGCAACCTAATATAAGCATAGATTATTAAAAACTTCATAAAATATGCGTACTTACATTTTTACACATAGAAATTATTTACTGTGTAAATTATGAAATGATATAGTATTATTTGTATTAGTATAATTAATATGTATATTATGCATCTATACATTTGCAATTTTGCCTTCCACTAAGAGAAATGGAGTCTTTTATAAACTGGTATACAATTTTCTGCTAACTCCTGAAAGTGAGGAGAGGCTTCCTTTTTCCATCTTTCTCCTTTAGAAGACTATTAGCTCCCTAAGTAAATACAAATATATATATATATGTATTCAGCAATTTGAATATTTAGTATTCTCTCAGAAAAACCACAACCAATTACAACACCTAGTTATATATTAAAAAAATCATCTATACGCAGTTAATATTTACATGGTTTTAGTAGTTATTTGCTATGAATTAAGATCATCCATCTATTGCATTAAGAATATACAATAGAAAAGCTGTCACAGTTCTTAAGGAAGACAGCTTTTGTTGGATTCACTTTGAATGACAGCTCCTAAAGCCTCCACATGGGAACAAGACCATTGGTAATTTTGTCTTCCAGTGCCCCTCACTTCATTTTCCACAGCTGAAGGCTCCAGTGCTCTCCTCATCAGGAACCCGTAAGGAAAGCTCACATGAAATCTCCCTCCTCTGTAGCTGTGGCTATTGTTCTTTGAGTGGAGAGGGAGTTGTGGTCCAAGCAGCCAAGAGCTCTGTGTTCCTTTTGTACACACAGGAAGTGAGTTTAAGTTTACTGTAAAAAGCCTGGCAGTTTACACTCCACTGTTTAAGTTCAAGATCTTTGTAAGCCAGTCTCATGACCATAAGTGCCTAAAATCTACACAGGTGCTTTTCTTAGGATTTCAGTCTTAATTCAAGGAGAGTATATCTTTTCAAGAAATTTTTCATTACTTAAAAAGTTATCTTGAAGAAAAAAAAAACTATAGAAAATCTATGTAGAAACTGAATTCGAGGCATCACTAGAAAAGCTAAATTTTCCTCCCAGTGCAAGAAGTCCTAGAAAAAGATTTCTTGGATCACTGCTCATCTCAGGGGATCATCTTTTAAGTTCCCATTTTGCACTGCAATGCCGCAACCACTAAACCAGACCTACTGCCTCAGCTGGCTGAATGTGTGACTGCAGGAATGCTGCTGCCTGAACCAGATGGTCACTGATAAATGGCAGGGAGGGACCACAGCAGTCCTAATTTAGATCAGCATATGCTACCATGTTGCCCCAAATTTTAATTTTTATTATGCCAGATGTAAGCCTTATGAGAATTACATCAGTTACAATGAAGTGTAAGCAGCTTTATATTGCTTTTTTTTTCTTTTTTCCTACTGGTTATACATATGCTAAAGCTGAATATCAAAAACAGTGAATCTTAGAATATGTTCGCATATTCATTATCACTTGCAAGCTAGTTAAAAATAAAACCCAACTAGACAACTGTATTTCTAGTCATAGACACAAGTTCTTGTGAAATAAATGCAAAAATGGCAAAATGCCAGCTCTTGAAAGAATATGGGTATGTCATTTGGTAAAAGCAAACTAAACCTTGATTAGATAGAGCTAGGTAAAGAACAAGGAAGAATTTAATTTTATTTTCTTTATGACTGTTATCTGATTCATTCTTGCTCAGATATAGGCTATGTTTGCACTTCAGGCTGAGTTTGTTTCCCATTTTTCATTAGCAAGCATGATCATCTACACTGACTGTTCTTTGACACCATCTATTCAGGGTTTTTCCTTTTTTTCCCTCTTCTATCCTCTTCTACAGCAATTACTGTAAGACACTACTATGAGAAAGTATGAAGTTAGTTTACCTACTGAGCGCTGAACATTTACATTTACTGATGCAAGAATACTAACTGCAGCAGGTTCAAACCTCAGACACTGGCCCATTGATTTAAAGGAAATGTTGACAAGCTTTGGCCTGCCTCAGCAGCCTGCTGCTTATGTCAAGAGCAACAGGCAGTGGAGCATAGATGTTAAATAGACTCCTACATGATGCAATACAACTGCTTTTCTTGCTTGCGAAATTGCAAACAGTGTATTTTCTTGAATATACATCAGTGAGATGACCACAATAGGAGGGATACAAACCTTGGGCATCTTCATCAAACCCACTACTCTCTTAAATTTGCAACTAAATTCTTAAAATGTTGTCTTGAAAAAGGATTTCAAACCTGTCGCAGGCAACAAATCTTTAAGTTCTCAGATGTATAAAAGAAATAAAATCACTACTTAATAGAAACATTATTTATGCACAATAAAAGGGACAGGGTTAAAGCCACAGTTTGGTGAAAATTGTGGAAATACCAAATTTGAGGAGGTCCCTACTTATCGTTTGACCTATTTGCTCTAATCAAACTTTGGTATAACTGAGACTTAGATCCAAACCTTTAGCTATAGTGCTCAGATGTAGCGAATTTGGACAACCTGTAAAATTTCAGATGTTCCTTCTTGGTTCTTTAGACTATATCCAAAAGAATATACTAGAAGGTGCCAATTCTCCATCTTGGATATTAGCAAGGTTTGAAAATATAGGCTGTTACTTAAAACAAAATAAATGAAAAATAAATCAATAAATCAAACACAGTTTATTGTGGTGTATACTGTGACATCGTATCCTCCTACCAGATGATTTTACTTGCCCTCTTCTTCAAAACTGTGTGAGGGTATAAATGGCTAAAAGCTCTGCAAAAATAATTGGGAAATGAATTATCATTGATGTCAGCTGCCCTAATTAACGTAAAATCCAGATACAATCCTCAGAGGGATGGTCTTCTTTGCATTACACTTATGTTCATGTTAGAGACAGGACTAGAAAAGAAATCTCAATGTAATCAGGCTTAAACAGATGGCATTTAGAACAGGAGGAGAAAAAGATGTTATGTGCTCTGGCATTATCTATGGCACATAAATGAGAGCGGTTTAAGACAGCAATGGGTCAGAGATGCTAATCCAATTCCTTGTGAGGGAAGTTCCATAGTGGCAAAGCTCCTTGATTATAGTGAATCTCTGTGAGGATGCATGTGTCAGTCTGCATATCTTAGATTTTAAAAATAAAAGAAGATTATTAATAAAGGTGAATCTTGTCAGGCTATGAACAATTTGAATTTGAAAAGAGGGAAAACATTAAGTTCTCCATAGGGGTGAGCATCAGTAGTCTTCAGGCTCTTGATAGCTACAGGGAATCTTCCAATGTTTAAAGAAGTTGAAAATACTGCAGAAACCCAGAATAACCAGGAAAGCAACTTTAATGATGCTAACCTCAGGGAACACACGGTTGGTTTTCTGCTGTTGTTTTATATTTCACTTTTGCCCCATTTATTGAGTACTCTGCTTTGGAAGGACAAAGGTAATTAATTGAGAAGACTTTTACCATCTCGCTTCTTTTCTCTACAAATACAGGTAAGATGGAAAATAGTCATAATGCCCACCAAATTTTGCTCCTGTCTTCACTATTCAAAGTGACACAGGAAGGTAGCCACACCACTTCAAACTTCACTTTTAACCTCACTTGTTAAAAAAACCTGCTGAAATGTCACAACTGCTCTGGTTGAATGGAAGGATGATAAAGCAGATTATTTCAACAATAGGCAACACAACTTGCTAAATACTTCTCTGAGAGAGTGGTCTGGAGCTGGACCAGGCTGCCCAGGGAGGTGGTGGAGTCACCGTCCCTGTAGGCATTCAAAAAACATTTAGATGTTATACTGAGGGACATGATTTAGAGGGAAAAAAATTTGTGATAGGTGGACAGTTAGGCTGGATAATCTTAGAGGTGTTTTCCAATTGTGGTGATTCTATGATTCTAAATATGTGAAGCGTTTGGTGGTAAACTGTCAACAGTAGCTGCAATGCCACTGCTGTGTATTGAAAATGGAAGCAAAAGTAGTAAGGGAGATAATGTACATTTCTGAAGTTGAAAAGAAAGGTGAAGTGAATGATTTTTTTAATGCTAGGACTGCATCTATGCCATACAACACCAGGTGAATAACTAAGAATCTGAGTTAGGACAGCAGGTAAAGCTGGCTCCTTTTGTCAGTATAAAGGAGTAGCTGCAAAAGAAGTCAGATCCTATAGAGGATGAATCTCTTTTCTCTCTCATTACTGTGGTTTTAAAGAGCAAAAGCAATTGTAAGTTGGATCTTTAGGCTAACAGTATGTGAGTTGTAGTAAGCTATGTGCCTTGGCCAGGATTAGTCACAACAACACTCAGAATGATACAGTCAAGCAACTGGCACAGCAAGATGCTATGAAAGTACAATGACTATCATTAAAGAAAAAGTTCCTGGGTTGATTGGATGTGTTGCTCTTGCAAATCTACCAGTCCCATATTTCAGTACACAACATACTGCTATGAGGCAATAAACACAGTAGTGTACAATTCCCCTCTCCAGTGAACTAGAACTGACAGAAGACCTGATCCAAAGCCAGTGAATGTTTTTCTACTGAATTCAGTGGACATTAGATCATACCCATAAAATCAATTCTAAATTCCAATATACAGCAACAGGGTACAGGAAAGACATGGTGGATTTTATTCATATAAAAATGTAAATAGGAACTTTTTTCCCCAAGAATCCAACTTTTTTACATGATCAGTGTAAGATACCAGTTTTTGCTCATGCTCTATTTTAACATCATTCATCTGTAAAATCATGACTGACACTTTTCTGCAAGAGAGATGTTAGATCTGGCATCTCAGCCAGCTCAAAATCTGGGTAATTACCTTCTGCCCCTGCAGTTTAAATAAGATATACCATTTATCTTCATTACTTGCCCTAAAATTGCTGTTCCAATTTGCTGTGCTTTACTGCAATAGCTGCTACATTTCACTGCAGAAGTGGCTGCTTTTAAGTAGTAGGTAAGACGATTTTAGGCAGATAGATAGTTTGTATAAAATATTTTGGGATCCTTTGAAATGAGCAGTGCTCAGAATTGTTTTTGATTTTTACAGTCTTTATGAGTTTGCTGGTATAGTGACATTAAATAAGGTATTTGGCAGATTTTATTTTTAAAAATTACCATATGGCATGTGTTCATCACCCAAGCTATCTCATATAACAATTCCATACCAATGTTTGATGTTAATTTTATTTTTGGGCTGTACTGAGATCATCATGCCAGGTTAATTAAAGCACTACAAAGAATTCTGCACAATGAATTGATGCTAAAACAGAAGGAAGTGTCAGTTTTCAGTGAATAAAACAGGAATGCTAGAAGGTAATTATCTGCTGTTGGTAGCAGAAAGAAATTAAGAATATTGCAGAGTTCTGCAAAAGAAAAAAAAAGGCTATCCAGGCATTATAACAAAGACTAACTGCTTGGATAAATTTATTCTCAACTTGGCAGCACTAAAGGTAATATTCAGAACACTGTCATATAACATTCCGAAAGAAACAGTGTATATGAGCTGACAGGAATTGAAGAGTATTTCACTCTAGGTGCACCATTCTTCACCTCACGAGCATTTCTACTAATAGCCTGAAATTTGAAATGCTTTCTCCTCTGTTGGTGTGACACAATCAATTCAAATAACATCACCCTTGGAAGAAGACAAATCTTATCTATACTTCAGATGTGTTTCTGCCAACAATTCTGAACAGAAGTCCTTTCAATAGTCCTAGATTTGGTTTTCATTGAAATTGAATTGGCTTAATTAATCACTAGAGTAATTCAGTTTCATACCTGTGTAAATTTGTAAATTTGAATACCAACAGATCCACACTAGTTGTTCTGCTGTGGTGAATAAAATGTCAAGCAAGACAACTATAAATACAGCAGGAGGACAGAAAATTTTTTTCTGACGTCATATTTTTCCTAAAGTTAAATATATTTTGTTCTGAATCAGAAAGAAATATATCTTAAAAATATTTGAAACAAAAAACACTCTGAGTAGGCAGTATAATTAACCTTCACTAGAATATTTCATGCTGCTCTGAAAAGCATGGATTAAACATGGACAGAAATTTGATGTCCAATATTCCTACACTGTGACAAAAAGGACAACATCCACAGTAGAAACAACTTCATCCTAGGTTTTCAAAGACAAAAGTCTGCTACTGTGTACTTGTTTGTCTTGATTTGCAATCAGCTAAAGAGATCAAGCTAAAAAGTGGTCAGTCTGATAGGGCAATGTGAAGCCACACATAAAGCAGAAAGGGTGTATTTTCTTTTTTCCCTAAACACCAAATCCTTTATAATATGCTGTGAGAGACTGAAAACAAAAAAAAAATTATGACAAGGCAGTAATTTTTTGAAGTATTCTCTTCTAGAACCTATGTCTGGTCCCATGCTTAGAATGAGTGTCTTGCTTTCCTTACCAGTCCAATATTGTCTTGATAAAAGCAGGTCTGCAGCAAAAGCATTTGCAGAAAATCCAAGAGTTGTAGGGGATTGAAAATTTTACAACTTCTTAAATTTTAAAGTTAACCAAGATGTTTCATCTTTATTAAAGGCACCTAATTCTTTTTGAAAGTTAAACCTGACCTTCTCAGTAACTTAAAACAATCCTCTTTAATGTGTATAATGTACATTCTTGGCCTTAAAAGATTAGTATAGTCATATTCAACTTTCCTTTTTCAAGAAGACAGCATCTTCCATTTAGTTTTTCTCTCCTCAACATTTTTCTCTTCTATTAAATAAGATCTAAATGTACAACAAACAATAGAGAACTATCTGAATAATTTCTGAGTAATGTTCTTAACAGGTACTAAGTTCTGCTAAGGCAAGTCTCCAGGCATCATTCCACTTTTTGATTTATCATTCTAGATCTTTTTTAAAATTGCATCTAGGTACCATCAAAAATTTCCCAGCCAAATACAGCCATCACCAAACAGACCAGAAAAATGCTGCCCAATCATTACCCTTTAGATTACTGAGGTACTTTGTCTCAAAATAAAGCCATGCATAAAAAAGTATACTAAAGAGACTACGTTTATGTGGGAATACAAGAAAGATTATTCAGAGCAGAATCTGTGGAGCAAGACAAACAGCATGAGAAACCAAGGCTGAGAACCAAGGACACCTCCAGAAGAAGGACAAAGTCAAATAAGCTGTGTGATGGCCGTGTGATGATGACCCTGACTGAAAGAAGGGAGCATGGCTAGGAATGACTCATGACTCTAATTGGATAAGCACCTGCATGCACAGTTAAGGGAATGTTTGTGGAATGTTTTGTTGACATATGAAGGGTGGGAAAGTCATAACCTGTAATAAACGATTTGGATCATTCACATCTGAGTCCATGCCTCATACACTGCACATTTAGACCAGACAGCCATGTATACATTTTGCAGGCTGCCCTGAAAAACACAGAATTCAGTGTAATACAAATATTTGAATACATATGTTATTCTTCATACTCAAACTTGTTCTTTTTCAAGTGGCAGGTATCCAACCACTGGTTTATTCACAGCTTCTCAGACATTAAAGAAGAAGGATCAAAATAATATTCTTTTCAAACTTTTCAAAGAATTCTAAGCTCTCTATTATCTATTGGTTTTATGATTGTCTGTTTCACTACCAAGATCTCTGCAGTAAACTATGGACGAGAACTGAGGGCTGTTTATTGTAAGCTTGCACGGTCAGAAAACTAGACATGAATGAAAACAGTGACAAAACAGTCTTGAAAACAAGCTGTCATTCAAGTCTCAAGGTAACGAAAAGATTTTTAATTGAGATTTTGTCTGCAGTCTTGCTGAAAAAAAAACCAAAACACTTTACATAAAAAAATGAGTGCCAAGTGTCACTAGTCTTCACTGATAAATCCTCATTACTACAAACCTCATCTAACAACAGACTTCTCTGATCTTAGCAATTCAGATATCCTTCAACTCCATGCTTCTCAAAAGTATTATGGCTGTATATACATCTTTATTAATGCAGATGACAATATTTATACCTAATGTTTCATACTGAGGACAGAAGAATATAGCTTTTGTGGCACCTGAACATAAAGCCAACAGAAGCTACTTATTTGGTAACTGCTTATTTTATAAAAAGTTACAAAACAGGACAAATTCCATCCATAAACCAATGGCAGAAAATCATCTTAAGTGTTTACAAAACAGGAAGCAAGGCCTTATTTCTATAAGAAATGAGCCCAGCTGGTGGATGTTGAAGCAAAAGAACCTCTTATCACAAACCAGATACTGCTTTCATTACAGAGCTTTTATATCTCCCTATTACATACACAACAGCAGAATTTTGGAGTTTTCTCTTAGCGTCATCTTTTATCCTCAAACATAAAGTAAATGAAAAGGGTATTATAAGTAAATTTTATTTGATCAGAAGTTGAGACAAGTATTTTGAACTCCAAATTAATGATTTTACTGTTTTTGATTCCTTATTGAAAATGCTACCATTGGATACCTTTCCCTGTGTTTGTGTACATTATCAACTTTTCCATATAATTTATGTGCTGAAGAGTGGCTTTGCCAGGATTAAGTGCATAAGCAATGCTAGATTAAGTGCATAACAATGCTAGATTTTTGCTAGAAACTGTAATAATCTTTATTTGACCAGATGATACAGCCGGTAGAAAATGAACAAGCTCGCAGAAAGGCTTACAGGCCTTGCTCCAGATCTGGAACAGAAGCAGCAACCTCAGGCTAAATACTTGCTGAAGACAATTGCTCTGAGTGTAGATAGATTATGTTAAACAATTAGACAATTTGGGAAAAAATGTGATTGGCACAAGAAGAGCAGAAGGGATGGCTAGAAAAGGAAAGTGGATAGGTTTGCTTATTGCCATGGGACAAGCAGAAACTGAGAGAGAGGGTAATTATCAGCCTGAAATGAGAGGCAAAAGTATTACTTTTTTGCCTCACTTGGATAATGAGGGAATTAAATAACTTTTAGTTTTTTGAGAGCTGAAAGGAGAGGAAGCACTGCTAAAGGCATGAGCCAGCACAGGAAAACCTAACTGGGGTTTTGTGTCCCTTAGGCTGGGGAATAGGCTGATACACAGCCTGAGGAACAGCTTCTTTGGTAAGAAGTACCTCGTAGTTAATCTCTTATTATTATTTCCTCTTGAGACCCAAAGCCCTGCTTCTCAATTGTGCCAAGCACTGCCTGCAGGCAGCACACCAAACCAGGTGGGTTTCACGTTATGAAGACTTTAGTGGGAGCACTGGATTAAACAGTCCTACTCAGCAGCCTGCTTTGCTTTTGTCCTGGACCAAACTATGAAGCCTGTTCTTTCATCCTCCTTCATCAAACAGATGCATCACACCACCATGAACACATGTTTGGGAAGCATCACCAGCAGTTGGGGAAGGACAGAGGCAGAGCTCTGCTGACCTGCATGGCCACTGAGCCCAAATGTGACAACATCTAGAGACGTGGCAGGAGCCAGAAACCATTCATTCAAGAAGGAAGTGACAGAGTGCTCCACCACAACCTGGCTTTTCTTTGAGGCAGTGTATTTGCTGAGGGCATCAGTACTGGAAACTAGGAATAAAGACAATCTGGTTTGTGTATTTAGAGACAGGAATGAGCCCACCACTGGGGGCTCAGTCAGGGAGGTTTGGTGGCAAGAACACACAGTAAAGTGCAGTCACCTATTTCACTGACTTAATTTCTCCCTACAGGGAGAAAACACTACTCTGTGAAACTGACTACTAACTACCTTAATGGGTGAAGAGGCTGGAAGATACATGGAGCAATTACAATTATAATGAAGAAATGTTTAATTTCAAATTTCTTAACACTTGGATAGATTCCAGTTGTAAGAAATTTATAATAAATGAAAAGAATGGCCTTTTCTTTCATTGGTAGCAATCTATGAGCACTCTGGAATATTTCAGCATTAAAATCTAGAGATGATTTTCATTCTCCTTTGAAGGGCAAGGTGTAAACAAGTTCGAAAGATTCATTATTTACAGTGCTGCATCAAGCAGCAGATATATTTGCTCTGGAAAACATAGTCACCAGTAATTCACTCACTTGGTTGTGAAAGAAAAGCAGTAGGTAGAGAATGAAATGAGAATAATGCTTCCACATATGACACAGAAAAGAAGAACTCTTTCTTTAGATGGCATTTCAGACCTCTACCCTAAGGAAGATGTTTCCTTCCTCCACCAAGCTTAGGTTTAAACACTAAATTATTATAAAGTTTAAAATCTGATGAGGAAATGTGTTTTGCTACACAAAAATACCTTTTTTTCAGGTCTGGGCACAGAAAGAAAAGGTGCTCACACCAATACTCACATTTTAGATGGTGCATTTTCACTTTTGATGGTGTGTGACCAACTGTCCTGATGCAATGAGAAAGTAAGAATTATTCATCTAAATACTTGGAGCCAGTGATGCTAGGCAAAAAGCCACAGTCATACCCTACAACTCATGAGGCTGATATAATAAAGCACTATAGAGGACGATATGACTGAAGAACTCCGAACAGATAGGGTAACTGAGAATCATAAGCAACTACAGTCTTAATGATTCTCATTGATCCTCTTTGGCTACCAAGGAGAAAATGTATGTGTGTTTGAGCAGCAGGAGAATATGGCATCAATCAGGAGGTAACTGACAGTCATCTCCCTGTGAGGCAAATGTAAGACTATATATACATAGGCATATATGTATATCTACATTCGCACACACATATATTTACCCATGTATGTGTATATAAATATATATACCTTATATATGTATGTACGTTATATATATACATATATATATATATATATAGGGAAACTCCATACAATTTGGTTGTGTGATGAATGTGTCATATCCAAAGCACAACATGATTAACAGAGTTCCCTCACTGATACAAATACAATGAGGACAAAGTGCTTGATTCAGAAAAGACTTTTTAACCAGAAACAAAAGTCCCTGTCTGAGCTATATGTTCTTATTTTGTAGCCGCAGGAAAGTGCAATTTTTAGCATAGATGTTTTTATCTTAAATCAAGATTTAAAATAAAATAAAATAAAATAACTACCTTTTTCTTTATATTTTCACAGCTTTCTTTAATGTAACTGTTTCCAATCTGGACTTTTTTTCCTTGAAAAGACAAGCTCTGTTCAGTAGCCACATGTGCATTTTAAAACGTAGTAGGATAATAAAAGAGATGCATTTTTCCTAAAGACTTCTACTTATGCTATGCAGGAACAATCAGTTTCTTTTTCTTTTTTTTTTTTTTTTTAACTTCTTCATCCCTGTACTCCACCTGCTTTTAAGTTCTATCTTACAAAATCTGTTCTATCTAACAAAAGTTGTTTTTCTTTTCTCCACTCAGATTTTCATCACTGCAACACAGATTTGTTTTATGCCTCAATTTAATTTACTATTTCAGTAAATTTCTCCTAACAATGTTCATACTATAGTTAGTGTGTGTACCAATGATAACAGCTGCTTCGATTACTATACTGACAAGTAATATAAAAAGGAAGGAAACTAACTGCAATCCTTTCTCAAGGAATAAGAAATAATTTTTATGTATTATAAAGGAAGAGGTGGAATTAAATAAGCTGCAGCAATAAAGAGGAAAATTAATTCCAAGCTTTTACAGATGGCTGCAACTGTATTACTTAACATGCATGTCAGCTGTAGGAGAATGTTTAAAAAGGGAGAGAGATTCAGCTAGACATAGGAAATCACAAACCTTTCCAAATTTCAGCACTGGAGTAAAACACTGAAGACTGTGAGGTTATAAAATGAGTAAATTTAGTACCTTATGCTTTAACTCTTTTTAATATTTTTCCTAAAACAAAATTGAATGGGAAAAGCTCTCTACTATGCTTCTATTACAGAGAGGTTAACAATAACATGCTAACATGAACAGTAGAAGAAGCCAAAGTGATTTCCTTTCATTTTTGCATATTGCTCTAGACATAAAAGTATCACACGGCCTTTCGAAAAGAAGCTCTCACACTGCAATTAGTAGACTTAGATAGTTATATTCATTGCAATTCTGTTTTTGTCATCTATAGGGAATGTAATGATCATCAGTATAAGAATGAGTATAAATTTAAAACCAAAAGATCTGTCCTGTTCAAATACATGTGAAAGTGAGTGTTAATCTCACCAACAGCCCACTGCTGTGCTCTGAGGGCTAAAACAGAAATAAATGAGACCTCAAGGCATGACCATTCTGTATGGAGGGTAAAGGTAGTGTAAAAATGCCTCTATGAGCTGTAGTGACAATTTATCTCCAGTTCTGTAATTGTTACAATACTTCTTACAGTATATTCTTTGGTACTTGATATGAAATATTTTATTTCTGATTTTCTTTACCCATAAAGAACGGTACACATAATAGTGGCATAATAGGTGAATAAATTCTCCTCACATCATCAAATTAATATCATTTTTTCTCACTGATCTTTTGCTTATTCAAATTAATACACAAGCAGAGGACTATTCAGAAAGTAATTTCAAATTTACAAACGAGTTTTCAGTACTCAACTTTCAAGAGAAGAAGAAATACACAGAAAAGAGCTACTGTTATTTTCCTCATACTATGATAACATTTTGAGAAGATGCTAGACTTTTGACTTTAAAGTCCATTTTTTTTACTTGACTTTCATTAGCTCCAGAAAGATACTGTATAGAGCCTGTGTTTCAAGAGCAACATCTATGCCATAATAACTGCTCTCTGCAGAGCTGGGAATTTCTGCATTGAAATACTCTGAGAGGAAAAAATAATATTCTGTCAGAAGAATGGACCTGAAATCTGCAGCATCACTTCAGCAGTCTGAAGTTAATTGATAACCACCTGTTTTTTCAAAGAACCTGAATGTTGTTTTTTTTTTTCTATCCCATTATTACATTCCTAGCAGCTCTGGAAATAAAGACATATCCTAAATGATTTCAATGCTGGACTAAAAAGGTACAATTTATTTCCCTGGGAGCTAGACTGATGACCTGCTTTCTCTACCAATCTGAATTTTACTATGATCCTATGGCCCTAGAACAAGGAAGTATTACTTTAGGATAAGAGGGAATGGCTTAAAACTAAAACAGGAGAGATCTGGGATAGATGTTTGGATGATTTTTTTTTTCTCAAAGGGTGGTGAAGCACTGGCACAGGCTGCCCAGAGAGGTTGTGGATGTTCTATACCTGAAGCACTCAAGGCCAGGTTGGATGGGACCATGGGCAGCCTGGTGGGGAGCGGGGGTAGGGGGGCAACCCTGCTCATGGCAATGGGGGTGGAACTCAGTGATCTTTAAGGGACCCTCTCACCTAAGCCAATCAATGATTGGACTCTATGGAGTTACAGTGCACCAGAACATGCCCTCTCTTTCTAAGGTAGAGGTTATATACACAAATACATCCTCATTGTCTTTAATTACTTCATTTTATCTTTGCTTTATTAAGAGAAACACTGATTCTTAACAAACAAATGGAAGATGTAGTCACAGTGACCTTTCTAACCCTGCTGTGCAATGGAATCAGCAAAAATAGAGAGCAGATAAGAATAAAAAAGGGACATTTACTTCTGCTATTTGTTGTTTCCTTCTCTTCACCAGAACAGTGCAGATCAAAACACTAGTTGTCCATACAGGACATGTGTTGATTTTAATAATTAAGCACTGTAGGGTTGCTGACACTATTAGTCAAGGGTCAGTAGACATTTTCATTATAACTGCCATTTTCTAAGACTTCATAACTGTCGCTTTGATTCACGCTGGGCTGAGCCTTAGTGTATAGGTTATCAACCTCCTGGCATTTTTGCTTCACCATAACAATCTATTTTTAAAGTTTTCAAACTAGTGCAACTTAAGATTGTTTCAGTCCATTTCCATTAGGAGTGTTTAAGCAGGCAGGACTGAAGAGAGCAGGGATTTGGAAGCCTCATTTCTTCTCACTCTAACAGACAACTCTGAAGCCTTGGGACTGGAGCCAGAGTAGTAGAGAACAGTGTAAATCAGTGGAGGGCTGTGGGAGCTGTGGAGGCCAAGTTTTTCCAGTCTTATAAAAGGTTTCTGTGAAGTGGGTAACTCTTCTTTGACTGTATACCAGTAACTAAGACATAAGTGTGAGAAAAAAAATACTCTCCAAAGTCCATCCAGTATAAAGAATAAAAATATTATACTACCAGTATTTTCTATTTAATGATATGTATTTGTGCTAAAACAAATTTAAAAAATTGTATTTAAACACATTTGTATTAAATTCACATCCAGAGTGAAGTCCCACCAGGATAATAATAAAATCTTTCCTATTGATTTCCAATGATTCTACAACTCTCACGTCAAGCTTTATTCAAACCAGGTGCGTCTATGAACTCTGTGAACATGACCTGAATTTTGTTCATGAAGTACTGATGAGTAAAAGCTCCCTATAAACATTTGCTCCTCTCTGTCCCTGTTACTTTCAGCAAACTGTATTCTGAATTGTATTTCAAGTTGATCTTGTTTTGGTCAAAGAGGATCAGAAGATCAGGAGAAGCAAGTAACTGTGGCTCAGATTAGGGGGATTTGGGCACCTAAACAATTAATTCACCTACACTAGTTTATCTAGTTCCCGCCAAGCAGAAATACCACAGCACTTCAAAAGAAGTCATTTATTTATTGATTCAAAGAAACTTGCTGAGCTGTGTTGCATGAATTATATGACACATTAGAAAAAATACAGAATAAATATCCACTTTATCAGGATCCAATAAACAATATGTGAAATAGATACTACTATTCTGTAATTGCTCTACTTATTAATACTATTGTTAATGTTTAAACTGATAGTTTACTACAGGCTAACCGGAAGAATTTTGGTTCAGTGGCAATTGGGGCTCCCTGTTCTTGAATTACATTAAGCTGAAGCATATTTTCCCTGTAGAGATATCTGTGCTTATGCTTATATCAGTTCTGGTTACTTGAAAAACCATTTCCAACCATTCCCAAATAGGAAGTGCAATCTTGACTCCAGCCTAAATTATAAGAGAAACTGGAAAATATTTTTGCATGCTCATTCACACCTTAAGAAATCCTACCTTGACCAAAGAGTTGATAGCAAAATTTTTATTACTTTGAAGGTGTAAGGGTTCATGAAACATGAATCTTCATAGCTTTTTTTTTTTTCTATTGGTTTACTTCATTTTTCCTGAAGTTCAATCCTATGCAGATAAAATCAAAAAAGGGAAAAGCAAAATGAAGTAAACTCAAATTTTAAAGAAAATATTTCTTTACTGCACATGAACTTCTATTTTTCTAACTTTTTATTGAGTTTCATATTTAAGCATAAGGTCATCAAAGCCATAAACATATGTGTATTTATGTTTCCATTAAAAAAGACTGCCACAAGAGTCAAAACCACAAAAGTAATTTATTTTTTGTGGGGGAAAATACCTAGCAAACTCAATTATTGGAACTGAACCATACTCATATTTCTTGGTATACTTTTTGTGATATTAAAAGCAAAACACAGAACAGTTTCCAGACTTTTCAAGTAATGAAAATTGTTATGGTTTACTTTGTAAAGGTCAGAAGTAAGAGTACGTATAAACACACTGCAGCTTGAAATACCTATTCAACTTGTGGTTGTTTTACTGGTTTGCAGTTTCGGCTGTAAAGGTTCTGAAACTGTTCTGACAAATCTCTTCTGAAGGGACAGAACATCCTTCCATGTAGTCATTACAACTACAAAGGAATCATGGATGAAAATGAAGTTCATAACAATTACCTACTCTTCAATTAAAAGTGAGGAATTAATCTTCTCAAAGCTTGAATCACCACTCCAGTTATTGAGTCACAGCAAAGTAATGCATTTGGAAATTTTTACTGATATCCACTCCTTGAATAAGTTCACATCAACTGGTAGGAAAAAAAAATTAAAATCTATTAATGGTCTTTTTCCAGAACTTTCTGTGTAATTATCCTGATGAGATAAATATGCTTATAGGTTTATCAAGGGTTTGTTAAAGAGACAGTAAAATGATAGATATACTTTAGCATGCGGTGCTTAGAGTCATGGATATCCTTAGAAAAAATTCAGAGTTATTCTGAATTCACTGAAATTTGAGACAGACAGAGCAAAAGTCAGGAGTAACACACTGCCTGGAACATTTTATGTCCATTTAGTTCTACAGCCTCACAGATAATAGTTCTCTTGTCCCAAGAGACTTTTTGAAATTTGGGGGAAAAGAAAAAGAAAAAAAAAAGAGGTCAATAAAAAAGCAGACAGCTAGAATATGAAAGAAAATTCAAAACCTTGGAAAAGTGGAAAAGTTACTAATTCAAACCATAGCATTCAGCAAGTGAATCATACAGAATTTTCTCTTTAATTTTCGTTTTACAGTTTTCAACTCCATGTTCAATTATACGTTAAAAGGATAGGTTATTTCAGACAAATATTGAAGCTTTTCCATTCCTTGCTTTGGGGCCTTGTGCACACCGACAGGCTCTAATTGCCCCAATCAGCCTGAAACCATCATTATCTGCAGTCCTCTGCAACATCATCCCCTTGCCAAGGGCTTTAGCTGCCTGTGCCGGCGGTCAGCCCTGTTGTGTCACAGCTTTGTGACCTTGGATGGGGCTGCTGTGCCAGACCTGGGGGATCTCCATGTGCACCCCGCAGCATGGGAGCTGCCAGCTGTGCCATGCATGCACCCTGATGTAGGCAGGTGTGCAGTGCCAGGCCTTATGCAGACCTTCCCCCTGACCTTGACCTTGCTTTTCCATCACATCAGTCAACATTTGCTGTATGAAAAATAGATACTGTGTAAAGAAACAAAGAAAGAAAAAAACCCTAAATCCTAACCTGTTCTGGTTGTTATATAGCATTTTTCATATGCAACTGTTCATTTCTGCTGCCTTGGAGGAATTGTGAGACACACTTGATCAATGTTTCTAAAAATTAGTGCTGTGAAAGCTGTGAAGGAGACCTTCCCATAGAGAAGTGCAAGTAGTTCAGTCATCAGGCATGTTAAACAGACTCTCTAAAGACCATGCATTTAGTAGCTATTCCTCTCCCACTGTTTTTCTATCTCATGTCTTAATTATTCGAAATCAAGAATGAATATCTGGGCAAATGATTAATTACCCTCATTAAGAATTATTTTGATGAGCTGCACATTCTAAAGTGTGGCATTCATTTGAGTTAAATGCACACGTTATACCAGAACTTTTAATGAGTTATATCTGTAGAACAGTTTGACCATGGAGGCATCATATACTTGTTCCATTCAGTGGTCTTTTTTTTTTTCAGGTTCTGGCACTGATTAATTACATGTAATTAGAAATGATAATGGGACTATTGAGCTAAGAAAAACAGTAACACGAGATTTGCTTGATGATTTTTTTGTGTCTTAAATTGAAGATAGTAAACAATGGTAGCAGCAGGTTCATTAACGGAATCAGTACTTTTTTATGGGCAGTTAAATACTAATTGTAAAGATTGTTGGATTCAAGCTGAATTGTATCTTTTTTTTTTTTAATTAGGAGAGCAGCAAAGGACATCAATTTTAGAGGAACCACATCCTTCAGCTAGGAACATCAATTTTAGAGGAGCCACATAGTTTTTAAATGGTCTAATCAGATATTTTAGACTCAGGACGCTTGTAATCAACTTCAGCATACTGACATTATTTACACGTGACAAACTGCAAGAAAAACTCAATTTTCTTTGTTTCTCTTTGCTTGTCTCTTACAGTTTCAGGCTGACTTTCTATATTGTCTGAATTTAAAGTTTCATTTTAACTGTATGTCTGTATGACAAATAGAGAAATAGGGTTCCCTATTTTTGATGGGGAAGATATATATTCATAAAATGAAGAAAATAAGTCACTTTTATGGGTGAACTGCTTTCTGTCTGACTCACTAGCATTCTGAATCTCAGCTTTAAGAAAATGATCTATTTTTCACTTCATTTTTGTTACTTTAATTCTTATGTCTAACTTACCATCTGTACAAATAAGCTCAAGGCCAAAGACTTGAGGAATATTAATGGTGAGTAGAAAAGGGAATTCTATAAATAATATTTTTTTGCTACTAAAGATGTCAAAAGATAGAATTTCAATCCTATCATACCATTCAATATTTCTACCTTTGTTTTGTCTCAGAAAAAATAAAAATATTTCAGATTTTCACAGAATAGAAAATTTAAAATACCTTCCTTTAATTTTTAAAATCTTATCTTTTGATTAGAAAGTGTCAAAAATTCCCAGAGGAGCTAAAGTCCATCAGAAGTTTGATCTTTTCTTCTCCAAAACCTAAACCATAGATTGACTCTAATACAAACACAACATGAAATAAGCAATTAAATAAAATAAATGAACTAACTGAAAAAGAAGTCAAAACATATTTCTGCATATACAATTCTCTAGAGTAAGGAAAAAATGACAAAGCAAATGGATAATACATGACTAAAATTAGTCAGAATGTTTAATGCACTACTGGAATCTGCTCTTATATGATAACAGTGGGAGCACTCTAAGAACCTCTATAGCAAAGGAATCTTTGCTTCTTTATTGTTGTATTAAATTGAATCATAATGTTTGGTATTCATTTGTTATTGAAATGTCCCTGTGTCTGTGTCTGCATAATAGAAAGATGTGTGGTAAGTGCAGATATCTGGGAGAAGAACTACATAGAACCACAGAATCACCAAGGTTGGAAAAGACCTACAAGATCATCCAGTCCAACCATCCACCTATCACCAACAGTTCCCACTAAACTATGTTCCTCAACACAGTGTCTAAACATTCCTTGAACACCGCCAGGGTTGGTGACTCCACCACCTCCCTGTTCAGTCCATTCCAGAACCTGACTGCTCTTTCAGAAAATCAGTATTTCCTAACATCCAGCCTGAATCTCCCCTGGAGCAACTAGAAGCTCTTTTCAGGTAGTTATATGAGAACAATAAGGTCTCCCTTGAGCCTCCTTTTCTGCAGACAATTATGCTTCTTCAGCCGCTCCAGATCCCTCACCAGGTTTGCTCACCACAGACCTCATGACACGCTCCAGGGCCTTGATCATAGGAGATCAGGTCGGTCAACTAGGACCTGCCTTTCATGAACCCATGCTGGCTTGGCCTGATCCCCTGGTTGTCTCACACATGCCGTGTGACCTCCTTCAAGAAGGTAGATTCTCTTTTTCTCCTGGAGCTCAGGAAAAGCTCCCCGTCCATCCACATCGGTCTTCTTCCCTGATGGCTCATCTTGCAGCTCAGGGAGACAGCCTGTTCCCATGCCTTTAAGACTTCCTTCTTGAGGAGCAAACAGCTTTACCCTCCTAGACTGAATCCCAAGTGACCCTCCCTACTAGTCTCCTGAACAATTCAAAGTCTTCCCTTTGGAAGTCCAAGGTAGCACTACTGCTGACCCCTCTCTTTGGCTCCATCAAGAATTGAGAACCCTACCATTTCTTGACCACTCTGTCCGAGACAGCTTCTGACTTCCACACCTCCCACCAGACCTTCTTTGTTTATGAACAGCAGGTCTAGTGGGGCACATCCCCTTGTAGGCTCTCTCACCAGCTGTGTCAGGAAGTTATCTTCCACGCACTCTAGAAACCTGCTAGACTGCTTCTTCTGTGCTGTGTTGTATTCACAGCATATATCAGGGAAGTTGAAGTCCCCCGTGAGGAC
Organism: Cyrtonyx montezumae; assembly: GCF_038088225.1. Lineage (NCBI taxonomy): Eukaryota > Metazoa > Chordata > Aves > Galliformes > Odontophoridae > Cyrtonyx > Cyrtonyx montezumae. The sequence continues at coordinate 55,716,902 of NW_027071936.1, forward strand.
AAGGGCTGGCTATCGCACAACTTCTGCCAGGTGCTTCAATGTTCTCCACCAAAACATTAATTTAAACACAGCCTATGTCAGATGCAACTGCCTACAAACTGACAGTTGTAGTCTAATCTGTAGCAATGCACCACATGTCTTTCATACTACAGTAATTTTGAATAAGGTAGGTTTACAGTGGATCATGAAAGGCACATTCAAATTCAGAGAGCACAGCCAGACTCATGGCAAGGATGGACAGTGCCCTGAGCATCCTGATCTGTTGGGTGGCAACCCTGACATTATGGTTTTGTGATTTTTGTTATATTATTGATATTCCACATCATAGAATAATGTAGTGTGTTGGGAGTTAAAGAGTTAAAACCATAACACCTGCCCATGGCTGTGGGGGTCAAAATTAGATAGTCTCTAAGGTCCCTTCCAACCCAAACAGTTCTGTGATTCTATGATTACACAGTAGCCCTACAGCAGTAGTCTGATCACATGCGAACTACTGAGCTTCAGCGAATCATAACATGTTAGACAGCATCTATAATGAAATAATTGTTTGATTTATTTATGGGAAATTAAAGTTAAAAAATGAACGCTTTCAAAAGGCATTTTAGGAAACTTAGTAGATACAAACTATAAAATGATGGTTATTTTATTAGTTATTACTCTTTTTGAAGGAGACTTCTCAGTTCAGTCACTCTAGTATAAGTAGGATGCTAAAGGAACTACAGATGTTTATCTTAGGTCAGATATGAAAATTTAATGTGGCTTAAATCAGCTCTGATTTATAGCAAATAAAATGCACAAAATTAAAATCCAGAAGTTTGCTCAACTCATTACTAAACCTCACTTAAATAGATTTTGCACATAAACAAGAAAGTTTTCAATGACAGCCTTATCTCAGCTAATGAAAGAACAGTCAGGGTCCAGGCTTGTTGCCTGGGATGCTGATCTCCCATACTACTTCACTAGCTTCATGCTGCGATTTGTAGTGTTTGCCCATGTCAGCTAGCAGTCTAGCGGGTAAAACACGAAGATGCTGCTTGGGAATAACACAGAATCACAGAATTGGGTTGGAACGGACCTTAGAGATAATCTAGTTTCAATCTCCCTGCCATTGGCAGTGACACCTTGTATTTAGAAAATCACAGAGGCCTCACTGACACAGATAAGACCTAAATCCACTTTCTTATCATTTCCTTCCTTGTCCGGCCTACAAGAAGCAAATCCACAAAGAAGGAGAAGAAAAAGAAATACTTCTTTGGTGCAGAAGTACTTTAAAGGTGAAGTGATACGGTATTGTGAGCTACAGAATAATTAGAACATATCCACTTAATGGGGCAGCAGTTCTGATTACATACATCAACTGCCTTTGTGCATTGAAAATGTGGAAATACTTTAGAAATGCTAATTTATTTTAAAGGTGTTTCTATTTAAGTTAATGGCATGGAAAAATCTAAAAGGTTTGTTCCATCAAAATAATCATCTTAGTTTACTAGCCATGGGGAAATTTTTGCAAAAGTTTTGAGAATGCTTCATAGCTTTATATATATATTTATACTGTCAGGTAGAAAACATTATTGTAAAGTTTTACTTATCTTATACTTTCAAATTTGATAAATAGAGGAAAACAGAAAGGGTGTGTTAAGATTTCTTTTTATTCTGATTAATTTTAAGGTAATTCAAAGCGTTTCAGTTTTAAATGAATTGTTTGAATACTAAATTATGCAGCTTTATGATCCAAGAGATAAGCAGAGCTCTAAAGATGCCTTTGAGACTTGAAAGAGACAGCATTAGAAGCTCATTATTGCTGGCACATTTAACACGGTTAAAGTAGGGGAAAATAGACATTAAGTTAATGTAATAGTTAAACTGCATTAATTTGAAAAACTGCCCAGTGAAATGCTTACAGTGAGGGTACATTTTTTTTTTCCTTTTTAATTCTGTGGTATTTTCAAAAATTAAAGAGTCAAAACATTTGAGGACCAGTCATTTTCAAGCAATTTAGTATAACTTCTACACTTGAAGGTATGTTCTAATTATCACTCAAGTACATGTCAGAGCATCAATATTTTCTAAAGAGAGAAAACTGAATGCTAAAATGCATAAACTGGTGCCTGTGTGTGGTAACAAGCTTCACAAGCTCCACCTCCCTTCCCATTAATCCTTTCATATTCTGGGTCATTTCATCTTAATGCTGTCTTTATATATTTCACCAGGAGTTTGAAAGCAACTCTAACTCTCTCCTAATTGTCTTAAGAGATGAAATAAAGTATTAGAAGATATCCAGACACGTAGAGAAGAGAGAACTACTAGGTCCTAGTGAAGCCCACATCAAAGAAACATAATGATTACTAAGAGGGTGTCAGATTGAGTATATTTCATTTCTCCAAAAACGAAGTGATAGACCACACCAAAGGAAAGTTTGAGGTTCCAACATGTCTTTATGTATGAGTTTCCAGAGTGGTGAAGAATACTGCACAAGGTTTAATGACACTTTTTTTCTTGTAACATTTTTCATCCTAATTTAATGAGGAAAGGAGTCCATCTTTTTCTTTCTTTCTTTCTTTCTTTTTTTTTTTTTTTAAGTATTTATTCCCTCTTTTGACTTCAAATGACTTCTTGTAGTTTAGAGAGAATGAACTACTGATAAGCTAGTGTGCATGCATCAGTACAGGTTAGGGGATGGCCTGCTGGAGATGAGCTCTGAAAAGGATCTTGAGGTCCTGATGGACAACAGGTTGGCCACACAAGCCAGCAGTGTGCCCTTGTAGCCAAGAATGCCAATGGTATCCTGGGGTGCAAAAAGAGCATGGTCAGCAGGTCAAGGAAGTTGATCCTTGCATTCTGCTCTGCTCTGGTGAGATCACATTTAGACTACTGTGTCCAGTTCTGGGCTTCCCAGTTAAAAAAAAAAGACAGGGGTCTCCTTGAAGGAGTCCAGCAGAGGGCCACAATGATCATTAAGGGCCTGGAGCATGTCAAATATGAGACAAGGCTGGGCGTGTTCGGTCTAATGAAAAGAAGACTGCGAGGGGATCTGATAAATGTTTGTAAATATCTAAAAGGATGTGGCAGGCAAATTGAATAGGCCAGGCTCTTCTTGCTGGTGTGATGGGAAAAGGAGTAATGGCTTAAAACTTGAACATAAGAAGTTCTGTGCTAACATGTGGAAGAACTCCTTTACAGTATGGGTGACGGAGCACTGGAACAGGTTGCCCAGAGAGGTTGCAGAGTCTCCTTCTGGCAATATTCAAGACCTGTCTGGACGTCTACCTGCGTGACCTATTATAGAGAATCTGCTTTAATAGCGGGTTTTGGACTCAATGATCTCTTAAGTCCCTTCCAACACCTCCAGTTCTGTGATTCTGTGAAAATTCATTGGGATCATTATAGATCTTTTAGACATCCAGGGTTTCTACTTTGAAATGGTGCCATTATGCGAAGGCAAATTTGTACTATCATAGAACAGCACAATGAGATATGTAACATGGAGTACCTCAATAGAAAACATCAAAAAATACCAGGCTTTCTGTGATCATATTCCCACATCATATTCCTAAAAGAAGACACTAACTGGATAATACAAAGTAATGAAGTTATTGCCCTTTAGCTGAAGTACTGTATCCACTGCCCTCCCAGCCTGACTTCACATCTGCTGGTGCCTGGAGAGAGGAATGGAAGAGGAATGGAGATCTCTGATGTCACTGTTAGTTTGCACTGGAAACCAAAGGCCAGGCTGTCAAAAAATTGAGTTCTTTAATTTTAACATGAAGATAGAGAAAAGCACAAGATTGAGAGAGACAAAAGGAATATTTTCCACCTTTACTTTTTAAACTAAACTGAGCCTTAGACTTCCTGAGTCTTTGTCAAAAATTATAAGGTTCACAGGAAGGCTATCTTATGATTTAACACCAAAAGCACGCTTTTCAAACTAAACTCAATCTGGAATTTTAACTGAAATGAGGGCAGTTAGCTCGACTAGTATTTCACTATTACACGCCAGACATACTAAGCAAGTAACAAGTAAAGTTAAGGTAAAGACTGTAGATTTAGAATGCACTGAAAGGATAAAAATTCTTGTATAATATCAACTCAAAATTGGGAGGAGAACATCCTACAGTTTAGTGTGGCCAATATCCTCACAGTGCATTGCCTTTCTTCTTGTTCTAATTGTCTTGATGACAAATGAACTTCAGAGTCTTTAAGCAAAGCTGTTTAAAAATTAGGGAATTAGGAAGAAAAGGGAAAAAAGCTTTTTGAGTTATTTTGGATATTTTCCACTGACAGTGGAAAAAATTATTTGAGATCAGTTTAACAATTTTCCAAAACTGAGCAACTGCTACCCAGCATTCTATGTCAGCAGAGTGACTGCATGAATAAATGAAAGTTATTTTCATCTCTTCCCAATATAATTCCTTCCCCCTCCTCAATCAGTTACATTGATTATAAGATTATGTGATCTTCACTACCATGAAACCTTACCAAACTTTAAAATAAAGCAGTATTAGACTGGAAAGAGTAGAAAATAATTTTCCATTTGTTTACAGCAACACCTTGCAATCTCCAAACCTGACTTACAATAGATGTCTCTCTGACATTCACTGATCAAATGTTATGCCACTCGGAACCACAATAAAACATTATGCTTATGTAATATATGTGCTCATAAATCATTTTTTTACACAGAGTATAAAAGTTTTCTGTTTACACACAAGCAACTAATGGCTATGTCTTTTTTAGGGACTTGTCTGTCCATTCCAGATTTGCATCTTTGGATTTCAAAATGCCCTATCAGGCTTTCTTTCATTCTCTTTTTGACATTAAAGTAAAAAATATTACTTTCAGGGATTTATGTCCTGATAAAAATACTGTGTATATTTGTTGTTTCACTAGTACTGCTTCTAATTCCATTAGTTAAACAGGTTGTTTCTCCTTTGACATTTTTAACCAAATTTCTTCTTTTCTTTTCAGTCCACATTATTGATTGTTATTTGAAAAATACCTGCCATGCAATGTACTATAAAGCAAAATAGCTATAAAATCAACCATTATTGCCAAGCTTTGTAAGTTACTTCCATGAAAACTGAGCAACTTTCCATTTAGTCTGGAAATAGAGCTTCAATTTCAGCTACAAGGTCAAAGAATTCAGACTTTGGGATTCTGCACGTATTTGTTCCATATTTCCATATTTTTCTCATACTAATTACTTTTCCACAGACTAGAAAGTATCTATGCAAACTAAAGGAAAAGCTTTTGTGCAGTTAGTTCTCCAGAAGGTCATTTTGTTAACTCCCTTTCCCCAAAATGATGTTCCATCAGTACATATTCTCTTCTAGCAATGGCTAGGAATCCTCAAAATAAAGCCTTATGTGAAAATATATCCCATATTTTCAAAAGTTACAGTATGCATAATGATTTTCTTCTAATTGTTCTATTTAACTTGCAAAGCAGTGTTCCATATATTAGAAGACATATCACCAAAAAGGTGGTTTGAAGAAGGCTCAAAAATACAAAATTTAATTAAAATTAAAAAAAAAAAAAAGCCTTTATGTAATTTAAACATAACACTAATTGCATCTTACCTCACAAAAGGTTATATTTTTCTCCCTTCAATTAGGGCAATTTTCCATTAACAGAGAGAATTGATGGACAGAGCAAAGGGAATGTGGATTGATAAGTTTAAAAAACTTAAATACCTGCAAAATATCATTAACTGACGTAAAGTTGACAGTCAGCTGGCCACTCATATTTTAAGTGCTGTTGTGATTTGAAAGAAAAACATCTCAGACATAGATTTTGAATTTAAAATCAACTTCTGTTTGTTGATTCTGAACTTTTTTGTGCCACAATAGAAAGTTTTTTATGAACGAATGGCAGAGATTCTGAAAACAGTTATCATAAAACAGTCTCAGACTATGTCCCCTGTTACCTTTTCTTAAGTGTGCTTATCATGCTCCAGTCATACAAAGCCACAGTTGTTAACCTTAGTTTTATTTTGCCATTTCAATAATTTGTCATTAATGATTTTATTCCAGGTACCTGTCTATGGCTCATCATCTCTTTACCACTGAATAATTCAGTAAACCTGTTCAATATATGGCGTTGCACTGTTAAAAAAACATTTCAGTTTAGCATTATAGATCATTTCATGCGTTCACATCACAACTTTCCTTGACTTCGCTTGCAGCTGTGTACACTGCACCTGTACAAATCTGACACCAGAATTTCAGTGTGCCTAGAAAAATGAGGAAAACATGCAGAGCAAACACCTGTGCAAAGCCTAACAGTTTGATCCTCTAAAAGTTTAGGAAAAAAAAAAAAGATACAGAGCTTTCCATGCCTTCCTAGCAACAAGAGACACCAATACCCTTAAATTATTTCAGTATTATTCCTGGGGAAAATGTATGGGCTGAGTTAAAGCCTCCACATTTACACTGACTTAAGGTGTTTCCTCTGGATACACTTTTGTTGAAAGCCTCTATTCCTACTTTAGCTATATTGAAAGAACAGACCCCCCCAACTTTTATACAGTGGGCATGTTTATACCATGCTACAAAAAAAAAAAAAGAAAGAAAAATTGTGTGAATTTATCAATATTTTCAGCAGTAGGCTTAATGCAGGGGAGTCATATCAGCCTATATTCACTAAACCTGGTTGCCAAAGGCTTTCTCCTTTTTGCCATATCTGCTTCTGTCTGAAATGTTAAAAGCATTACTGTGTTGGGATGTCTGGTTCCTTATGGAAGTGACGAAGCTGAGCCAACAGAACTTAAGAAGGGACAAAGCCTTTGAAGGACTTGGGCTCACAAGTGCAGTGATTTAAATGAGACTTCTTTTCTCCAAGGCTGCAAGCTTTTCTGTTTGTGATATAAAATTTCAAGGGATCAGTGGAGTGTTTGCTTTAGGAAGAGAAATGGCTCCTTGCTTTCTGATATTTCTGTTCAAACTATTCATCCATTTCTCTGATTACTCCATATAAGGCATCAGAACAGAACAGATTTTAGCTTGTCTGGTGAATGGATTTCAGTTCTCATCACTGTTTTGTCACAAGAATACATTAATTTAGCACAATTTTCCACTTTTTTTTTCCCATTAATTATTTTAGCAAGAGAGTAACAAGAAAACATGATTAGCTATTGAAATTGCATGACATTGATGAAGATAATGCACATAATTTGCACAGAACCTCCAACACTGTAGCTGCAAAACCATTACCCTCAACTTCTATTTCTAGTCCTTTTTTTTTGCTACAAAATATGCAGTGTTACAACAGTTCACCACAGGAGACTGTACTATGTACAGGCAAAACACTATATAGCCTAGCAGAAAGGTATTTTTCTGTTTGTTGATAATGCAGGCTTTGTTCCCACGTAGAAAATGCATTTCCTTTGATCTCATGTGTCAATTTCACATTCATTAGAGAGCCAGAAGGATTTATATATTGCCTCAGTGGGACAGTATAATATAACACTTGTTTCTTTTAGTTTGATTTTTATTTAGTTCCAAAACTATCTTGGTTAGATTTGACCAATACCCACTTGAAGTAATCTGTGATGGTCTCAGAGGGACTTAACTTCTTAACAGTAAAGTTATTTTTAGTTGCTTGCCAACTTTAGGCATTAGGAATTGCTGAATCCAGTGGTTCAGCAGGCTGCTGCTGCTCCATGTCCCAGTGTCCAGCTAGTACTGCAGCTGTACATGCACTCCTAACAGCAATATATGTATGCACACATGTTAGTACAAACAGAAAACACCATACACACAAACACAGCAGCACAAATGGCCTCCTCCTATTCCCTTCTCTGGCTGATCTGATTGAAAACTTATCAGTGGAGGTTTTTTATACACATAGACTGACAAAACATTGCTCCCTCTTAACACTAATGACATGATAAAAGGCATTCGTTGAAGACTGGAAGAGTTACCGTGCCATTTCAGACTGACATGACATAGAGCAATATTTCAACAGATTCAGTTTACAATGCAGCATGTCAAAGTAAAACAGCAACAATTTTGTTTTACTCTGATATAGCCATGTCTATGCTGAGTATATGGGAACTTCTAAACATTCCATTCAATTCACATAAAAAGGAAACAAAGCCCGGGACAGTACAAAACTGGACATCTGAAGGCACAAATCATTCCACTCATTACAGAGTTTTTCTTTTGTTTTTGTTTTTTTTTTTGCCATGAAGTATGAATGAATATATATAGCTCTCTAAGAGATTCTTCTATTTCTTACATTGATTCCATTGCATCATTACTTGAACTTTGCCTAAAAGCTGTTAAACAGCATTACTGTATCACTGAAGGTAAATCTTCATCAAGAGCAAAGTATTTTGAACATCGCACTAGGACTTCAGAGGAGCCTTAGCAGGAAATGGAGGTGGTGTATCCCCCAGCCTCCAGACTATCATGACTGTCCACTTCCCTTGATCTCAACATGATGCCAGGTTCCTCACTGTCCTACTGTGCCTTTTGTTAGGAAGATGTCTTCCTGGGACTGACATCACTCTCAGGTCTTGGAAGTGAGGCAGCTGCCAAACCTTCAGGTCACTCCTCATCACCACACACAGAGGCAGCTTGCAGCCTCTCTGAATTAATTCAACAATACTTAAATCATAGGACGAGAAAGAGAAAGCAGAATTCTGTATTTGGCATACAGATAAATCTATAACATGATCGTGACATAGTAACCAGCTTTACTTCCTGGTATTCTCTTGTTAGAAACTATCGTATTGAACCATCTTCCAGCACGTTTTCTGAATATGAATCCCGTATCATTGATTATGGTTATTGGTTTCCCTTTCATGAAGGTTGAAATGACTTTACTGTTTTTACACTTTCTTTCTGAGGTAACATTACACCAGTAAGTGCATATAATCTCCCAAACCTTTCTATCATCTGCAGTCCTGATGACTGATCTACTGAATCCAAATGCTAGTTTCTCAACTCCCATCTCCTACAAAAATTATTTTGTTTCACAGAAATTCCCTTTTTTTCCCTCAATTTAAAGAATTTTTCAAATGCTCCACTCTACCAGCAAGGTTTCACCAGTCTGAACTGTTGTTTTTATCTGTAAATCTGCCCAGCTAGAGTTGCAATGCAACATACCCTGGCAGATAAATGGATCTTCCCAGATTGCATCTTCTCAGCACCTAACATTTTTTTTATAAAGCTGCAAGTTCACCGTGTCAACTCATAAACGAGGAGGAAGAATATGCTTCTTTACCAGACCTTCAGTTAGAGTAGGCACAATAATATTATGGTAAAAAATAATCAGGTGGGTTTGGCTTCCTGACCTTCTGAGATGGCATGCTGAGATTTGAATAAAACAGTTACAGAGTTCCAATGCTCTGAGCTTGTGTTGCAGGGCAAGAAAGTTTTGCTGCTGGGATCCATCCCATTTGTTGAGCTGTACATTTCCAGATTCTTACTGACTTTAAGACAGTACTGCAAGCACAAAGTGACTTACAGAGGAAGTCAGCCACACTGATGAAGCCTGGTTAGATAACTCATTCATTTTAATCCTGAATAGCGATGGAAAGACCCGACTTACAGTTTTAGAATACCGTGTTTTCTTTGAAAAAGCAGGTTACTGTGCCATGGACAAACTACTAAGAAACATTAAAATTACAACTGATTGTGTAAAGTCATATATTGTCCCTTATGGGGAAAGATGACTCAGAGGAGATAAAGCGTTATATACTAGGAAGATTTTGCTAGTTTGTTCTGCAGCTGTCTTTGTTGAGGATCCTCGCTGCTTTCTTTGAAACCCCATACAGTTGTCAGTACTAAAGTCAGCATGTGTTAACAATATGATCATTACAGTACTATTACAGTACTTTTGCTGTTCCAGCACGGGTAAGCATGATGCAAGGTTCCCCCAGTATCCTGCATCTCAAAAAAAGGACAGAGGCTGGGAGAAAAAGTGTTTCTGTATTACTTTTGCCCACCACTTCTCCCTCATTTTGTTGGCACCATCAGTGTGGCAGTACATTTCTGTGCCTATCTCTATGTTTGCAGTGTAGATCTCTATCTAATCAGTACCAAAATGAAAACATCAGTCCCGTTCATGCAGAATACTCTACTGTGTTCAGGGAGAGCCTAGGAGGGCCACAGATGAACTTTTTAGCCTTTTTCCTCTGGTCTAACATTGTGTATTATTATTATTGTAATCATTAGTTGCCTTGACAGAAGGAGAAAGTACCTTCCACACAAATCTTCTAACACTTCTGTGGAGAGAGGTGTTCTCTTTTACTGCTAATAGCAGAAAATGCGACTCATGCACGAAATTGTCAGACATTACCTACAAGGCAGGTTGACAGATTTTGTTTGAATGAACTTTTAGGGAAGTCTTTAAAAAAAGATAGTGGCACCTTCCCACAGCATCACTTAGAACATTTCCTAATCTGGCATAACTATTTGAAGTTTTGTGGACAATTTTGAAAGACTTGAATTAGTCCCTATCAACAGAAAATCACTTGTTACTCTACTAACTTTGACAGTCTGGGGACAGAATATAATTTTTCTCCTCCATTGGGTTGTCCAGATTCCATTTGAACTATATGACTCTGGTGGCCCGACACCTGATATTACAGCTTTTACTATAAAGTCATGCTTAAATTATTAATAATTGCATTATTGCCTTAATAAATGCTGAAGGTACAATAAAACCATGATTAAAGGTGCTTTATGAGAAGAAAATTATAGTGTCTTTTAAACTCTGCTGTTTACAGTTAGGCAGTAATATTGCTGTGCTATGACACATTTACAGCACTTTCAACCTTCAGCATTAAGCTACAATACCACTGCTTCTCAGTTTGTTCTGAGGAATTTCTCTATCATTAAGCAGAAAGTAAAACTGAAGAGTGCAACTTAGGGCTTTCTAGTTAGGAAAGTTTTTCCCTCATGCTCCTCCAATATAAATTTATTTTGTCTTTGTGATAATGTTATAGACAAAACAACACAGTAGAAAAAGGAATGACTTTTTCATAGGTAAAGACAGAAGATCTGCCATCAGAATATTCTGCTCCAGAGGAACAGTCTAAATGTGGCAGACAGCACCCAGGTAGACATCACTGGCTAAGTGGAAATATCAGCACTATTAAAAGAAGCACAAGCTTTTATCACAGTAATCTAGAGCTTCCCATCATGGCCACAAGACTTTATTTTTCACGTGTTGCTGACAAATATGTTTTCATTACAGGATATACCTGATCAAATTCAAGTGGAGAAATTAGGTCTACTGGAACATAGTGATGAGCACAGTTGCTGGAAACTGGCATAATGCTACTAAGAGGTTTTCCAACTGTCTTGTTAGCCAGAAAAATTGTAAGTCCTGTTAAGCTCCTAAACAACAAAAAAATAAGTCTATGAATTACTTTTCATGTTTTCAGATAGTCTTGTACTTGAGATATCAGCACTGACCTTCATCTGATTCCTGACAATTCTGCAAAGCATTGTTGAAAAAGATTTAAAAGTCACATTTTCCAATTGTTGAGAGTTTAGAATTTTGGTTACAGAAAAGATTATTACAGTTGCACTAGCAGTTTATTTTCATCTGATCTGACACTGCAGACCACACTGAACAACACAGAGATTTTGCTAGTCCCTAGAAAGCTCAAATAGGCCCTGGGAAGTCAACAGTCTGGTTATGTTACCTTAGAGCTCAAAACACCATTTAAGCCTACTTTTTAGCTCATTATTTTTTTTCTATATTTTGTAGTTGCAAATTTATTTAAGTAATCTGGATATGCCATGTTTCTATTTAAAGTGACCAGAGAAGGACCATGAAGATCATCAGAGCATTGGAGCACCTCTCTTAGGAAGAAATGAACAGGTTGCTCCAGGAAGCTGTGGATTCCCCATCCCTGGAAGCATTCAAGTCCAGGCTGAATGGTACCCTGGACAGCTTCATCTATCAGGTGGCAACCCTGCCCATGACAAGAGGTTGGAACCAGATGGTTTTCAGGTCCTCTCCAACCCAAGCCATCCTATGATTCTCTATTTCTGTGATATGAATCATACAGAATCATGAAACCGACAACTTCTGTTAGGCACGGTTATAAAAAGTTCACACGTAGAAAATATAATGACAAAGATGTGGAACTTAGTTCTGACCAGTGATGAGAATTTATCATTTAAGAGGTAGGTATAATTTTTTTTAAGTAGCAGTTTGCTTTCTGTGCTGCACATAAACATCTGCTGTTGAGTCCTGCATTTCTCTTCTCCATATGCCAAGAATAAGGTCCTTTGCATGAACATGTCACACATGCTCAGAATATTTCTGATTCATTTAGAAATGATGAGTGGGTATATGTTGTCACATTTTGTCTTTTCTGTTTCTAGTACTTTTTAAGTGTAAAAACCAGCCAAGTTAAATGGAAGCTAGGAATTTAAGTTACAGTGTAAGCAGTACCTCCCAACTACAAGAAAAAGAGCAAACTTGCACTCCTGTCTTACATGCAAAGAAAGCACAAGGGAAGTTAGACAGCATGTTTTACATAGCCGGAGAACACCTTGAGAACTTTTCTTGACTTGTCCCAAAACTTTACAGCACACAAAGAAATTACCCATCACTGCCTTCAGGTCCAGAAAATGCTCTGGTCTCTTGGAGGTTTCACCTTCACTAAGCTTACTTGAGATCTTTGATCGATACTTCCACTGAGCTCAACAGCTATATGAAAAGGGGCACATGACCCTCCCATTCCTATGCCAGGTTTCTTTTCATAGCTGAGACACCCTGTTCTGAACGCACACTAGACATGATAATAAAAGGTCAAATGCTGCATAGAGTGCAAAATTTTTTGCTTGTTGCACATAACTTGCAGGTGTACAAAAATATATAGTAGGAGAAATCAGTCAGATGCATACACTTATGCTGAATATAGCCAAGTGTTTCCAAGTGGGAGACAGTTACTGGGCTGCTGAGTCCCTTCCTGTTCCAGAAGTATCAAAATCAGTGGGATTTCTCTTCTGCTGTGTTTCCACAGACCAGCTTTAAATACACTGATCAGAACTTTTCCAGCAAAATGAAAATACATCAGCATATTCACTGGAGCCCAAAAGTTTCTAAAGTTCACAATTAGGACACTAGTCTGACACATGGGGATAAACGTAAAAACTTATTCTGCCTTCTCCAGAGAAATACTAGATCAAAATTTTAGGAATCAAGCACAGCAGATGGCTTCCACAGTTAAGACCAGCTCACTAAGCACCCTGAGTTATAAATAAACTTACTAAATTGCTGGTTGAGTTTGGGCCCAAAGACACTTTCATTTATTCATTTTCCTATGTAAACACTTGAAAGACTTTATTTTTGATCCAGAGCAAAAAAAAATAATAAAAAATTCAGAAGTTCTTCTGGTACAAATTCTTCATCCTCCACAGTCTAGAGCTTAGTGCCAGATACTTCCTGAGAATGTGTGCTTTTAAGCTTTCTACATCACTTGAATTCACTTTGACACATAACAATCTTCGGCTTTCAGAAATAACACCTAAAGAATAAATCTTTAACACTGGCCCAAATTGTTAAGAATTTGGAAAGGAGTAATTGCCAAAGTAATTTCACCAAGCAACGGAACAGATTGAACTGCAGAAATTTCCTCTGCAACTCACAAAGCAGTCAAGGTACGTGAAGAAACACCTCGACTGTTTTCACTGCTGCATAAAATGAAGAGTCAATTGAAAGGGGTAATTTTAGTAAATCTCAGAAGATTAAATGGAGGCAATCATAGAATGAGTAGTGCTCCTTTGTATATAAAATACTAACAACAATATACTGTCAAAGATGTAATGTTTTCTTATGAACAGACTTTGGTTCTAAGAGCTGAGTAGCAACTAAGAAGTCTGCAGATCAGCATCTCTGTAGCCCTCTGACAGCTGTAGCATTGAAATATATCCATAAAACAGATCAGATGTAAATAAAGAAATCAGACTTGCTATGACCTTCCACAGATCTTGAAAAGTGTAAGGAAATATTACTTTAAGCCATAAATGTACAGTAGAGATAATGCCAAGAGAATTAAACAACCATCTGGTGTAATTATTCATGTTCTCTAAAAATAGTTTGCATGTGAATGTGGCATCATATTTCCCTATATAGTTTAGAGGATGGAGTCCAAAGGAAAATTGCAGAAAATCACAGGAAATAAAAGCATTTTTTTTAATGTAGATTAATGCATTCTCTTCTAGATAAGAAGTAATGTCGTGGATGGAAACTGAGAGTGAGAGAAGAGTAGAGTATTGTTGCTTTTAAAACAAACATACATGTGACAACTAAAACTCATCTGAAATCATAATAACCCCTCCTCTACGTGAGGACGTTCTCATGCTTTGTAAGATGGTTTCAGACTACAACAGTATCTACAAAGTACACTCTTAACATAGTTTTTCAGTTGTTATATTCTAAATAAGTAAAGAAACACGTTCTTCAGTAATACAAATTTTGACAAAAAGGGATTCTTATCATAGAAATAAATCATGCACCTTTTAGGAGGGCAATGGTGCTTGCTATCCTTACAGCAAGAACCTGCCCATGTTCCTTGGAGCATCAGGCTGAGAGCAGAGCAGACCAAGCTGTGTTTAAACAGGGTATTCTACAACTGCAATAACAAATTAAATTAGTAGAAGCCTGTCCAAGGATAAGCTGCAGAAATTGTTCTCCCCAGTCTTAATTACACATTTGTGCTTCATAGTACTAGAAAACAAAATATCCATTTATAACACAGGCAGCACTATGCAGTAGAAAGTACTGCTGGGCGACTTCAGAAAAATACCACAGAGGTGTTTTTGAATGATAATATGTGACTAATGCACGTAAGTAATGAATTTACAAAGAAAGAATGTGAATTTATCCCTCTTTACTCACGTACTCTGTCCAGTATCACAACAAACAGATGTCTGATGAAAACTAATGAGAATTCATTGTTAAATAAATACCTGCAGTAAGCATTTGGTATGGCATTAACCAGGACTGTGTATCTGGAGGAGTCTATACATACCACTGTGTGGTCAAGGCAATTGAATGATTAATATACAAATATGAATTACACTGATGTAGGCTAAGTGTACCTCCTCCATATGAGGAGGTGCCACCTCTGTATGTCAGAAAAAGGAAAATATTATCTTAGAAAAAAATGTTCAGAATTCAGAATACCACAAGTGCCAAGAATGGACAGGAAGAAAACAAGCAAAGACTGTCTCACAGCATTTTGTTGTAAGAAATCATTTGCTCCAGGAGACTGAGCATTTGCTCCAGGAGATCCAAGTACAGTTGATGTTAATTCTCATTTTTCTCTTCTACTTTTCAGTTGAAATCCAAGGTTTTAGAACTGTGGTTTTAATAATCCAAGAACCAGAATTTTATTCTAAATCAAATAAATGGCAGATGGGGAGTCTGGCAATAGGGTTAGGTGAAGGAAGACATGAGCATGTCAAAGTCAAACCACCTTTAAGAATTTGTTTAACTAGTAATACAGTATTCACAGTGTACTAGAGACAGAAGAAGGTTAAAAACTTACACAAAAATACATAATAGTGAACTTTTTAAATTTATTTTTTGAAGTCAGATTTTTGTAACTGTATTTCCACTCCCACTTATTTTAAGACTATGCTTTTGTGCCTAGATGCTTCAATTATGGTCTCCTTTTTATTATGGAATGAATTCAAAGTAATTAAAAAAATTCCATCAGGTTTTTCTTTTCTGCCATCTGTTTGGCTAAGACCAATGTCCAAGAGATACCACTTCTGTATGATAATGCAAAAACTATTGCATTTCCATGTAAAAAGACTAAAATGAAGTTCTTTCTTCACTTTTTGCAACATCTGGTATGATATTCTAATAGATATAATAATTAGCTGCAGAGAATTTAATCTTTAACATACGGAGTATACACTAGAAAGTGTGAGACTCTTGAAGAATGCTCCCATCCATTTCAGCAAAATTTGAAACAGCTTGTTTTACCAACAGCACTCCTTCCTCTAGAAACAAATATTTGGTCTAAGAACATGATTGTTACCTCAGAAAAGAGTTATGAAAGCAATGCATGCTTTAGCAAAGATATGGTGCTGTATCCAAAGTAATGTCAGGTGTCATGGTGGAAGAACAAAGCAATGCAGGGTTGGGTGTCTTCTTACTAATAAAACAAAGCAGGAAACAGTGTCTTTTCAATATCTCCTCTTTTTTTAAATGAAGGAAAGGAAAATAAAAAGCCTTCTAAAAAGCTATTAAAAGTTTTAAATATAACATTTCTACTTTTACTGGTAATTTGGAAGAGACTTAAAGGACAACCGGTAATGGTGGGAAAATGTTTTAAACAAATGATGCTTCCTTTTTGCTAACTTGCGTTTCTGCTCTTTGTAGTAACTGGCTTTCTTTGAGATGCTTAAGATGAAAAACTTTTTAGAGCTGCAATTGTAAATGCTATTTACTTCAATAAATCTGTAAATAGCATCTTCCAGAAATCCACACTGGATGATATGTTTCCTATTCCCCAAAACATCAAATGACCTTGGTGGGTTCCTTACTAGGAACAATAGCCACTTGAGTATATGCTATTTATGTTAAGATGTAATCTGAAAATATATACACCATTTCTATGCCAAATTAAAAAAAAAAAAAAAAGATGATCTTCTTTTTCTCCAAATACTATTAATAATACCTTTTGAAATGACTGCTTAAATTTAAGGAAACATCAAAAATAACTTACATCTAGAGAGATTATTTTGGGAAGGAAGAAGTGCATAAGAAGTGAGATCTGAATCAGAATTGAAACACACTTATTGCAACAAACATAACAGAAAGTGGGTCAAGAAGATGATGGTTTAAAAATCAAAAGATGTTACAAACTTTTCACCACAAAGGTGGAACAATCACCAAGCTGGCAAAAATTATAACCACGCATATGTAATATCAGACCCCCTTCATGATAAGATGCTGCTAACATTAGAGATTTGAGCTAATAAAAAGATAACAGCAGCTGATTTCAAATCTAGCCAAGCCTGAAGGAGGCCTATTTTCTTCCTTCTATGAAACTATTGAAACAGTGGGGTGCTATAAAAGCTAGCTGCTGCAAACAAGCAGTAACAGATGCCACTCCCTTTCTAGGCTTTGCAGAGCTCATCTGAGCTTCCCACTATAAAGTGTAACAGCTATGAACACAGCATGCAGAAGGCTAAAATTCAGCTTGGAAGTACAGTAACCTCACAGACACTATATCAATGTGGATGAGATGAGATAACATCACTAATTAGTACACCAACCAAGAATTTTATTTTCCCTTGAAATCAAACCAACATTTTCAATAATTACAGGGTTTGATGTAAGAAAAGGAATACAATTGCAGGTATAGAAAGATCACTGAATATCTTAAAGAGTAAAAATTAGTAGCCATCCTTGCCATAGACAGATTTTAGATATCAGATATCATTTCATCAGTTTCACAATTTGCATGGATTTTTAATGAACTCCCCTTTTGTTACATGGATATCATTAAAATTGCAACCTGTTTCAATGTTCCATGGTGCTTAGCTGTATCTCACAATAGGAACTGCATTTGCAAAGTGACATCTCATCTGCTGCCTTCTGAATTCATTGACTACATAAAACATTTGCAGGCTGATCTCTTGAAAAAGTGATACGCCATGACAGGAGAACCTCAAACTACTTGGCTCATGGGCAACCTACAGCTAGGCCAGAAGGTGCACTCAGAACATTTCACCAATTCCCACTTCTGAGACTGCTAAGCTGCACTTTCACCGATAGCAGTTTAGCAGATTTTATCATACATAGTCCACTGAATTAAATGACAGTCAGTAAAGAGTAGTAAAACTGCATATTTTTCTAGAGAAAGATTATGTTTTTCTCTGGTTCGCCATGATCACACACATTCCATTATACACCATACAAAAGACATGTAGTTCCATTGTTTCTTCTGTGAGATCATAGCAAATGAAAATTCTGCAGTACTCAGAGCTCTTTATGTGTTAAATTATATCTCCTCCCTTAATTTCTGAAGCTCATTAAGTGTTTACGTACACAACACTGTGCTAGATTACAGATACAGTCTTAGAAATCAACAATATTGCCAATTATGTTACCTAAACAGCTGAAAATACATTATTGAGAAAATCCACAGATGTCCATAAAATCCTGAAGGAATAAGAACATCATGTTTTAAATATTGTAATCTTTGTGTGCAGATAGACTCAGCTGCATGTCACCAACCTAGTAACTAAGACATTAGTTGGGAGTGACTAAGGCATTAACCAGAAACACATGTAAGCCTGGATTCATCCTGCCTAGCTTTAGTCATTTAAGTGAGATGTTTAAGGTAGAAAATTAGATATGCATTATTTCTACAGTTGGAGGAAAAAGGTCAGCAATTCAGAGCTTTAACTAGCTGTTTCACCACTAAGAGGTGCCAACCTTCTTCCATCAGCCCCTGAGGAGAAAAAACCCAAGTGATTAAGCCACAGGTGAAGGTCCTTTGTGAACGCAAACACCTCTGCCAAAATAAGTGATGAAAAAAATCTGAGAGTTCAAGAATCCAGGAACTTTGAAGAGCCTATGGAGAAAACGTGCTTAGGCCACATAAAACATTTGCTACAACCACGCAAAGCTCAGCAAAGAGCTGAAGAGGATGCAGTATAGCCAGCTTATACCCTTTATATAGAAGCCTTGTGATTGACTGCAGTGATTATTTCAGGTATTTCTTTGCACAGCTAGGAGTGATTTGCTAAACATCACAATCTGTGGAAAGGTTTTAGCACTAGCTTTCAGGGGAAGACTCCTGTTATTAGACTGTTCCTGTTAGTAGTTTATGGCTGTGAGATTTGGACTGCCTATTCCTGATATATCAAATATCCCTGTCACTGTCCCAGTCAAGTCTGGGAAGAATCCCTAACGCCAGAAAGCAAGATGTTGTTATTATCACCTGGTGCTGTAACTGCTGGCCTAGAAATCACAGTGCTCAAAGTTGAGCTGAGATGGTATGGTCACACATTTCATATACGCCGTGAGAAAATCTGCAAGAATTAAATCTGAATAGAAATTGAAGCATTAAAATAACTTTATGCTAGTTTAAGTTATTAACAGTTCTGATTTAATGCTGGTATTGGCCAACATGGACTTCAATGTGAAAGCCAATTCATTGGTTCCAAAAAGGTTCAGGGATATATGTAATGCTAAACTCATGCAAAAAGCAGAGTTCAGCTTAGCAGATACAGATGAGACGAGGTAGACTAGCTGGAGGGCACACTATCTCGATCTTATAACTTTCATCAGTCTCAGCATGTAGGCAGGCCCTATTGATTTCAGCACACAGTAAAACCTAACGTGTAAACCTAACAGCTGTAGAAAGAACATAAGATTCAGAGGCCATGGAAAAAGTGGAAATACAAAGGAGTTCCTCAGTGATCTGCTGTGGTCTTCTCCTGCGGCTCTATTCCCTGCTCAAGCACTGGTTATGCATTTTTGCACTGAAGTATCCACTAATAAAATATCTGCACAGTATGTGAACTGTTCACTTCCTGGGCAGCACTGCCTGTAGCATTCCCAGCTATTTGCCCTCTTTTCCCCCTCTGACCACCTTGGTTTTGCTTTTCCATTTGCACTGTGGCCCACTCTCAGCAGAAAGGTTAAGAATAAATTTCTGTCAGACTTGCCTTAAACCAGGAAGTGAATACAACTCCTGGAATATGCAAGATGTAGGTTTGATCTATCTCAAGATGAAAAGGATAGAACTTAGTGTTGTGCTTCCTCTGAAATTCATCTGCTAACGAGAAGATGGACAGCAACACCGATGCCTTCCCTTTCAGTTGAATTTTTAAAGAGAACTACAAGACCATTCTAACCCAAACAGGCAACTGGAGCACTGAAGTCCTTCAGGTTGCAAGTGCTTTCATGATCAACAGCCTTAGAGGTTTTCTTAGTTGTTGGAAGCTTGAAGGGAAATGCAAATTCCTCTTCCTCAAGCCTTTCCTCCTGTCTGACTGGCTGGCTGAGGTTACACGCATCAGATGAAATTTCACAAAACCAACTCATGGCTGTAAATCTCAGCCAGCAGCCTGATTTTTCCATCTGCAATGCCCAGAACTGCGAGTTTCTGGAATACGTCAAATCTAGCTGTTGCTGTCTAAGACTTTGTTGCCCAGCAATATGTGTTAGTGGTTTCCCACATCTATTTATCATGGAGTTTGTCTAATACCTTGAAATTGGGAGTGGAACAGGGGAGGTGCAGATTTTGGCTCTATTCTGCTGCCTCTCTCCTTGGGGCAATGATCACAGCTGGGAGGGAGGACGGACAGCAATGAACAGGAGTTATCTTCATTTACAGCAGTTACCTCAATTATTGATAACTTCAGGCTCTGGCTTGTGAACTACAGATTCTGCTGCTGTAGCACCTGAAAATTCAGCTTCCAAGAGTGAATCAATGACAACAAATTTTTCTTCAACTGATTTTAAGAAAAAGAAACTGAATTATGCTACCAGTATGGAACCCTTTTTGGCCAAAACATCCAGGAGGCTCACAAATGGCAGGTGCTAGATGGTCAGAAATCTGTAATCATAGAGTAGCGTTATGTTTCTCAGGCTGTACAGTCAGCACATTAGGGAACGTCATTAGAAAACAATGTGCTGTACTGGGATCCTGCTCTGACCTCAGGCCTCCTCCTTAGCATTGCTTTTATTGCCACAGCTCTTGGCCTGAGCTGCTGCTGCCCATTAGCGAAGGAAAATTCCACAACAGGAGATAAAGCAAAGCTCTGTTACGGAATAAGGAAAATAACAGCTTTGATTGTTGTTACTGGAGATAACTTGTCGAGCTAGAATACCCTGCTGCTTTCCACAGAATCAGATTAAACAAAAGATCATCTGGCAAAACAGTACTAGACTGTCAG
The DNA here is from genome assembly GCF_038088225.1 of Cyrtonyx montezumae. Taxonomy (NCBI): domain Eukaryota; kingdom Metazoa; phylum Chordata; class Aves; order Galliformes; family Odontophoridae; genus Cyrtonyx; species Cyrtonyx montezumae. The sequence continues at coordinate 55,737,796 of NW_027071936.1, forward strand.
CTCTGGAGGAGACGGTGTTGATGCGATGCTGTTAGAAGCCACTCAGGAGAACAGAAACTTCAGATAAGATGGAAAAGCGACAAGTGCTCGTAAATGAGTTGCTTCTTCATTTCTGAGCGGTTTGTGCTTTGAAAGTCACTAGCTGTTAAACTTCTACATGCCCTTTAAAGATGTGTTTTTTCTCACTGAGTTTAACATAAATTGTAGAGAAAAAAGATTTCTCAGAAATAGGTATGCAAAGCCAATAAATGGAGTATAGTGAACTCGTATACAAGGGGATTATTAATAAAGCAATCGACTATGCTTAAAATAAAAAGCATATCCTTCTTCTCTACAACATATAATTACACCACTGTTCTGGTACCTCACCCCTCCCAGTGCTATTCTGCTTTAGGAAATAAGAGCACTGAAAAAGAGGAAGCAATGTATTTGTCTGTGAGTCATAAAGGGCCATTTTGACTTCAACATCTAAAGCTCTTAGACACCTACAACTCCACTGCAGTACTATGGTGGAATCAGACCTGGCAAGGGACTGAGCAGAGACTTTCTTGATGCTGTGTCTCTAAACAGGCAACAGCTCAGCAAGGGATGAAGAAAATATTGATCATGGCTCAAATCCACAGCAGTGTTTAGGTGCCAGCCCCCCCCTCCCCCATTAACATACAAGTCCCAAATGCCTTTAGAGATCTAAGACCCCACTTTGACAAAGTGAGCTCCACTTTATACTTCCTGCTTCTGCTCCAATTTTTAAACAGAGCTTAACGTTTGCTTCTGTGAGACAGCATTTCACAAACACTGCGAGTGGAACGATATCAGCTTTGCCATTTTCCTTATTTACTTGAAGCAGTCACAGATGAAAAAAAGCCAAACTAAAAAGCCCTCTTCCACATTTCCCAGCAAGCAGAGCACTGTGCATCCCCCAGCCAGCAAAGGGTTTATTTTCTGTCTGCTGGTGAGGCAGGCCCTGCAGCATGGGCTCTGCTGGCGGTGTTTGCTCAGTTCTCTTCCTGCTCCAGGCAGGGCTGCAGCGGGCCCCCAAAGAGTTTGTGAGCCCACTGTGCCATGGAACCGAGGATCAAACCGCTCTTTTAAATTGCATAGTGCACTGCTGAATATCTGTGCTAATAGCGGTCGCTTAATTAATTGCAGTGTTTTAATCCTTTGATATTAGCTCAGATTTAAGAAACCACGTGGGAACAATGCAGTCAGAAAAACTGTGTTGCATAAAACTTAACAGAAGCAGAATGATCCCCTGAAGCTGATTCAGCAGGCATTCTGATTACAGAGCAAGCCTTGGCAGGCAGCTCCTGTACCAAATAATACCCAAACAACACATCGAGTTCCACTGAGGGGTGCCTGATGCCATCAGAGACAGGGAGTCTGCAATACAGAGCAACGGAGAAACTGAGCTTTCACTAGGGAAACTGGACCTTGTCTGAAAAGTAGAAAATTCACTACTCAGCCACATCAAGCCACAGAGTGAATTTCTGCAGGTGTGGGCTCCAAATCCCTGATTATTCAGGAAACATCACACCCTGTTTGATATATTCACTTAAAAAAGGAAATAATATTTCATGACTTTCTAAGTCTTTGGAACAGCCAACACAAACAATCACCAGTTCCTTCAAGCCTTGTCTCAGCTCACTGACAATAGCTTTTCAACAATAAAGTGTTAGTAGAAACAGCAACCAAATATAATGTACTCAAAAACATGTTCCATTTGCTGTATAAGGAAAACAAACATTCAGAAAACCTTGAAGTATCTGACATTTTTTCATTTTTATTTAGTTACAGACATAGCTTTATTTGCTAATAAAAGAACAATTTTATCTCCCTGAAAAGCAACAGATTTTATTTATTTTTTTTTAAGTTTTGGAATATTTTCAGTAATCATTTCTTGCAGTACTGCCATCTTTACCATTCTTTGTTTGAATTATCATGTATTTAATTAACTTTTTACAAAAAGTGATACTAAAATACAAAATCTTGCTAAGTAAAACTGATTTTGAAAAGCCTCAGCAGAAACACTGGCAGTGCAGAAGATATCAAGGCACAAAAATCCATTATAAATTTATGAAATTTGAAAATGTTGACAATCTGAAAATATTTTTGAGCTTTGAAGAGGATTTTTTTCAATAAATAGTAATTGAATGCAAAATGTTTGGCCACTCTTCAGTGTTCCTAATGATACAGCTATGTGCTGACTGGAGATAGAAAATACAGGTTTGACAATCTGCAAAGGATTTATAGGAAATTTATCCCAAAATGAAACAAAACACCTGTCTGCAAAAGTATTAAGATGAGATGACTCATATCAGTCTATAAGTTTCTTAAATATCATTAGCTATCCATAAGACATCCTTCAAGAAAAGGTTTCTAGGCAGGAACAATATTATTCCTTCCACTGATTAATAAGAAAAAGATGACAAGCTTTTGCTCTGTTTCCCAAATCATGCTTGTAAAAGAAATAACAAATTTCTTAGCTAAGTATAATCATGAAGAATAATTGTTTGTCCAAATTTTTGTTCTGTTGTTTCTGTTTGACTGTCTGCTCAGTCAAAGCTTCCTACATGATCCCATGCATAGACCACCATAGAGCATCAGACCACCCCATCTATTTAAAAAAAATAAAAAAAATTACTCCTGCAAATCTTGTACTGTAACAGACAAAAAAGAAAGGATATAAAAGACAACAGAAGAGGTGCCCCTTCTGGGCAAACATACAATCAATTTTGAGAGCGTTAAATGAATAAATTTATGAAGCTTAAAAAAGGCTCATGGTGGCCAGGAAAGAATGTCTCCAAGAATCAGAGGAAGCATTAGCAGAAGCACAGAGCTAAGTAAGGAGAAGCCTGGTAGGTGTGAATGTGCTTGTGGAGCTGGTAGGGATTGTGCTGGAACAGAGCAAGGAGTCAAAGTGAAAATTGGCAACAAGCTAACAGGAGCAAATTGGAAGCTGAATCTGCAAAAAGCCAGGTGAGGAAGCAGGTGAGTATGAATATACATTTGTGCACTCAGCATAATAAATTGTAGACATTTGCATTAAACCCAATGAAATATATTCCAAACCTAACATCAGGGACCAGCCTAGGGGTGCTTGTCACTGCTCTGGTGGATGTACTTCTGCTCCTAGCAGGAGGGACAAAAGATGACAGTTATGAGGAGTCATCGTTCCCAGCTCACTCCAGTATTACCTAACTTGAGTCAATCAAAAGTATCTTGCTGATGGACCTATTTATACAGTGTATGCTGGAAGTGGTACGCAGTGAGGGCATACACCTCCAAGCATGAGAAAGATAGAAGAATACAATGATACAAATACTGGGAGAGAGCTTAATATGACTGGGTTACTCACAGCCTCACTGCCTTTGTGATGCTCTGCCTGAGTACCGTGCTACTTGCTGGACATACTCTGCAGCCACTGTTCTACTGTGTTCACTGGCGTAAGTTTCTTTTTTCCCCCTCAATTAGGCCCATGCATGAAAAAGGCTATGCTTCTTTCCACCAACTTCTCTAATTACTTACAGAAATTCTCAGGTTTCCAGTCAAAACATTTGTATCATCAGAAGCAGTTCTACATGAAATAATGCAAAATTACAGAGCAGGTTTTTAATGAATAGATAGCTAAACAAGTGTAACTACAAAACAGCTTATGCCTAGGTCTAAAATAAAGCTAAACACTCCAAAATACATACACTGACCTCAACAAATCCTAGCACAGTGCCTCAGATGCCAAAATAAGACCCACTGGTCTAGTTATATTGTTCTTCAACCATAGTTCCCAGAGGAAGGAGATAACATCAACAGCACTTGTCACTTTTACTATCTGTTTCATTTCTAATTCTTATGAAGGGTATTTGGTGAACTAGAGATAAGTTCTCATATAGTCTTACTCTAATAATGATGCTTTTGCTGTGATTACTGTGCTTCACATACATGCTAAATTTTAGGTTCCATAACAAAAAGGTGCAGGATCTATATGCTTACTCCAAGAACTCTTAGTTATTAAAAACAATCAAACAAACAAACTGAACCCCACAGGATTTTTAGAAATGTCAGACTTCAGCATGCATAAAGATCTAAAAGCTTTTACCAATTTTGGTTGCATTATTAACAAAATTACTAGGAAGACATTCAAACATTCTCTCACCCAAACAAGTTAATAAGTATATTGGTTTTTTTTATTATTTTTAAAGGAAAAAATTACTGCACATTATCTTTTATTGTCACAAAAGCTTTATACTGACAGAGGAATACCGCCCCTTTCCCCACTGCTCTGAGCACTGCATTGGCCTTAGCTAGAGATAAGGCACAGAAGCATCCTGCAGGAAAGGGCAGGGCACAGATGGGAAGGGATGGAAAGGGAAGGATATGCAAATGTGCCAAATTGTCTACTTCTTTACTCAGAATCAGCATTGAGTTTGAGGGATACAAAACAACCCTGCCCATGACATAGGGGTTGGAACTTGATGATCTTTAAGGTCGCCTACAACCTAAGCCATTCTGTGAATTCATTCAAATGAGCAGCAGGTCACAATAATAATTTACCTTTCCTGTCATAGACACTAAGTCGCTGAAGAGGTAAGCTCAACATTCCAACAGAATTATAAACACAATAAAAAGTGTTGTAGTAAAACTCATCCTTGTAACACTTCAAAGGAGAAGAACAAAGAGACAGAACAAAGCGTGTTCCTTATTAGATGCTGATCGACTTAGGATGTTCGGAGAAACAGATCTGAGTAGAACAATGCATGTGATTACAATAAAAACATTACAGTTTGAATTCAGTTGCCTACAGAAAACAGTACAACCAAGGAGGCTGCACAAGAATTGAAGTGTGAATTGGGTTAACTTAAGAAGTGCACCATTTCTTTGAAGTTAACACCTGGAAGCTGAGAAGCTAATCAGGACTATTTTTTCAGGTTAAAGTGAATACTAACACACACAATACTATCTTCACCTAAAATAATAGAAGTGTTTTCATTTATCTACTTTTTAAGTGCTGTCTATGATGCACAAGGAAGCAAAAATATAAAACCCTTTACGTGCTAAAATCAACTCTTCTGGGCTATCTTTATCCTTTGAAATTTCTGCATTCAGGTGGTCTTGTGGTTCAGAGAGAATTTAAGGAACAGTAACATTTATAAAAGATGCTACATGTCCTTGCTAATCAAAAGTAGATTGTATCATCAGAGCTAATGATGCATTAAAGCATATTACTGATAAATGGAAAATTAAAAATAATTATATGCATTTCATTTTACATTTATTCATGTAATAATTGCAGCTATTGCTGCTGGATAGATGAAAGAGGTTTGTTTTTTTTTTTTTTTCTGCTGGTATTTTACTTAGGCAATGTAGTCAGCTTTTCAAATCAGCCACCATAGCTTTTCATAGCCCTATCATCCTCCTCCCCCTTCTCAGTTGCTGCTTTACTTTTCTTGCTGCCCTCTGTCCAGTACTTACGTCTGTTATTCCAGGAGCAGAAATTGGAACTGATTCTTTAAATGCTCAAATACAAACAAAACTGCTCACTAGGCAAGCAAATAAAACAGTATATTCATTCTGCAGAGACTCCCTCAATGATCACAAGTGAACACATGATATGGGTGTGATAAACAAGGGCTGGTAAAAGGCATTATCTTTTCCTTGCGTCAGTTCTGTTACAGACGTCATTGGTACAAAAGGCTGTCATTCTGTCTTTTAACACTGTCCAGTATTTACTCACTTATCAAACAGATACTGTTACACTGCACTTTCTTTAAAGGCTTATATATCAAATAATGGGAACGCAAAACAGGCAGATTCAGCTATCTGTTCCCTAAACAAATTCTTTATTTGTTTCCATCAATCGTTGCGAATATTCCAAAGAAGTCTATTTTATTTTCTATGTTACTAGTTTCTTAACAATTGAGTCTTTTTTGTTTTGTTTTCTGTTAATGCGCTTTTGAATGTTCAGAGGGGTTTATGTGAGGACTCAGTGGCTTAGGAGGAGGAGAAGTTTTTTAAAAAAACAACTAAAAATAAAAATAAATTTGTAAAGACAAGAAGTGGACAACCTCAAGGATTTCAGCTATCAGAAATGAATAGAAGTTTTTTCTCTTTCTCACTTGGGATTGGCTTCTTTTCATTGACTGAGAGACAGAAAAGCCTTGGATTTAGCCAAACCAAATTTGTCTCCTTGCCTAAAAATGGAGCTTAAGAAATAAAATCTGTAACAGAAAATTAAAAATAAAACAACAAGCAAACAAAAATAAAGCCATAGGTTTAGCACTACAGCATGACTTTTGTTTCCAGGGAGGTATGAAACTGTTCTTCCATTTGCCTTTTTACATCAGGATCCTCTAGAAACTGGTCACAGGGAGACAAGGAGAGCAGCCACAAAAGCCTGCTTAAGCCAACAAGGATTGCCACACTACCAACTCAGCCTCCCCATCTCCAAGCAACAAACATGAGAGAAAGTATTGCACCAGCCTTCTAGCATCTGTGGCAAGTTAATGGAAGCAGAAATGGATATAGATATATCTGCTAAAGAAAACTAAGTACATTTTTTTTCATGTGTAAGACAACTTTTTAACACAAAAGACCTAAAAAATAATGTTAATGGCCTTCAGTATTAACATAGAAAGTAAAATATATACATGAGATAATACTGGAAGCAGAGCCATGTTTATGGGAACAAAACAGTGGTTGTGATGTACCAAGCACTACATTTCCCCATTGGTCAAACTCAAAGATATATATATATATCTTTATATATATATATAATATATATATATATTATATAAATATATATATATATATATATATTTTTTTTTTTTTTTCTAATTTGCCTTATAATGCCATTATAGAACAACAGATGAAACCATAAGGGAGGAGCTCCACTGCCATGAAAAATTGTGTGGAAAATGAAGGATAAAGCAGAATTGCAGGTTGTGGAGCTAATACCTTATAGATCTACAAAGGTATGTACTTCACAAAATGTCAGTTTAACACATACAGATACAAAAATCCACTGCATCTTTTAGCATCTCTCATGTTGCAGCCACTCTTAACTGTCCTCAGTGAGTTACTCTGCATAGCTGTCTCTAGGCACGAGTATTTGTTCCCCTAATGTTGCATCATGTTGCAGGCAAAGCCCTTCACATACAACAAACTGCAAAGGACAAAAGCTAAGTTGCAAGCTTTTCCCCAGTTGGTAAAACTTGCATTACAACTGTGGAGATCAAGTTTTCACAACTACTGGCCTATCAGCAAATTAAATTTTAAAAGCCACAGTCAGATTTTATCTGATCACTAGGTTTAAGGCAGATTCGTATTTCAAAATACATTCTTCCTGAGTTTGGTTTCTACCTCACATGCTTCTCAATTGCATTCCCGTTTTATCCTTTGGAATAAATATTTCCAATCCTATGGAACTGACAAAAATTAACATACAAATGCTTAGCCAGTCATGAAGACCAAAAGGAAATGAAAGATGGCTCTCTAAAATAACAGGGGCTTAAATACATGATGCATATCGCTAAAAGGCATTGCTCATTGCCAGGAGAAAGAATCGGATTCTTTAACCTCTAAGGCTAAAATATATTAGGGTTAGAGTCCAGTTAGGGCATGGGATTTCAAAACACGATATGGGAGGACACCAGGAAGACTAAATCTAAAGTAACAGCCTAGAACACCGCTCTAACCTCACCCTGGTGGGAGTCTAGCTGTCCTTGGCAGAGTAATAGGTACCTGAAAGGAGAGAAATCAGCCTTCTGGGGCTGAAGTCTTGCAAAACGCAAAAGGGAAACGTGCTCTCAGAAACTGGACTAAGATCCATCTGCTTCCATTCTGGACTAAAAATTCACCCAGAGTGCTGTTTTATAGTCAAGACAGAGCCCTGCCTAAACACCTGCAAAAAGTTGACCATGCATCAGAGAAATATAGAGTGAAATTAGAGGCACCCTCTGGTAGTCCCCAGGAATGCTCTCCATGCTCAGAGCCCTCAGAATCAAGTATTTCTTGAAACAAAGCCTATAGAAGGGGCAGTGTTGATGAATCTGTCCTTGTTTAATGTCAAGTTAGTGTAAAAAGGAAAGTTCACCTACACACCATCAGCTGGAGTGACCAGACCCTACTGCTCTCCTCTCTTTCAAGTAGCAAACCATTTCTCTTCACGAACCTCTCTTCCTCTCTATAGGACATAAAGATGTAGAAGAAATGGGAACTGAGTGGTCAATGCATACTTGTACAAAGGGGCACTCAAAATTCCTGCCTCCAGCACTGAAGCAGTTCTGCTATGGAAACAGATATAAATCAAATAGCTCAGTCAGAAGAGAAGGTCCTTGGGAGACTCTGTATAGCACTGATCAATGACATCTCCATTTTCACTTTTTCTTTCCCTTCTGAAACTCTACACAGACACACCTAAAGAACTTGAAAAGCAGAAGTATGTTTCTGCATCAGAATCTTATTCAAAATGCCTACAGGTATGACCAAAAACAAGAAAATCCGCAACTCTAATGAATTCAGGGTCACAGTGTTGTTATATATTCAAATTAGAGACTTCATTTCAGATGCATTTTTCATGTACAGTCAGAGCATCTAAAAGCACATGTTAAGTACAATGTCATAGTACTTGTTATTTACAGTCATTTTTCTTCAGCTAGTTTTTCATCAAATGCCTGTGTCATTCACAGCAGATACTGCCATTTCCTGACACATTTCTTGCGTTGTACCCAGACAAAGGTCAGAAGATTTTCTTGTAACCCAGATGCAATTTCAGTGCAAGCCTGAGCTTTGCAGTGCTCTCTAAGCCCAACATCTCAGAATGTTGGGGGGCTTCAGAAAGTACACAGAGCAAAGCTCAATTTCTACCAGAACTGTTTTTGTGCATTTTCACTTATTTGCTCCTTCAAAATATAAAAGCAGATGCTTCAGTTCAGCACATAGTGGCAAAGGTGGCTAATCACACATGGCAAAAATGTCATGTCTTAGAGGTAAAAGAAGATCAGGACCACAAGCTCTGAGCTGCAACTGTGAAAGTTAAGTTCAAAAAAAAAGAAAAAAACACTATATCAAGAGATAGCATAATGATAAGAAATTAAGCAATAAGAAGTCTTCAGGTCTTCAAAGCTGATTTTTAAAAAATTGTCTTTCTGAATATCAGGTTGAATTTTCTTTTTCTATACTAATTTAAAGAATGACATTTGCATTTTTCATGGTTGTATCTTGACAATTAAAAGCTAATTCCTTTATTTAAATTCTGCTACTCTGAACTACTCTGGTAAAAATCAATCATGAAAGACCAGCAAAGAGTAGGCCCTGCTGTTCTGAGACTGGAGCTTGGCCCCTTAGCCTCCCTCATTCAGTCACCATAGAGAAGAAGATGAAAATTAAGAGAAGCAAGCTACATCAGTCACTGCATCTCCTAGTTATTTCCATGGAAACTACAACAGATACAAAAAGCACAGTAACACTATTTGATAAAGCAAATTCTAGGTCCCAAAACACTACTCCAAACTTTCAACATATTTGCCACAATTAGCTGTGTATTCTCACCAGCAGTAAACAAGAGCCTGCTTGCTGTGCTTGTCAAAATCCACATGGCAGTTCAGAACATAGCTTGTCTTTCATGCCACTGATGGAATGTACTCCTACACCATCTCACAGTGCACACAGTCACTGGTATCCACAAACATTCAGCAAGCATTGATGAACATCAGTGGGTGCAATTGTTTCCATATGGAGGGATTCAACAATAGCCCTTTGCTCCACACACACTTCCACATCAGATACCATTCTTTCAGACTGTTCTGCTACCACCTGTCACACAGCAACAAAATACAATGAGATATTGGTAGGAAGGTTCAGCCTTTACTGCCTTACACCAACATCGAGCTCTGATGTTGTGGGCTAACATAATAAAATAGAATGTAATACTTTTGGAGCTGCCCTCACATATTAAGTGCATTGCTTTAAGACAAAATTTAGAGTGACAGCCACAGAGGAGTGCCTTCTTACTTGTTGCTGAGGACCAGAGCAAGGGTGCAAAAAGAAATCTACCAAAGGTCCACATGGATCAATAGCCAAAAATAAACTCTGTGGCACTGTGTGCCCCCAGCAGCAGAAAACTTGCAAAGAACACTGCAACAGGAGACAGACTTGGTTTTTTTAAAATATATTTTCAACTTTATCACTCAAATTACTAAAGTACTTCCCACATAGGAGTACAGTAAATGTTTCAGATACTTTGTTTTCACTCTCATAAACATCAGCATTACCTATACTGTAAGCTGTAACGTGCCAGTTATTCCCATACCAACACTGAAGGGATGACTGCTGCTGATGCATGAGTATTCCATCATGCAGTGCTGCCCAAATCATTCAGTGAATGCCTGAATTTTCAGGTCATCAGAAAAAAAAAATCACAGATAAAGCTCCATTAGATGGCTTAAATGAAAAAATAAATAAAAAGCTCCCTTAGTAAAAATTTTCAGTTTCAATAACTATTAATAAAATCATTTATAAACTTTAGTACATGTATCTTTAGTGTTCATTCAAAATAAAAAGTGAAAATAGCTATTTTATAATGTGTCAGAATGAACTATTTCCTTTTGGAAAAGCATAGTTAGGGTGGAGTTATTTGCCAAACTCAGCATAATATCACAAAATGCCAGAGTCAAAGAATGCAATTTTGGATGAATAAGCTATTTATCTTAAAAAATATGTATCCAACACTGCTGTTCTCTATTGATTGCTTATGCCTGAAGGCTAGTGGATTGAGGGGAGGGGGTCTGTATTTTTTTATTTATTGCTTTTTAGTGATATTGTTATCTGGGATATCATCTCTTGCAATTGCTTTGGAGTTTGATGATTTGTGTGGTTGGTGAGTTTTGTACCTCATATATATTTCAGAAAGGGTAAATTCAGAAGAGAAATTTCGAATTTTTATTCAAAATATCCTTCTTAAAAGGTTTAAATGCGGAGAAGATGAAAACCTCAAGGTATGAATTGATACATTCTATACTTACTCTGAGTACATTTTGCATCTCCTCTGAATCACAGACTCTACTCCCCATTGAGATAGGCTTGCACTCTCCTAAGAGCCTAAAACCCAGCATCTTTTTGATTGCTGACCCCAGGCTTACACATATCATAATGATCGTGGAGGGGGTGAACCCAAATAACCCTTTTTAAGAAGGTCAACAACTGAATATTTCCTGAAGATTTCAAAGACATTCCCATTAAAAATTAATTACAAAACCACTTATTACCCTATTGAAAGCAAGAAGAATACCTTTCAGTGATCTCACATGTTCTGATGATCACTCATTCAAGACTAATGGGAAAGAGATGATCTCAGTAGTTCTAGTAAAGGGATAATGGGTGACATGTGTGGCAGCACACAAATCCCCACAGCTACAGCTGACTTTGCTACTATTGGCTATGACCATCCTTCACCTACATATGTAAAAATACCTACATCTAAAGTTACATGGATGCAAAGACACCAATATACATGAAGTTAAGGATACTAATATCACCAAAGAGGTAAGACCTCTGGGTGCTCAGCCAGTTATTCACCATTTAAGCTGTCTCCTCTATGAACTTTTACCAACATTTTATTTTTTGTACATAGGAAACAAGTGCAGCCCTGGGTAGTTCATGTTGCACAGTTGGACAGGCTCCAGGTTTCACTATGAAATCTGCTTCTTTCCTGAAAAGGAATTAATTGCCTACAAAATAGTAGCCAGAAAGCTTGGTGCTTGCTCTGTTTTGGAATTAAAACGCAAGGATGCAGCCCTACAGAGAACCACAGGGGTTGGAAGGGACCCGTAGAGATCACAGAGTCCAACTCCCTGCCAAAGCAGCTCCCTAGCCCAGGTTGCACATGTAGGCAATCCAGGTGGGTCAGGAAGATCTCCAGAGAAGGAGACTCCACCACCTCTCTGTGCAGCCTGTACCAGTGCTATGTCACCCTCACTATGAAAAGTTCCCATGCACATTTTGCAGAACTTCCTGCACATCAGTTTGTGGCCATTTCTCCTCATCCTATCACCACACACTGCAGAGAAGAGTCCAGCTTTGTCCCTTCACCTCCCGCTCCTTAGATATTTATAGATATGGATCAGATCCCCTCTGAGTCTTCTTTTTCCAAGACTGAACACACCCATGTCTCTCAGCTTTTCCTCATAAGTGAGGGAGGTGCTCCATACTATCATATTTGTAGCCTTCCGCTGGACTCTTTCAAAGAGATCCCTATCTTTTCACACCTGAGCCCTTTTTCCCAGATGGGGAGATGGTGACAGGCTTCAGGGCAGGGCCGGTCAGCACCTCCTTCTATAGCATCTCCTGCTGTTCCTCCAGAGCCTCCCACCAAACTTCCCTCCAGCCTTCCAAGGTGTAACAGCATCAAGGAGTTGCATATCACAAGGATCTCAAACCAAGATATCTCAAGCTGTGATTAACACCTGGGTATCCCCTGGCTTTTGCTTGATGTGATATTGATGTATGTGCCTCCCAGAGACGGAAGAGGGATCTGTAATGTTACATATTCAGCATCAAGGAGAGAGCTCTCACTGTAGGCAGAAACCAAGCTGGCAGTGACCCCTACTCAGTAAGAATGCCAACATGAACATGAAAAAAGAGAAATGGGGAAAAATAAGCTTTAATACAGAATACAAATACCACTGTAATAGAATAAATAAATATTAAATACATATTAAATAAATACAAAAATGACATCCACATAGGGATGGTCCTGCTGTTTCATTATGAAATCAGGGAATGTATAGAGGGTAAAGTAAAGGTTGTGAGGATGAGAAAACATTTGCCAGGAATAGTGCTCTGCTATGACAACAAACTCTCCTCTAGGTTCTCAGAATTAGCTTCACAATAAATTCATCGTGATTACCTTAAGGGCTGCAGCAAAGTTGAGATGCAGTACAGCTGGATATTTTAAGTTAAGTTTTTGTGGCCCTGGAGGTTGACTCTTAGCAGTGATGCCAAATGCAGCAGCACTTAACGGTGGGTGCTTCCAACCCACTGGCACCAAATGCTATGGTTAAAGTTTCTTCTGCACATTTTCCAAGCCTACTATTTGATTAATGCACTGGCCTAGCAATATTAAATAAAGCTAAGTGAATTTAAGATCCACTATCTCAAAGAACAATAGGGTCAACCTATTCCAAAGGTACTTAAAAATATTTTTAAAACACTGGGATACACTAAAAACATTTCCCCCTCTTTGAAAGAGTCAGAAACAAGCTTTCCCTAGCCATCTGAAAACCAAGAAGTTTTGCTTTTATCTGTCACTGAGGAGGGACTTTAAATTAACACTTTCCCAGGAATTAGCTGCATGACCTTATTACCATTTATATCAGTAAAAAAGCATGTAGGGCTGACCATTACTATAGGTATTTAAGAGACTTTATAAAAGGCAGTCTTAAAACACTGTCATGTTAACAGAATGATAAGCCAGGTGGATGTGTTAAATAGGAAATTCACAGTGACCTGTCTGAATAATCAATAGGAATGAATTGAAAGTTATGGTTGTTAATAAGCATTCAATCTACACCTGGATAGGATCAGATTTGTTACAGGGGCACTGAGATGCACTTATTTGTTCTTGTTCACAACATGTCTCCCAGGCACACCAAACACCAATGTCTATGCTCAAAGAAACCAAAAGATGTCTTTATTTTGAAAAGAGACCAGTCCTGATGTTTAAGGACATAAAGATGAAGGAATATAACACATTTAAAAATTATTTAAAAGTTAATAAAAGGGATTACAAAGGCAATACATTAAGAAACTTCACTAACAAAATTCACTAACAAAAATAAAAATTACCTATTGCTATTCTTCTATTAACAATCAAGGAAAAAACATCCCTTACGTAGCTGTGAAGGTCACAGAACATTCAGCTCTCTTACAATGAGAAAATGGAAGGCAACTGCAGTGAACTAAAAGCTTTGCCAATCAAGCCAAGCAGGAGAGAATAATCTAAACCCAATTGTCTTAAAGGAAACTGTTGACAAACCTTCTCTCTGAAGATATCTATTACTATCCGTAATTAACAAATGTTTGAAAACTATAGTGATTTCAAGGGACTAGAGAATTGCCAGGATTAAGAAATTAAATAAAAGCAGGAGATGAAGAAATTGTAGGGGACTTAGATCTCAATTCCTAATAAAAAATATGGAACCAATTTGGGACAGTCAAATTTTGAGACTATGGAAATGTACAGCATTAATCAGCCTCATGTCATGGAAAGTAGATCTTTTAAAATCAGCTGTTCCCTTTCAGTTGTTGGAATTTAGATCTAACTGGCGTAGTCAAGTTTCATCATTATTTGTACACTTTCTATACTCTGCACTCTCTGTACTCTTCAACAGACAATTTTAGATCTTTTGGATCTAAAAGATAGTACAGAAAATTAAAAATCAGTCCCCTGATGGAAAATAGGTAGGAATAGAGGAAATAGGAGTGCAGCCTTAGCCATAAGGCCACTTGGAATCGATTTTCAACTCCTATTTTTATCAGTAACTTAGATGAAGCTACAAAAGTTTTACTAGCACAGTAACTGGAAAGATCAAAGAATATACTTAACAGTGAGGTTATACTTACAAGGAGACCTGAATCAGTTGTTAAATGATCACAAAGCAATTAAAGGACATACTGTATGGTCAAACACAACATAAGGTAGCTGGGAACAGAGAGAGAAGGTTGTACAGATTTCTGTCTTGGAAATCAGTAGTTCAGAAAGGGACTTAAAGGTCATCATATGCAATTGCTTCAACATGAGTTCACAGCACTCATCTGTGGCAAGAAGTTCTCATACACTTAAAAGAATTTTGAGGGAGGGAAATCAAAGTTTCATTTGTTTGTTTTTTAACTATTTGCACAGCACAGGTCATGAATTTCCCACTATGATCAGGTGGGCATATCCCTCCTAATCAGTTCCCTGCCATTGCAGAGGCCTCAAACACTTCTCACACCCATGTCTCTCTTGTCTATTTGCTAGCAGGCACACAATACTTAACTCTCCAGATGAAGAAACTTCACGTTGTTCAAGCTAACTATCCAGTAACTTTGGATTCAGAATGGGAATTTCCAGGTGAAAAACATAATGAAAAAATGGTAAGGATGGGGGATCAAACTGCACGAGTGGCAGACAACCTTCTAGCCTTCCTAGCCTAGGTTAAAAGTTCTCGTAAGGCCAACTTCTTTAAGACATCTGGAATTTATCTTACAAAGGACAGGGAGAGCTACTGAATCCACTTTCCCTTGTCATTTAGGGCTGTCTACAGTTGAGGTCTCAGTGCAGAGCCAGAAGAAGGACATCAGATATCATCCTACTGGAGAATCCAAACATGAATTGTATATATGTAGGATGCAGATGCAGTAAATAGGCTGGCATCCCTTCAGCTAGACAAATCTTTCCAGCTTTAAGCTCTAGAATTTAGAAAAAAAATATTGTGCCAATATTTATTTCAGAAAATTATCTTTCTGCCAATGATAGGAAACATCAAGCTGACAGCTATACTCTCAGTTTATCTGAGTTTGTATTTCTATACCTGTTTGTAAGTTGAAATATGTGGGCAAACCGTTAAGACCATGTTCTTTCTTTGTAGTACCTTGTTTTTAAATCATGCTCACAATAAAGGCTCAGATTACTGTTCATATTTAAGAGCGTTCCTTTAGGAGTTAGTGTTTCATATATTCAAAAGGCAGAGAAACAACAACTTCAGAGCAATCCCTTATTCATACATCTCTCAAGTATCTGCAGAAAATAAAACAGGCTTATAGAACAAAGACTCATAGCTCAGTGCTCCGGTTCAGACTTCAATTAATGCCTACAGGAGTCCCAGCAGTTTAGGGTAGAGGTTGTCACCTGTGTTTCTCAAGCATATTCCTTCCACTCTGCACCTCTGACAGCTGAGAATCCATCCTACCCCATTCCTGAAGACTACATTTAGCCTCACACTAAAACTCAGAAAGTAAACTCCCAGACTAATGGAGATAGAGGTTATTTTCCCACAGGGACTCTTGTCTTTCAAGACTTGTCTCTATTCCCTACCTGTTTGGTTTATCCTTCGGCAGCTTCTTTCATTGCAACTCCTTGAAGTTAAAAAGCATAGTGTGAAACAGGAAATCTAAAAGCATGTCACTTAAAAAAAAATCCCTGCAGTTCTCTCTGCCTCCCTAAAATGATTACATTAAGTGATACTTGACATTTGTAGATAGATCACAAGATTGTTTTCTATAAAAAAATTTCTCTAAAGCAATTGCACAGACCCCTAAAAACATGGTACATCAATTTTTTTTTTCAGCCTGATTTCTTCATTTTCCCTCTAGGACCTGGCTAAAAGTAGTGGTGAAAAATCCCAATAAGTCCAGAGTATTAGGAAAATGAATTTATGGATCTTCATGAACAACTTACATACTACAAAGCTGAGGGTCTTAATGTGTGCAAAATGGACACTGTTTGAACACAGCATAGACATCAGTCATGTTTTTTCCCTGTTTCACAGAATGGACATCTGTTTCCTTCAGATTACACAGAGTCTAATTTTGTAAAAGGAAAGAACCATTCAGGAAATGCAGAGCATTGAAGGATTTAGAGATACTGCAAAGACATGGGACTGTGAAAAGGAATCTTGATTCCGCTGAACTTTAATCATTGGACAAAATCTCCAAGATGATATTCTCAAGTTTATCTGAAAGAACAAGCTTTTTATTGCTTATCAGACATTTCCCTTTTGGGATGTTGGTCCCTTACTAGATGAGTTCTATAGCATTGAGATTTTTGCTTACTAATCATGCAAGGTACAATTTCAGCTCCTTAACAGCAAGTCCAGTTCATCCATTCTAAAGATTCAGAACAAGAATTCACTATAAATTCATGTTGCGTTTCTTATTGTTAGTTTTATTTGTTTCTATGACTATTTGTCATCCACTTGAAGAAAAAAAAGAACTTCGTAACTGACAGTCAGTTGTTGACCCTGCTTTGCTGTGCAACATAATAGAAGTTTGAGAATCCAAGACACCTTTGGTTCTGTCCATGAGCATTTTGGTCAATCCGCACAGACATCTGCTGAATGATTCCCACTGCCACAGGGAAATATCTACAGAACGTGACACTCAGTTTAAGCTCTGCATTAAAAATGCCACCTGCCTTAAAAAGTCCAGCTCAGTAACTAAGTACTCTGCTTCTAATCTTAAGAAATATTTCAAGCCAGGAAACACTTGAGACTCTTCTTACATTTTCTTCAAAGTTTTCCATTTATGTTGCAGCTCACTAATGTGTTTTGGAGAACATTTAACTCACAATCAAGTAAGCACCAAATTCTAGTCTGAAGATTTTGGGCTGTGAAGATTGGCATCCCCTTAACTTTAAGTGGGGTTGCTTCAGAAATCATGTCAGTGTTAATATTTCAGTATAAGACTATGGACTATGTCTAATTGGTCAACAAATCAGAAAGATGACTCTGAGTGAGCAATAGCAAGATACTCATTCAAATCACACTAACTGCAGATTTAAAGGAAAGACGCAAGAACACATTGAAGTTTAGAAAATGATAATATTCTATAACATACCAAAGTTGAAAGAAGCTAATTATATTCCATGCACAGTAATTTAAAAATGCAATTACATTTAAAATGAACAATTGAAAAGAATAATTATATTTCATTATGTCAGCTGCATTGCTCAGAAGAACACTGCGTACTGTGGGATAGATAGAATCTTATAACGTGAGAAATTTAAGAAAATCATGATTATCAGCCCAGTATGCTAGGAAATATTTTATTACTGCTGGTGGCTACTGACATATTTAAAACTCATTAATGCAAAATGGGTTAAATGATAGAAAAAAAAAGAGTAAAATAAGTACCTGTACCTCGAAACATTGTTTTCAACATCCGTTCAGAAGGAACTAAAACATTTAGTATTTCATTATATAGCCAGAAATTAGTTGAGAACAGAAATATTTTCTTACCAAAAGATGATATTTTAAAGTTTTCCAAGACATTTTTAATTTCCTGTATCAAAACCAGATCTAGGTGTATTACTAAATATTGATAACATCTTACTAAAGCATCAGGGTCTGCTAATTTCGTGAAAAAACAATGCATGACTCACAATTTGAGACAATAGAAATAAAGAAAATTTACCTAATTTCCAACTTAGGCTTCTTCACCGCACAAACAAACGTCTGACAATTGTGGATTTCATTTCTGCTCTGTGACAGGAAAGACTTCATGGAGTAATAAAAGTTGGGAAACAAAGTTCCTAATAGGAATCGATGGTTATAAAGATTTAATGGTTATAAAGAGTATGAA
Organism: Cyrtonyx montezumae; assembly: GCF_038088225.1. Classification (NCBI taxonomy): domain Eukaryota; kingdom Metazoa; phylum Chordata; class Aves; order Galliformes; family Odontophoridae; genus Cyrtonyx; species Cyrtonyx montezumae. The sequence goes on from NW_027071936.1 coordinate 55,756,126, forward strand.
GTTCCAAGGAAAGCAAAATGCGCTTCTGAGATGGACCCTCAAGGGAACTCCAAGTCAGCACAAGTTTGAAGACAATCTCGAAATTATACAGCCAAGCTGGAGCAATGTGTGAAACCAGCTCCTCATTCTTTGTGTCAAGGTATTTTCCAACCTCTCCTGGTGAGCCCATCAGCCTGACTTCAGCAAGAAGTGGCCACAGTTCTTCTGTTTGTCATAGGTTTTGTAAGGAGTCAGAACTGGCTGCCTAATAAGGGACATGTGAAATTTTAGCTTTCATCTAGTTCATTCAGTCAGTAGTTCATGCTGCTTCACTAGCAGGTTATGCTCCTTTTTCCAGTCTGACTGGCTACACTTCAATTTATTTTAGGGACTTTTCTGAGTGACTGCACCTGTCACTCTTTGCAACTGAACAGAACAGAATGCATAGCTAGAAGAAAGCAAGAAAGGTCATGACATTTCTCTAACACATACAGAATCTCCTGCTACTGTTTCAGTTCCATGGTCTGAATAACAGCCAGCATAAAGGAACCATATCTCATGCTGGCATGTAGAGAATAAGGGAAAAGTCACATATGCATGAGCAGGTCTGCACAGTTTCCTAAGATATGCTTTAGTCTTAGCATTTGGGATATGCTCCTCACCAGCAAATTTAATGTCTATGTTAAATATCTTATAGTTTTACAGAACAATTTCAGTGCAAAGCTATCTACAACTTGAGTAAGTTAGAACATGGTTGGATCTGATGTCAGCCTGCAGACACTGCACTCTAATGAACAAAAAGTGAGTTATCTACTCCCTAGTTTCTCCGACTACATTGAGAACTTAAGATCTTGTGGCTGAATAAATCTCTCTCTTTAACATGCAAGGAAAAACAAGGACAGGTATAGATGCCTTGCACACATCTGAGTAATCCCTCTCCTGCTGGCCCTCACAGTCTCCACTGCCCAATTTATTTACCTTCAACCCCTCTCTACTTCTCAGGGAGAAATGGAAAAAATCACTGTCCAAGATATGAAGGGTTTCAAGACAATATTTTTGCTAAATAATGAAAACGTTTCAATTTATGGAAATGCTAGTAGTCATTAAAAGCTCTGCAAAACCTTTTAAGAATTTAGAGAGGTCACCGATGTTTATTTACTTCCCTGTCATATTTGTTTCTTTTGTAGATCTTATGTGATGTCTTTCAACTTTAAAGCATTGCACCTAGATTTGGTCTAAGTAAAATGAGGGAAAATTCTAACTTCAGGTTTCCACCACTCTTAACAAGGTGAAATTCATATGATATAAAGAAACCTGTTAGCAATTCTATGAGATCATACTAGGTGCAAATCAGTGTACACTATAACCTATCATTTTTGCAGTGTTTTATTATGGTAGAGTGTGCAACTGAGCTGCAGACCAGATGTGCATGCTGTGACAGAGACAACATTACACTAAAGTGAATTTCTCCCTTGTGACATTTAACTTCTACCATCCTGATGTCAATTCAGGATTATGTCTCAAACATTTTGCAAGGGATTCTGTTTCTAGTAGATACAGGAAGAGATTGTTACTTGTCTAAAAGCATTTTTTCAGGCTCTTTTTAATCAGAATTCAACCTAAGTCAAAGTTTTACTCCCATCTATTGTTCCCAGTTATGATTCATTTTAGCACTCTAAATAATCCCTTGTATTTCTCGATATTAATACATTTGTAGTTGCCTCCTTATTTCTTCCACATCATTTTAAAATAAAATTCCTCAGTATCAATCTTTAACCTTAAATGAAAGGAAGAACATATTCTTCTTGTCCCAGATCAGTCCCTTTTTCAAACACGGACAGTAGCTGGTGCTTTTGTAACCATAAGGCATGTACAGCATGACCCTTCCCTTGACAGATGACAGCAATCAGTGGTTTAGAGACTCCTCAAGCTATGGGTTAGCTCTGGGCTATTGTATTTCAGATGCCTATTATTCATGAACATGCTTAATACCTTTTTGAACCAATTTATAATTATGACCTTGCAAATCGAGAGTCATCATTTAAATTACATATGAAAGGGGGAAAATGATTTTGTACATTTAAAGTGCTGTTTTTTTTATCATTTCATTAGGACTCCTTGTTCCTGACTGTGGCACAGAACAAATGCTTCTTTATGCTCTTTATGTGTACTACTGACCTTTGTCATATGCATTCCCTTTTTCCCCCCAAATTGAAAAGTTGTTGTCGTAGGAAAGCTTTTCATAGTTTGATCATTTTGTTGCCCTGCTCTACATCTTTTTATGATGAGAGTGATGGAACACAGATCAGTTCTTTTTACCAAATTCTTTCCCAGTTCTGCCCAGTTCAGTTTCTCAAAGCTTCAATGCCAGTTGCAATAATTCATTAGCAGTTCTACTTCCTGCAATTAAAATGCACCACACAAGAAACACAGAAACATGAAGCCAGAGAAAACACAGTAAAGTTGTCAAAACACAGAAAGCTGAAATGAGCCTCTCAGAGCCCTGGACAGAGAAGAGACAACAACAGGGAAACTGCAATTATTCAGAGCTCGCTCCAGCAGCATTAAGGATGTGTTCCACAAACACTGCAGTAGAGCTGTGGCTATGACTTCAAGAACTGAGACAGAGAGAGAAAAGGAATACATTAGCAGTTTTTGCACTGAGATGGAAAAGCAATGCTACAAATAAACACTGAAAACCATGAATCATGATCTTACAGAAAGAAACAACAAAAATCCTTAAGCCTGTAAGTCTATGGAAGCTCACTGACAGCAAACTGCTGCACTGCTTACAGTAGCCCCACTTCAGCACTTTCTGAAAGGAAAAAAGATTAAAAATAGGTAAACTAGAACTATATGGAAAGGTGAACTTAAATTGATTCCTTACATTATCCATCATGTGAGTATGTCATGCAGTGCCACTTACTGGAAAAAAATAAAAATAAAAGGATTACTCAAAAAAAACCCTCTCAATTATAATATTTAAAAGGAAAACAAATTACAACTCCCCTCTTAAACTAATGAAACAGTGATAATGCAGCTTTTTCCAAGCACTTCCACGCACAGATTTTGGCCCTGAATACCATAGTAGTCTTTGCTTTATCTGAAACCCTTCAGAATCGCAGAAAACTTCCCAGAAATCTTATGTTGAAGAGAAAAAGTAGTAAATTCTCTTCTTCTAAGCCTTCTGCCAAAAAATGCTTCTAAATCTGATCCCTAGATTCACAAGAACTAGCAAGACCTTACAGGAAAAGAAAGAAAAGGAAACCAGCACCTTTAAGTGATATTTTTAAGCATACTTTTCCCCAAATCTTTTTTACTTCAGACTCCTGATCTTGTGACATTTAGCAATGCAAAGCCTGAAAGTTCTATTATTAGTCAGTGAGAAAATGCAGCAAATGGCTTAGCTTCCCTTGCAGAGCAGCACTGCCCCACAGCTCATCTCCAGGTAAGGGAGGAAAAAAAATCCTGAGTTCTGAAATCAAGGGTGAGCATACAATCAGGAAGAAGTGGGGGTCAGCATGATGGAGAGAAGAGCTGAGGGACACAAAGACAACAAGGAATGTGGGAGAAGTCCAGCTAATAGTCAGTTAGGCTAAGGCTTTGCAAGCATCAGAAGAATTATGAGATAGCATCTAAAGCTTCTTATTTCTTAAAGATTTTTTCATAGTATGAAAGAAAACTGTTGTGGGAAATTAATCATGAGATAATGTGCAACATGGCATACAGCACTGTACAGAGAAGGGAAAAGGAAATGAGAATAGCTGCAAAAATAAAATATCACCAAGAAGTGAACATTTTATAAGCATACACAAAGAAAAAATACCTCTAAACAAGTAAGTAATATGACTTATTCTTCTAAGAGAAGTAGTAATAGGACATTTTCACTCACAGCCCTTGCACATCATTAGAAGACTTATAAGCAGCTCCCAAGAGGAAAAAGTACAGACAATGGACTTTTTGATGTTACACTAAAATGTGCCAAAACTGTCTCCACTGACCTAAAGAAGTTGCTGTAGCATTTAAGTTCTGTAGCATTTAACTGTTCACAACTATAATTTCCTATGAATTCTGGGAAATCCTTGTTGCTGTTTTATGGCTCTATAGAACTGAGAATTACGAGAACGCTTTCCTTTCTGCCATATCCACACTTCAATCAGGTCAGCACAACCTCACCTACATTATTATTCACAAGTAATTCCATTGTAACCACAGAGAGTACTTTCACATACACTTGGGAAGCACTGTTACAGCATTTGCTGCTTGAGAAGCTGTTTCCAAGGTCCTGTTTAAGATGGAAAACAATGCAATTGCTAACACTTTTGTACTATCGCAATATCAGGTGAAAAAAAACTTCTGTCCATTCAGACATTTCCTTTCAGATTTTTCATGAGAAATTTCTCTTCTGAATGATAAGTGAACTATTGAATATAGGAAAATAAATAGATTTCATGATACAGGAACATATATACATAAATTGAAGCTAACTTAAATATTTTCCCTTAAAAATAACAGAGCTTCTCCCTGCATTGATTTTCCACTGAAAATAGAGAAATTTTGGAAGTTAACAAGTGTTTTAGAAAGTGTTTTATTGTCCCTGTTTCAGGGGAAGAAGACAAATGTAGGTGAAATACCTATTACAGGAACAGTATCTAAGCTACAGAGCTTTTTTCCTCCAGGAATTATTTTTATGATTACCTTAACTTTCAGATTTCAAGGCAAGATTCATCCTTTACTTTCCTTCAGGTTATCAGAAGTACCTCCAAACAAATAAAAATCACATTTTTCTCCTCAAAAAAAGAAAGGGTCCTGGTATTCCTATTTTAGCAAATGAATGTAAATTAAGATCCTATATACTTGAGACCTTACAAGAAATTAATGGAAGGTTGAATAAAATGACGAATTTTGTAGAAATGGCAATGAAAGTCTTCACTTTTTTTTTAATCCAAGCATAAATCTTAAAACAACAAAATCACGAATACAAAATGCTCTTCTGTTTGCCTAGGCATTAACTAACATAAGGATTAATGATTTGCCTGTTGTTTTTCAGCTTTCTTTTGATCATCATAGCTCCCTACTGTTCTCATTTTTCCTGGCAAAAGTTATCAAACAGCACATAACATTTCCAAAGCACTCAGAAATACTGCTCATGACTATTACTTTTTCCAGCTCTTCACTTATTGCCAGTGATTATTTACCCCAAAGGAAATGTCTTTCGAAAAGTACTGTCTATTGGAAACTTTCCCTTCTCATAAGACTGTGTAGGATATATGAAGAATACGGTCTTCATCTATTTTCCCTGAATTTACTAAATTTTGAGCTGTTAAGATTCTGAAGGAGACTTCATTTAAATTACCTTCTTGCAATTGCTTCATTGCAAGGAGAAGAAATGACATGCAAGGCATTGGTATTTTTCAATCTCTGCATTGCAGATTTTTAAATTCCAAAAGCAAAACAAGTAGTTTCAGTGCCAATTTTAGGCTGAGCATCTCAAAACTATTCATTTAGAACTAGGCAAGACAAGTAGGTATTACTATGAAAGAATGCTTCAGAAGGTAACAAAAAGAAACAGGATGTATTATCTTCGGATTACCTGTGAATCGCTCACATTTTTACAACAGAGATATCCTTACAAACTTTATTTCCCTTCATATGACTTCAAAAGCACCTACTCTGCCTACAACATTCATCAGCCACAATGAAGATACATTGTTAGAACAGAAAACACTGAAGAATAAAGATAATTCTGAAATTGGAATCCCAGCTCAGGCTTGTTTTGGTTTACTTTTGTAAATATAAAATTTGTAGTAGTTACTAAAAAAGCATGTACATAGAAAATTAAAAATTCATTTAGAATTATCAATACCTGAGTAAAAGCAAATTAAATATAACAATGGCAAAATACTGACGAGAAACATTTTAGAATATTAATATTTTGTGGGACATGAGAAATTTCAGAGAAAAAACATCTCAGTGTGAAATTTTTTCACAAAAAATCAGCTGAAGTTTTTGAAGGTTTTTCCACTGAAAATTAAAAACTGAGAAGAGGGTTTTCTGGAGGAATGGATAGAGGTGGGAGGTTCTTCTGTCTGTATTATTTTCTGTCTCTTGATTCAAAGAAGTCATAACATTGCATGAACTCCTTAATAACTAGCATGAATATTAACAGTATGTTCAAAGGAAGCATAATTGTTCCCATTAACTGAAATAGTATTTGGAGAAGTATTCTCAGCTGGAGAGTGCTAGCATTCTCTAGTTTATTGATATTACAATATTTTAATATTTTTCTTCCTTGACACAAATACATTTGTGGAAATTCCTCACATAAGGTAAATTCTGTTTTTACTTAGACACTGCACATGTTAAACATCACTTTAGAACTATATTTGAAAAAAAAAAATCACTTCCTAAACAGCAGAAAACCCACGTGGAAACATCATCAAAAAATTGGTTTAGTCAAAATAGCATTTTCTGATGCAGATTTAAACTAAGCAGCAACTTCTGCTACAGTAGGTTGTAGGACCTGCAAAGGACACAGACATGCAAGTTTTTTCATACATTCCTTACTGGAAGGGCTTATAAACCAAAGGAGGAATTGCTCACATGCCAATTTTCAGTTAAAAAAAACCAAAGACTAAGTTGTCAAAGTCAATACAGAAAGTCTGAGGTAGAACTAGGATTTAAGTACATATTTCTTAAGTACCAATGCAGCTTTTTATCACAAAGGCATACTCCTGTCCATGTACCAAGAGTTGCTTACACTGATAAACAAACTTCATTTACAAATTCAATCAAACTTTATTCTAGAACAACATCTGTTATAGAGCTCATCATCACTTGCTGTATACCATGTTGCATTAAACAGAACTAAAGTGAAAAGTAATGTAGCATAAACATAGACCTAATTTTCAACAAAAGTACGTACCCATAAGGATGACACAGTATTGGTAACCAAATGAACTTCCCCTGAGAACGTAAAGAAAGTTTCATCCTGCACTTTAGCCCCTGCATGCTGTTCCCTTTTTAACTCCACCACACAGCCAAACAAATTTTCAAGATCTTGTCTTATTTGTGATATGCTGACTTTTCCAACCCAATGAAACTGTAGGTGTTGTTTTCACACTGTGTTCTTCCAAACCTTCAGATTTCACTACAGGCAAACCTGTTTCAAGATGTTGCCTGCAGCACTATGTGAACTTGCTGTCAGATCGACTTATTTATGGAAGATGGTTGGGTTCTATTATCTTAAGGTCAATATTTTTTACATGCACACGTATGGATAAAGTTTTGCATAGCTGGCTTGACACATTACTAGCATTTTACTTTTTCCTTTCTGAGATTTACTGACTTCAGATTCAAAAAGCTGTATCAGTTCTTTGCTTTAAAAATACTTGCTTAAAAATGGGGACAAATAATCACTGTTGGAGTAGTATTTCTTACCATTCAGAGTTGTCATTTTCAGTGAACTATGGAACCTTAACTCAGATATGTCTATCTGTTGGCAGTATTACTCTCCACAGTAAATGCAACAAGAAACTGCAGGGTCAAAAGGTCTGAAGAGTCAGCAGCCTAAAAGCCAACTGGGCACAAAAGAAAAGCAGCCCTTACAGTCTACTCAGAATGTTCTAGTTTCACACAGCTGCGTAATGAGCAACCAGACGATCACACACTGGTCACTAACAGACATCACACCACAGTATGCATCATTCCAACCTCAAGTATGAACTATGGTGGTTTAAGCAGTTTTCTGAGTGGAAGGAAGAACCTATATCAGAGCATGCAGACATGGCCACAATGACAGTGCCTTCTTATGGCTCTGTGGATACACTGCCATCTGCAAGCCTGCCTCAACTACTTGCACTTCCTGAATGGTCTTTGAAGAAGTAGGTCATTTGGCTTTACTTTTCTATGTTTGTATATTGCTCTGGCTTTGATTTTCATCTGACATTTAATAGCAAATTTTGTTCTTTGGGGGTAGTCACAGTTGTATATGTCACAGCACTTGTTTTGGTGATCAGGTTTTTCAATGAAGAACCTGAACTAAACATTGTCCCCCACATGTAATCAAGCCAGACTCCAACAGATCACATTCATAGATGCAGTCAACTCAGATTTTGTTCAAAAGTCCTGAAAAAAGCATCTAAACATCTTTAAAATGCATCAAAACAGGTGTTACTAGTTAATAAGTCTTGACTCTTTGGCAATATTCCATGTGCAGACCATTACGCATGATAGGTAGGTGCCTTTACTTTCATTTTGAGAAAGAGCGTGCTCATCACATAAGCACACAATAGTTTTCTTAGCTCTCTGAATAGGTTTAACATATTTGGCAGAAAACAGTTTTTCATTTCTATCTAGATAATACCTATCCAGGTAAGCACGCATGAAGTTATCAAGCCAGTGCTCAGATTTTGTTGTGTGATGCATGTTATCTATAAATAAAGAGGCTTCAGCCATCAGGGATGCAGAATCTTTTACATGTAATCAGCACGTTGAGTAGAATTGCCAACTTAATTAATCTGCAGTACTGTTCACAGCAGTTAGCACCCCTTCAGACTCTGATTTAGTACCTCATCTAAGTTCTGAACAAAGCAAGTGTCCTGTTGAACACTTAAATTTCTCACTTCTTGGGGTTAAAAAAAAATGACATACCTACAAACTAAATCCTGGTGAGATTATTGGCTGTAGGGCGATATTCTCCAGAAATTTGAAACCAATAAAGAGATTGAATTTTCAACATCTAGAGCTAAATAAGCAAATTACAATCCAAAGAATATGTATTATATACACATTGCATTCAATCACTGGCTAGAATAAAGGATACTTTATAGGTTATAGTAGTCAAACTGACTTATAACCTACAGTTCTACAGCCCAGTAACAATAAATGCTGCCAAATGGAAAAGAAGAATCAATAAAGAAATGTGAATCTAAGCTTCTGTACAGTACCACATTGTTTGTCTCTATATTCTTCCATTATTAGGGCTAAATAGATCCAGAATATGGATTTTTATATTCCACAGGTTTATGGACTGCTTGCAATTAGATTAGGTAATTTCTCCACTTAGAAAAATGGTTCAAGAATCCAAAAATAAAATTCTTAACATTTTAGTGCCAAAGACAAAATGAAAGTCTTTTAAGACAAGAAAAAACCCTCCTGAAACAAAAAAAACATACCAAAAAAATCTTGAATCCAGCATAACCTGAAGCCTAATTGCTTGGATACTGGTCTGATACTGGAAAGTAGAATTTATACTGCATTTGACCCAACTCAGTGCCTTCAGTATTTCTCTCCCTTAAAAGTTCATGCACTATCACCAGGCTACCACATACTAAAGAGGATGACTTTCCTGTTCTTCAAGGAACCAGTGATAATATTAAGGGGAAATTTTTCACTCAGAGAATGGCAAGGCAATGAAACAGGTTGCCCAGAAAAGCTGTGGGTGCCCCACCCCTGCAGGCCTTCAAGGCCAGGTTAGATGGGCCCTGGGCAGCCTGATCCAATGAGTAACAGCCTTGCCCGTGGTGGGGGCGTGAACTGGATGGGCTTTAAGGTCCTTTCAACCCAAGCCATTCTGTGTTTCTAACAACTTACAAAACATCAGAACATTCTAGACAGTTACAGTAAAATTTTTACGTTTCTCTGTCACAAAACAAAAGCCAACTTAGGTTACTGTAGTTCAGTGTTTTGCTTGTAGTTTTCTTGGTTTGCTCTGTTTTACTTTGTTTTGTTTAAATGAGGTCCTCGCTGTGCCCTAAATTAGCTTTGCTATAACTTTTGTACAGATTCCTGCAGATCAAGACTCGCAGTGACAGAGCAAATGCTCTTGCAGGAAATCAGCTCAAGGAAATCATTGTTCTGAGGGCTGTTTGTCTTGTTTCCCCTCTGTGTGCTCTGATTTGGATTGCAGAACAGAGTTCAGAGAAAAGCAGGCTAAAAGCTTTCTGCAGTGCAAATTTGAGAACTCCCAAATACAGAGAGGTGCAAAACAAAGGGACCTATTCACAATTTATCTTAATTCAAGTGTGTTCCTAACTTGAAAAAAAGAACTTAGTGGAGAGGCACCAAAGAAATCATTGCAGTTAATAAACAGAGACATATCTATTGAATTTACCCTACATTTCTTGTCCCCACTGAGTGCAGTGAGCACAAGATCATGCAAAGGGTTCTTGGGTTACTTTAGGTTCCATCTACTGCAGTGGAAACAAACCTCAATGGTTGTCTGCATCCCCAGCATCTATGGAGGCATGTGGAGAACAGGCTTATACAGTGACAGCACATAGAGCACTGAGAAGGAGCAGAGGTGAAATGAGAGGATGAAACCAGAAGAAACCCTGAAAGCTGCCAGAGATAAGTAAGTTTGTGAAGAGTAAGGGTGAGACAGGAAACTAGGAGATATGATGAGGTTGTAGAGGAGTGTCTTCCAAGTGGTGTTGGGAAAAAAAAAGGTAAGAGAACAGACTGAACAGCAGCCTCTGCTGTCAGACAAAAGATCCAACCAGCCTGCTGTTCTACTTCTGAAAGTGGCTAAGGCACACATCTAGGAACCTCCTTTAATTAGTCAGGAATGCATGATGCTTCTTCACGTATGTGCATAGACTTCAACACCTGAGCTCAGAGGAATGAAGCAACTGTGGATTTCCAAGGAATCTCATCTACTGCTCTTAGAACTGCCATACTTTGAGACTGAATCCTCATTTTGGGATCCTGAGTCCCCCCTATTCAACTGCCAATGACCACCATTTCCCCCACCCCTGCACTCCTTGCTTGTGCTTAAAACTGCTCTTTTCCTTCTTCATTTCTGATTTTTTGCATTCACATGTAAAGCTAGCTGATCAACCTTCCAAAACACTGCAATCCTTACCATCTCAGAATTTACCAGAGATGGTTTTAAGGCATACAGACATGAAAACCAAGAGAAAAAATAAATTTAAGTTTGAATGAATTAAACCATTTACTTGAATATCTATCATGATCTTTTTCCAGTGCTAAATTCCAAATGGAATTTAACCTAATCATTTTGTTTCTTGGCTTTCTGCACAACTTCTGAAGAATTATATTTATAGGGAATTTTTGGAAATCCTTCACTTATGGCTTTCCTTCCCAACAGGTAAGAAAAAATGATTTTATGAAGAAGCTCAGTAAGTGGTGTTCTTAAGAAGAATGTGGTTTAAGGATGAGTTACTTCCTATGGGAACATTTTCTAATACTCTTTGCTGTTCCTTTTCATAGGGATTTTTCCAAGGACAGTAGTTTACTCCTAATCTGTTTCTCTTTTGTTTTCCCATTACAAGTTTCTTGACTCTCCTACAACAGGCAAAGCTCCTGCACTTCAGGATCAGGCCTTTAACAGCTAAAGAGTGCTTAAGCATGGGTGTTTAGGAGCACCAAAGAACCTGGGATTGTTTTGTTCACCTGGATTTCCACTTGTCCCCAAAGTGCCATGAGAGGGTCAGATGAAAGAATGACTACAAATTGTGTGAACAAGAAAAGCATCTATACAGTCACAGAAACAGAAGTTTTAATCACCACTCCCCCCTCCCCCCCATCTCTGCCCACATCAGTGTTACACCACAGAACTCTATCCTTTTTGCCCTTCCCTTATTTCACAATCATACAGTCATGAGTGGCACAGAAACACTTTTGTGGTGGGAACAAAAAGAAAAGGTTACATCAAACCAGAATCAATATCAGAAACATTAGAAATGTCACCTGCAGAGAGTAAGATGAATTTCTTAAACCATGTTCTCCTCTAGTAATAAACAGACTATGATGAAACTTAAGTCTTGTCTTACAGTATGTACTTCACAGAAAAATACAACAATACAGTAACAAATAGTTTCTATTTTGAAATCAACTCAAAATTTTCAGCCCTCAAGAAACAACTTCTAATAATAGTGCCATCGCAGTTATCATTACATGCACAAGATCCAGAATCAATCTAATTGTACTAGAAGCCTTTGGAAATACTTTGACAACTGAAAGCTCTACACTGCTGAATACATTTAGAGCACAGCAATTGGTTATATGACAAAAATATATAGTTTCATAAAAAGTTAGCTGCTACACTATAGGGCAAATAATCATTGTTCAACATCTTCAGAAAAGTCTTTTGGGTGTTCTTAATGCTGTTGGCCATAAACCATTTCAGTACTAGAGAAGATAAATGAAAAGGAAATTAAAAAGAGTGCTTAGAAACTTCCTAGAGGAATGCATAACACGACAAAAGGGACAAAGAGGCACAACTTCAAGAAAAAACAAGACTCTTCTGTTGTTTTGTTTTCTGTGTAAGTGAGGGCCGTTTGTTTGCTTCTGTCAGTTTCTTGCTTGAAGTTTTTTGTTTTTTGGACAACATTCTTCTTGAATGCATTTTTTTAAATGAGAACTGAAGGAAATTACGGACATATACTAGTCTGAGCTCTAGGAAAACATTTCAGAAAAAAAAATATGGCACCATTAAATTCACCCACAATAGGAAGTAGAGGCTCAGACCTCTCTTTTCTGATGTAGTCACTAGAAACCCTGCTCATGGCAGTAGGTTGGAACGAGATGATCTTTAAGGCCCATTCCAACCTAAGACATTTAATGATTATAACTGGTTGTGATTAGGATTATGAATGGCAGATCTGCACCATGAATTTGGTGCTCATGATAATGCATTCCTGGCCTACAGTAGTCAACTGGAAAAATTTGGTACAGGACACAAGAGTTTGACTGCACCTCTTAAGTTCCGTGCTTTAAACTGATTTAAAAGATATGATATGCTGAGAATGTAGAACTAGTACATACTGAGAACACCTATACATCCTGACTGCTGTGCCTTCCTAAAGCCTGACTGTGCTTATCTCTTCAAGTCAGAAGGTTGGCACTCCTTTTAAAGTAAAACCAGCCATTCTTCAAGAAAAGAAACGAACACCTTTTCTATTTTTCAAAGCTTAGGTAGTTGAGGAAAACCCTCTCTTTTCTGCATACATTTCCAAGTTGCAAGTAGCTGGTACGTTTCTCCAAGGAGCAGGATAACCTTAGCTCCAAATTCTAACAGCACCAGTTTGAGGCTGGAGGCATTCTTCACTTCCTCCTGCAACATCACCACTATTTGCCAATGTACACTGCATGAAGAACAGAAACTCAAGAGTAAACTGCACCAGGACAATAGTCAGCATCCTCACAAAGGAGATGGGTCCTAAGTTTTTTCCTCATTTTGAATTTTCTGTATAAAATTTGTAAGCAGATGTGGGTGTTAAAATAGAATCCAAACTTCCTCCTCTGAAATGATTTTCTTAGCTTCATGTGCACATGAATCAAATTTTCCCTCCAACTTTTTTCTTCTGACCTATCAGATAAGGAATTTCTTCCTCCACAATGAAAACTTCATGAGAAAGACTACGTAGGTTCTCTCTCCCTTTTCATACTCTAGCATTAGCCGGAAAAGGAAAGCACTCTCTGAAAAGGTGAATGCTGTGGGTTTGGATAGTGCCAAGACTAAGAAGTTTTAAGAGTTGACAACTTCCTCAGTGAACACTCAAATCAGTAAACCATCTTATGTACTAAACTGAGTGATGCCTCTGTGGTGAGTGAAGCTATAGAAAAAGAAAGTAGCCCAAAACTTAGGCTGTTGGTGTTCAGTCGCTGGCAAATTCTAGACATGCTCAGAGCACACTCATCAAGTCTTCCTGCTCTGATGAGTTTCTCAGATGCACTGATCTTCAGTGGAAGAAGTTAAGTAACTGCTGGGGCTTCCCATCAAGTAAGGAGTCACACCCACAGCAAAGCTACATGGCAGCTAGCCAGTGCTTGCTTAATCACTGTTGAATTTTGGCATTCAACTCCCATTGCAGGGCCTCTGACTCTTTTGAATTCAGTGGCTTTGTGGTATTTCAACACAGCGACAAAGAATCAAGAGATTTTTCTGAAGACTTTTTTCTGTCACCTATCTGATAATGAACCTCCAGTTATATGAGAAGAGGAATCAGTAGGAAGGTTCTCCATCAGAATCAGTTCTCCATCAGAAACAGACTGCATTCAACCAACCTACCCCTTTAACACAAGGGTGTCATTATTCTTACAATTTGAAGGAGCTCAGTCAGCTGCTTAGAAAAAAAAAAGAGATTCAAGCTTTCACATAAGCAAGGCTGAGGAAAAAAATCACAACTGTTCAATCAAGAAGATGTAAGAAGGAAGATGGCAAAAACTGCATGGTAAGTGATTGACAAAGACAAGATCAGATGCTCATCATACAACTAGTTATACATACTTGTATTATGCAGGAGACCTTACAATGAAATGAAGAAGAAAGCTTTCCAAGTTCCTAATGTAAAGAATGCACACATCTAAAAATCTACAGCAATAATTCCTACACAGTATATAAATAACCCAAAGACTTTGTGTTGTTTCCTGATTCTTTTTCCAGTTTGATCCCACCTACGTAAAAGGTGATTTTAAAAGTGGGCAGTTCATTATTAATTATTTAATTCTTCCAGAGACAGCTAGAATTTCTTAGGAAATTGCAAGTCACATCTGAACTTACTTTAATTACAAAACTAGCCTATTAAAATCTTTGTCATCAATTAGTTTGTAGAGTTGCCTGAAAATGTTTTCTAAACAAATGTATTTGCTACTAGCTTATCAGTCTAAAATTTCTTAGCTTTCTTTTAATGCAATCTAAAAAATGAAGAAGGACATCAATAAAAATATAATTTAAAACATTGATTCAAACATCTACAAAGAGCATAAATATATTTTTAAAAGTCCTGATAAAAATGCTGTTTCACTTTCTGTACCAGAGATGTGTAGAATAGAGGCATAAGTTATGTAGAGATTTAGATTTTTGTCCTGAATTCATCTATTCCAGTTAAAGATACAATACTCAAATTGTCCCTAAAGATTTTCCTGACCAATAGAAAAAAGAATAAGTTGGGAGAAAGGTAATGCTCAAGTAATAAAAAAATTGGCTGCCATTTGGAAAAGTAAAGGTTCATTAACAGTGTCAGAGTCTACTAAATATCATTTACATTGTAATATAAAGTACACCACTAATACCTTAGCAATTCAAAACGAATTCAAAAATCTGCAAAGGCTTTACATTTACATGTCTACCTATTCTTCAAATTATTTTAGTTCTAGGGTGGATGACAAAACAACCTAGAAGTGCAAATCCTATTTCAGTAAGACAAATATCTAAACTTGTTTATCCGTTCAATGAACAAGGTTAGAGAAGAATAAAACTTAGGCTGACAGGCTGGCATCAGTTCAACTATCAAGAGACTTTCTGATTTAATATCTATATCTTCACTTGAGCATTAACTGGAGAGAGCCCATCCTAAAAATTCGGACTTTCAGTCACTTCAAAGTGGATAACTGCTTGTTAGAAGTTTTCTGTTCTTGTAGGTATCTCTAGTCCTGTAAATAGCAACAAAAAGCTGTGACAGTCTAACGGCTGTGATCTTAATTCTATTCCTCCATGTTCTGCTTGCTCAGTGTCAGTATAAAGAGTCAGTCTTCGGCAAGTCATGGATAGCTCGTTGCTGATAGAGGAAGCAAAAGAGGAATGACAAATTATAATATCCAAAATAAAGAGAGATCAAAAGCAGCAGCATAATTCCAGCTGTTGACTGGATGCAGTAAGCACTCATTTCAGATGAAGGTTATAATGTTTATAAATTATTATTTTGCAAACAATACTCTATGTCTCTGACTTAGAGAAGAATAACTTGGAACAGCCTATCTCAAACTAAAAGAGAAAACTAGTGAATGGCTAAACACACATGAAAGATTTACTTTGAGACCTTTTTTAGAGTAAAAAAAACTTTTCTACAGAGGATTATTTTAATGTGAGATAGAAAAAATACTGAAGTAAATTATGAAATGGAAGAAGTATAGAGGATTGTTATTTTAATAAAAAAGCATATTATACTGTCGAAAAAGGAGCATTGGCTCTCCTTGCTTTCAGTTAATTCCTCTGATATACATTCTAAATATTTTTGTGTAATGACAAAATTGAAGAGATGTATAAAAAGCAGTGCAGGAGAAGACATTAAAAATGACTAAAGATTAAAAAAATCAGAACAAAAGACACCTACATCTTTCAGTGAAAATAAGATGGAATTTAATGGTACTGGTGGTAACTTCACAGCTTTGAGTTACCAGCTAATACTGAACATAATGGAAAACACCGATAAATATCTGAGGTTGACACATAGAAGGAATCACAGATAACTCAAAGTTTCTTGGGGATGTGGCAATATTAGGAGAAAAATCATCCTTTTTCTACTTTCCTGTAAAACTAACACTAGCACTTAATCCTTCATGCTGTCATACACAAATGCTAATAAACTACAGGTTTGCAATGAAAGAGGGGTGCACAAAAGACATTCATTCAGGAACATTTACTGCCACCCTCTTAAACTAAGTAAGAGTAGAAAGCTAATCCAAACATTAGTGGTATCTGAAGGAACATAACACTTCACTGGTACATCAGTATTAATAGTTCCTTCTTTCAGGAAGAAAGTAGTAACCAGTCTGTGTGAGCACAGCACATCTGCTCACTCAGGGTCCTGAAGGATGACAGAAAAGCTTACGTTAAACATCTGAGCACTCAGCAAAATGTACTACACTAAATCTTTGGGCTGTGCCTTAGCTGGCTCCAGAACAGTGTCCTTCATAGTGTATTTCCTCATCTAAAACTCAGCCCATTCATCAAGCTTGAGAACTACAATTTAGGTCTACAGATCTTGTTTTCCCCAACGAAGTTTTACAACAGGTTAAACTCACTTTTCCCCAGAACTCAAAACTGAAAACATGACTTTCTGGTACATAATCTCTTTCTTTCTGAAAGATATAGATACGTAATTATTGTCAATTCTACCCAGGGTGCATATCCTGTTGAGTGTAGCTTCCTGCACAGAAACAGAGAAACCTTTAACAGCTTCTTCAATATTTCCCACACACTACAATCCTTTTGACTGATAGTACCCAAAGACCTCTCCTGCACAGTTCACAGATCTCCCGTTCTCTACAGTCTTCACAATACACCTTACTTTCTCATACCTTTTTTTAATAAAAAAGCTAAATGAGGACACTCCTTCTGCTAGAACTATCCATCTCTTAGCCTGCACTAACCTTTCAATGAGGTTTCAAGAGACTGCAGCTTTTATTTCCCTTCAAAAAAAAAGAAAACTTAAATTCAAATCTTTTTTCTTTACAGTTAGTTGTCTTGACTTTTTCAGCTGCTGGAATGCTGATTTCCCTTTCACTCTGCAGAGAACTTAAACTGCTGTCCTCACTTAGGCAACCTCTTCTCCTATTGGCTTCACTCATATGTCAGTGCACCTCATTAGTCAACAGCACATTACCTCTCTGTCAATTTGATTATCTAAGCTCTATTCCTAAAATCTTTCTGAAGTCTTGAATTCTTTCTAATTATGTCAAAAGCAGTGCAAAAATCAGGTATGTGTTGACTCTGACAGTGTTCATAGAAATCATCCTTATTCTCCACTCTCAAATTTTGATACCGCCATTAAACACTGCAACGTTCCGTTTATTGACATAGCCAACTAAAGAGGTCAGAGGTGCTGCAGATACAAGGTCTGACATGTAATACTAGAAGAAAAACTGAACAGGTGCACAGAGTTGTATCATCAGAAGTTACAAGTCAGAAATATTGCTTTACTGCAAACTCTCACTTCCCCTCCAAATACAGAAGCATTAAATGTATAATACGTTGCAATAAATGTATACTTCTGTAAGAATAGACAGTAGCAGATACAGCTACTTTAAAGCTTCAGATCTCCCAAGAAAGGCAGTAACCCAGTAAGAAAAAAAAGGAATTGCTTACCCCTTTCTGAGGATCAGAGCTCACCAAACTCTCCAAAGAAGGAATCACCAAATGGAGATACTTCTGTTATGGCTGCCACTCCTTAAATGAAGTTAGGGAGGAGTGGACTCTGGGAATTGCTTCCACCTGTGCTCCCAGGGCAACCTGTGCCCCTTGATCAGGTGCTCAATCACTGCTGGCCTAATAGTTCCCATACATCTCCAAAGAACAGAAATAGAAAATGCTGTTACTCTGGGAAAGATTTCCAGATAACTCAAGAAAAACAGGAAAACAACCTGAAGTTATCCCAGGTTGCAGATGATCTATCTCAGATAGGCATACCTCCAGTATGTTGTCTCACACTTCCTTGAGCTTGTACTGAGACAAAGTAAGGTGGTATGTTTAGGAGATAAAGTGCAAGCTGAGATTTGAGTATGTTCTAATTCTGGTTTTATCTTTTCTTCATTTCATTACTTCAGTTCATATATTTGGGCTTCCCATTAAATATGTATAAAATATAATTTATAAAATACTTGTAAAACTTTGAAATTTCATGATTAAAAGTGTTTTATTAAAAAAAAAAAACAAAAGAGCAATATTATTCTGTTAACTGAAAACTTTGCCTCACTTGTATCTTGCAGCTTTCCTTGACTGACAGCTTCTTTGCTCTCAGCTGCCAGGAAATCTTGACCCCTCTCAAGTAGCACACCCATTCTCTTGAGGACAGACAGCCTGGTGTGAGCCATTCAAGGGCCTGCCAAGCTCCCTTTCTTTGCAGCTCAGCAGAGTGAAGATATTGTTCAAGCACTCAATATTGCATGAAAACAAGTGCACAAGTCCTGAAGCTGCCAATTCCACACAGGGAAAAAAGGCATATTTTGGGAGGGGCCCTCCCAGCAATAACATTCAGAGGTTGTTAGTAATTTGCCTTGGGTTGAAAACAAAGAATTTTTAAAGGGACCGGATACTTATAAACAGCAAGATGGGTGCACAAGAGCAATATGAACTGCACTTCACTGATACCTGAATGGAAATGGCATCTTCATGTCACTGGAGTCTAGGTTTTTTCCTTGTAATTATTTTCCTGACAATAAATACAGAAGCTTAGTGTCTCATTTACTGTTTCAGAACAAATTTGTACACCACACTGCACAGAAGACAAAAAGCAAAACAACGAGAAGCTTTTTACTCCTCTCTCCTCCACTCAAACACAAGTGGCAGTGTACCTTCACAAGGGCAGAAACTGTAAATTTCACTGCTCTTCCCTCAAATGGTACAAATGAATGACAACAGAAACTGTATTTCACCTGAGCTAGGTTGACAGTTCTAGAGAAGAGAAAAAACAATTATCTTTTTTTTCAAGACCAACCATTCCAGTAGACTCTTGCCATGAATACCAGTTTCTGTTCACTCCCTGGACACTGTGTTTATGGCAGTCTCCCCATCCTTGTTCCTAGAGTTCAGAAATGAAAAGTCACTGGAAGTAATCCAAATCAGGGAGCTTCTAGCCTATACAAAATGTAAAATGCACAAAACCATAACATGTAATTAGTCTTTTTGAATTCTGATCGCATTCAGTTTTTAGGTTTCCTTTATTTCTCATTTTATTAGCTTTGGTGACTTTCTTTCAAGAGGAACTATGTACTTCAAATGCTGATCCAGATATGTACTTTTCACTGGCTTTTACATGCTATTATAGTAGCCTTTCTAGACCTAATATGTGTAATTCAGAAATACTTATTCATGTGAGTGACCCTCACTCTAATTCCTCAAGGCATTTAAGGAAACTGAACATCTGACTGAGAATCATCTGTGCTGGCCAGCTGAGCAGAACTAAGTCCAAGCACATTGTTTTTATGCTGATAATAAGGTTTGACTTTCTTCTGTCTTTAGAAGCTGAATTACTTTTATCTCCAGTTTCATTCGAACAGTGCTTTCCTCAAAGCTTTCTTAATTTTAGGTTGGGACATGCTGACAGACTATTGGCTGAATCTGATACTTTCTGGTTTCTTTCTAAAGTCTCACATACATCTCCCCTTCTAAAAGAGTACCCTGCCAAATCCTTTCAACCATATGTTCCTTGAGTGTTTCTTTACTTCAGGAAGTAACAGATGCTTGCCCTGAGGGAAAAAATAATAATTTATTTCTGTTACTTGGTTCCAATAAAATAAAAGTTATTTTGCTTTGAGGAAAGGGCAACCAAGCCTGAAAGGACACTTATTTTACCTTTAAGAAATATTACATAAGTAGTTTTTACTGAATAATTTATGAATTTATAGAGAGGAGTTTTTCAAAATAGTTCAGAATGTACATTCATCATAACCACTTTCGTCAGCTTTCCACTAATTAATGCTTCTGAAAATTCTTAATTTCAAGTTTCAAGAATCATCTATGTTTGTAAAAGTACTTCATTTTATGTTTGCAATGAAATATACATGAACTATTTTATGAATTTTAATGAATCTTTATTAACTTTGGTCAGTTAAAATTATTCATTAACAATTTATAAACACTTCAACCTAGCCCTATTATGCAGCATTATGAACTCTT
The DNA here is from genome assembly GCF_038088225.1 of Cyrtonyx montezumae. NCBI lineage: Eukaryota > Metazoa > Chordata > Aves > Galliformes > Odontophoridae > Cyrtonyx > Cyrtonyx montezumae. The sequence continues at coordinate 55,776,467 of NW_027071936.1, forward strand.
ATGAGAGTGTTTGATACAAAACAGGCATCAGAACAGCTCTGAAATAGGGAACAAAACAAATAATAATCCATAGACTGTCTGCTAGTTCAAAAGCTTCTGCATATGCCAATAACACACTTTTCTCAAATTAAACTTTCAACAGGCTCGTAATATTATGTGAGTGGGTCTGCAAGGAAATAGACATGTCTAACTTCATACAGAAGCACTGTCTAGATTGTTCCTGGAAACAATCCCATGTAAGAGTTATTGAGTTCATCTAATGTCAGCCCCGCTGTAAAATACTATCTGGGATTAAGGTTCAATTATATTCATTCATTCACCTTGGGAAAAGTAATTTCTGCATATCACTCATGGGTCCTGGAGATTTCTTGGCAAATCTGAATGGGATTCATTTTGTAAAAGTACCCTCTGAATTCATCCATAAAGCATGTATACATACTGCGAGTACGAACAAATTTCCTTAAAAACTAGGCATTACAATCTTGGCATGTCCAACCCATGGCCCACGGGCTCAACATGGCCTGGCACATCCCACAGTTCAGCCACCCCCTGCCCTGTGCCATCATGGTGATGGCTCTGCCCCAGCCCAGCCCTGCCCCTCAGCACCAGCAGAACATCGGTGTGCTATGAACCCCATCCGGGCTGGAACCTGGGCATGGGGCACAGTGCAGTGCCAGCTCAAGTTATGGGAAATAAGTTCATGCATTTTGATACATTGGCTGAACACAGCTCTGTGCCCAGCAAAAATATGCAGCCATGCTTTCTGTTTTGATACAGGAATTTGTGAAGTGCTTGCAAGATGGTTGGCATAAATACATTACTTTTCAAATGGGATGTATAGAGGTGCCGTTAAAAAATTGGTCATATCTTTCTTTGCCAGACTTTCATAAGCTTTCTCTTACCAGAGAGACACATCCATCACTTCACAATCAAGCCTTATTCATGTAACCACTTTTTGGCAGTACATACCTTTCATGAACAACGATTTTGAAGGACAAAGAACATACAGGAAGGGTAAAATTTCATCAAAAAACTCTGATTAAAACCCTGAGAGCTCACTAAGAATTGCAGCCACTGCCACTGAACCAGAATGATGTACTAGTTTCACAAAAACATGATCAACTATCCCTCTAGTTTTATGGCTTTGTTGCTCTCTTTTTTATATATTTTAATTAAAAACATTAAAAATTAAAACATTTCAGTTACCTTATGTACATTATAATAATATATATTATATATTTAATGAGGGCTGCTCCAAAAGTAATGCCTCATAGTTTGTTCTGTTGTCCTATGATATATGGGGCAGAATGTTGGTGGTCTGGCAGCAGACGCTGAACTTTGCCACCAACATTCTTCTACATTTTGTTGCTGTGTGACAGATGGCAGCAGAGGGGCAGTCTGACAAAATGGCGCCTGACATGGAAATGCGCATGAAGTAAAGGTGCGTCATTGAATCTCTTCACGTGGAAAAAATGCACCCATTGACATTCATTGATGCTCGCTGAACGCTTATGAAGACAGAACAGTGGATGTAAGCACAGCGAGGTGGTAACTGGTGCATTTCAGCTTTGACAGCAGCAACAGTGGGTCATCTTCACTGGTGCAGATTTTTACAAGTACAGCATGCAGGCTCCTTTTCACCACTGGCAAAAACACATAGCTAATGGAGGTGACTATGTGGAAAGATAGCGTTTTGCACATCAGAATTTGTTCTATCAGTGTTCTTGTGCTGTTTGCATATGATTTCATTTTTATGGAAATAATTAGGAGGCATTACTTTTGAAGCAATGTATATATATGTGGCCCAAGTCAATTCCTCTTCACTCATTCCAGGCAAGCCACAGGCTGGACACTCAAACATTGTGCAATTGAGCTGCTAGACCGCCTGCCCCTAGAGAGGAAAGGGCTTCTCTGTCATAAGTATCCATGCTGGGAAGTTACCTCAAGGATCCTTAACTATACAGATCTACAGGTGGGACCTGTGAGTCAGCCTCCAAGTCCTCTCATTATTCTCTACCTAACATTTTTCTCTCAGTGTTAGATTTTCTGAACATCATGTCTAGGTGCTTAATTACCATCAGATGTTCTAGGGTTGTGATTTACTCTGCACTGCCGTGTCAGTCATTCCAGCACAAAACACTCACCTTGTTGAGATTCTATGTCTATGTTACTCACCCAGTTCAGAGGATCAAACTGGCAAAGAGGACAGGTCTGGATTCAAATGCCCAGCTGCCAGAGCCTTTACCAATAGCCTTCCTTTTTAGGCCACAATCATGTACCAAGCAGCAGCGGCTAGCTATGCACTGCCTACGAAATCTGTCATAGCGAGAGATTTCACCAAATACATTTTTCTGTCAGGGAAAAGAGAAATTGGAAGACAGTGGCATTGTGCTGCTAGAAGCATATGAAGTATATAATAAAATACCATTTGTTGAAGATGCAGGTAGATGAAAAACATTCCCATTGACAGAATGAGTTCTGCGGGCATATTTCACTTTTTGCCAGGCCTCTCAATCTGTTTGATCAATAAAGAATATGTTCTATACTCAACATCTTAAAATCAATTCAATGATGTTTTCCATAGACATCACACAAGTCACTCTCCTGTGTCTAATCCATCCACAAAGTGCATTTTGTCAAATTATTCAGTCCTCTTCCTTGTATGAAACATATTCCATCAAGACAAGCCATCTGCTTTTATGACAGTATGAATTCTCCCTAATGTGATAAGTAGTGTACGAAGAGAGGCATTTAATCTAACATGTATGTTTGACAAAGGGGAACATTCCTTATTTGGCAAGACACATCTTTTGCTCTGTATGAGTTTTAAAATACTGCAGCAGTGTAAATCAAAGGATGAATTCTACATAGATTGTAAACAGAACTATTATTTACAAAACATTTCTAAAACCTTTAATCTTTAAAAAATTCAGGGCAGAAGAGTGATATTAACTAAATTCATCCTTTGTAAATTCCGTTAATTTGTGTGAAACTACCAAAAAATTGATTTAGTTCATATTTTGAACCACTTTATCATGGCTAAATGTAGACAATGGTGTGTAGAGGCATTTACAGCACTATTAAGGGTGGTAGTATACTAGGAATTCCCTAAAACACGCTTCCTGCATTTAGCTTGGTCATTATTGGTAATGTAAATCTCTTGATTCCTACTCAAAATGCCAGAAAACAAACTCAATTCTTTTTGAAAAGGAGATGAAATATTATCTGGAAGACACACATTACACTTCCGACATGTGGTCCAGGAGTCTGCTTTTGTGCTATGCCAGGGTTATTTCATGAGTTGCAGTGAAGACTGAAATTGTTACCTGTCATTTGTACTCTCCTCTTGCCACGTAAATCACTCATACTGGAGCTTTTCTATGTGGAGAGTCCAAACAGGAGATATATGTGCTTGTACATCTTGGGTTAAAGGTTTTATCAGGATGAGCTTGAATTGGATGCATTAATTCACCTTGACCTTCCCAAGTTATCTCAAATAAGAGTAGATAAAATATGTATCCTACCAATAACTGCCTTAATTCATGGTATGCTTCACTTTCTACAATACCATGATTATTTTAAGTGCTGTTATAATTTGGCGTGAACATTTTTTTTCATAAAGTTTCTGTGAAACAGCTGCTTATACTTGCCAAAAAATATGAAAAGCAACTGGAATCCCTTATAGAACCAAACAGATGGAAGGATTATAACCTTTACCAGAACAGAGGTCCCTATGTGGGTTGGGGGAAACTCACTAAAAGCATCATTTGGTGATAAAAACACCTCAGAATGAAAAAGACAAACAACTGGAATGTTGAGAGAGAAGCAGCAGAAAATCAATTCTGATTGGGTACTGAAAAATGACCTTGAGAAAAACTGTGAGAGAATCTGTGAGCTGAGCAGTATCTGAAAAGGAGATGGAAACTCTCCTGCTGGAAAAAAGGAAACTCACCAATTGAAAAATTTCCATAAATGTTTCCTAGAGTCTTGATAAATGAACAAGAATGAATCTGTGTCTCCTCTTACTCAATCATTTGGCCCTATATTTAGATATTTACATTTTATAGGTACATATTTGCATGGCAAGTACCTCATGTCATAAAAAATTCCAATATTTAAGATTAATGAAATTAAGTAAGTTCTTGCCTAGATTTTATGATAGGAAAATGATGAAATGTCTGGTGAGACACACATAAATGCTTCAGATAGAATGAGAGAAGCAGGTGGTTCTCTTGAGCTGACACTAGCATCCATAAGAATGGGAGCACATGTAGTGCTGTGATGGCAGTCACCTGCTTCAGAAGCCCCATTTGTCTGCAGGGCTTGGTTCTGACTGAGTTGCCCTGCATGCCATGGAGCCCCATTCACCTCTCTGCAGGATCAGATATTTCAAGTGAATATGCTTCACACAGAAGTGCTAAAATAAAATGCTCAATTCACCTATCTGATATTTAGCTTAAAGGAGGGTCAGAAAGCTTAATTTGGAAAGTACTTTGAAAACACTGGATGAAAGATGTTCTCTCTGATGAGTATAGTGAATTGGTTTTTTTCTCTATTGTTTAATAAAAGCTAAGTTAAAAACTTCACTGTGCAAATGAGTTTGAATTGCTGACAATTGCAGAAAAACTGCTGCTCAATCAATTATATTTGCCATATTTCCAGCCTGCAGATTTTTGCATGCCAAGTTCTCATCAACATAAACACTGAAAGGGGTGCATCAACAGATTTACAGCATCACCTCTTTATCTTGAGTGCCAGGTTTCAGATCTCTTCATAGCTGTGAATACTTCATTTGGAATGATAGCACCTAAGACAGACTGTTTAAAGCAAAGTCTGAACATGTAGAAGCAGAAGCAGAATGCAAGATGTACCCACTTGCTATGCATATCTAACAAACATACATTGTGGCTCTGGAGATTTCTGACAGATCCTGTGTTACCTATCTATGTTCAATCAGAATTCCAATATATTCAAATCGATCGCTTCCTTCCTTTATAAACCATGAACTTCTTCATTATCCAGATAAAGGATAACAAAGACAATGTGAACAGCAACAAGTATTGGATAAAATAAAAATTGAACTTGTAATTTTTTATGGCTGGGAGGTGTGATCTGTAAAAAGGCTGACTCATACAAGACAAGACTGTTGTGTCTCCCTATATTTACAGCTCCTTAAAAATATGAAAAGTTTTTTACAAAAATGGAAACCTATTATATTGAAGAACAAAAGTGGTCAATTATTGTTTGCTTTGACTGGAGAAAGTTTTATACTTTATTTTAAATTTCTAATGTTGTTGATTATAAAAAAGGTGAGACTTCATGATCGCCTCCAATATAATTAAAAAAAAAAGCCTTAAAAAACACAACAACAACAACCATTTATCGACTCATAGAATACCCCAAGTAGGAAGGGGTCCACAAATATTGAGTCCAACTCAATGCATGCATGCAGGATTACCCAAAATTCAAACCCTATGTCTGAGAGCACTGTCCAAATGTTCCTTGAACTTCGACAGCCTGGGTCCATGAACAGCTGACCCTCACAGTTATGAGAGGGGATCTCAAAACTGTTTATAAATATCTAAAGTGCTGGAGTCAAGTCTGAGGGTGGACTCTTTGGTGAGCAACAAGAGGCAAAAGACAAAAACTGGAACACAGGAAGTTTCATACTAAAGCAAGGAAGAACTTTGCTGTCAGAGGAGCTCTGGAGTCTTCTTCTCTGGATATATTCAAGGCTCATCTAGATGCCTACCAGTGCAACCTGTTGTAGGGAACCTACTACAGTGGAGGGGTCGGACTCAATGATCCCTGGAGGTCCCTTCCAACTCCTACAACTCTGTGATTCTGTGAATGAAAAGTTAATGATTTAGGCTGTATGTATTCAGCATAGTCATATTATTACTACTCAGTATTGACAAGTTTAACAGAAGTTTCCAACGCAAAAATGTATTTGATCTATAGTGTTGCTTCTGGCTTGTAATTTCATTCTTTAAACAGACTGTAGCTGGAAGAAGAAAACAATCAGAATGACATGCCCAGCCACTGTTCAGTGAGCTGTAGTTTTAAGATGCTCTAAGTTAAAGATTTCTGATTTTGTAAAAGCAGAAGAACAGAAAAATTCTCAAACAAGTTCTGTATCTCAGATCTGACAGAGTCTAGTGGGAGTAATACAACCTGTGCTCTGATATGCTTTTGACTCTGGTCAAAGACACAACTCCCACTGGCTTCAGGCAGTAAGATCTTGCTCTTTGCTGTCAGCAACACAGTTTTGTTAAAAGAGGCACCTCAGCCATACCAAAGCAAGATTTATCCATCTGTGAAAGTGGTCTGCTTCTGTCCAATAAAACAAAACACTTCTGTTTTTCTGTGTTTGTTACTTGTTAGACTCAGAGCAGACACTGTAAGTGCTGTGAAAGAAACCTAGATAAGGTTTTTGCTAAATATAAGCAGTAGTATTATAAAAAAACAAGATGTCTTCAACTTCATTAACTATTCTTGCATGGTAGTTTTTCATGAAAATGTAGCAGCAGAGCATCTGAACCATTACTGACACTTGTTTCTGATTGATTGGTTTTGACTTCAGAAGTTGAGCAAAGCAGAAAGACAACTCTCATGACACCAAGGGGGATATTTTCACTTCTTTTACTACATATTTATGATTCTTGTCTAATATAAAGTTTATTTTGCTTCAGTCAAAATTTTAACAGTATGACTCCGGTGCTCTTAAACACCAAAAATTCCAACCAAAAAAGCATCTCCATGCTGACTAGAGCAAACTGGAAGTTAGGATATGAGATCTGTCTCTTTTGTGATACTCAGTTTGGTCACTTCCTTTCTTGTATTTGAGTTTATGAATTTCACTTAGTTTTTGGATTCTTGTCACTCACTAAATTGAAAAAGGTTCTCTATTTCCTTCATCTCAATGTCACCTCGTTCTGCAAAACTTAGTAAAGAAATATCAGAAAATAACTATTTAATCTTGAAGAGACATGGGAGCATTATTTTGGAGGATTCTCATATCCTTTGTTGTCTGCTTAGAGTATCACAGAATAGAATACAAAAATTTCATTGCGTATGTTTTGAGGCAAGATGCTTCCAAGCTCTTCGATATCAAAAATAATTATTGCTATGTGCTTTAAGAACGAAGTGTCATGCCTTTTTACTGGCTCTCTTAAAGACTAGTCTCTTGATCTGTCATATTTTCAATCTTACTTTTATAAAGAAACAGATAAATAGTTCATTCAGTGAGAAACTGCATCAGCCAAAGGTAATCAACTCACAGTAACTGTGACTCTCAACTCTCTGAGACACACATGCTCAATTCAAATACCAGCAATAAATTCTACAAGATAGTCCAAACACAACAGAATTGCAAATAATCCAAATCATCTCTAACGGTGAGATAAAAGTGGCACGTAAAGTATTCAGCAAGATATTTGAACAGATTTATATATGATAATACTTGACAACATAATTCTCAAATAAAGGTATTGGTGTAGTTTTTTGTTTGCTATTTTTTTAAGGGTTCTGAGGTCATTATGTTTTATGTTGTTACTTCCTTTCATTAGTTGTTTATATTTAAAGGTAGCTGAAAAATCACAAAATTGGGCTGCAAAATATTTATTCCAAATATTAACTACTGCATAGTTTTTTTACAGGCAGTCCTTTTCCTTTCCCAGACACTGACTGCCAGTACACAGAAGAGTGTTGCATGGAGCCTTTTTCGTAATATAACCATAATCTATTTTCTGTACAGAAATAATTCATAAACACAAGTAAAGGCCTGCTCTCTTACCTGGAATTTCAAAGATTCATAGAATCATAGGATCACTGGAAGGGCCTTTAAAGATTATCTAGTCCAACTCTCCCGAAATGAACAGGGACTTCTTCTGTTAGATCAGGTTTCATAGGGCCTGGTCCAGCCTTGTCTTCAATGTCTCTAGGGATGGGGTATCAAACTCATCTCTCTGCAACCTATTCCACTGCCTCACCACCCTCACTGTAAAAGACTTTATTGTTGTATCGGATCTGAATCTCTTCTCCAGGCTGAACAGCCCCAGCTCTCAGCCTGTGCTTGTAGAGGAGGTGTTCCACTTATTTAATCAGTTTTGTGGCCCTTCACTGGACATACTTCAACAAGTCCACATCTCTCTTGTACTGAGGACTCTACATCTGGACAGAACACTCCAGGTGAGATCTCATCAGTGCAGAGTAGAGGGGCAGGATCACCTCCCTCAACCTGCTCAACTTCACTAGCTGTGATTTTTTAAATAGAGCTTGGTTGAGGTTACTGATACAATATAGTAGACAGTATTAGACAAAACATAGATAAAACAGAGGGCACTATCTTTTTCTATAGGTAGCTTGAGGCATGATAGTTTGTTGCTGCTGATCATAGAATCATAAAATCACCAAGGTTGGAAAAGACCTATAAGACCTTAGACCTTCCAGTCTAAGAGTACACCTACTACTAATATTTCCCTACTAAACCATGTCCCTTTGTACGACACCTAAATATTTCTTGAACACCTCCAGTGATTGTGACTTTAACATCTCCCTGGACAGCCTGTTCCAGTCCCTAACCACTCTTTCAGAGAAGAATTTTTTCCTAATAGCCAACCTGAACCTGCCCTGATGTAACTTGAGGCCGTTCCCTCTAATCTCCTGCTAGTTATGCAGGAGAAGAGGCTGACACCCACCTTGCAACAACCTCCTTGTTGTAGAGGGTGATCTGACCTCCCCCAAGCCTCCTCTTCTCCAGAACTGAAACAATCCCAACTCCTTCAGCCACTCCTCATAAGATGATGAACTGCAAGACCAACAGGAACAACAACTGCAGTGGCTGAGCTCCCAGCAAGTACTTAAGAGCATACCATGGATAGGAACACCCCTTCATCTACTTGAGCTGTTTGGAGCTTATTAGTGATGATGAGCTGATGAGTAAACAGGTAAGTTGACTACCATCATACTTTCAGAAAGAAGACAAGTCCTTCAGAGGATTGAAATGTTCTTATAAAAGGGCTTCCTGTCTGAATGGCTTGTTTTTAATCTAGCAGATTCATCTCTTCAGAACTTTGCACTAAAATTCAATAGTTTCTTTTAGATAGTTATCTTCTCACTATAAACAAGAGGAACATAATTCAAAATCATAAGTATTATTGAGTCAAGGTGAGCCTATAAAAATGTGTTGCTTTCCTTTCTTAAAAAGACAGAAGAACTGTTCAATGTACCAAGTGTTAATAACACTTATGAACTACTTGAAGAGGCGCAGAAACTAAAAGTTAGCTGTAAACTGACTACTTCAAGGCTGTAGCACCTCCACTGTGCAAAATACAAAGGGCAATTACAAAATCTTTCTGGAAAGAAAACAATGACAAAAACTCCTTGAAACTGAAGGGTAAGTACATAATAGATAATTACAGAAAGATAATAAAGATAAAATAGTTAGCTTTGTGATACATAATTCTGCTAGGTTTTATTACTGAGTTTATCCACAAAAATGCATATGTAAGTAGGTAAATATTTATTCCCTTCTGTAGCTTTTTATACTTTTAGTAAAAATATGCACTGAAAGGCTCTCTGTATCTAATTCAATATTTTTAGAATACCAAAATAAAGAACTTAATGCACTATCACAAATTTATTTTGTTTATTTCAGGTTCACTTCTTATTTTCTAGTAAGGTTATGGATGACACTTTCCCATCAGTTTCCCTAAAAATCAAGGTTTTTAAAGTGTTATAACTCATTCGTACATACAATAAATTTTCTAAATGTGAACAGCAGCGCATTATAAGTTATTACATATGTCACAGTAGTACTTAATTGACTTGCTGTTACAACAAATTCACACAAAATCACCAAAAACAATGATCCTCAAGCACTTAGTATATGGAAAAGTTGATATATGAAACCTCTTACTCGTGTTAAAACAGCATGTTAACTCAGAAAAAAAGTTGCACACATAATATATATCAACTACTGCCTGTCTCTGTAGATTATTCATATGTAAAAAATGGTAATATAATCCTGAAAAAAATAACAAAATTTAAAAAAATGCTGCACTGTGTTGTGAACCATACCCTTTTCTTACAAATTTCTCTATTCTGAGACTGCAAGATGAATCTGGGTCAAATCACACCACCACTATTGTCACTTTTTTTCCAAGTGAGCAGGAGTGTGAAACTGAAAAGACTAACACCATGTTATTCAAAAACACTCCAGAAAGTTCTTGGGATAAATTCACCACTGATGTAAGCTGTGGGCAATCATTTTAAGTTAACTGATTTTAAGGTAACTGACATGAAATAGGATATACCAGATGCAGCTTTGAACCATCTCTATTTACTTATTGAGCTTCCCTTAAGTCCCATAGTATGTAGTGATTCATCTATGTTTGGAACCATAGTGGTAATAATAAGTTACCTATAATATGTTACCTATAGCAATCAGTCCTTCCCCTTTCCCTTCTTTTTTTTCCTTTTTCCTTTTTCCTTTTCCTTATGAGCCAACAGGGGATTTTCTTTAAGCTACATAAGTTTGTTCTGTTTTTCTGTTTGGTTAAAGGAGAGTTACTGTGTATGAAAAGTGATTACTGAGGAAATTAACTGGCAGATATGGTATGTAATTAGCTCTGAAATTTAACTCAATCAGGGGCAGGATTGAGAATGGGCTGATAGGATGGGAATGGGCTGATACTGATTCTGGTGAAAGCATATGCTTATTCTTCATTCCAGTCTTGCACCGATCTTACCTAGAGACTTCATTTGAAAAAAAAAAAAGCTATGATTAAATTACTAGTTTTCTTATAAACTGCTTATCATTGACTATGGAAATATTTTTCAAAATATTCAGTAATGTTGGAAAAAGCTTTCTTCAAATATAGACCACATTTACAGGAATGGGTAAGAACAAGCTTTAAGAATTGTCATTTAGTACAGACCACTTCTTAAATCAGAGATCAAGTTAGGAATTTGCATTATTGCTCTTCTTAGAATAGCTGTGCCCATATTTTTATGTTGTATTTATAAAAATGAATTTCTATGTTTATTATCCATGAAATGACCATTCCTCTTACATCACCAAGCATGCTTAGACATGGAAGATATTGTGATAGTATCTTTACAGACTAGAAAAAAAAACACCATAATAATAACTTACCACACAGAATATAAGCATTCAAGTATCATCTACCACGACATGGAAACTGACATTCATGTAATTAGAAATAAGTTGGATCAGACATTATGAAAAAGAGTCAATTTTCCCATCTGGAGCTTTATAGCTTATATATTAATATACATGTATATACAAAAGAGAAAAAAAAAAAAAAGTAGCTGAAAGATGTCATAAGAGAAACAATCATGGACAATCATGGGAAAAAAAGTCCAGAACCATATGGTTACAGTTCATATTTACTCTGGAGGAAATATCACAAGGCATACCATCTGATATTAAGGAAATAGCGTATTTGGAAGCTCTTGTATACTGTATTTAAAAGATTATCCATCCTGTCAGTAATAGAAACAATCTGTGTAGGAAGTTTGGAGGCTGCAATCTGCGAGCTTCCTCTGCCACCCCACAGAACCACTCCCTTCCCTTTGCTGGAGTGCAAAGATAGTGACAGGCATTTCAGCTGCAGACAGACTGACGCAACAAGGGCTTCTACTGCTAAGCAAGCTAAAAGTTTCTTTTGTGGATTTCCAGCCATCTGATCTATTTCCAAGCCCTTTCACTGACATCTCTCTTGGTTTTGTACCATGCTCAGGCTCTCCTGTTACCCTCGTTTCACCTCAGGGATGTACTTATATTTTTATCCAATTTACCTCATCACCATGGAGCTGCAATCAGGGAACACAACTTTGTTAGCTCCTGTACCTTGAGACCAGAAAGGATGGTTTATTTCTGGTTTACAGTAACTCTTTTTGTTATTTTCTCCTGCAAACACTTCATGCCTTTTCTGTTTATTTCCAAACTGGGACCTTCTCCTCTAAACCTTCGTTCACACTTCTATTTCAGTGGATTTTATATGTTCATAATGAAATGCAGAAAACAATTACAAAAATACTGAAATGCACTGGAAGATTAATCTCTAGGGGACATATTTTTCTTCAGTAGAAAAAAAAATAGTAATAATACTTTTTAATTAATACTAAGGAAATGTATGTGTGAGCAAGCTCACTACTTTTAGTCCACACACATGCAATTGGTATTATTACAAGTGATTTGCTCCATTACTCTTATTCCATACATTCCTGGGAATGAAGAGGTTGTCTTTATACACTTCATAAGTAGATTCTATCTCTCCAGCAGAAAATTAGATAATTCACAGACTTACCTACTGAAACTATTCCTACATTAAATACCTCATAAGCACATAGAAAAAAAAAAAAAGATAAATAAAAAAATAAAAAATAAAAATAATAAAAATAAAAAAACCCAACAAAAACACAAGAAACAAACTGAGATATTAAAGATGTTCATAATTTTAGTCCTGGTCCAAAAGAATATGCATCAGTACATAATTTCAATAACCAAGTGGAAAGTACAGTCAAAATCGTTACTGTCTTTGTCCTCATTCTTGTATTAGCAACTCAGAAAGGATTGTTTTTGCGACAGTCTTCAGTATATACAGTACCTAAAGAGTCATATAAAAACTGTAAAGTGTGTAATGTTAGTATTGCAAGGAAAATATTAGGTTTTCTGATCCCTTAACAAATTATAATAAGGGTACGTTTTGGAATTTATTGCTGATATCCTGTGTATTTTAATAATGCCTTCCTTAATTCTGTGGTAAGTTAATACTCCTTCAATCACTTAAGTCAGCAAAAGGAGAAATCTGTTTTTTCCAACCCCCCCCCCCCAAAAAAAAAAAAGAACAGCCAAAAATATATGCGTTCTCACATAAATTTTAATGGGAAACTGGATATAAAAATAATAAATAAAAAATCTTAAAGAGGTTTCGTTGAAGAAAACCCATACCACACAACTCTTTTGACACAAAGCACAGTCAAAGATCACCTTGTATTATTGATCTAAGGAAGCTCTTGTGATCTGGTCCAAACATTTTTCCAAGCGATAGCATGCATATTAATGGATTTGAGTTTTATGATCTTGGAAGGAAGAATAAGTTTGAACCATTTCACATTGTACATTATTCTTCCAAAGTGACAGAAAGATTATATTTAGATTTTGATGACCCTGTTAGGAGCGTGTCAGTAGAAAGCAAGCCTTGTGTCTTAGGAGTAGAGGATTTTCATTAACAAGCATGAAACTTACAATCAACTTCAATGTTATCATAACACGGTCAAATTTTATGCATATATATGTATATTAGTATGTAATGGCAACATCATCTATCTGTTTAAACCTTCATACTTGTCTCTCAATTCTTTGAAAATGCTATAATTGTGTTTGAGTTAAAGGCCCATCAGACTGCCAAGAGCTTTATTCAGCCAGTGTCCAAACATTTGGACAGCTTATCATGAAGTACCAAGCACATGATGCACTTTGAGAGCACTTGTTTCAGGCCTATCACTCTTCCCTGCCATCAGGGTGAGTCTTGCAAAAGTAGTTGTTTCCCTTTTAATAGTTTCTGATGTTTACAGTCACATCTCTATACTGATCTTATTTATTTTGCTAATCAAGCTTATTTGTCTTAGAGGGGTCTGGAAGCTATTCTCAAATAACTGAAGTTTGCTGATCACTTTCAAGACATGAAAACATAGTTTTTATGGTTTGAGGTTTCTTTGGTTGTAACGATGAATTTGATATTTAAAATCAATAATTCAGGACTATCTGCAAACTAGATGCCTTATCCAAACCCTGCTTAATCTTTCTAAGGAGAGTATGTCTTTTTTAGGACAGCAATGAGCTCATTGGGTTCAAAGCAGTAATAATGAAAGGCAAAATAGCCGCATTTATTCAGCTCTAAAATCCTCTAAGGCAAAGCTGACTGAAAGCTGAATAAACATTGAGTTTATGATGTTGGTAAACTCTCAGACAATAAAACATTGGGAATAAAAAAATGAATAAGGTATTAATATGCAATAAAAATAAGCAAGCACTTTAAAAGTCCTTCAAAATCATGTCAGACTACTGACTTAAGTTATTAACTCCTTAAATACAAGAAAACACAGAAATGACACAAATATGTAGCCCTCTCTTGGACAGTCAATAACTACTAAGTTCAAGAGGCAGTGATTATCCCAAGATGTGACTGTGCTTTGAGGTAATGGTGTATCACTGCAAGATTTGAACATTCAGACTTCTCTGAAAACTGCTTATCCATGATCATCATGCAGCATCTAGGGCACTGCTGTACAAATTATTGGGTTCAATCAGGTGAAAAAAAGCACAGCTTTATGTAATCATTTTCTACATAGCTGTGTGACACTAGCTGAGCCAAACTGTCTTCAGTTGCCACATTTAACATTACCAGTTAAGCCATCTTAAAGAATGTAAGATATTCAGAAAATAAACTTTACCCGAGCCTTCTGTTGCTCCCAGGAAAATGGGTATTGAATTTTAATGCTCTTATTCACAGACTGTCTAGATCCACCTAGTTTTATTTCACAGTTCTCTGGTCTGTATCAGACCTTTCTTGCAACCAGTATTTATTGCAAAAATGGATGGTCTCAGAGCATCATACATGTACCTTAATCAAATTATTGATAAGTGAACAGAAAGAATCAGTTTTCCACAATTTCAGAAGCCTAGAAAAATCCTTCTGCTATGACTGTCCCATTTCTATTACTATGGAGACTTATATTGTTTTTCTTACTGAGACACATGGCCAATACATTGGCATACAGCCACATTCCCAAAGTAGTCAGTCTCCTTGCATCTCTCTGTATTTGGACACATCAAGCATTCTTGTCTTTATCTTCAGTTCTGAGCAAGTTGGAATTCAGCTTAAAACTACTCCTCACATAGATTTTAGCATCTTCGATGCACATTTTAAAAATATCCCAGATCATCAATCTAGGGATATATAAAGTTTGCTCAAACCTTAGAAAATTATTCCATTATAATTAGTACCACCATCCATGCACAACTTTGTCACCCAGAAGTACAAATTTGGGCACAAAATTACATGTCTTACTCACAGAACATAATTCAGGCTTTTTATCAGCTTCACTCCTTTGACGTGTTTTTGATAGATCAAGCTTCCCTGACAACGTTAACTCCACAGCCTTTTAAAAATATTTGAGCATACAGGCTACATTTATCACTGACATGTTGACTGGCAGTAGATATTTTGATTCAATACTAAGATACCTGGATTTTTAAAAAATCGTTGGGCAATTGGAAGCATACGTTTACAGCTCAAGATTACCTAAGTTCAGTAATGGGCTCTCTGTGTAGTAAAGACTGAAGACAATTAACCCAGCATGCAGCCAGAAGATGAAGGACGTGCAGGTTCTGAAGGTTCCAGCTAACAACATGGGGCAGGGGCAATCCAGAAAAAAGTTCAAATTTTCAAATTCATGAAAGCAGTAGTAAGAAATTAATGAGATCTGGATGACTAAACTTTCTAGATCACCTTGAATAAAAATCATTTCTTCTTCCCCAGCCAGTTTCTGGATCCTGTACTGTGATTTTGACAGTAGAAAAATAATGTGATGAAGCTGGAATGTCAAATGCTGTAGTGTTTCACAAAGTTGGCCATTACCAGAGAATTTCAAGTAGCTTCCAAGGTAAAAATGTAACCTGACTATCCCTGCCCAAGCAGAAACAAAAACCTTTTTGATAGAGCAGAACTATTAAAAAGTAGCAAAAAGTATTATTAAAGATTTTTGTATTGTCTGCATTGTGAAACTGGAAAATCTGGGATGTAATATTACATGGTTAGAGTGGATCTTACTCTTTAAAATAAAGCAAACTGAGAAATCAAGTAAATACGAAATCAAAGGGGTTTTTGTTGTTTTTTGTTTGTTTGTTTGTTTGTTTGTTTAAATCTTTTACTCATCTCCATTTAAGAATCTTTGGTGTCCCAGTAACATTTAGAAAGATACTGGAAGCCCGAGTGACTTAAGCAGTGTTTCCTTCTTTCTCTGTGAGAGGAAGTTGCACAGTTTATTGTACCAATGCTATTAACATTCTGTTTGTTGCTTACCTTTCAACACAAACACATGTTGTGGCACCTACAAGAACACTGAGTTCAGGAAATACTTGTATGAACAGCGTATTTATCTGTGTCCCTGCTTAAAGTAATTAGGAAACAGCAGGATTTCACTGAGGTTATAGTGAGTCTTCCATTGACATTAATGCACTTTGGCAGAAGTCCATAACAACAGTTATAGTACATTAACAGATCAGCTTTCAGTGCAAAGGATCTCCAAGAGTATTGCAAACAAACTGTAAGTGTAGGTATCCTTCAGTAACGTTCTAAAACTGAATGATGGTTTACAGAAACAACAGAAGATGAACCACTTGCTTGAAAGAGAAGAGGGAAATAAGTGTACAGGGGTTATTTGGACTAGAGCTACCCAGGACAGTGGAGTTAATGCAGTTTTGATCTGCTTTTCGAATGCCAATACTTCAAGGTAACTTCATATTTCATCTCTTGTGAACATGTGCAAATAGCACCAGAGCAGGTTTTAAAGGAAGAGAATGGAAAAAATGTAACTCCAGGTCTCAAATCTCTCTAGAAATGACAAGATACATAAATAAAAAAGGAAAATATTCTGTGTGAAGTTTGAATATAGAGTTGATCTTTTTAGTTTGATGAAAAATTGCTATGCACTTCCTGTACGCTTCAGTATAGACTGGAATTTGGGAGAAAATTTGGATGTGGTCTCATAAGGATCCCAGCACAATCCCAGTTCCTTGGGAATACTCTCCCTTTGCAGGTAGAATGGCTGGACAGCAAAACCTCAGTGTAAACCAGAGTCATTATTACAGAGTTCTTGCCCTTCCATTTGCATGTGGCCTGTTTTATTAGAACACAGTGGAAAATAAACCTCATCATGAAATGTTCAAAATATATAAGAAATGAATTTACTGGTGAATCCTACAGACAGAAATTAGGTAAGGGCTTGAAACCAATGTGAAAGGATTTAGAAACTAATGAGTTCCCACAGGCATTTCCCTCTTTCCCTCTGAGGATGTCTGTAGCTGGCACTGTTGCCCACATACTGAATCATGATTGCTGCATTTCCTTGAGCTCCTGTTGGTGTTGTCATTTAAATACTGATATATCTAAGAGGACTACACCATATGGTGGCATTGCTGCACTGAGTAGTGTTAAATACAGAAGTGACGTGAATTGCACCATATAAAACCATATTTTTAGTATTCAGAATGACAACATAGACCAGATTTCTTCAAACATCTTAGCTCTCATTAGGATATCTAAACAAGGGACAGATTCTCAAGCTTTCAACATGCAGCTGCTTACATTGGAACTCTAATTGTTATATTTTTCAGAAGTTTTCAGTCAAAAAGGACTATGATTATGTTAATCTGTTATAAAAACTAGTGCTGAGATGCTGCTGTATCCCCATGGATGGGAAATTGTTATTTCACATGAAATCCATGAGTTATATAGGCTTACTCTTCCTTTCCTCCTGTTCATATAGACTCCATGGGCTTTCTGATGTTTCTTCTGAATATAGCAATCTAAGACTGATTCCATAATCAGAAAGTCTCCTGAGGGAGCAATATGGTCCTAGTTTGAATTAAATTACAAATGCCCGATCCTAGCCCTGGTTACCTCTTCATTTAGCTAAGCACTAATTCCTCAAATAAATGGCATTAAAATAGTATTCTGCTTGTCTATACATGTGAATATCAAATGTGATTATAAATAAACACAAGAAAAATGATACATATTAAATAAGATATTTGCCTAGTTGGTGTTTGTAATTTGTGATTTTATTGCAAATGTGGATGCATGCTTATCCCTCCCTATATTATAAACTGAAGGAAAGGTGACCAGTGCAGGTATAATTTATATTTATATTTAAATTATAATAGCTATAATTTCAGAGTATAACAATATTTTTCCAATCTATCTGACCTCTTTTCTCACATTACTGGTAAACTGTTACACTACCCATTTAATTTGTTCACAGTAGAATTTCTTCCCCTATAACATGGTATTACTGGCATCTGCAATAGCATTTGTACTGAAATGGCTTCCCTTTTCTCAACCCACATGTTCATGCACTTCCATATTTTTCAGTTTTCTTCCCAGTCCTACTGAGGATGGAGAGTGAATGAACTACTGCACAGTACCTTCTGGGTTAAACCACAACATGTACCAATAGTTCTGTCTCTTTTGTTTCCTCCCTTCACAAATACTACCATTAGTTAACAATAACTTGTTTGTACACACAAGGTTTATGACCTCATAAAGTCATGCAGTTCTTTAAACATGCTTTCTCTTGCGTTTGCCTTTCAAGCATTTCTGCTGGGAGATTTCCAGGAAGGCAGTCTAGAACTAAAGTCATCTTTTGTATTACTAATCAAAAAGTATCATAAAGTATTATTTTTTTTCTGTACATGATTCTAATTCTAATTACAAGACAACTGAGACATATTTAAGCATACTTATTTCCCTCCTTTCTTTGTGCATCTCTTCTGTCAAGACAATACAGTACTTCTGACAAATGAAACTCATTTGAAAATGTGAATGAGAAAAGTTATGAGGTAACGTCATAAAAGACGAAAGAATTGATTGGCTATTTGTAATTATTAGAACACAAAGAATATTAAAAGCACGGGGGACAACTTTAAACAAATCTAATTGATACTGCCTTCAACACGACTTTTGAGGGTGTACATCTGTTGGTCCAGTTTATACAAGTGGCTAGTAAGTACCAGCATTTGGAATCAACAGCCAAGTAACATTTTTACATTTAAGTCATTTGTTACTGCAACTTCTATCTTGTAGATGTGAAGACAAAAAATGTTATTATTCTCCCACTTTTAAATGCTCCACACTGGTACAGCCCACTAATGTCCAAGCAGAAGAAGGCAAAGGAATATCACATCTCGAGTCTTTTTATCATTTGAATGAAAAATTATGCTGCTTAAAATCTTCTAATTGCTACTGAAAGCAATTTTCATAAGGACTATTTTTGTTTTATATTCCTGGAGCCATTGTTAAGAGCAAGTGCTTCTCATTTTGGGGTTAGTTTTTTATTTGTCCTGAGAACTTTAGGTTTCATACAAATGATACTTCATCACCATGGAATAACGAAGTATCCTTCTGG
The DNA here is from genome assembly GCF_038088225.1 of Cyrtonyx montezumae. Classification (NCBI taxonomy): domain Eukaryota; kingdom Metazoa; phylum Chordata; class Aves; order Galliformes; family Odontophoridae; genus Cyrtonyx; species Cyrtonyx montezumae. The sequence goes on from NW_027071936.1 coordinate 55,795,685, forward strand.
AAAACATTCTTTTCTTTTATCTGCACATTGTGTGTAATTAAAGGCAGAGCAGTTAGTAAATAATTGCCTAGGGGCATACCATGTGGGAGATTTCATGCATGTATAAACATGTGTGGGGGAGGAAGTTGGTTTAAGAAATAAGGCAGTGTTTGTTTAAATCTTATTCTGTGTTTTGCTGCAAATAGAGGAAAACGCAAAAGTCACAATTGTCGCCCTTGGTTGTAATTCATGAGTTACTTCATTGCAGTGAAATGAAAGGAAAATTGCAATATTTCATTTGCTTACATATTTTTGAAAGGTGGCACTTGTACCTGTGCAGCTGACAGTCCTACCAATCCAGCCTACTTCAATAATTATTTCCTGCTATCTTCTCTTCCAGTGTGAATTCAGATGGTTCATGAGTTTTAAGAAAAGTATTCACAGAGGCAATATAAAACATAGGAAGCGTGCATATGTATGCATGTAAAGAAACCAAAAAATACAGCCCAGAGCTTAAAGGTCTGCACATGCAAATATGCACAGGTTGTAAGTGAGTCTTGGCAGGTATGCATTAGAGCAAGGAGAAAAGCATTAGACCATTTATCCTTTCAGATTGGCTAACTAAAAATGCAGGCTATGCATCCTCAGTTCCTCCTGCTGTCCCGCAGATCTATGGATGTGTTATTAGCAGAGCTAATCATATTTAAAAACACAAAGTTTCTCTCTGGCTGGCTGAGAGCGGGTACTCATGATAAATTTCTTGCTCTTTTAAGGTGTCACATAACAGCTCCCTTTTCTGCCTTGTCCTGAAATATTTGTCATACTCCTTATAGCCTTCCTTCCCAGAACAATGAGAAGCCTCATTTATTTTAAGAAGGAAGTGTCTAATGTTACAGCATTGTAGAAAAGCAGCTTAAAGACCTAACCTGGCTGGATTCAAAAACGCCAGTGGTATATCTTAAAAACCAGCATAAATCTCTTGACTTCTAAAATGACTCATCAGCTTTTAAATATTTGTTAACTTTGCACAAAATATACTTAGGCTTCCCACTGCTGGGCTCTTTTGCATTTCTAGATCTTTGTACTGTTATTAATTGTACTGTAGATGCAACTGAATGAGGAACTACTATCTACACCAATCAGCCAGGAAGAAGTGGCTCTCATTACATAATTACACACAGAGGCTAGAAGGAGACCTGTTGGCAGGAGGTGAGGACAGTTAATGAGTAAAAGTACTCCTGCTATGTAGTCCATTTTACTAAGTTTATTGAGAACACTACGTTAAAAAGCACACATATTTGCAGTGTGATCAAATAGCAGTTAAGCATGACTACTGCACTCAAAATGGGTAAGAAGGGAGGTTTCTTCCTCCCTCTCATTCCATTCTACTGCTTTTCAGATAAATTCCAGTACTTTCTGGTGTTATTATCTGGAAATAATCTGTTCTTGGCTCAGGTTCTGTTAGTGAATATTTGAAGTGGTTACTGGAAAGAAGGGGAAGAAATCCTAAAAGATAATGAATATTTCTTGAAAGAATATATTCAGTTCAAAGTGGTGGAAATTAACAAAATGTAAGAAGAGAAGAAAAGCAATACAGTGTCAGACTATTAGCCCACCCGCATCTGTATTCCATCTCTTACAGAGGCAATAATATGTGCTATTATGGGAGAGTGGTGGTGATTAGCTGCAGTCCCTTCCCATTAGAAACTTCCAGCTTCAAAAACCTGTAGTGGTGATTTAGAAAGTGATTCCACCTATTGCTTTTAGAGTCTATCTCAAGATATGATTTCCAGGTCTTATAGTGACCAGACCCCTTTTTGAGGGTGAGATTCCTAAAATAACCACATCTCTGGTGCAGTAAGCTACACATCTTTACCCTTTAAATATTATTTTATTTCTCCTATTTTTTTCTTGCCATGTATTACAGGTTTTGCTTTCTCCTCCATCATGTAGGCCTCACTTTTTTTAACTGCTCTTCCTTTCCCTAAGATAGTATCCTTTTCCATTTCTTATCATTTTCATTGATAGCTTTTCCCTTGAGCTTTGAACAAATCTGATTTGATGGCTTTATTTTCTCTTGGAATTGTAGTATGCAGTTTATCTGGGCCTGTAATACATACTCCAGGTTCTTGTTTGTTGAACTATACCTCACAATATTTTTTTGTTCATCTATTTTTTTTTTCAACTATCTTTTCCTTTCTTATGTAGTGCTCATTCTTGGAACTGAATACTGTCTCTTGGATTTCTTTGTCTTTTTCCCTTGTGATGCAAGCATTTAACTTCAATTATATTGGCTCACACACCAGTAAATATTGAGCAAGATCTTGTACACCACTTGAGACTGAGTCTAGTTTTGTTTGTTTGTTTTTTGGGCTCTGAGACAAGCTGATGTAGGAATGAGCTTTTTATTATATTAAAAAGTTTTCCTTCCACATCCCATAAAGATGAAGAGCTGCAAAATATCTAGATAGCTAGAATCTATGATCATTTTATCTGTCCTAACTTTTTAGTGACTTGAGTTTCACTTATTTTATCCTGACTGGGAGAGAGAAGGCCTTGGTAATATAAAGTAAGGTAGTAGATTTCACTTGCATAGATTCCTCAGTACTCTTATTTCCCAACAATATTGTACTGTGTTTGACATTTTCATTATTTTTTCCTGTACTATGCTCCTCCCACACTCCTAACTATCTGTCTGTACTTTCTATAAGACTGATGTCTAAGCTTAGTAGAATCATAGAAACACCAAAGTTGGAAAGGACTTCCAAGACCATCCAGTCCAAATGTCCACCTACCACCAATATTTCCCCATTAAACCATGTCTTAAAGTACAACATCTTAGTAACTACTGCTTACCACTTTTTAGTCAGTCTCTGTGATGACTTCTATCAGATTTGCCATTGATGTCTACTATTATTATTCCATTTTTCCTGTCTCATATTTAGGCCTGTCCTATTGTTGTAGAAGCATTTTTAATTTTTGGTGCTGTACAGTACTGCACATGCTACTCAGTTGGTATTGTAAGCAATCTTACTTGTCTTCTCTGTTTACTGCAACTCTTACTTCTCTTTTGGCATTTTTGGAGTTGTATTGTACCTTAGTCACATCTTCTATTTGGATTGCATCAGACTGAACCAAATGCTCCTCAATGCCTGTTATCTTTCTGCTTCTAGTTTAGATAATCCTCTAGAATCTTTTAAAATTTTAGTGCCAGCTCTATTTTGGTTGAGCTAAAGCCTATCTTTCTAGGATACATCATTCCCCAAATATTCACCAGTTCCTAACACAAACAAACAGCTCCTTTCTACAACTGGATCCTCTCAGAGATCCCTTTCACCCTGAAACCTGCATTTTCCTCAGTAACATGAGGCTCTGACTGGAAGCAGTGATGTCCCTATAGGCCTCATTTGTGAGCCTCTCTAATTCTCTTAGTTGTTCTTGTTCAACCTATCCCAGCTCAGGAACAGCTCTGTTCTCTTGGGGCCAGGAGAGCTGTGCGTCACATCCTCATGCAAACACGTCCCCTAGGATGACCATCAGCCCTCAGTACCCTGCACAAGAGAAGAGGGAGCCCCCAACCTAGTGCTGAGCTTCTATTGCACCTTGAACTTCTAACAGCTGTTCTCTGAATCCATATACAAATTTAGTTTATATTTTGATTGGATAATTAAGAGTATATTCCTGTCTTAATCCTCTTATAAAGCTAATTAGCAAAAAAAAAGTCAAATCTGTCCTGACTGCAACATATCCCATTTAGTTCTCTTCCAGCAGCCAATCTGACATGGACAGATAGGACTGCCATTGCTCTTTTCATTTCACTGTTATTAACAGACATGAAATTGATGTAAACCTGTTCCACATCCTGATGTGAAACATTTTTTTCATTATACTTCACACAAATGTGTGCAGTTATTCAACTCTTAAAGAATTACTGAATTAGAAGGGTGTTAAAATCTTTTTTTTCCAATATTTGTTTTAATCTTTTTTTTCTATGTGGACTGATCCAATGCAGAAATATTCTGATTTGTTTGTAATGCATATTAAGAATAGGGAGCATAAGAATGTGATTTTTCATTCAATTTAATTAACAGTTGATGTTATACAATTGCTATTTGCTGAGGATTTGGCTCTATCATTTTAAAGAAAGGTGTCTTCACTGAAGACATATAAGCCACTTCACAACATATATAAAACAGCTGCTAGTGAAGTGTTTTCCCAAACCAAAATAAAGTAGCTTGAGGCTTTCACTTTTGGTTGTACACAGTGGAACAGATACCCGAAAGTTAGGTGTCTAGTCAAAACCAGCTATCTAACTGCACTTCATAGTAATGGTGACAAATTGCCAGAATTATTATCTTCTGGAGTTACTGGGCTTAGATACTTATCTCAGGGAAAAAGGAGAAGGAAACTGGCAATGTCTTCAGACCTGTTAGAGCAGCATGAGAAATGAACAGAACTAACAGCAACATGCTAGAGATGATATCTGGAAATAGAGAGAACCACTATGATGAATTCAGACAATGACAAAGTGCAAGAATGGACAGAGTATTAAAGATAAGTTTCAGATCATCAGATCATGACTGTAATCATTTTCTTTCTTAAAGGACCTTGCCAGTCTACACCATGCATGATTAGATTAAAAAATAAAAAAAGGGGGGGGGGGTAGAAGAGAGGAAGAAATGTCAGGATTTTAGTTATATGGCACAATCTTTTACTCAAGTCCAAACCCCTAGGTGATGGCTATTCTGGATAAGTACACCCTGAGCATCCTGAGGCGTGTTCTGTCAAGTTTATACTTCAGGTCAAGAACTTGAGGAAAACAATGCAATCTTTTTTTTTTTTTTTTTTTCCTGCAAGATGAGATTTTAGCCCTGTAATTTCTAATAAAAAGCTCTTCAGAAATAAGAGAAAGCCACTCCAGGAAGTTTACAAATCTGTTGCTGATGCACTTTTTGAGTATCTGCATTATCTTTCATTGAAGATTCACATTTGCTCTGACTGAACAGCTCAACACAATCAGAGACAAATTGGGAATATAACCCAGTGTGATTTTGAGTAGATGCAATTTCAGGGATGTAAGCATGAGAACAAGACAGTATGATATCATGATTAGCCTTTAATAACTTAAACCAGCTCCGTGGGGATCAAATACTAGAATGAAAACAGGCTCACTGCAAGGCTGGTGGATGTTCAGCTCTCTGGATATAGCCACTAACTTCACACTGTGTTCTCCCTTGTCAGCGTGTTACAGACTAACAAAGTTTCTGGAGTGGAAGAACAAATTCAGGAACCCTGAACAGAAAATCAGGAAAGAAGTCAGGCATGGGGAAGGTAATAGAAATTCAAGAAAGGGAATAGAAAGTGGCTAAATATCTCGAAACATCAAAATCACTCCCAACCGAGGGTTGAAAAGCCCTTGGAATTTGTAGAATTGACACTTTTAGGACTGTCCATGGTCAGTACATGTGGAATTTCTTGTTCCCATTGAGATAGTCATTGCACAGAGGGTAATGACACATTCACTTCAGCCACAGCAAGTGGGCTTCCAATGTAAAAATACAGTTAAGACAACCTGACATGATTTCCCACTAATACAATTTAAAAGACATACTTTAACTAGATGCATTTTCATTTTAAGATAATTTTAACACATTCTAGTTTATATTTAAAATGCTGCAGAGGTGTGAGATTAATAAGCTAGGCACAGCATACCATAAGCATAATCAGGCACAAAAATGATTGGGGATCAAAATAAAATTGCATTTGAACATTTCACATAAAGGTAAAGCAAACCAATTTCAGTCATTTCTTCTATCATTTCTGTGATTTGTAAAAAAGCCTTAGTGTCTTTTAGACTGGAAACCACAAGCTTCCACAAAGCTCAGTTACAAGTAAGACGCTTCCACTGATGCCTCTTGTACTTACAGATTAAAATGGGAAGAAACCTTGCCCCTCCACCTCACTTTTCTTCTTGTTAATGCTGGATATGGAGGATGAGGTGAGAGCTATCACATGGATAAGCAATGGCCAGAAAAGAGAAAAAAGAAAAAAACACAATCAAACAAAAAAATATCTAAACAAAACCTTCCCTGTAGCTCTAAAGCAAAGCTGAAAGATGAAGAATGCAGTGTCAATCTGCCCTGAATGCAACTGCCCTTTACAAACGACAAGAGAAAAGTGTCACAGATTTGCCTCAAAGGAGTGTTCTCAAGAGAGGATGCATATATCTGCTGTCTTAAAAGTACTACAGTAAGAACACAGTTACATTTCATTTGAAGGAAAGAGTACTTTTTAGTTTTTACTCAAAAAAGGAAACTAAGAAAGAAAGAAAGCTGTGTCTACAATTGAACTGGAAACTGCAGCCACTTAGTTTTTCCTTTGTATAACAGTCTTCATGACACACATGAGTGGCGCGGGAGGCCAGAGCATCTGTCAAAGTTTGCAAAGGGTAGAGCAAGGAGCTCTAAGAGAAAATGAGTCCTTTTGCTCAATTCAGAGTTCAGCCCAAGCTATATCCCAAGCACTTGTAATTTCACTAACACATTGCTGCTTTATCTTCTTTTTAAGAGAGGAAAAGGCAGAAGGAAATAACATGTAGAAAAGAGGCTGTTTCTTTTCCTTTCCCATGTAAATCCATGAAAATGGATTTGAGTTTTAAAAGAATAAAGAGAGAACAGAATGCATGTTTTTTAGGATGATCATTGTATCATTGAAGGAGTTGCTGGCTAGAATCAAAACAGTGAGGGGAACATGACCATCATTATCTAAATCTTGAATCAAAATGAGCCAGAATCTGGCATCCATCCATACACTGCAGGATACCCTAAATAAGAGTCGTGTACTGATGTAAGGTGAAAGAAGGTGGCTGCAACTACTGAAATGGAGTCCTAGTCCTTAAGAAAAGAACTTCTTACTTTGGGGAGAGATGATGTAGGTCTGGAATTATCTTTTCTCAATAAATAGCAACATTTGAAATAATATATTTTCTCTTTGAGAAAACTTTACACATTATGTAAGCACACATATAATAGAAAATTAATGGTTTGGTTGTTTTGTTTTTTCTTCCTTTAAGCTTTGGTGCCAAAAATTTACTGAATTAGATCATACTTTTTTCCAAATTCCATGCAGAATTTTGGATGAGCATTTTTCACAGTGATCTTCCATAAGAAAATTACAAGAACTGTGACTCCAAAAGGATATATAATAAGCTAATGGTCATCTATTATTCTTAAAATAAAAATGATGCTTCCTCCCTTTGTTCATAGAATTTATTTCTGCCAAGAAAACAAAAAGAGAAACATGTAAAGTTTGGGGAAAAAAATAGCAAATTTTCTGTTAAGGATTTCTAGTAATTTAAAAAGATGCATAAAGCTGCATGAATGCTGTAGAAAATAAAGCAAACTAAAAGCAAAAACTGAAACAAAGTCACTTGTATGCTAAGACCAATGAAGAACTAAAAGCTCTATCTGCAAATTCTCATTAATTCAAAACAGAGCAAACTGATACCTTGCAACAGATAATGATCTGAGCAGAAGACTGAAAGACAGGAACAAAAGGAAATAAGTAAAAATATCACCCTTTGAAATAATCAAAACATACACTCTTTACAAACACACCTTGAAACCCAGCAAATGCAGACCTAGTGGAAAATATGAATAGAGTTATAAGAGATAATCTCTTTATAAAGTTATAAGGAGATATCTGCTTTTTCTTCAAAGAAGGGTAAGATTTTATCTGAAAAGAAGCAAAACAGCTTTGCAGGCAAGAGATAAAACACTATAGAAATAAGAATTTAGACTAGATCACTAAATGAAGTGAATTATAAGGTAACAAAAGTTGCAATCTAAATTGCATTAAATTTCCTAGTCATAGATTTTTTTGAAACTGAAAAATCTCCAAGATTTATTTCCACTTCAGTAGTTCTAGGGCCTAATTTTCCTGAGCAATGTCATTTGGTTTTATACACTGTGGGATAACAACAAAACAAAAACAAACAAACAAATTTAAAAACAAAACAAACCCCAAATCTCTCTTATTTTTCATGGAAAGAAATGGATCTGGCTTGTGATGCTTACTCAAGATTATCTGTGTTCTATTCCCAGCAATAAAGCATTGATTCTGTGTTTGCATTGGAATGGAGAAAAATATTGTAATGATTCACAACGTTACATTCTCATTGGAGAATCACTTGGAAATTTGCTATTTTAAAGTGTCTGTACTTAACTGTTGGTTCCTTTTTTTCTGTAATTCAAGATTTATATTGTGAATTATACTCTCTTACTGATTTAATGTAAACTGAGAATGAACCCAAAATCAAGAGGTTTGCTTTCATTAGAGACATGGTCCTCATCAACTGTATTAAACTAAACACACACAAAGTTATGTGCAGAGCATTTTTTCTGATACCTTCAGGTGTCCCAACTACCAAAAAAACTTCCTTAGATGTTAAAATGTATCATTTACCACTGAAATTAGACTAGCAAGCATGCAAAAACATATTTATAGAGATGAGAACAAATACTGGTATTTAAAGCAAGAAAGTTTACTATATGCAGTGCAAACAAGCAGTCGATATCTATGTCTTACCATAAAGGAAAGCATAAATTTACTATGTGAAAACAGATGCTGGTAATTACTTTGCAAATCTTTTGAAAGATTTTCAAAAAAATCAAAGATAAAAACAACAAAAACCACCTCTATGTACATAAACGTATCCGTAATATATCCTCACTGATTACTTCACACCTGTTTGTGATATTTTGAACTTAGCAATTGCTGCTGGCAACATTTTATTCCGATATTCTGACTGTAAACTATTGAGCGTACAGATGCTTATATGACTTGGGCTTTCACAATATTTTTGGGAGCCCGGACAGGCAGTTGTGTAGATCTGTGCCTGAATCTAAAGACATTCTCTGAAGGTAAATGGTCTCAAACTTTATCCTCTATGTTCTCCATAGGAAAACAAGAAATCTGTTGTAGCATTTGCCATACAAGTATTCTCCCTGTGTTTGCACATGAAATTTACATCTGCAAAAACCCAGTCCTTTATCTGATCCCATTGCCTCCTGAGTTATTTTTTCTTCTGCGTATCCTAATGAATAATGGTGGATTAGATTGACTTGGCTGGATTTAAGTATAGCCACAGAGCCCAGACCTCAATTTTCTTCACAGGTGCATTAAATCTGGTGGAAATTATTCACTTGCAAATTTATTTACATATGCAGTTTCTGTATCTGTAATGCACACAAACTCTGAACATAGTTAAGAAGAGTTGTTGATGCCACATTTATAGATTTAGACCACAATACAAACAAATAGTGTGTGATAAGTAATTTTAAATGGACAGCATATTCTGCTAATAGTATCAATACAAAATAAATCAGTGGGTAGAAGGAAAGTCACAGAAAATAGCCTAAGTAATCCTGTGTGTTAGGTCAGAGTTCTAGGTTGCTGTATCGTGTAAATTCACGAGGGGAGAAATTTAGTGGCAGGCCAAAGTCTTTAAGCCTTAATTAATGTCATGGGAATGATAAATCTGCTGTGCACTCATTTTGTTTCATACAAATGACTACCTGAGTCACCTTTGTTATCTACTCACCACTCTGTGGGAAGAACAAAAATGTCACAGTCATGATGTTATAATCCACAATAAACTATCACAGGCTACCATTTTCAAAGGTACAGTGATAAAATGTTTGTATCCCAAAGCACTCTGGTAGAATTTAGGCAAATTCCTCTTTAGGTGCTACTGAAAACCACAGCAGCAAAACTGTTTTCCTCTTGGTCACGCTTCTATCCATTTAAGAAATAATGGGTCAACATTTATCATGTTAGAATTCCTTTCTAACTTTTAATGGCCCAATTAAAATCACATTGGTATTTATTTTAGAAATTACGGATAGTATATGACACTCTACCAGCTTTAGCAAGCAGATATCCTTCTCATTCCATCACACAGCTGAACACTTCGTTGAGAAGCTACATCTTGACATGTTTGTAAATTATTGTTATTGACAACTCTTGTTTATGAAAAGACAAGTGATCTATTTGTTCTGTGGAGCATAAGTGATATTTTCAACAGTTCTGTTGCATAAGTTGTAAGAACATGTAAAAAAAAACTATGTGATTTCGTGCCAGATTAGTTATGAATTTGAATTAATCTTGAGATTAGAGATGGTATGCCAGAACTTCACAGAAGCTGGATCTACTAAGATTTAATCATCTGGAAAAACTCTATATTGTTCTAATTTACTTTTCTCTTGGGGAAAAAAATCACAAAACCCACAGACTGTCCCATTGATGGGGTTGAGTAACATCTGTTTTGAATTCACATGACTTCAAGATTCTGTCTAAATTTGAGACCAAACTTAGAAATGAAACAGAAGTGCATCAATCACTACAGAGGGAACAAAGAAGCCCAACTGGATCAATGCTCAGGCTGTAAAGCTATGCACAGTAATTCACAGCTTATGTTCTCTGCTCCTCTCTTCTAGTAGCTGCTGAAGGAGGGCAGCTGAACAGGGTATGCAGGAACAGCTGAAGTGTCTCAGTTTACTTTTTTTCTGAGTGCAGATTGCAGCAATTCAGAAGCTGTTTCCTATCCCGCTCAGCAGATGTGCTGTGGGAGTTGCTTCCTCCAGAAAAAGAGCAGAGCTGCAGTTGGGTCTGCCTAAGGCTCTTCTCATCCCAAACACACCAGCATAGTTGGGTCCACAGCCTCATCCATGATTCAAACTTTCTGTAAGGAGCTTCAGAGAATAAACAATTACACCTGTTTTAGATGTCAGAAGTATCCCATGCAATCTTCTCATAGGTGATTTCAACTTAGCAGATGTTTGCTTGAAATACAATACAGAAGAGAGGAAACAGCCTAGGAGGTTCCTGCAGTGCATGGAAGATAACTTCCTGACAAAGCTACTAAGAATGCATACCTCAAGAGGTGCCCCTCTAGACTTGCTGTTTATGAATAGAGAAGGGCTGCAGGGAGATCTGGTCAGAAGTTATTTTGGACACAGTGATCACAAAATGATAGAGTTCTTGATTCTTGTTGAATTCAAGAAGGGGATCAGCAAAACCACTACCTTGGACTTTTGGAGGACAGACTTTGGACCATTTAGGACATTGGTTCAGTGTATATATTGAGCATATAATGGTGGCTCTGTGAGAAAGCAGAGAATTATTTGGAAATATTAAGTCACAGGTTTATCCAGCATATGAGTACAGGTTGGAATTTTACACTAAGTACTGAAACCATTAAATGATCAACTTCACCAGCACATTACTATAGTCTCTGTTTCTAAAGTAACACCGAACACAATTTCTTGAGCTAACATTCAATGAGAGAGGTACTTAGATGCACCAGATATAGCAAGGTCATCACTGTACACACTGTTTAAATTATCATACACTAGCATAGTCCCAATTCTGCAATACTTCTCCTCATACCGGCTTTTTTTCACCCTGTGCAAGAACAGAACACTGTGTCCTTTCTATAAGAAATGACAGTCACAGACAAATACAGCAGATAAGATAGGGTCAGATGACCAGGTTCCGGGAAACAGTAAGATAATGATGGCCAGTATGATAAGCAGTCCACTCATAGCCAATTGTGAACAAGCTTTTAAGCACTGCAGTTTCCTTCGCTGAAGAACACAAAATGCTGAAGGAGTGATTTGAGAGATAAGGAGGTAGGCTCATCAATGCTGAAGGAGGGGGTAGGGTCACATGTATGTTCGTGCTTGAGAATATAACAAGTGAGAAACAAAAAATAGCATCAGGGGTGGATGCAAGTTAACAGTCAATGGTTTGACATGACTTGAGAAGGAGAGGGAAGGGAAGGGAAGGGAAAGGAAGGGAAGGGAAGGGAAGGGAAGGGAAGGGAAGGGAAGGGAAGGGAAGGGAAGGGAAGGGAAGGGAAGGGAAGGGAAGGGAAGGGAAGGGAAGGGAAGGGAAGGGAAGGGAAGGGAAGGGAAGGGAAGGGAAGGGAAGGGAAGGGAAGGGAAGGGAAGGGAAGGGAAGGGAAGGGAAGGGAAGGGAAGGGAAGGGAAGGGAAGGGAAGGGAAGGGAAGGGAAGGGAAGGGAAGGGAAGGGAAACAAGCAAGCGAAAATCATTCCCTTTGGTTCAATACAGGAGAGACCAGTGTCCTTCCTGCTCACGGGCATCCAGAAGCTGAGAACTTACTTTGTGTTATGGCAATATTTGAGGGACATAGAATTGGTAAATTGAAGAGACGCTGATCAGAAATGATAGCAGGTCCATAACCACAATCTCCTTACATCTCTATAGCATGGGAATCTTAAAAATTTAAAAGAATTAATAAGAAGCCGTTCAGCTATTCAATTGAAAAAAAGTCCTTTGTCCTGCAGAAATACTTATTTCTGAAGCAAGACACATAACCTTTAAGGTATGTGACAATCAACACAGCATACCTCAGGAGAGAAGCCTTGATATCCCATAGAAGTCAATTCAAACTTCAGTGGTGATGCAGAATGACAAAAGTAACTTGGTCCAATAGTACTTTACATCTTACTACATATGCCATCTTTTCACTGCATATTGAACCCTGTGAGTAAAGTGTGTTGTGATCTCCAGTTTAAGTTCAGAAGGATCACAGTGACTCAGGCTAGATGCTATAACACTTGTGTGGATAACATCTGGTGGAGTGGGATTGCCTAGATGTGTTGTGCAGTGAGGTGATCTGCTTCAAACAACACAGTATCGCTCCAAAAAGTTTTTCAGAAGTGTCCCTCAGATGCTATATAGTTGTGTTCACAGTACTATCTGCTTAAGGAATTTTGTCACTGCTGCCTTGCTGCTGAGGTCTCCTCCTCACACTCCTTGAGGCAGCATGGGACCCCTCAAATCTGCCAAATTTTGTGGCTGTGCTATGAACCAGCTGATGAACCAGATTTCTGAGTTTGTTCATAGCAGTTTGTGTAAGAACTACCTACCCTGTGAGGCCAAGCACAGGCAAAAGCAGAACTGGATGTGGAGAGGCCACTTTCATCACTGAAAGCAAAATCCTTCTGAAGTGCAGCTTTATCCTTTATCTAAGCTGATTCTGGAGCTGGGTAAATTGAAGAGGAGCTTTTCATTGTTATCCTCCCTTCTTAGGTGCAAGAGTGCACCCAGTGCAAGAGTATTTGGGTATACTTTTCACAGAGCTTAACAGAGTCAATACAGACTATAGCTATAACATTCTCCTTTCTATATGCACTGACTGAAAGCCCACACCTCACAACACAACTGTAACAGCAGTGGAGTTATCAGTCATGAAGTAGGTGCCAAGAAAGATCTTCCAAAAGTAATCTCTGTTACTTTTCACTTTGGATAGAATTAAGGATTTGAATACAGGAGACACACATTATCTGTCTCGCAAAAAGATCTTTCAACAGAGCTGAAATCTTTTCACAGATCTAGAGTTTTACTCCTGATTCCAGCTTGTCACCACCAAGACAGAGATGAATATGTAGGCGGATAAAGCTGTTTGCAATTCACACAGTCTCTTCACACCTAGGTTGTCACAGACATCCAGTCCTGGAATGGCTAATATGCCCCAACAGAGCTTAACTGCCAGACACAGTCAGCACAAGGCTGAAGCAGACAGAAATAAGCCAGATCTTATGCATAGTTTTATAGTGCTGGAAAAGCAACAAGAAGTTCAGACCTGAGATTCAAAGCTCTATGCTCATAGGCAATCCAAACCTATTCTGACTCTGCTACAAGGTTACAAACTTCTGAATGAAGGCCAAGATCCTCTCAGGTCCTGCAGGATGGGAGGTGAGCAAGTGTCAGAGCAATACTTGATCAGTCAACAGTTCCAAGTAAGAAAGCTCAAAACAGTCTTTCACTTTGTGATAAAATTACTGCTGTACTCATTTAAATTAAAACTGGAAAAGAGTACATCTAGAATGCCAAATGACAGGAAAAAAATATATATTTCCCCAAGATGCATATCAGACATAATAGATTCACATACATTTCTGGGATTTCCTAGCTGTCGTATTTCCCTTTTGAGGCATTTGGTATTTGGGAGAATAAGTAAAGAAACATCATTGGTAAATGGGAAAAGATGCTGAAGAAGGAAGCAAACCTTTATTATTCGCATAGTGGAGGGAGAGGGGTGTGCATGTACTTGCATTTGGCTGTGAAGTAAAAGTAGACATAGTTGTGAAATTCAAATCTATTGTTCCTTTGAACCTTGTTTACATCTCATTCTACATCTGAATCAAGCACCATATACAACAGGTAACCAATTACTTGGACAGGTTAATATGGTAGCAGTAAAAAACCCACATTCTTTCTCAAATACTGGAAGTTTTCTTTACTTCCTTTCACTTCTATTTAACTACATTGAGCTTCCTGATTCTAATTTTCTAAAATTGTGCTAAATGTATTCCAGATTTTTGCCTTAGCACATTGTGATATGATCTTTCCAGACTACGAGAACATATAGTAAACAAAGCCTCTCTTTCCCCTTCATTTCCTGAGCTACTGGGAAAAGCAATTTAATCTTTAGGATGTTATCATCATTATTTCTGGGTAAGAAAATAATTCATCATAAAAATGCTGATAGTGTATCAGCAAAATAAAAAATAAAAAAAAAAAGTTTTGTTTGTAATTGCTATCTGCAAATACAGATTTATACGTAGCTTTTCCAAATTAAGGTATGCTTTCCTAGGAGAAGTATTATAAAATTGATGAGAAAGCTGTCAATAATGGGACAAAGTGCAACCCAAATAAATTGGGTAACAATATTTCACGCTAATACATCAAACTAACATGCAGAGATTTCAGATTTTCACCTAATTGTTGCTTTAGGCTCACTGGCCCGTGTTTTCTAATATATTTATTTTCTCATGTAGACACACATTAGAATATATATATCCATACCGGTACCTAGGGCCAAGTTATAAAGAAGAAAATATTGAAAATACAAGCTAGAACACATGGAAGGTAAATTCATATGCACTTCCTTTGCATTGGCTGACAGGTTGAAGTACACAGTGGAGTTTCTCAGTGGGCAGGAGCACAGCACAGAAAGAGTGCCTATATGGAGACTGACTTATCCCAAAATGCTGTTCTCCAAATTATGAAGGTCAGACACCTATCAGAGCACATACATGACATCTAGCTCAGCTTTTATTTTACAGAAGCCATGAACAAAAAGTTTCATGGCAGAGTTTGTGTAGGTCTGTGTCTCATCTTGACTTGAAGATGCATCCGAACCTCAGGGATTCAGAAGCATACCCAGTTTTTGCAGTTCATTAATGGCTCAAAAATTCTATTAAACTCTGAAACACAGTATTCCTGGGAAAATCTGCTCTTCAAAGCTGTAAATAGCAAGAAGCCTAAACAATAGCAGTATTTTCCACACAATGACGTTAGTGTTTCTATTCTTTGAGTTCAGAATAATCATAATAACAATGATTATCTAGAAACTCTAATTACATTACAAAACAATCATTAGACTCCCATTTGATCTATTATTTCTTTTATCGAATGAACAGAAATCACTGTAGTTTTGTTCTTGTATAATTTCTAAATGCCTAAAATTCTATTTTACCCCTGGAATTTTCTGTTGCTTTGTATTAGCTAGCAATTCCTGTTTGCACAAAAATACTAAACAAAACCTTTCTGATCACTTAATTGCAGTCCTCTCAGTCCTCCTAGTTAACTTCCTACAGAAATATTACTGAGTTTTAATTGCAGCAAGAAGATTCACAAAACTGAATGCTTATAAAAAGTCTGTGCATAGAGTTAAGTAATCGCTCTTTGTTTAGTAACTCAGCAAAACTTAATCTTCCTCTCCATTTCTGTGACTAATAGTGCTGGATATTCATTCTATGTAAGGCAGAAATCAAAGCACAACTGAATTAATGGATTTCCTATTTCTAGACCACTTTATGTTATGTAAAGAAGAATTTATTTGTATTATGGGGTGTTCTTTATTTTTATTTTGACCTGAGGCAAACTAAGAGTTCTTTTTTAACCTGAGTCCAATATTATACAACAGTTTCAGTGAATGACAGGGTTTAACCTTAATGTTTGAAAGTTTTTGAATGTAAAATCTTCTGTTCCACTCTGTCTTTGTTCTGTTTTATTAATTCTAGTACCTAAGTAACTCTGCTCATTTCTGACTTTTTCAGTGAATGCTTGAAAACTGCTGTCTTCTACGGTTTTTCCAGCAATATGATAAACCAATAAGGCACTGACCTTCATGTTGAGTGATACCAATCTCCATTCAAATGAAATACTAGAGGCCAGATCCAAAAACACATTTTTGCATTAAAGAAACATACGTTCCCAGCACTGAAATCCAAACCACGGTGGAACATTTGCACCCTCAGTAGAGTCCATTGCATGAGTTGGGCCTTTCAGAATGAGGTCCAGAAGAGTCACTATCACCACCATAGAGCTTGCTAACGATAGTAGAAGTAGCGTGCCAAAACCTAAAACTAGGCAACTAAACATGAGTGTTTAAGCATCTCTGTCCTTTGACTTCTTATTCAGAAACATTTCATCTCACTTGAGTTGAGCATCTACATATTTTCTTTTAAGGAAAATAAAAACAACAAAAAAAAAAGCAGGTCTGTGTTCACTAAATTATCTTAAAACAAAATAATGAAACAAGATCTCCTTTTGACACAATAGGAATGGAGTTAGAGCTACTTGCTACGATATATAAGGCCATCTCAGATCTGAAATAAGTAAATGAATTTGTCTGAAAAGATTAAACTCACCAGTTTCTGCTGCCTTGGAAACTGCACAAAAAACATCAAGACAGTTATTTTCAGTTAAAATATGACAATAGGGAAAAAAAAAATGAAGACAATTAATTCTTCCTCATAGCACGTTAGGATGTACTTCCCAAGAAATTTCAATGAGTGCATACATGGCTTCCACATGAACAAACTGAATAATTTCTATGCTCATTTTTGGAAAAGAAAAAAAAGACCTGCTTTAGGTACAATTATATGTACAATATAAGTATTTTAAGTAAAATATAAGTATTACAAAGACTGGGTTCAACAGTCAGCCTTGAAATATCCAGTTGAATTATAGGAGCAGTATTTATGATATTTGATTATATGCATCATGATGAACATTTTCAGGAAGATGATAACTCAAAGTCAGTTGGACAAAGTTTTTTTATGATGTCAAAGTCAAAATGACAAAAAGTTGAAGATTCCAATTTAAAAAAATTACAGGTTTTTTTTTAAGTTTAAACTGAAATAGTTTTGGAAAATTGAGAGAAAATATAAAATAAATAATAGGAGAGATATTATTTCAGACTTTTTGTTTGTTTGTTTTGTTGTTTTTTTTACATCCAGGGTAAGTGAGGTAGTAATAAGTCTGCTTTACCATTTAATGTTTTATTGTAGTAATCATGTTAAAAATTATCTTCAGTAGTAAGATTCCTTAAAATCATAAAACAATGCTTCACAAGTATGCAAAAAAACAGTGCAATAGACTGTGAAATGCTGTAAAATCTAAAAATGTGCATGTTTAACATGTAAGAGTTATGAATATGAGCTGATGAAATCATCAGAAAGAATTCACTGAGTACCATTGTACACAGCAAAGAATAAAAAAAAGTCTTCAAACCCAGCCAGTAAGTCCAGGAAAACAATAAATTTAAAGGCTTAGTGATATTGTAGCTTTCAAGAAGGAAATTAACCTGGGAAATGCACATGTAATTTAGCATTAAATAGAAGATGGGTAAAATACTGGTTAATTAGCAGCTGAGCTAATGAAACAGCAAGCCCACAAAAGATGGAATAATGTGCTGAAAGTTTAATTAAGACATTAGGTTGTAGACATAAACAATTACAAACTAAGAACCGCTGAGAAAACCTTATTTATCACTCCTTGATCAATTGCCAAGCTCAGAGCTAAAGAATCCAGCACTGCACAGCTCCAAATGATAGTGGGTGATGTGATCCACATATATTGGTGCAAAGCCAAGTCATAACCAAATTAGGCAGAAAACCCACATCAGGACAGTGTTGTAACCTGTTGTGGGTGTCACACTTGCCTTACTTGAAAAGCAAGAGTATGCAGTGAAGGAGCTGCAAACTAAGCCTAAAACAAGAACATACAGCAAAAGGGGTTTCAAAGGAGGCAACCAAGACCAGAAAGGAATAGCAGATATCACTTTAAAGCAAAAGAATAAAGTGAACCACAGTCTAATTTATCAGTGCAGGTGATGCAGCAGCACAGCACGTCACTGTCAGTAAATGTGCACTAAACAAAGCAAGTCCAGGTTGAGCCAAATACAGAGATGGTTATAAAAAATAA
The DNA here is from genome assembly GCF_038088225.1 of Cyrtonyx montezumae. Lineage (NCBI taxonomy): Eukaryota > Metazoa > Chordata > Aves > Galliformes > Odontophoridae > Cyrtonyx > Cyrtonyx montezumae. The sequence goes on from NW_027071936.1 coordinate 55,813,968, forward strand.
CATTAAGATGGTCTTACAGGGAGGAAATTTCACAGCAGGAGACTCTTTACAATCAAATCAATCTTGCTATTAATATTCTCAAGACTGGGAGGATCTCAGCAAACTCTTATGCTCATATTATCCTAATAGAAAAAGATAATGGGAAGAAAAAGTTGTCCTTGTTGATGCAGAGCATTGGTACCTGCCACAAAGTCCTGTGAGATCCACATCCCCATCTGGACACATTAGGGACCAATTGAGAGTGCACTGTGATCCTTCCTGACATGTACAAAACAGATTTCCCTTCTGCTAACAGATTCAGTATGGTGCCTCTGCTTGTGTCTGGAATGAGGTCAGGATGCACGTGTGTGACCTAACCAGCCCTTCAGGCACAAATCCAGGCCAAACACTTTAGGAATCATGAGCAAGTTGAAAGCATATGGGTGACAGAGATCAAGGTAGCAAAGAGAGCCTTGGGACTGGTGTCTACTACAGGCCACTCAATCAAGTGGAGCCTGTTGATGAGGTTTTCTACCTCCAGCTACAGGAGACATCATGAACTTATACTGCTGGGGGACTTCAAACACCTTAACATCTGTTGAAAATGTAGCATGGAGAGCTGCAGACAATCCTAGAGGCTCCTGGAATACATTGAGGATAACTTCTTGATTCAAATAATAGAAGGCCTCATCAGGGGGATGGCAATACTGGACCTCTTACTCACCAACGCAAATGAACTGATTAGTGACATCAAGATTAGAGGCTGCCTGGGCTGTAGTGACCATGCTGTGCTTGAGATCATGCTTTGAAGGGGTATGAGACAGGCAAAGAGTAAAATTAGGATGCTAAATTTTATGAAAGCTAGATTCCAGCTCCTCAGGGAGTTAGCCAACAAAACACTCTGGGAAATTGTCCTCATCAGTAGGGATGCAGAGCAGGCAGATGTTTAAGGAAGTTTTTCTCAGTGTGTGGGAGCTCTCCATCCCCAAGTGTAGCAAGTCAGGAGAGGAAGGTAAGAAACTAGCATGGCTGAACTGGGACATGCTGGTCAAACTGAAGAGCAAAAAAAAATGCACAGGCAGTGGAAAAAGGAAGCTGCTAGGCTTTGTTGAGAGTGGGCCAGAAAAGCCAAGGCACAGCTTGAACTAGCAAGCTTGAACTTAGTAAGGGTTGCCAAGAAGGACAAGAAAGGTAGGTACTTCAATCAGAAAAGGAAAGTTCAGGAGGGTGTACTTCCCCTAGTAACACAGGCAAGCTGGTGACAACAGACAAGAAGGCTGAAGTACTTAACTTTTTTGCCTCAACCTTCTCTGATAACCGCTTGTCACACAGCCCTCAAATGTTTGCTTTGGTAGGAGGACATTGGGGAAGAAATGTCCCTCCCACTGCAAGCAAGGATCAGGTTCATGACCACCTGAGGAACCTGAACATCCACAACTCTGTGGGTTCCAATGAGATACATCTCAGAGTCCTGCAGGAATTAGCTGATGTAGTCATCAAGCCATTCAATGATATTTGAAAAGTAGCAGCTATCAGGTGAAATCCCTGGTGACTGGAAAAAAGGCAACATCACACCCATTTTTAAGAATGGTGAAAAGGATGACCCTAGTAAGCCAGCAATGTGCCCTCTCAGTCAAGAAAGCCAACCATATTCTGAGCACTGGGCAACCTGATCTAGCTGTTGTGTCCCTCTCATTACAGGGGAAACAGACTAGATGGCCTTTAAGGGTCCCTTCCAACTCTAAGGATAATATGATTCCAGGTAGTGCCAAAATTTGCCTTGATTTGCACTAATGAAAGGACAAATTCTGACTTCAGTTTGTCTAGCACCTCTCTACACAATTAACACAAACTATACATTTAATATCTGAGAGAGAGAAGAAAGCGTGCTCACCCTGTGACCAGCTCTATTCACTCTACCTGTGTAGTCAGTGAATTCTGTTCTTACTCAGAGCTGATGTCTACCCAGATCTACACAGCACCTAAAAGAGTGCCTCCCTTTTCTTAGTAAGAATGGCCAGAGGTTAGCAGAATGCAATGCAGGCTAAGCATTTTTCTTTTGCTCTTGATTTATCTGAGGTTCTGCTTTTACTGTTAGAGAAATTGTGCTGTATTCACATATGCATATGTGAACCTCCGTATAGCAGAAAGGACAATTTGCATCCTTCCCTTAAATTCCTTCCCAGTGAGCTTTGTACTCTATGTCAGGTATCAATATCTTATTTCCACGTGACTTTCTACTGCCACAAATCCAGGAATCTGATGTAAAGGTGGCAACAGCAAGAAACCCTAAGCAGTGGTTTTCAGTACTTTCCAAACTTGGTTATTGACATTTATTTCTCCAATTGTTCAAATCTCTTGTTAATAAAGAACTTGGGATTTTTTTTTCCCTGAGGCATAACTTCCCTGTTAGTCTGAATACTTTCTGCATGATTAAAGCCACTCAAATTACTTATTTACCTGCCTGTATTCACAGAGAACAATGGCTTTGGTATAAACCACTTCCTGCTCGGAATCAGGGAAACATATTTCAACTTTGTGCAACACTCTCACTCCACTGAAGTCAACAGAAGAAAATTTATTCTGTCCAAAGTTTTGCTGATGTGCAAATCTGAACCCAGCAGCAAAATGCATCATAAGAGCAACAATGAGAGAGCATACTCTTTTCAATGTTATTAAAAATGCTGAAAATGTACTTGTTAAATTATAGCCTTCCTGCTTTCATTTTTAATCTTGGGTAGAACAGGCTGTAGTCAAAGAATGGTGGTGGATCATTAATTCTGGCTGATTTCAGTGAATTACAACAAGGCACAGTTGAACCCTCGAATTAGTCACTCAGATAACTGATGTAGAGACTCACAGACTCCCCATAATCCTTCCTAAAGAGATAACAACACTCATTTATCGTATTGACCACTACAATCTGAGGCAGAGAGAAGACAAAGATACAGACGAGCTGCATTTGTCTGTTCATACCATCACAACTTTCATCTTTCACTGATAAAACAAATCTGAAATTAAATAACTACCATCCCTGGCAAGTATAGGTTGTGTTTTTTTCCTCCCCAGAATACATTTGTAACTGCTCTCAAATATACCATTTTACTAATTTTATCAGCTACTAATTTCAAAAGCATGGCTGGCATTTAATCTTGCTATGTGCCATACTCTATAAATTAAGTACTAGAGTAATTTACATCTCTGTCCATCTATGCCAATGAGTTGCTAAGGCATTGCTGTGGCATTATTGCAGTGGTACTATATATTTATGAAGGCTCAGCCTGCATGCTGTACTAATTCTACACCTTAAAATATGCCTACTTTGCTATAGCAGTTAGCATAGATCAATTCTATGACATATGGTATATTACTTATCTGCATACAGATCTGTATTACATAAACTAGCAAGACAGCACACAAAGAAGCTACATTTGTTAAATCTTGTGCCAGATTTTGGCTAGTACTGGAGGCAGGTTTAGCTTTTTCTTTCCCACGTTGCTGGAAAAAAGCTCTAAAATTATGAGGTATGCAAACCTGTAGAAATTTTAGGTATATAAATGCTATCATGAGACAGCGAGGCTGAAAAACCTGAGGCAGAATCTGGCTTTAAAGACTGAGGTGAGAAGGGACTACATTTTCAGTTCAACTCTATAAATAAATAAACAAATAAAACAAAAGAAGCCTTTCAAAGATTTTCATTCAGTGCTGCCACACTCATGCTTAGCCTCTAAGATTTATTTCTCTTTTCTTTTTTTGGAACAGTTCCATGAAAAAAGCAAGAGACCAACTTGCCTTAAGCATGCCACCCAGCCTGCAGTCAGTATCTTTCACTGTCTTCAGTGGCAGAGAATGAGACCTCACAGCACATGGGTTTGGTCATAGAGCAACTCCATGAAAGCGAGTGAAAAGTTTAGAATGCAAAACCTGTGCAAGCAACTTGTGTCTAGCACTTTGGGATCAAAGCAAAAAACTACAGTCCTTTTGTCATGTGCTGATAGACCACTATTGCTTTCACTTGCAGTGATACAAGTGAGGTTCAAACCTAGTGATGCTGCTGACGGGTGCAGTCTAAGAGAAAGTTCTTCAAAGAACCTTCAGGTACCCTCAGTGAAACTGCTGAACTGTCTCTGTTAAATCAGAAGGCTTACAGAGTACTTCTGCTTACACTGGGACCAACACTGTGACTATCAGCATGAACAACCTGAAGACTCATTCATCTTTATCTTTGAAAAGTTCTCTACTTCTTATGCAACAAAAGGATTTATTGTATACTGTAAAGGCTTCCAGAGTAACAGAGAAAACTCAATTCTGGAAAAATGATAAAATTATACAAATAAGTTTTATCATAAAAACAATCTTTGATTTTCCCAAGAAACTATGGCTAATGCAAATTGAAGGTTGTGACATGTAATATTTCAATGCATCTAATAATACAGAACATTTTACTATTTGTGTTACATTCACAGAGAAGCAAAGGCCCCAAGAAATAAGTGACGTAAAGCAGTAAAGGCAAAGTTTACACAGTCAAATACTGTGACACAGCACAATCTGGAGGCTCTGCTCTAGCTTATTCACATATTTTACAATGCAGTATTTTATGATGTGGTCACTTCTAAAGGATCTGCTTCTCACAAGGAGCACAAGGAATGCTGGTACTTCTTTAGAGTGTTTGTGCTTCTGTGCCTATCGTTGCTTGCACAGCAATGGGCAGACACTGACCTTCTTTGTATGTTACTTCATTAAGTAGGTGAATATTGCCCTATAATTGCACCAAATGTGGTATTTTTGTTTTCCTCCATTGCTTGTTTTTGCTGGTCATTAATATTTCATATCTGTTTTTAAAGTGCACTGAGTGCCTAAGCAACAGATGGTCTCACAGGTCCTGGTGTGATTTTCTCTCAAAATTATTGGGCATTTAGCTGTCTTCAGAAAGCCCATCCTTCTATGATTGCCAGCAATAACAAATACAAAATTAAATAGCAATGTTGCCTGCAGTCTACTGAGCAACAATTGGCAGAAAATTTGAGGTAAAAATCAAATTTCGGAGATGTTATGCCTGCCAGTACAGTAATCCAGGTGAACAAAGAAATCACTATAAGAGAAATACTGTTTCAGTCCCCCAGAAAACTTTTTTCTGGTCTAGGGAGGTCACAGAACCTATCCAGTCACCATGTAGGAGTTTTATGTGCTTCAAGTATGCTTTAGTTCATGGGGAGTCTTCAAACCTACAGTTGAACTGTCCTAGACCCTACTCAGCTTGTAAGAAGCCTGATTATTTTTAGAGACTTGTAAGTTGGCAAAAACAACATATTTCACAAACTGTAAACACTAGTATGACAAATAAACTGAATAATTAAATTGATTGACAGCCCTCAGACATTTTAACAAACAAGTCCAGAGTATATTTAGGGTCTGAAGCAGAGATGAAACAGTTCTGCTTTAATTTCATCCTTAGAATTGGCCAAACCATTAAAAAAACTAATTTCCTTAGTCAAACATTCAGCGTGACAAATGTTTGCCTAAACACTTTAAATTTAGCAAAGTTATACACTGCTAAAAACATAGCCTTGCAGCATAAATGCTTTTATTTTGATTAATATGTTTATACTGCAGGATATAAACAGCCGAAGATATGAATTGGATTTGGGATTATCTACAGACTGGTAAACAGCACAACATTTTTTTTTAAAGTGTTTAATATATAATACCAAACTTCTTATAAATTTAATGAAGGAAATTAACATTTTACTTCTATGACTTGCATAGATATAGTTGTATAATTCAGGGCTCATTTACTTCTGCACGTAAGGGATTCCCATCTCATGTCCTGCAAGTCACATTCACCTGTATAGATTTGTGACCAGGAAAGGAAAGAGACAATTGTAGTATTTGTCCTCAGGAGAGTGAGTAGTACTGGCTACATTTCCTCTGACAGGTTAACCACTTCTGGCTCTTCTTTTTAAAAAGAATGGCTATTAATAAGTTACACTGACATAGTATAAGGAGAAGATCTGCTCAAAGAAAGGGAGGGGATATGTTAAAAAAAAAAAAAAAAGCAGATGCTAGCAGTAGATAACCGTATTTTTTCCTGATACATTACTTTTCTTCAATTAATACATCAAAATCCCCAATAAGGATAGTTTTCTTAATATATATTAAGAATTAAATTTGTAGTACTAATTGTGAGACATACATATTTGTAGATGAATGTCACTCCATATTCCTTTGCAGAAGAGATATTGGCTAATTGTTCTGCTGTTTTATAATTCTGTATGGATTTTTTTATTACTCAGAAGTTAGTAGCTTTTGAACTTGCAAAAACTGCTTACAGTAGAAAAGAAGTTAAGCTCTTGTAATTACTTTATGGCAGCATCCTGTCCTTTTGAGGTTAAAGCAAGACAGCATGTGATTTCTTTTTCCTTGCCCTCTTTCAACACATGAGCCTGGAGCAGACAATCAGTTGGAACAGTGATGATCGCAAATGTCAACTTGTAGCATGTGTTATCGCAGTCACTGTATACAGTAATTCAGCCAACATTGCATTTTGTTAATGACCATGTGGATTCAGGGAAAACTGTTTATTTTCTGGACAAAATCAACTACAGACACATTATTACAGTACGCCTTTCCCAGGATCTGTATTGGATAAGCAGACTAAACACAGCGTTGGTTTAAAAGGTCTTTGCAGATACAAGGTGAAAGCTGACCCCTTCAAAGTTAGAGACTAGCACTACATAGATATTAGCAAGGCTAAGGTTATAATTACCCATACAGCTATTGAACTGTCAAATATTTTAGGTTCTATTTAGCCAGTTCACAATTTGACTGACAGAAATCTCACTTAATAGCTTCCTCAGTTATTTCAGTAAAAAAAATTACTTCATGGGCTCCCAGTCAGGCAGGGATGTGACAGGCTCTTGAAAGTGTCAGATGTGAACCTTGCTGAGCTTGAAGTTTTCCTAAGGTAACTGAAAATTTTAAATTCATCTCTTGAAGGACACAGTTTCCCTGGATGACACTTGAGACGTATAAATGTGAGCCATTAAGAAGCAGCTGCACTCATCAGGTTTGTAGGAAATAAGTGATTAGATGGAATTACCCAGTGTGCACTTGGACAAAAGCTTTAGACATGTTCGGACAAAGACATGATGCAACCACAAACTGAAATGTAAGGTATTGTAACTGGGTAGCATCAACGTTTTCCAACATAAAATTAAAGTATGAGAAAAAGAGAAGCTATGGAACAAGTTTTTCTATGTCTGAGCACTTAAGTGGCATCTTTCCTCCCAGAGGGGCAAAGGGCACAGTAAGGACCCTCCGTTAGTCTTCAACAGCTATGGCAGTGTAGTACAGATTAGCTATCCTATCTAGTGCGACACTGTAATGACAGCTTCAGCAAAGTTACCATCCAGCCAAAATAGCCTTGGTTCACAGGTTAAGTGTGCCAGTGTCATTAAGCTAATCGTAAGGAATAAACATGATCAATCTCCATAAATAAAAGCTGGGAGGGGAAGGAGCAGTCACTTCTGAGAAAGCAGAAAATGGAACACAGCAAAAACCCAGCAGGGCACGGCTCAGAAGGAAGGCTATATATTGACAGCTCAAATACTTCTAACAATGTTTTTACTGACTAGGCAAGCATTTTAAAAGCTTTTGGTTAGAATCTTTCGATTCAGTGATGTAAATCCTTTTGGAGCACTTTGATCCTCTGTTTTTCATTTTTGTCAAGTTCTGCTGTTATTTGTATGTAATTCAATTAACCAAGAGATCCCTTTTTTCCAATATCCTGGTTACCTCCCAACCTTACAGCAATGGTGATGGTAAAAAGTGCCAAAATCTTCAAAACCAGTATTCTGTCATTTCTAGCTTCTGTTCTTGATAAGTATTTCCTAAATCTACCAAATTGTGTGACATCGCTGAAATAGAGATTTCACAAAAGATGTAGTCACAGCTGCTCCCTCATGCCTCAGCTTGTGAAATCAAGATCACACTCACTTCTCCATTATTCCAATGTTCAAAGATTTTTTATCTGTATACTTAAGACAGCCTCAGTGAGGTATCCATTCACATGAACAGAATGACAATTAGTGACAAATCCAAATTTCCCCTTTGGATAGCCATACCAGATGTAAACATTTTTTCTATGAAAAACACTGCAATTAAATGTTACCAATATCATAAATGTATAGTGGAAAATGCACACCTTTCATTCTTACCCCCTCAGCTTGCAGATTCAGGAGTGTATCTGCACTGCTAGGTCAATCTGAAAACTATAACATGCATAGTGCCTCTTTCACTGTTTCTCTCTCATTGTCCCTGACTGTACAGAGTTGTAAAGCCATGAGAAAAAATCCTGACTCCTTATAACTCTCAACTCCTCCTGCCCATACCCTTCTCTCAAAGTCTCTCCAACGTTATTTGTCTGAGAAAACAATACACAATATACACCTTATTTCCCTGAAATGCAAAAAAGCCTTAATTAAGCTTCCCATTGTTATCTAGGTCATTGTATAGTGATGATTATTAAGAAATTTCCTCTCTCTTTAGTAACTTGAAACCAATTTAGCTCACTGTGCTGCACACAAAGCTGCCTCAGAGTAGCACACCCAGTGACAGATATTTTCAAATCTTCGGCTGTATGATTCATTTCCCTACGGCTGTTTTACATGAGTACTAATATACTCAGAACTTCCCTGCCAACAAGGATTGGCCTCTTGACTTACTTGTTTGGTGAGGGTATCTCCTTTTAGGCGTTTATCTCATTATGCCCAATTAGCAGTTAACATTTTATAATCAGAATTCACTGCTTAACTGTGCCTGGCCAAGTATTGCTTTCTCCCCTGCATAAATATTACTGACCTCTTCTGACATTGCAGATTTGGTCCTCAGGTCAAGATTATATGTACAGACTTGCAGATAAACGATTAACAAGCTTCACCAGGCAAATATTAGAGACAGATGTACAATCTCTCCATTTGGTTTCCACAGTACTTGTGGCCAAAATCAAGCCAAATATTTAAATAGCTGCAGTGATCCTATTGATAGTAGAAAGACCAAGACATAAGAATTCCAGGAAGAATAAAAGTAAGTCAATACTTTCCATGTAGTATGCAGGCTGACAACTACATACCCAAACCTGCAGTGTTTCAGTCATCCAGAGCCAATGAGCAATCTCATCCCAGTGAGATGTCATTTGAATTAGTGGTTTAACACTTAGCTTTCTCTTTACTAACATCTCCTGAGACAGAGTTACATGGCTTTTGGACACCTTCTAGATGAGAAACAGGCTGCTCGGAGTATTGCTCCATATGTGCACTGACAGAGCTAGGAGACGACTTTCCAGGTCAGCTGTTTTCCCCTGAGCAGGTGGATACAAGTAAGAGCACAAAGATACCATCACAGAGCATCTGCTACATGTTGCTGATTAACATTGACCAGAACTTGCCAGAAATGATTAGCACTGTAGAATGAGTCATTTTGCCTCCACGTACTCCAAGATACTATGCTTATCTACAGGTACCTAAGCCAGGACTAAATGAATTAGTTGTAGAACAAAGGTAGCCGTGCTAGCACAGTGTGATACTCTCTTCTCAACAGAGCTAATTAATCTGTACCGAATGCCACAGTAATACAGCTGTATTGTTTCTGGCAGCAGCCCAGCCTGGGCCTTTCCACCACACCTTTGCTTCAGCAACGTCAGCTCAGCATCAACAGGCACTTCCCAAGTACGTCACAAAGTAGTCAGATTACAGCAGAAATAAATTCTCCTAGTAACTAAGAAATATTATTTTGTAATAACATTTAAAATAAAGAAAAATAACCTTTTTTTTTTTTTAAGATACCATGTAACAATCTCTTTAACAAAACTCCTTTCCAGAATCACAGGCCAAACACAAAGACAAAACAGTGAGCCAAGAAAGATCAGCAGAAAGTAATATTTTACCAGAGATTCTTTAAAATCTTCCATGACAGGGAAAGAGAATTCTTTGTTATGTGTAACTTCTGAACCCTGAGCCAGTCATGTGATATCACTGATTGTATTTTAATGGAGGTACTTCCTTTATCAGTTGAATTTTCTTTACATGCCCATTCAAGTCTATGTTTTAACAGTAAAATATCTGAACTTTCAGAAGTAGCCGCCTGATGAAGGTAGCGAGTACTGGTTTCAATCATTTACCAGATAGAAAACTATTTTCTATCATTTGTGTGTTTCTGTTTTAAAATTTATATTATTTCTCAAAGGCTGCTGTGAGCTCCTCATTGATCAGAAAAATTTACTTTGACTGGATTCTTGCAAGAAATGACTGCTTTCTAGGCTACTTATTTATTTTCAGTTGATTAATGAATTACCCTGGAACGAAGCCAAAAAGCCCACACATGACCTCACAGTGCATGTGCACCCTTGCGTACAAATGCTTATTCGTTAAAAAAAAAAAAAAAAAAGATATTAAGATGTTATAGTTTGAAAAAGCATTGAAGGATTGTTTTTACACACAACCTTTGAGAAATAAAGCTAAGGAACAGCTTCTTGTGGCATTCTTTTCGCACTTTAGTTCTGAAGATAAGGGAAGTTTCCATAAGCTGCCGCAGCTCTGTGTGAAGACTTTGAAAGTGATGCCAGGGAGTTCAGAAGTTCACAGTAACCTGAAGTTTATTGTGAGGCGTGTTTTTAACCTCCTGTGTCCTCTACCTTTTATTGCAACTTGCTCCTATGCTGCCAGTTCATTGTGAGGCTTGATAAAACATCTGCAAAATGTTAGAGGTGCTCCAATGATTAAAAAAAAATCAACATCAATTAATTCTTTCATCTTAATTTCTATTATTTGCATTGAGCTGTGTAATAGACTTTACTGTCATGCACCACCAGCAACCTATGATTCACTTCCACTTAACTCAGCAGGACATAAGCACGAAAAAAATTAACTTGAATATAATTTCTTGTTGTTCTGAAGTAGCCTGATGAAGTTTACCCTTTCACTTGGAAGGGTTCTATAGAAATTCTTTATGCCCTGTGTCCTTCACAACCTTGCTACACATGTAAGTCAATAGTACAGTTGTAAAACATTTTTTTCCTAGCATTTTGTTAAGATTTGTGAAAGAGCAAGAACACAGACAAGGCTACAGCAAAAAAAAACTTACCAGTAGGTGGCTTCACAGGTCTCAGACTGCAACACTACTGGAAAATATCTCACAGAAAACCGTCATTGCCTTTGCTTTCATCTCTTCTGCATCGTCCATTGTGCTTACAGGTGTTTGAACCAGGCTCCTATTGAAGTAAAATGATGCATAATCAGTAGATGAAATGTAATTATATCTACACATATCTGCTGAAGGTCTGATCTTTATCTGAACATTTGGCATCTATACTATGAACAGCAAGTTACTTTAAGGAATTAGTTGATTGATATGGATGAAAGAATGGTAACATGTTTTTGCTTAGACACTTCCACAGCTAAACTGTTTGTAAAGGCTTTGTGCAATGGAAGGAGTTTCTGTCCAAAAAGGAAAAAGCCACCGATAATAATGGGCACGTGTTTGTAGGAGCACTGCCTTCCATGCATACCTCCTCACGTAATATCTCCCACTCCTGAAAAGCATTACAATGTTGTTGTTTTTTCCAATTTTGTTGACACATTCAGCTCTTCAATGCACTCCGACAACATGTGACTAATAATAAATCCCAATAACAGAAAGATGCAACTAAAAACAATGAAGTGTATTTGGGTCTCAAGCTACTTAACAAAATTACAAACTCTATTCATCCCTTTAATGTAGGATCCATAAAACATTTTTACAAACAAAAACAACAAAAAATACACAGAAGTAACACTATAGAAGAATTCATTAGGGGAGCCAAGAAAATGATACTCAAGGAGCAGGATTAGCTACACATAAGAGGAATGATCCAAGAACAGTGATCAACAATCTGTAGAAAGTATATGCTATGCTATTCCCCCTCCCTCCTTGTGAGCCTCTGAAGCATCTCAAAAGAAGGCTGCATTGATCCTCTCACATGCACTAGACTCTTGCAAGGTTTAATGAAGTATAAGACATGAAGATACTTGAAGATACTTACATTACACACACTTTTCTTCATTATTCGGGGTTTGATACATGATTTTCTAGCCATGGCATTCACAAGAATTTATGTCAGCATTAAAAAAATGTCAGAATTTATTAGGGATCTGCCCCAGCTTCGGAGTGATAATTCTCAAGTTCTTGAGCAACTCACTAGATCCTTTTCAATGCCCTATTACATGAGCAGCACTGTTTTTTTTTGTTATCCAAATATGCAGAGAAATGCATACAATGCATGGAGCACATGAAGAGATAAATCACAATACTGTAATAAGCTATCACTGTCACTAAAACTAGCCTTAACCATATCTTGGGAAAACAGAAGGATTTATTGCACTTATTTGTTAATGTCTGAAGATGTTCCTGTGTCATATTCTCATATGAAATTAATTGTTCGCCTGAATGCTTTTCACTTATCAGTCTCCATTTTAAAATGTCCTCAATTATTTTTAGACACAATGACCCTTCACAAACAGGAAAAAGAAAAAGAATCTCTGAAACAAAAAACAAACTCTTCACTTGGTGGCAATTTTGATGCATTGCCCTCTTGACAGTAAAGCAATAAAAGGAAACAGAGCAGATATTCCCAGAGCCACTGAAGCATTGATAATACAAGCCTAGGTCATGCACACTATTTTAATATGTGCATTTCCCGAAGCAAAGGCTGGGAGCAAAGTAGATTATGATGGTATGCACACCTAATTTTAAACTAATACTGTACTCGAGGGGAAAAAAGTGGAGTAACCTGGAAACTAGAAGCTTTATTTCAAATCCTAGATTTCTTGGCTAATCTCCAGCATTGATCACAGCCATTTTAAAGTAAATTCATTACTCTATAAAAGCAAGTATTCCAAAAATTTGTTTCAAGGACATGTTTTGCAGGATGAAATTGGAAAAGAAATAAAACTGCTTCAACTTTCTCAAACCAGTCTCGAAATGGGAAATTCTTTCATTCTGATAATGTTAAAAGAATTTCATGTTGCTTTCATTATTAATTTAACATGGACTGTTACATTTCATAGAAAAATCATAGTTAAGCAAGGGAAAAGTTTGAACTGAAATGTTTTAATCCCATTAAAATGATAAATTTTACCTTCTTGAAAGGAAAGCAGGTGAAATATGAAAATGAAATCCTTCAGTGGTCCCAAATAAAGTTGTTTTATTTTCCCTGTTGCTGTTTTTTTGTTTGTTTGTTTGTTTTTAATCTAGAATTTCACTGGAAAACACAATAAACTTACCAGATCTTCTCTTTCTTACAAAGACAAATCCAGTTTCTGACCCTTTTCAGAATATTCATTGCTTGTAAAGATTATTTTATTACCTCCTTATGAGCTAAGTTGTTCCTGTCTGGCACAGACTACTGGAAAAATCAATGCAGACCCATACTACTCTGGAAGGAGTAACAGGAAACACTGGGGTTTCTCAGAACTCCCTGATTATCCTGGGAGATGTGTCAAACAATTTAAGGCACCCTTTTAGTGAGGTACAGTATATTTACCACTATTAATCTCACTGTGCTGGTAACAATAAAGCTCAATAGCTACTTTTATGGGTGATTATTTTTAGAAATTGAAATGAAGGAAGGAATGGAAAAGAGCACTCTAATACCTGACATGAAGAATAGAGGATAGAACAACACTGGAAGGAGACTGCAAGACCAACAAGATATCAATTAATAATCTCACTCCATTAAAAAAAATTATAATATACAGTATGGGTAGCTATTAAGTATTTTTCCTAAGAGAAAAAAAAACACAGTAGTTTGATACAAATGAACTCTGTATTATTTCTTGAAACAAGAGCCCACAGGATGACATAAAGTTTGAGCTGCATTTGCAAGCAAACAGGGACCAGAGCAGGCACAGGGAGAAAAGAGTGAAGGAGAAAATAGTCAAGCCACATTTAATTGGAGTTCAGAAAGTCTCTGTAAGCATTTTACGTCTCAGGTGCATACAACTCTATATTCTCATGAATCATCACTACTAAGCAAATAAAACTCAACTTCACAATAGGAAATGATGTGCAATCTAGAATTTACTTTTTCTGTCTCACACGTTGCTCAAAATCTTTAGCTTGACGTATTAATTTTGCATTCTTGTTGGATGTTACTTTTTATTATTTCATAACTGCCTGAAACTGAGTTGCCTATAAAGCAAACAGATTGCCTTTTGTTCATGTGATGGTTATTCATTCAATCATCAGATGAGATATAGGGAAATAAATACCAGTAGTTTGGTTCTGACTGCAGTATTGCACAAACCATGCAAGAATCCTCTTGGGAAAAGGATGACAATACACTGCTTTCTCTATGATAAATCATCCTGTACTATCACACCCTTTTCACAAGCAGGATGGCATAACGCATACAGCTTTATAACATATGTATGTTTCTCAATTCACAAAACGGCATTAGCTTCTTTATGCTCACACACTACCTTTAGACAGCTTTTCAATTAATTTGACAGAAGAAAAAATGATAAAATTCCTACTCAGAAGGAATCTTCAAACTATGAAGTGCATTTTACTAACACAGTGTAATTTGTATCTGTAGAAGGCAGCACTTACAGAGACTTCAGAACAAGTAGCTGTCAGTTACCTGGTAAGCTGCTGCAACTAAATTGCTTTACATAAACCGGCCTGGAATGAAACTGAAGAAAGTTAAGTTCAAAAAATGGTTTAGGAGGAAATGGAGAGTATTAATGGCACAGACCATTATCCAACTTGTGAATGGAAATGGCGACAGTGCACTAGCTACTGCTGTCCTACAAGCATGAAAGAACAATGCCCATTAGAGATGTATTCATAGTCCATCTGACTCCAGTATTGATTTAAGCCTATAGGAAACTGGCCAGATTATTCATTGTCTTCCATTTACTTCTGTGCAATGAGTATAAAATGCTATCAGCATGGGTAATGATTCCAGAAAGGCAGGCTGTGCATAGAGCTCACCCCTAGCCCTTGAGTCATGACAACAAGAAGATGCTATTCTGAGAAGTTTCTCTCCTGTCCTCCAAGCACTTGAACTACGAAAGGCATTACTTGGCAGAGCTCACAGTGTGAGTATCACAGAGTATTACCAAAACTGCTTACTTAACTTTGAGAAAGTTAAAGAGACTGTTTTAAATTAAAAAGGGGGTAAAAAAATCATTACAACTCAAACAGGGGAAAAAAAGGTGACTAGAACTCCGTTTGGCAAAAAAATAATAAGTTAAATCTTATCACAACAGTCATTTTTTGCATTCTAAATTTCTTCAAATCTGCAGATCTGAGTGTCTTTTGTAGTAAACATTAAAGCTTTATGAAAAATGTTTTCACATAGTAAGCCAGGAACTCAAATAAGGAAATCCTGACATCAGTTAAATATTTTCCATATTAAAAAATTTCCCAAAGTAATCATAGTGGAATTACAACATTTTCTGTGTACACTGAGTACATACACATGCTTGTCCAAATTGTTTATCCACTAATACTATATTTTATTCTTTGAGTGCAGAGTTATAATGCAAGAAGACAAAGCAAGATGTTGTGGCAATGTCATTAATATTAATAAGCAAAATAGTGACAAGCTACACTGAACAAGCAGAATGAATTCATTCATTCAAGTGTGAGTCTAAAGATGTCAGTGGAATTATGTCAGATATGAATTTGGTCATAGTCCTTTTTACACAGATACACACTACCAGATTACTTCATTGAGCTTTTTTTTCCCCACTGTGCAAGAAATTCAGATTGAAATTTAATGAAACTCAATCAGCTAATCTGACTCAGTGCAAGCTGGAAAGTTCACTGCATGATCAACACTCCTTAGCAATACTGCATTCTTTCTTGAAGTTGTACAGGAAATGATAAATGCCTGTGATTCCTGACCTGCACTGGATCTGTAAACTGTGAGTACACAAAAGACAAGTTGAACAAACCTCTTCCTGTGGCACGAGAACTCTAAGTGAAAAGCTTCACAGATGTGAAGGTAAGATGCAGAGGACTTAATTCAGGTGCTCTGAAGCAACTACCTTATTTGTTAGGTACATGGCTGTTTCAAAACTTCAGCTAAAAAGTAAAATAAAAAGAACACAAACTGAATCAGAATGAACAAACTGTGCTGCAGTATCTCAGTAAGAGCAGGTTTTTGAAACACAGAGCACCTAAAAAGAAATTACACTTTTTAAAAGACTGATGCTTTTATTTTTTTAGTTGCGTTAGAAGTCCTGTGCAGAAGTTTTAAAACAAAAGGTCCAGTAACTTCAAAATGGGGCAAGGACTACCACTGAATGTTTGATTCAGTGAGTTCTGTACTATAATTAGGATAAGTTTGATTCCTAATACCTACTAACAAAGTGATATCCTTATGATCACAGCCAACAAATTTGTTTGTTTTTCAACTCAAAGAGAGAACCCAAAGTGGAAAGACAAGAAAATTTCTATGCAGTGCATTTATTCATCAGGCCACTGAGCTGAAAATCCACTTCTCTCAATTTTTGCAGTAAATGCAAGCATAGAAACTACTTTCTGAAAGAAAAATCTCCAGCTTCAAGAAGGAACAACAACAAATGGAAATCATTCAGAAGGCTGGTAAATATCTACTGATTTCCTAGGAGTTAGGTTTTCTTCTGGAGTAGAAAGAAAGGTTATTTTTCTTGTAATAAAGTCTATGTATCAAGTGTTAGTTTCTCTGATTGTAATTGATTTTGTCTCAGTTATAGCATCCTCACTCAGTGTCAGCTGCACTTCATAAGGATGTCCTTCGTTGCCAGGGAACTACTTGCACCGAGGGCTTTGCAAGTTAAAGATTCTCAAATGAGTATTTTATTTATTTTCAATAATCTAATGTGCTGCTTATAGCCAGATTCTTGTCTATTGTGAACTAGGATAGTACCATGAAGATGCACCATTTTATATGGTTGTTTAAATGACATGAACACAGATGCCCAGCTGAGCAGCCACAGAAGTTCCTCAGTTTCCAGATCAACCACTTAAAGAAGCTGAAGTAGTATAACAGGACTGTCATGTTCTCATACTTCAAGTCCATTCCCTCAGGTCTAAAGCACCCACACCCTATAATCCATTCCATAACTTTCCATCTTCAAAAATAATTATATATTCTTGTCCCTTATTATTCCTATTAGGTCCAGTTCAAAGATTTTCTGATGCTTACAATTTTTTCTTTTTATTCCCTGACTAAATAAGCATTCACAACCACTAAATCCATTTGTTTTTATGTCAAAATTTGCCCTTAAGTAACTCATTTCCTTTTCTGCATTTACCTGCTCCCCTAATCCTGAAATATTTATAGTCACATCCCCTTCCACTCTTAATTTTCTGTCAAAGCAGGTAAGCTCTGTTAGTTCTTTCTCATAAGATTATCATCCTAGGCCATCTCTGTACAAGCTCTGGATTGTATTATTACTGTCCCACACATCTCCCAAGCAGAGATATGGACTGGAGCATGCAATCCTCAAACTATTTTATGAAACATACATGTAAAATAAACACACCTATATACCTTTTAATTAGAAATATTTACTATCAGTTTTCAAACAAATTAAACTGCAGAATCCAAATTCTCACATCATGGAAGTTCATTACTTTGTCATATTCTTACATTGTTTTGGGACAAACATTTTGCCAATCTGAAAGATTCCCTGGACACTTTTTAATAGTGCATTTAATTAAACAGCTGAGGTTTTCTTCACACAGTATGACTGGAGCCAGGTACCTTGTCTTAGCAAAATATTAAAGAATTGAGCATTTGAATACATAACTAAATCATCCACAGTTAAACCAGATGGGAAGAAAGGAATATAGAGATTAAAATATCTGCACTTCAGGGAAAACTTTAACTGTGTCTTATTAAGAAGAATTTTCTTTAGCACATTACTTCCATAAGGTTCACTCCAGTAATTATTTTACATTCCAGTCTACTATTCGAAGCAGGAGGACCAGAAATTTTAAAGAAGGGGCCAGCTCTGCAATGGGAAATTTCAGAGTTCTTCACAGGCCATAGCAAATTTCTCACACATCTCTGTGATTAATTTTTCCTTGACAACACTCAGAGAGCAATAGCATAGGCTTTTCACTGTTCTGTTTTTTATTATTTTTTAATTATTATTTCTGAGATATCTACAACTGAGTCAAAGTCCATTACTGACTGAGCTGCTGCAGCTTAGGAAACTCTGAAATGTCATTTGACGTGATAGTATTGATAGTCATCTTCCCCACTCGCTATCTCCCTTTCTCCTAACATCCTTTCTTGTTTACGCATGTGGCAGTAAACTTCTGACCTAAGCCTTGGTCCTTGTTCAAATCTGACTCATGCAGGAATGCAAACAATCATTTTCAAACACAGATTTGCAATAGTGAAATTTGAAGCCACTACCAGAACAGGAGCTGGCACTTATCAGATTATTTCCATTCATATTTACATATATATTTTTCACACACAACCATTAACAATATTTAGATAATACACACCATGAATGATTGACTGCACAATTGATAAATTGCATTGGTCACATTCTACAGACATCTCGGAGCTCAGATACAATGACAAAGCTCTCCTGAATCCCACTGCAAGACACTGTCAGAATCACATTAGAGCTGGCAGGATGAGTTACCTGATCCAGGTGAGAGACTAAGTGCTGCCCAAAATAGCACCCCTACTTCAGATGGGCAAACACTATCTCCTGTTAAGATCAACTCGTTAAAGGGGAGGAAGTGACATGCAGTGCAGTGACAGAAAGCTGTTCCTGGCTCCAGTGTCTGCATCTCTGCAAGGAGTCACGCAAGCATACCGCTCTCCTGACGGACTGTCACTGCGCTGTGATAAGCCAGGCAATCCTCAGTGATGATTTCTCAAGATGAACCCTTCTTTCTACTGAAGCACATCCTCATTAAAAATGCTATTACAAACTGTTTCAAATACTGATGTGAAAGGTGCCCTTTCACTTGCTTTTGCTTCCCAACGAATAAGTTAATGTTTCCTCAAGTAGCGCAAACTACTTTCCCCTTGCCCTTCACTTCTGTGTTGCTAGGTGAGAAAAGCTCAAGAGCATTCCCCCTTCTCCTTTACTCCAATTATTTACAGTCCCACTCTCACCTTCGCTGCTGTAATTGCTCATGAGTTAAACAGAATCAGTCACTTGCCTTTCTTATACTGAACTGCCCCACAGACTACAGGGAAGGCACTCTCAGTGCAGTGCACTTCTTTTTATGACACTCGCGAATTTCACCAGACTGGAGAAGTAACAGAAGTAATTCAGAGAGCACATGCCTTCTCCCTGTGCCATCCTTTGCCTCTAAAGTTAACCCATCTCATGAGAGTTCTCATTGTGTCAGGATACAGCGTTAATTTCAGATAAAATGAATGAATCCAATAGAAAAGTACCATAGATATCAACAACTTTTTCCCTTCTAAATGCAACTTTAAGAAAACATGTACGTATAAAAGAAGCAACTGTTTGCAAGTACAGACCACAGATATGAGCTTACTCAGATTTGAGGATTAGTAGGAATTCAATGAAGTCAAGGTCCAAAGTCTACTCCCTAGTTCCAGAATGGCTATTAAGTTTAGGCATGCCTTATTACTGTGCAAATAATATATACACACACAAACTGTACTGAGAACTGCTTAAGAAAATGCATCTGAATCCAGCAAGATCCTTTTACTCTGCCTCTGCTCAACTTTCTGTTATAAACCAAAACACACTTCATTTTAAAATTAACCTCAGTTCTGACAAAAGCACATCCCAAAGACATCACATTCTCAGTTTATAACAAATCTCTGTGCCTTCCTTTCTTCTTCCATTTTATATGCGACCAGGAAAGCGTTTCATTGAAGAGAGATGCATTTATATTGAGAACGTAAGCTACAGTGAATCAGAGAAAATAAAACCTGTGAAAATTATTGCATGAAATTGCAGCTACTTTACAGCAACCAAAACAAAATCTCTCCAGGTTCTAAACTTTTTATAGATGAGTTTGTAAAATTTCTACCTACAAAAATTGTTATATGAAAGCTGTTAGGTTTAGAAGTAGCCAGATAGCTATAATTCAGCATGGTAAGGACAAAGAAAGAAGGTTCCTCCTGTTCTTCTGGGATCCAAATCTACTCTCTCCATATTGGAGCCAGAAAAAGAAAAAGGCCCCAGCAAAGTGCCAGAAGGAGCAGTCATAGAAATATGGTCTGATAAAGCAAAATACCACAACAGGCACAACCCAACCATTCCTTTGCTCTTCTACCTTGAGTTGCACCTGGATGCACGACCTGCCCTTTTTTCAGCTCTGCTACACATCCAACAATAGGTATATTGCCTATGTTATTAACAAGATAGAAAATAAGCACTATGCCTGTGAAAAAATGCATTCATTTGGGAGATAAATACTTACTGACACTCTAATGTGTAGGCTGCCTCCTCTCGATAATGTATAGGAGCTTTATTATTTAGAGCCACATCATTCTCTCAAAACAAAAAAAATTCAGGTGTGAGTTAAATTGTACATATTCTTTAATGGAATATATACAGACTATGCTTACATTGTTTTTTAGTCTTGTTGCCTGAGAGATTTTTTTTCCCCACAAATACAGGCAGCTGGATTTTTTCCCCATTACTTTAATCTTTGCTCAGCTGCCACCATGGCAGTTGTGACTTCTCAACACAGTTTTCAAAGCTCTGCTTCTTGCTTTTTATGAACCTCTAACTGGTGCTGTTTGTTTTAAGGAGCTCAGCTTGTTGGCAGTACTTGTTGTTGGTTTTGATTGCAAACAAGTTCTGACTGCATTTCAGGTTCATTTAGAGTGAAACCTGAGAAATCCAGCAAGAACCACAAAATAACTTCAGACATGCATATGTTCTTTTCAGTCTTGGGTTTCTTAAATAACTCCTGAGGAAAGAGTTTAATATGAACTTGCCCCCATTTCCCTTCCCTTCACACACATCCTTTTCTTCTAGTGTCTTTAACAAGTGGCCATCAGGGATTCATATGATTTTTTCCCAAGGAAATCATTTCATTAACTTGTCTCCCAGTCTTAAGTTTGCTGTTATTTACATTTACAGGGAAAGAGCAAAGACTAAAATATACATACTTCACGTTAGCTCAACTCAGTTAGGTATGCAGACTCCAGATCACTTTAGTAACGGTTTGGCATCTGTTTATCGTTCTAGCATTATCACTGCAACCACTCAATAACAGATCTAGTCCAGCTCTTGTCCACTCCAGAGATATTAGAAGTTAAAGAGAAGCAGAGTTCCAGAAAATACTAGTTTTGTACTTGTTTTTCTACTGTCTTCTCTTTTCTCCACCATTAGTGCGTTGCCATCCCTGGGAAATTGAAGCAGTTACACTGGACATCTTTCAGCACACTTTGCCTGTTTTACAAATTCTCTTAACATTGTACAGTGGAAAAGCCCACAGATTGCAGAGCACTCTAAACGATTCTTCCGGAGCCACAGTAAAGACTAAAGAGTTTCATCAATATCTGTATCATTTAGTTGAGTGTTATTTTGCAGATAAGAGGTTCACAGAGCTCTACTTTCCAAGGCAAGTACATTCTAGCTTCTCTTACTGAAGTACTTACATGTCTTCTATCTCCACAGACAACTATATTCGTAATATAACAAATACCAGGGAATGTTCTTGACATGTGCATGTGATTGTTCATGCTGTTTGAATCATTGCTAGCGTGATTTTGGATGGGGCCAACCAGCCATGTCTGGATTAATTCTCAGACAGGGCTCGTTATTAACAGAAGCCAACAATGTTCTCTAACAGGAGCTTTGACACTGTGTTTGCAAGGGAGAGCTTAATCCTAAATTTCTGACTAGATAACGTCACTGACATCAGGGCTAAAATATTCCCAGACATTTTCCTGTAAAAATGCAATAACAGTCTCTATGCATCTCTCTACTGAGTTTTGGTTTTAGGTGGGCAAAAAAGGGCATAAATATTGAAATAATATCTTACAAAGAGTAACACATAACAATGTTTACTTTCCCAATAGCATTTAGGTATGCAACTCTCATAGCTTCAAAGGTCTAGGTAGGTCTAAATTTATTCACCAAGGATATCCCTGGGCAGAAATGACTTTGAACCCACCTGAGGTTTGAATCCAAGCAAATGGAACAAACTTTATTTCTGTGGACAAAGCCTGCAGCTACAATTAAGGCTAAAAGTGATCCCGCAGTTTTGCCACCACTGAGACACAGTAAGCACAACAGCTAAGTAACATTACGTATGACTCATTCCATACTAAAACAGCCATTTAAATTATACAAACTATGTTTTCATTTAGGATACATTTTTTTTCTATTATTTAGAAAGAGTTTTGATGAGTGTTTTGATGTATATATCTTAATTCTAGAATATTTAAAAAAAATATATGAGACAAAACTCACATTTAAACCATCTGTGGGACTAAAGCCACATCTGAATAAAGAATGAACAAGAATGAAATAATATTCTAGGAAGGTTAGATTTGGATACTTGGTTTAAAACTTTGCATGAACTACTTGAAGAATATCCATCATAAGATCCAATCATTTTACTGTTTTGTACAATTTCTAACATCTAATCTTCCCCATAGAAAATTTTAGAGACTTTTTTTTTTTACCCCCCTACTGTCACAGACTCAGTGACCTCTAGATAAATCAAAACAATTTTAGAAAATTCTTACCAGTTCTTTTTATTTCTCACAACCATAGGTAACTGTGTAACTGTAGTTAAAGGTTAGGAAGTCAGAAGGATTTATCACTGAAATGACTAAGGAACATCTGTTCTAAGAAATTTATTATTGCAATACTTCGTAAGTGCTCTCTTGATTATCTTGCAAAGGTCTGCATGCTAACAAATCTACTGAATATCAATTTACAATGGTTGCATACTTACCTCTAGCACATCAGAATAGCATAAATGCATGAAAATTTCAGGCACAGTCTATCATAGGCAGGCCTTGATTATAAAAGATTACCTCCAGTGCTACATGTTTTCTTATATTCTCCATCCCAGATCTTTATTTCCTGTTTTCATTCTTCAGGCAAAAGTTGGAGGCAAATTGTTTGCTACGACACATCTTGAATCCCCAAACAAATGAGAATGAATGCCTTGTTTTCTTTTGGTGAAAACTATCATTCCTAGCAATGGAGGGATATAACTAAATATACATCAAATTATATAACATGCCACAGAGCAGGCAGTCGCAAAATAAATTCATCTTTTTTAAAGGCACAGTCTGAGCGTAGATGTTGAGAGAAATGAAAACACTGCTGGAAATATAACGTATGGCATTATTCCTTTGACCTGGAGGTAAAGGAAGACAAAGCAACAAAGGCACATCACTCCAAAGGGTATAAAACCAGAGAAAGCTCAGTGCCCTGGCTTTGTTTATAAGTTTTCTAGAAAGAAAATAAAGCATTTCCTTTAGATTCCCTTGTCTTCACCAGTACTGCTTTGTTCCCAGAAAGCAACACTGCAGATCACTTACAGAGAAATCACTCACTGTTAATGGAAAAAAAGTAAATCAGCGATATGTTTACTTGGCTAATACACTTTTCTAGGTTACATTATGCAGAAAAGCCTTTTAAAATCATTTGTTTGCCTGACCATATTAAGGTTTGCACTGTTAGCTACTTTGAGTAGCAAATGTTGTTTTAATGCAAGGACTTTAAAGGTACAGCCAAGATACAATTACACACAGAAGGAAGGACCATCCCTGGAGGTGCTTGAGAAACATGGAGGTGTGGGCACTGAGGGACGTGGTTTAGTGGGCATGGGTTGACAGTTGGACTAGGTGATCTTAGCAATCTTCAACCTTAATGACTCTACATGAATAAGCAGATGGAAGGTGCTCCAGGAAAACATGAAGCTCCTAGAAAGCATGCTATGGGAGGGCACCAGCAAGCCAGGGGCACTCTGACCGGCTTTAGAAGGCCAGGAAGATGTGTCAGGAGGGTGAGATTTTTCTTGGTCATTTGAGCAAACAAAACAACTTCGTTATGAGATTCCTGCATAATTTTAGCATCATCTCATACATCTTTCTATGGCCTCCTAGAAAGCTCACTCAGACTGCACTTAGGAGCTTGCTTCAAAGGACACACTGCTAAAATCAGCAGTTGCATGCAAGCAACAAAAGAACAAAGGACAACAGGCAGAAACTGGAACACAGCTGCTCCATTCTGACACATAGGAGAACTTCCTCACTGTCTCAGTGAGGACAGAGCATGGTTCCTCTGCTCCTTCTTTCTTCTGGCCCCCTTGAGAAGGGAGTCTGGTAACCTTGATGAAGGTTATCAGGAGTAGTCAGCATGGGTTCACCAAGAGGAAATAAATAATGCTTGACCAACCTGGTAGCCTTCTCCAGCTGGGGAAATGTGTACCTTGACTTCAGCAAGGCTTCTGACACTGTTTCCTATAACATCCTCATAGGTAAGCCTATGAAGTGTTGGATAGATGAGTGGACAGCAAAGGTGAATTGAGAACTGGCTGACTGGTAGAGCTCAGAAGGTTGTGATTATCAGTGCAAAGTCTAGCTGAGTGCCTTTAGTCCGTGATGTTCTGCAGGGGCCAGTGATGGGTCCAGTCTTCTTCAACATTCTCACTGATGACCTTGATGAGGGGATAGTGTCCACCCTTGGCAAGTTTGCTGATTATACAAAGCTGGGAGGAGTGGCTGCCACACCAGAAGGCTGTGCTGCCATTCAGTGTGACGTGGGCAGGGCAGAGTTGGGTAGAGAGAAACTTTCTTAGGTTCAACAAGGGCAAGTGATAAGTCCTTTACCTGGGGAGGGGTAACTATGCATCAGTACAGGTTCAGGGATGACCTGCTGGAGATGAGCTCTGCAGAGAAAGACCTGGGTGTCCTGGTGGACAACAGATCAACCATGAGCAGAGCAGCAGTGTGCCCTTGTGGCCAAGAAGGCCCTTGGTATCTTAACAGAGCATTAAATAAGAGTGTGTCCAACAGGGGTTGTAAATCCTACCTATTTAAATTTTTCTTTTTCTTTCTTTTTTTTTAATTTTTGTATTATTATTTTTAAATCTAAATACCAATTTCTTAATCTCTCTCCTGAAAGCCTCCAAGACAGACTTAGCCCTTACAGGAAGTTGGAACCAGTACATATAAAGAAACATGTTTTCTCAATCTACTTCAACTGTTACTACTAAATATTATTTCCATTTATAGTGGTTAATATTTCAGAAATCAATTTTCTTTAACAATCTACTATCAAGAGCTGAGGAAACCAGATACTACATTATTTTTATGGAATGCAAACACAAAAGAAAGATCTTCAATGCAACGTAAGTGATAGGTGGGAGAGAGGGTTATATATTACCCAGAGGAATTATGCATTGCCCAACATATTGCTGTGTGCTTTCTTACTGTCAGACTAGTTCACATTTACCTTTTCAGTCTTCTTTTCAAGGAATGGTTATACAATTATTCCATATCAATCAAAATAATCTCACGAGGTATACAAAAATAGCAGTGTAACAGTAAATAAACAAATATCAAATAAAATGTTATGATTCAAAAATGAAGAAAAAAAAGAAAGAAAGAAATTTCTAATGACAAATGTCAAGGTCAGAATTAAATCTGATTTACCTATCTGCATCCTTTACTTCCCCTATAACAAAATGCATTCTTCTGAATCAAAATAAGTATTTCACCATTTCCAGTGTCACCGTGCTCCAAAACAAAACAGAAGAAAACTTCATGTGTCAGAATTTCAGTTTTTTGTAAAATGTATATACGTTATAATTACCTGCTAATATACAATCCTGAATGCAGTTCTTTCATAATATTTTGTGGTACATGGTAATGCTTATATCTTTTAAAATATGGTTTACATTTTCATGACTGAGAAATTATAACCTCACCTAAATTTACTAGGGCTATTGCTGGTCCGCATTCTAGAAATTCTCTTAAAACCTTGTTTTGGAAAGAGTGCAAGAGGGAAGTATATCATCTGCTTGACCTATCCTAAATTGACCACAGTAGATGGTGCAGCAGTCTGAATAGGCTTTTGGTTTGACTCATTACACATGCTTTTGTGTTCTTAGCTTGAAGATAATTGTTTTAGGGAAGCAAGTATATAGCTTAACTAATAAGTTTTGTGTTTTGTTTTGTTTCAAAAAGCAATAAAAATGTCATTCTCTTTTTAAATATATTTTGTATTGCTTAGCTCTGATATTCTGCACTCTCAATGTAAACAGATTGCCCATTGATGTCAGGAATAACTCCTTGCATGTTGATCGAGCAGAATATTGGAGATGAAATCAATCACATGGCTCTGCGACAAGAATCCATCTGTATCATCATGCTAATTCAAGAACAGATTTGGAGCCAAGATAAAATATAATCCTTTGTGGAGGTGAACACTGTACTGATCTGTAGAGACACCACTAAATGCCATTAAAACCCAAAGAAAATAAAATCACTGAACTGATTGAATCAAGTTGTCCAGCCGTATTTCTCTACAGGGATAAAAGTATGTGTGATGCATATATTTGCACATATATTAGTAAATTAATAAGCTGGAAAATGTACTTGCAGACATAGTATTTGGATTTTCTGTACCCTGGTGCGGTACAGCGTAAGCGTTAAAGGACTAGATTTTGACATTGTTACCTTGGGTCAAATGAAATGCTCCCTGAAAACAATGGAATGGCTTTCACCTACTTCCGCATGAAATAAGTCAAGACTAGGAAGTTGCTCTTTGTGTCAGTTGACATGAGGTAGACTTAGTTGACAATAGTGTTAGCACACGAATTATAGTGAACCCTCTAGGATAAGGGAATAGGTTAGTTCTAAAAATAGAGGAGTACCTTGAGTATAAACAACCTGTCAAGCCTGTTGACAGTTGCTGTGTTGAAAATCTATGAGATGGACAGAATGTGAACACTGGTGCTGGTTGATTGGTGGGCACAAAGGAACTTCGAGCAATCCAACCAAGAATCAGGTATTCTCTACATGATGCTGTAAAGATGGGTGTCCAGATCACTCAAGGGAAAGAAAAGCCCAGAGGGACACAGGGACCTCACAGCCCTAGCCTATGACTATGTAGCACACAGCTGGAACTGCTGTATTAACACCTCAATGTCTTTTCTATATTACATTTTCTCTTCTGTGGAGCAGAGAAGTTTGTACAGTTGCATACATCTCTGATAGAAGTGCTTTGGCATCAAACCTGTTTAGTCTCTACACTGTCAATATGATCTTAAACACATTTCTGCAACACCTGCGTGGATGTGTCCTGTTTCCTCCTTCATACTCAGCAGCACTGGACACGGAGGAAAATTTCTCTTCTCCTTTTCCAAAATCTCCTTAGTTCCTATCTGAAGGAAAGAGGTAAGATAAGGAGGATACTTTCCTGCAGATTTTTGCTGGTCCCTTTTGTGCTTTCCTTAAAATAGGATCAGCCTGGACTAGGGAGACTAGACAAGATTTAAAAAAAAAAAATCACAGCATGATGAATCTTAGCAAAACCTGACTTTTATTGGACTGTTCAAAAGCAATATCCTTGATCTGTTATAAAAACTATGCAATATTCTTCATGTCACTTACCTGATTCTGAACACTGTATGGGAGAACACAGGACAAAGATCAAACTAGGCTAGGAAGATTTTGTAACATTTTGTAGCATCTCCTTTCAGCAGAGTAAATAGCACTATCTACTGCAACTCTTCACATACTCACATTTTTATCCTGTGGTTTAAAAAGCCACAAAGAATGGCACATGCCTTAGGGTAAAATTCACATTCACACAATGGTAGCAAACATTCACGCAGCTACTATCAAAAATCTCAGTAAGCTTTATCACTGGTATTCAAGGTAATCTGCAAGAATTGGAAACAGGGGAAATAGGAACGGTGAGCACTAAACCATTCAAATACAAAGTCTGCCAAAAAAGAAAGACATTTTTTCAGTGATGAAGTGACTGACTGTCACTGGCTTATACTAGGTACCTGACTTAAATACTTAGGTTTTGGTGACACTTCTGTTGGGCAAGCTGTAAAGTCATTCCTTCCCTTCTGCTTTAGAATGATTCTGGGGAGTGGAAAAATGTGACAGAGGGCTTCTGCCACACACGTATCTCTCAGTATCAGTAATCCCTTTGACCTTAACCAAAAGATTTTCTGAGACTTTGGACTGCTGCCCTCCTGCATCCCATATAGCTTACCTTAGAGGGATAATAATAATAATTTGATAATTTAATCTCATATACCCATAAACTGTCACAAGTGTATGAGTGCATATAACACTGGAGTTAAAGAGAACTACTTAAATGTCGAATTTTAGGCATCTCCATTGTGATGTTATCATGTTGGAAAATGGGAGCATTGACAGGTATTGGGTATTGAGAGAAGAAAGAGATTGCAATCTTCTACTTGGTTATCATCCCCACCTTTCACCACTTTATTATTTCTGCTTTTTCTCAGCTGTCTTCAGCGTAGTTTAAAAACAAGAAATGCATGTTGTATGAGGAAGATTGTAGATGCAGAGCAGAAACAGAGCATAAAATGACTGAAAAAAAGCATCTCTCTATTCCTCTTTTCACAAGTATTCAAGGAAGTGCATAAGGGAACCCCATATGGGAAAATCCCCAAAACCCTTTCCAGAAACAACATGCTAGAGTGCCTCTCTGCAGTGCATGGGAAACATTACAACAAAGAAGAAGAGAGGGGAGAGGAGGAGAGAGTAAGGGAGAGGAGGGGAGAATCTTTCAGTTGGAAGGGACTCACAAAGATCATCTACTCCAACTGCCCAATCACTTCAAGGCTAAACAAAATTTAAAGCATATTATTAAGAACATTATCCAAATACCTCTTGAACATTGACAGGCATGAGTCAGCAACCACCTTTCTAGGAGGCCTGCCCCAGTTTTTGAATACTCTCATGGTAAAGACATTTTTCTTAATATTCAGTTTGAACCTCTCCTGGCACAGCTTTATGCCATTCTTTTGTGTTCTGTCAGAGGTTACTAGGAGAAAAGACAGGCACCTCCTCTCTGCTTCCCCTCCTCAGGAAGTTGCAGAGATCAGTGAGGCCTCTGATCCTACTTTTCTCCTAGCTAGAGTAGCCAAGTGTCCACAGCCTCTCCTCATTGGACATGCCTTCCTGCCACATACAGTAGTCAAGATAAGGCCACAACAACACTAAATATAGTGGGAGGATCACCTCTTGGCCAGCTGGCTATGCTGTGTTTAATGCAGCCCAAAATGCAGCTTACCCTGCTGGCTCATGCAGGGCCCTTCCTGCTGAGCTGCTCTCCAGCCTCTCACCTCTCATTCTGTACCTGTATTCAGCATTTCTCTGACTCAGGTGTGGAACCTAGCATTTACATTTGTCAAACTTCATGCCATTGATGATTGCCCAATGCTCCAAAGTATCTAGATCCCTCTGCAAAACCCCTTGTCTCAGACTTCTGTGACCTTTGGTAAATTCCAGCTGTAATGTCTGCTAACTCCCTTGGTGCTCTGGGGTAAATCCCATCAGACCCCTTGGATTTACAAACCTTGACCTGATAGAACTGCTCCCTCACAATTTTTTTCACCATAGATGAAAACTCACTGCTTGACCTGTAATAGTCTTTAAGGATCAGGCAGCCCAAGATGTCATTAATTGTAAACTGAGGCAAAAAGACACTAAAAGCTTCCACTTTTTCCTTGTACTGATTTTTTAGGGGAACATCTGCATCGAGTATCAGTGCAGTGTTTTGATCTCCTCTTGCAGTTACCATACTTGAAAATCCTATTTTGTTGTCTGGCACCACACATAGCCTCCCATTCACAGCCCTGGGTATTCATGAAGGAATTGAGCCATTCCAACATCTGTTGGAAGGACAATGCAGCAGGGCATAAGCAATCCAGCAATGTCCTTGAGAACACTGTTAATAACTTGCCTCTGCAAAGGACTTCACAAAAATCACAGTGCTGACTTCAGGAGAGCAGACTTGCCTCATCAGACTCTTCTTGAGCGAATTTCATGGGATAAGGGCATTAAAATGAAGTATAAAGAAGGTGGATGCAGAGAAAATAGCAGTACTACACTGTCGAAGCATGCAGAGATGCAGTTAGGAAAATCTAAGCCTGACTGAAATTGAATATGGTACAGGATTTCAAAGAGAATAAGAGCTTTTATCAGTACTAAGGTGATGAAAAGAAGAACAAAGAAAATGTGGACCCATTTTTGAATGAGACAGGGAAACTAGTTACACAGGATGGGGAAAAGGTTGAGGCACCAAATACTTTCATTGCCTCCATTTTTACTAGCAAGACCAGCCTTCAGGAATCAGAGGCAGAAAAGCTGGACATACCCTTGGTGGAACTGAATCAAGGGCACATTTAAGCAAACTGTATGTACATGAGTTCATGGTCCCTGATGAAATGCACTCACAAGTGTGCTGATGAGAAAGCTGGCAGATGTCATTGCCAGGCCACTCTCAATAACTGTTGATTAACCATGGTGACTGGGAGAAGTGCCCAAAGACGGAAGGAGAACAAATGTCATTCCAATTTTCAAGCAATAAGAAGAAGGTAAGAAGAAGGACCTGGGCAACTAGGGGCCACCTAGTCTTACATCAGTCCTTGAGAAGGTGATGGAGATAACCCTGGAAATCATTTCTAGGCACATAAAGGGAAAGAAAAACATCAGGAGTAGTCAGCACAGTTTCCTTCTGCTACTTTCTAGGAGTGATTGAGCAATGTTTTCCAGAGTCCATTGATATCCAAAAAAGGTGGCTGAGGTATTTAGCCTATGTACTCGGAAAAGGATTTAGTCCCAAATGCTGATTTTCTTTGGTTGACTTTTAACTAAGCTCTTTTGACCTTCTGTGTCTGAAGAATTTGAATAAACATCTTTTCTGTAGTAGCTGTATACCCTCTGCACATCTGTCTGCCCAGAGGTTTACTGCAAACATTTCCATCTCTTTTAAAAAACAGGTCATTTGTCTAGTTGAATCAGGCTTATACAAGACTGTTCACCAGAGCAGCCAGTGTACATTAGCACACTTTTCTTATTGAGTTCTACACAAAGAAACTGAACAGTTTTTATTGTTGCTCTCCCACAGAACTAAGAACAGACCAAGGGTTTAAAATGACTTTCTAATCAAGCTGCAACTCATTAATGGAGGATAATTTTAATAGCTTTTTATAGTGAGACTGCTTAAAAATACACTTTAATTAACTCCAGTTCATTTTTGCTTACATTTCCCTTCATTTGATTTAGAGAAAAGACTGCGAGCTGATGTTCACAAACTGGAAGGTTCCTTTTATGATAACATTAAAAAAAAAAAAAGAGATTTAATCGGTGTAACTCAAAAAATAAATAAATAAAATAAAGTCTTTCCAGCTGCATTATCTACTATGTGGATATTTATATAAAATTTAAATGTCAGTACATACAAATACTTATATATACTTATATATAGATGTATTAGCCAGACGCTCTTCAGTTATGAAATATATTCCAGTACATACAAGTA
This sequence comes from Cyrtonyx montezumae, assembly GCF_038088225.1. Taxonomy (NCBI): domain Eukaryota; kingdom Metazoa; phylum Chordata; class Aves; order Galliformes; family Odontophoridae; genus Cyrtonyx; species Cyrtonyx montezumae. Next base: position 55,845,497 of record NW_027071936.1, read on the forward strand.
TGTGCAGACAGAAACACTAGCCTAGCAAATTTAAATACTAAAATGTATTCTTATGAGAAACTAGAAGTAAGAAATTAGATCTGTGCTTTAAAAAATCCCAGACTTTCTAGGGAAATGAAAGTAAGTTAAGTTATCTCTGCAGGTAAAGATTTACCAGTTCTAATAATGAATTTTTTGAGCATAAATGTCTTCCCTGGTGAAAAAAGGTCTAGGCAGGTTTTTAAAAGAGAAACATGACAGACTAATATGACAAAAATGTTTCCTATAATAAGAGAGGGTAGGAAAGGATGATTCTATAATAAAGGATGGAAATAAATTAAGCTAGGCCAAGAAGTGACTGTAACTGAAAATAAAATAAATGGTAGGAAAATGGCAGAATAAAAGGAAGTAATAAAATGCCAAATAAGGTAGATACAGCATAGGCTTTCCAATACATATACTGACTGTATAGCTGGACACTGTATGCAGACAAGTAAGCACTCGACAATTAGTGGAAGAACATGACAGTTGACCATGTGTCTGACTTCGGGCATGTTGGACTAGATGACCTCCTGAGATCCCTTCCAACCTGGTATTTCCCAAGATCTAGGTAGTAATTAATGCTGCAGCTGCTGCTCTAAAACAAAGTAATTGTAAAAAAAAATAAAAGAGAGAGAGAAAAAAAGTTTCATAAATAAAATAATTCTCCTCATTTCATTGTCCCTTTCACCCAGAGGACTCAAACCACCTTCTACTATTTCACCATTTCAGTATAAATATTTAGTGATTAGGAGGATTAATTATAAGGATGAAGAAGCTCAAGCTCATACTCTGAGTAGCAGTCAGATTATGCAAATCTCAAGTGAGATCTCTGCTGAAACAATTGGTCACTCATCATCCCTGACACTGACCTCCTCCTCGCTCTCTCCTTTCAGCAACTTTTGGTTGTGCTATTTCCTGCTCATTCCACAGCTCTAAAATTCAATCTCTCATCTTCAGAGTTAGTAATAGCAGAATCAGCAATTCACATTTAGATACATTTGCCTCATTTTTCACCTCACCCCTACTATGGCTTTGTTGCAATGTAAGGACAAAATGTTTCTTAATTTGGGCTGCAAAACTGTAGTATTAAGGCAGATGAAATGACTATTGCAACACAATTTTTCTAGCAGTGAGTCTGAAACTGTATTAAGAAAGAGATAAAAGCTTTTATTAGTTAGCCACAAGATACCTTTAATTGCTGGTAGCTGCTAAGGCAGGCTTATGATGACCCAGTGCCAAATAGTAGAAGAGAAGTGCCCACAATTAAAGTTAGTTAGCTATTCCCTCCCTGGTGTAGCACTTGCAGCTTGTAATTCTGCTCACTTCTTGTTGTATTAAACCAAGTGAATTGAGATGCTGCTATCTTATCTTCTGTGGAAAAACAGGGTGGAAGGTGAGGTAAAAAACAGTGTTTACACAGAGACACATGAGCTTAAAAAGAGGATGAATATTAAACCTGTTCATTTCCATGAAATACTGTCTTGTAGTAAAGCAGATAATATTCACATATATACAGTTATTTGAGTAGTCTACCCTATAATAAATCCTTTTATCATGCCCCTAATTGAGAGAGAGAAGAAGAAAAAAAGGAAAAGATAGTGGGAAAGACGAAGCAATTTTTCTTTTGGGAAAAAAAAGAAGAAAAAAAAGAAAAAAAAAGTTTTGATGAAAGTGCATTTCTGTCCTTCATTTCTGTGCTGGTCATCAAAATGAGACATATACCTGCCATTTAAGCAAGGACAATAACTCTAGGGGAAGACATGAGTCTTCAAGAAAAAATTATTGTTATTGTAAATGACATTTTTTCACATTTGTTTTTCGTCAATGAGGCACCTTCCTGTTACTGAAAAAATAAAATTACCAACTCATAAAATATGGTTTCTTTGGAAACTTAGGAACATCTCCAAGGAGAATCCCCAGAACAGTGGTTCCTTATACAGCCAGTACAGACCCCAGAGGCACTGCCACTGTTACAACTCAAACTGCATTGAAACAGATTCAAAAGGGAATCAGTTTGAGACTTGAATGAAGTCAGAATGACCTTAACAGTGAGTATGAAAGAGTAGTGGTTTGGGGTTCCTTCCCTGCTCCATTAAAGAACTCTACAGTAATCCTGGTCCTAAGGATATAATAAAACTTTCTCCAACTCTGGTACAGGTGTCTTTCAGTCAGGATGGCCCTATAGAAGACACACTGCCCTATGGTTAGGTAGATAAGAATCACCCGATTTTTCTGATGATTTTTCACAATAGGGTTACTTACAGTTTAGCATTTAGCAAGTTCGAGGACTGATGGTGGAGAGTAGCAAGCAGGAAGTCAGGATGACCCACTAAATGAAGTCAGCGCCAAGGATGCTAAGTAAGTAGGGTAAGAATGAAGCCCAGAAACTTCAAAAGCTCTAGGCAGAATTTCACAGAGAAGTTGGTTTCCTTCAATTTCCAACAAAAGCTATTCTCAGCTGAATTATTTTGACTTGAAAATATGATTTGGGTAAATATTTCAGCTGAATCTGTCTAACCAATTTTAGTTTGTACCTTCTGAAAAACCCACAGAGAGCTGGTGTCAGTCCTGTCCTTCAATGTCTAGGCAACCTCATTTCATCTCTATACAACTCAAAACAGCCAGACTGAGAAAGGTAATGAGTTTCATTAAAGCTGTATTTTCTAGTAAACAGATAAAAGATTTGCTTTTCATTCTCTTTAACAAGTGAAATAGGGAATAAATGTTCTTCCCCTGTAGCTAAAGAAATTTGAAACAAGTCCAAACAGCTTCTCTATTGAATTTATACAAACAGCAGCTCTATGCTCATAAAAATATATCACTGTGAAACTTACAAAAATGGCTTCATTTTATTACTCTTACAATGATAATTTAGAGCAATATATATTTTACAGTGAACTTGACTTATGTCTGCAACACGGGTCATCTCATTTCCTTGAACTTCACTCTGTATCTGGAACTCATAACCCAGTTGGTCTGTGCCTGGAAATCCTAATGATTGTGGTGGCAGCAAGTTAAATGTAGCAAAGACAGACATAGTCCAGCCTACGTTATACATTATTGGTGTTTAATAAGAGCCTGAGTCTTTCTGTTTCTCTGTTGAACATACCTTTCTCTGCAAAGTCAGTTGATTTCTATGGAATCACTTGCAAACTTAGGTAATCAGAGTGGCTGAGCCTTAAGGGTTAGAGATCATTGCAGAAAAAAAAAAAGAAAAAAAAGAAGAAAAAAAAAAGTCTTTTACAAGCAACATTGTCATTAAAGGAGCACAGTTATGCTTGATATCATCTGGCAGGTTAAAGTGTTCAACCTTGAATTTGGTGTCTAATAAAGACCGCAAAGTGTACAAGTTCCTGTCTGTGTTCTTTTAATCTAAGGTAACCATACCTCTACTGCTATACTGTAGCTATTGCAAAACTTTAAATGCTTTTTACTCTTAAGATCAATCACTGCTTGCTTCAGGCTTCCAGTCCATTTAGTAATGCTGTACTCTATTTGAAATAGGTAAAAACCACATAATCAGAAAAATGTTTCCCCATAGTGTTCACCTAGGGAACAGATGACCATACACTGGGTGCCAGTCTTGGGTTACATTCTGTATAGGGAAACGACAACTAGGAAGTGTCCCATCACTCCCAGTGCTCATGAAAAAACACAGTATGTTTCACTTCCTGCCAATTGTGTGAAAGGAAAGTGGGCCACGGCCTTTCTCACTCTTAGCTCTTTCGGAGCTGGCAGCTGGCAACCATCCCAGATAATTCAACTGGGAGTAAAGTGCCTCATCACTGTGATGCTATCAGGCTCCTGGACAGCTGTGCATGGCACAGTTCTCCATTCTCTGAGCCCAGCCCATGGCACACTGGACTTTAGGTAAAGTCTGTCCCTTAGCAGAAGAGCTAGAAGATATGGGTAGGTATTTCCTAGCTTGTGCAAGTGTGTATTTGAGTTGCAGAGAATAAATTCATCAGGCAAGAAAACCAGGTGAGTATGCATTAATTAGAGTATGCAGATCACTTCACATCTGTTTTCTATTTCTAAAGTTTTCACTGCTCACACAATACTGGTATGACAGAGGTTTGCTTCTATAGTACACGGTGATACAGAAGAAAATCTAGTAACACATTCCAGCAGGTGGCAAGTACAAGAAAACAAAAGGGGGCAGGACAAATGCAGAATACTACCCTCAGTCACAGTTACACCCTGTAAAATGTGAGATGAAAAATAGTGAAATGCTGTAATTATGAACAGCATGACAATTTTTCTCTTAAGATAATTTGAGACCTGGCACTCCTAACTGACCAAAGAACTAAGCTGCTTTATGGAGATTGTCTGGCTATTTCTTTATATTTCTAGATGGCAGTGACTAGAAAAACTTCTCTCTCTCTCTCTCTGGTTGAACACATAATAATGTACGAGGCTCTGAAATTACAAGTCTGGAAGGATAATAATGCTTGAATGGGAAGGCGAATGCAGTCAGCCATTTGCCCTGCCTCCTCTCACCATATTTACTTCTTTTTTTTTTTTTTTTCAGATGTGAAACTGCACAGCAGGGCTCAGGTGTTGGGACTGCTGTCACCTCACATCAGTAAAATGGTCTGTGTGCTGCTAGTGACTCCCGAGGGAAAGAGTAGCATTGAACTTTTCTTCCTCCAGTTTCAAGTGTATAATACCCATATGGCACAGAACCACTGAAAACAGGGCTCCTGGCCACATGCTGGGTTTGCAGAACTGAGCTGGGGCAAAGCCTCAGTGAGGAATGAAACCAGCAGGAAACAATTCTCCTGCTGATAGCACTGGTTGTTTTTCTGCTCCTTTGGCAAATGCTGCCCAGCCAGCGGGTCTGGCAGTGTGGAGGTAGAGATGGAAAAGGACAGATCGGCCTTTTCAGCACCGTAAGTCATGCTGGCCTTGCAAAGCTCTGCTGTCTTTAGGATGTCAAACTGAACAGAAAGATGGAAAAATATGCACCACAGCAAAAACTTCACAATCACCTCTGCCTCTCTTGCCCCGAGCTCTCATCACCAGCACAGACTATACCACACCAGTTATCACTGTGTCTCTATCCCTCTCCTCTTCATATAGCAAACCCATACCTTAAAGGGGTACTGCATTCTCAGAGGTAAAACTTTAATTACTTGCAGAACTGTAATAAGTCTGACACATCTTCTAGAACCTGGATCTCATCCATTGTCAATTTACTACTAATCTTTTATTCTCCCTTTACTTTGTTAAACCAAACATTCTTCAGATCAGGCAAAAGCCATCATCCCCAGTCTTGCATAACTAAGTAATAATCCCTATTTTCTTATTACAAACAGCACTTCAGATATGGAAAGGAAAAGATGGATTTTAAATGTTCATACTGAATGACAGGATTTTGGCAATCTCCTTACTTAACAGCAGTATAAAACTCAGTGCTCCTCAGTGCTGAACTCCTGGAGCTTCAAATACAAACTTGAGATGTTTTGTGTAAAGGAAATATATTAGCATGCCATGGTATTGCTGTATGCTTAACAGAGGCCATTCTAAATCAAATTCTCATCTGTGCTATGAGGTGGGGCTATGCAGAATTTTCATACTAATCCTCTATTTTTAACACTGGAAAGGTTCAATGTTATCACTGAATTAATATTCTCTTCCCTTTTAAGAGTTCCCTTTGCATACCTCACCTTCCACCCAGCTTTTGTGAGTGTACCCATGCGGCAAGCCAAGCTGTCACACCCAACTTCAGCACTTCATTAGTACTTGCCTCTGGGGAGAAAAGAAAACCAAAATGTGTAGGAAACGGGAACATTTTCAGTGTATGTCAGCTGAGCAAAGGCTGGCTTACAACCCCACGTGGCCAACCACCTGAAAGGAGGCAGGAGTCCCACGTAACAGCGATAGGATGAGAGGTAATGGCCTTAATTTGCACCAGGGGAGTTTCAGGTTGGATATCAGGAAAAATTTCTTCTCAGAAAGAGTGGTGAGGCACTGACATAGGCTGCCCATGGAGCTGGTGGGGTCACCATCCCTGGAGCTGTGGCACTGAGGGACATGGTTAGCGTGCATGGTGGGGATGAACTAGTGGTTAGACTAGGTGATCTTAGAGGTCTTTTCCAAACTGAACGAATCTGTGATTCTATGATACTAAGATACACATCATTCCATGGTTTCCTTTTCATGTCCTTTGCTTTTCACACCTGATGGGCACTTCTTTCATATCTTTACATACAACTCCTGAATTCAACCTGTCTTCTTGACATTTCAGACCTGAATTAACATACCTATTTTTTCCTAACCTTAACACAGCTTTAGAATATGTCTACTTAAATGTCTTTTATAACTCAACCTCTGAATTCCCCGAGTTGTCAGGATTGCAGCAATACTTCCTGCTTTCACCTTTGCATTTCCCAGTGACAAATCTAGAAATCTGTGAGCTGGAATTGTCTTAAATTGCTTAAGTCATAACTGCATTCCTTCAACCTGACAAATGTGCACTTTGTTATGTAACAGGCAGCTGATGTAGACTATACAGAGAAAGCTTTAAGTGTTGTCTCAATTAAGTAATCTTCATGTCTTTGCTTTTTCAGCTTTTTCCACCTCTGCATTTCCAAAACATGGGGAGTAACAGTGAAGTGGTGGCACGAGGATTGAAAAAAAATTTGGAAATGCGGTTGAGAAGGAGTGATGCATGAATCAGTGACTCTCCAGCCTGCTTGAAACAACCTCAGCCAGTCCCAGAGCTGCAGAGTCAGCTATGCAGCACACCTCAGCCCCTCTGTGCTGAGTCCCCTTCTGGAGGCTGCACTACTTCCCGTGAGTCACTACCTCCTCCTTTGCTGCCACAGAGGCACCCCCATCTGCTAAGGGAAGCCGGGTGCCTTCCTGTCGCCAGCACTGACCTTGTCTCCAGCTCTGTCCCTGTATTTTCTGACCATAGCTCTGAGTGACTTGTCATCAACACACGCAGAACTGACTTCTCCAAGCAGCTCTCATTTTGTCTATCATATGGGTGGAACGCCTCTCTCCTTAGAATGCATGGTACGTGTCAGTCATCCAGGATATGCTGGAATTTTCATGTATCCAACATCCCATTTTCACATCCTCCTGTTCAGGGTATGAGGGAAGTACGAATGAATATTGGCAACATCGCATGGATAATTTTAATTTCTCATTCTTTTGACTTTAGGAATTCTCATTTCCTTCTTCTAGATTAGTCAGTACTCAATTAATGGAATAAAAATACAGCACTTGGGTAGTTACTGCACAACTTCTACCAGACTTCCCACATTTGAAGCTGCCACCATCATGCCAAATCTGCTTTGAGGAAATTACACATCTGCTTCAGAAAGAGAAATACGCAGACAGAACTGATCTAGACTTCCGTAAGTAATCAGAAATTTAGAATTTAGAAAGCAAGGAGTACACGTCAGTAGAACCAGATTTAGTTTAAGAATGGATAAACTGATAGTTCTTGAAACCTCACTGTCAGCTGGGGCTCCATACCAAAGCCTTGTGAAAATGTGTCCAATGTGAAAGTTTGAAAGTTCCAATTTGAAAGTTTTTTAGAATAAGAAAGAGTATTTTGGAGTAAAACATATCTTTAATCTACCAGGGATAGTGATTGATAACATTAAAGCAATGGCTTGGAGCTACAGGTAGATACCTTCAGATTAAGACACGCTGATATTTTCTCTTGTTATTTTGATGGTTTCACGATTGAACCAAACTATCTAAATAAATTGTGATTTTTTCATCCTTTGATTATTTTATATCAAGATTTGATATAAAACATGGAATATGTATTATCACATCTGATTTAGAGATCACACAGAAGAAATATTGATCCCATATAACTGAATTTTTAGCAGCTGAACAACATTTAAGCATTTGGGTTTTTACCTGTCTGCAAGAAAGCCAGAACAAATTTTGTGCCATGAAGAGCACAGTTAATCAGCACGGCTTATCTGCACTGAAGTTGATCAACATCCATACAGATGTTGAGCCACAGACCACTACTCTTGGGGTGAGATCTGACAACCCATTCCTCATCCAACAAACAGTCCACCCATCAAAGTTATTAAATACAAGCAAAAAGATGATGCTACTGGGTTTTTGAATAGTAAAATATTTTACAGATTAAAAGTTCAGTTTTTGAAGATGTCTACTGCTTTAAAAGAATCATTGAACTGATTTAGTAAGCTTAAGGACAGGAAAAAAAATAGGTTAAATATGCAAAAAGCATCAAAAGAAATTCTGTTATACTATCCTGCTTTTCCTGAAGTACTTGCACTTGCTTCTCTGTTAGAATTCTGTTTAGAGATACTGCTTCCTAAACAAAATGCAGTGATGTTTATTCACTTACATATTTATTTTACTAATTAATTTGGCCTCACCAAAGTTTGCCTGCTCAGGGCTTGAGGCAGACAATCAGTTGTAAACAACATAACTCCCCCACATACCTACATTTTTAATCCACTTGAAATTGATGGTGTTACTTAAATAAACATTGCATCTTTGTTCTGCATCCCTCAACAGAAGTCAGCAAGCAGAGTCCCATAATTGATTGGTTCTGTTATAATGCCACTGCACACTAATACTGAAGGAGAAGGATTTAACAAAACACACAGCATGTGAAGTTTGACATAGCAGCAGTGCACTGAGCTGTTTTTTGGTGTAGAAAGCACGTGCGAGCTGACATTATCACTGCTGGAACTCAAGGAGTTAGCGACCAGTGAGTGTGTCACAGTCAGTGTCACAGCATCCTGCACCAAAGGTGATGGAAGCCTCTCTCTTCAAGGCATATTTAAAGAGAGTGCTCTCTAGTGCTTGGGTCTGGCTCGTGCCAAACTGCAGTCCCCACGGAGCCACTGTGGGAAGGAAGGAGGATGGGAAATGCTTCCTGGTACACAGTGAGAACACAACCCTGCAGTGCTTGTGCAAAGAGCTCTGCCAGCATGGATGGAACTTTAAACACCAAACCCTAAATCAATAACACTGCATGCCATTGGAGAGTAGATTTCCAGCCACGCTGATGCACAAGCAGCTGTTCTTTTCAAGCAAAACTATGGAGTAGAACTACAGAACAGAAGAGTCTGTAACAACAACAACAACAACATAGTTATAAATCAGGAAATCTTATACTGACCCTCAGCTGCAAAGAGACCGTGGGCTGCCATCCAACCGCAGCCAGGGGGCTGCTGATCTGCTATTACGCAAGTTTTCTCTCTGGGCAAACTGTGCCAAGACCTGTGCACAAACAGTGCCAGTCCCTTAGGAACAGCCCACACCTGCACTCAGGAGACGGCTGCACAAAGGATTGCTGTGCAAAGGACTGCATGACATCTCTCGGCCGGGAGCGGGGCTGAACTGACCAAAGTCAACCTAGAAATGAGCTCGCCTCTTTCTTTCATATGAATAAATAGAGAAGCATTTTGTTATCAATATTTCTAATACACTGGCTCTTGCAAAAAAAAAAAAATATTATTGACCGTACACAAATCAATGCAAACACAGATCTATTTCAGTAGATTAACCCTGAGGCTTAAATAAATTCCTGGAAAGCCTTTCTCCCACTGCCCTTGGGAGGTTCTTTCATCCCGTGCATCCATCCCACTTTGAGTTCTCGTGGTGGCACAAAGAACACTTCTGAACAGATCAAAGCCACTCTGCAAAGTCCAGGAAACAGTGCCATCAGCGGAGGGGGCAGGTCTCAATCGGGAGTAGCCGTTCCACACCTTACACTCCGCTTGCCCTGCCTCTACCGCTCGGACACGAGGGAGCGCTCAGCCCGGCCGTCCCCGCGTGCCCGCCCACGGGCCGGGGCCGGAGCCGTGACGCGACGTCGGGGCGTGGCGGGGGCCGTACAAACGCGCTGGCGGCGGCTGCCGGGCGCCGCTTCCAGGCGGGCGAGGCGGGCGGCAGCGGGCGCTCGCTCCACCGCCGCCGCTTCTAGCACTGGGAGCGCTTCCCACGGCTGCGGGCGCTCATGGCACAGCACGGCGGGTGCTGCCCCACGGCTCCGCGCCCCGCCGGTGAGTGACGCTCGGGGGTCGGTCCCGCGGAAGGTTTGGGGTGCGCTGCTGTGCGGAGCGGGGAGGGGAAAGAGTGGGGAGAGAGCGGGCTCCGTCCCGATCTGTCCGCTGGGCGGTCTGTTTCCTTAGCTCCCGGTCGGGGATGTGTCGGAGCGATGGAGGCTCGGCAGGCGGAGCGCGGGGCTCCTACCTGGCGGCAGGGCAGCTCGCGGAGCTCCGCTCTGCAGCTCTGCTCCGTTCCCACGGCGGGCGATGGAGCCGGGCAGGTGCGGCGGGGTGGGCTCAGGGCAAGACCTTCCGTCGAGCGCACTTCTGTTCTGCTTGTCATACGTGAACTGCCCAGAATAGAACAGCGCAGGCACGGGGCACTGCTGCTCTGAGCGGGTTTCAGGGCTAAGGATGAGAGAGGTTCAAATGTGGGGGGATGATAAGATGCTGTGAGGCTGCAGTGACAGTCTTAGTCTTATCATGTCTTTATGCCCTGGGTGAAGGAAACGCACCAGCTAGATACGAGCAATTCCATCAGCTTTGTTGGCTGAGATTTAACACAGAGCGCTCTCCTTTCTGTGCAGTAAGTTGAGGGCTTTCACCTCAACTGTACCTCTTCGGGGGAGCAGAAATATCTGGCAAGTCCTCTGAATACCAGTCTAGAGTGGTGTGGGGATGGGGCGCCTGCAGGGACGTCCTCTTGGCACGGGAGACCCGTTCACTGCTTGCTCTCACGGCGAGCCTCTGCAGTGTGTGTGGCGAGAGGCATGCTTAGCAGAACAGGTTCTGTTCAGTATATGCCCATAAATTGTCTGGCTTTCAAACTTCATATGCAAATGGTAAAATATTACTATATATTTATTTATTTACATCTCCATACGCATATATATATATGTCAGCATTTCTTGTGCTCCTGAACAAGTGCATTTCCCACCTTACTCAGAAATGAGCACCTTTCAGTAACAGTGCAGCTACTAGCATCAGCTGTAGCTGTCTCTCACACATCCAGCCTTTCAGCACCCACCTTTTTTTTTCCCTTTCCCTTTTTGGAAAATGCAGGGTTTTTTTGACATTACACTGTCAAATGACTGCCTCCAGTATGTCAGTACCAAGACTGTACACCTGAAGTCAAGCCAGCTGCTGCAGCAGAGTGGCACTGATTTAACAGAGCAAATTCCAACCCCAGAATTGCCAGGTTCTCATCCATGCCTCCTCCTTGTGAGGACACTACCTTGATTATTCTGAATTAGCTGTAAAAATGCTCAGACATCGCACATAATTGGAGCCCATAAAAAAACAGTTTTCCAGTCCATAAGAATACATGCACGTACAGATACATAGAGGAAGCCAGAAATGTTTTCAGCCTATTGATCAGCCTGGGATTTCTCCTTCTCCACCCCCAGAAATGTCACCCAGAGCCAAGAAGCTACCGCAGACCCAGATGGATCTATTCCCTGAGAAGTTTTGATAATCAGAGTGAGAAAGCTGTAAATATCTCTGGGCAGCCCAGTGGAAGCTCCAGCTGGGTCACCTCGCTTCCCACTCCCAAGCAGGAAGGTTCCCTCCAGGTCACTACACAGTGCTCTGCTCAGTAAAGGGATTGGGTTAATTAAGTCTAATACAGGGACGACCTCACCACTCCTCTGCTCCAGTATTATTCTCAAGTTGAGTACCAGGAAGGAGGCAGATAGAAATCAGCTTTGAGTATAACCTGATAGATTACTTAGAGGGTTACTTACCTTTTTTTTTTTTTTTTTCTTTTTGTATATGTTCTTTCTATTATCATATTCAATGTCTTGCTGATGTTTGAGACACGACCCACGTTGGTAGGGTGGTAAGAAAGCGCTGCTTAGCAGGGCTAGTGGAAATGGGCTTGCCTCATGCACTGTGTTTCTCTTTCAGTACATTCTGTTAAGGTGAGCCCTTCTATAGAAGGGGGGGTCAGGATGGACAGAGCTGCCTTTCATAAAGATTATTTTCCAGGGATAAGGTTCAGTGAATTAGAAAGCAATGCTGTCCAATGGATTTTTGCTTCCTCATTAGGTCATGACCTGTTTTTATTGGGAACTGAGGTAGCTTCTGCATTTTTAAAGGAATGCTTGGGCTTCTAGGGGCACAAGGAAGGCTGTAATACAGCGTTTCCCTCTCTTTAAGGGAAAAAACTCCTCCAAGGTATTAAGCAATTGCTGGAAGAAGGTGGTAAGGGGATTCCATATTACCATTCAGTACAAAAAAGCTCTGTGCGTTCTGAGCTTTTCAGGTTTATTTTTATTCTGCTGTAATGTCCTATTTTCTTTTTACCTGCATAAGGTTCTCAGGAATGTAGGGTATTCTCTCTTCTAAAAAATTTTTATGATCTCCTGGCATGAAACACTGCAATGGTCCCTTCTGACCTTAAGAAAAAGAGTGCAGTGTTATATATAACCACAGTCTATTATAAATTTCCTGCTTTATTGCTCACACTGGAGCTGAACTACTCCTTTAAAAGGGACGAACTGGTGACCTAGCTAATTTGTATAAACTGTATTTATCACAGCAGGTGCAGACATAGAGCAGATCTCAGCCAAAAATACTTCCTATCAAGTCAACCTTGCTCAGCTTGCTAAGTTTCCCTAAACAAAATTTAGGGACTTTTTAAACAATACTTCCAGAGTCTTATATTAGATAGACAATATATCACCCTAACTGCACTGAAATGATGATTAGATTTCTTAACATGCTGACTATAAAAGTGAAACTCATGGTTTAATCTCTACTCATTGTGCAGTATTTTTTAATATACCTCATGAAATGTAGTCTAAGGCAATAGGTGGGCAGTATAATTTAGGGACTGTAATACAGTTTCTTACCTTTTCACCTTTCTTCTTAATGCACAGATAGTTATTTTTAACATATAATAAGGTGACCAATAGTTTATGCCCCTACAGGTCTATGGCTTCAGTTCATAGTTCTGGTTAATGTAGGGCAGTTGTTTCTGTAACACTTACTAAAGTAGGCAATTGCCTGCAGTTAATTAGTGGAAACTAGAGTTCATGCATTTCATTGACGTATGTTGCTTTAAACGATTTTAAAAACAGCATATGGGGTAAGTGTGGGAAGCACCTCTTCACAAAGAGGACATTGGAAGGCAGTTGAACAGTTAAAAACAGCAAAACAGTATATTTCTAAGGTATATTTTGAAGGAAATAAGATGCTCTATAAACTAGATCAGATGGAAAAAAAATATTTGCTCCTTTTCCATTCACGAGAAGCTCTTGACTGAGCTGGAAGTGATAGCTGTGTGTTTTGTGCTAACGGGATACAAAATGTCACTCGAAAGAGCTCTTACAACTGAGGAATGTATCCTATGACAGACACCATCTCCTCTTAGAGGGGATGAATATACGCAGTTCATTTCAATGACCCGATGAGTTTCAAGTACACTGGAATTGATCTAGTTCAGTTTTCTTAAAATGCATCTCTGAATACAAATGTTCACACTGCTGGCATTTCGTCAGTACAGAAAGGTGTTTGTAGGGTTAGCTCAGCTATGGATTTTTCTCCCAACAGAAGAAGTCCATGTAGTAGATATGTGAGCACAGCTAGTTTTAACCAGTGATGTTAATCTGACTCCTGAGTGCCCAAACTTGCAGTTTTAGGGCAAAGGAAAATGCAACCCATGAGCTGTCCTGGGGCTTCTAGCACATCTGCAATTCTGAGCATATCTTGAAGAGCAGAATGTCTCCCTCTGTTTCTCAGCTCTGATCTCCCTCTAGAGACAAGTCTCAGCAACTGACCTGTAGTTCTCAATTGGGCCAGCCTGGGTTTTTGCAGATGTATGTGAAAATCCCTCCATTGGAGGGCTTCAGGTCTGTAAAGAGCAGGTGAGGATGCCTGCATCTTATCCTACAACTCAGCAACTCGGGAAAAGATAAAACCATAGCTTCTGTATAACAAAGTTGAAGATATCTCCACGTGCACAGAAAGGGTTCATGTAGTCATCTTTTTCCCAGTTGCTGTCCTGGCAGCAAATGTGCCCATTAGCACTGCTAAACCACCTGTGTTGATTGTTTGTTTGTTTTGTGAAGTGTTCACTGTCAGGTTGCCAGCAGCGAGTACCTCCCACTTAGGGCTGCCCTACAGCCAGTCCGTATGTTCCTTCCCTCCTGTCCTGGCAGCCAACTTGATGTTCTTTGGAAAGTTCAGCTCCTGAACGCACCCCCACACCATGCCCAGGCAAAATGAAGTTATCAATCTTATTTTGTTAATGCTAATAAAACTTAATGTTATATATAATTTAGGTAGCTTATGCCATCTTATTGAGAGAAGATAAACATACCAAGGCATTAAAATGCCATGGTAATGTGTTAAGAGATAATCAGAAGTCATAAAATAGTGACATAAACTTCAAAGAGTACTGTAATATGCTTAGAAGTCACTGAAATACGACAGCTGCACCGCTTTTATTGTATTTAGTGAGAAAAGATTCCACTCGTTTCCAAATTACTATTACTTTTGGAAGAGGTTTTAATCATGAAAGCTAATCTGATTGGCACTGTCCACACCGAATCTTATTGAATAAATAGTATGGCACATTTTACTAATCAATTGGAGAAAGCTAAAGAAAAGATTAAGAAAAAGCAATTAGACTTCTTGAACAGTCTTGGTATGGTCTTCAAAGCGTCATTTAACATAAACTGTTTCTTTTACCAACTTGCTCGTTTACTTGTAGCAAATGCAATGGTAATGACTGTCAGTTAAATTTTTGTATTAATCTGAACTACAAAGTCACCGAGTGCAGTCATGTATGCTCTGCATGACTTGTGGAGGCAGTGAAGAGAATTCTTAAAGCAGAAAAGTAATTTGGCAGAGTGGCTGCTATAAAATCTTCAGTGCATGCTTATTATTGTTGAAACAGTTTTTCAGACCCACAAATTATAAAGCTATGGAATACATGTTTGCATCATTTTATATAAACTGCAGTAATTCTAGCCACCAAATTGCAGATCTGTTCAAAGCATTGAAGAGGGCAGAGAGAAGGAGGCTGAATGACAACCAATTTACATGCAGTTTTATTCCTGGACACCGCTTTGCCCACACAACATATGTTTTGTGCTGAATTTAGAGGAACACTCATGTCCTTTGTGTTGCATTAGTCTAACACAACGCAGTAACTGGTTCCGATCTGTTTGAAAGAAACAAAGGAGTCCAGAAGGAGAAAGCAGACAAAGCTCTATTGCTAGCGAGTAAAGCAACAATAGCTTATAGATTTGGAATGGCATAATTACTGACTTGGTTCATTTGATGTGCATAAAGACAGTAAACGCTATGAATTCTGTAGCAGTGTGGAACACTTGATGCATTCCTGATCTGTACCTGAATAAACAGTTGTGGAGAAAAAAAAATAATGTCAAACTCTATATGGTCAAATTATAGACACTCCATGTTCTTCTGAGGCTCATGTTGCAACAGAAAGCACTGTTTTGTTTATTTAAAAAATAAGGTCCTCCCCACCCCCCCCCCCCAGGTATTTCAGCTAAAAACAGGAAGACTGAGGCTCAAGGGAATACCTGCATTGTGTCCTGTGGTATCACACCTGTAATATCCCACAAGCAAAGAGCAATGCCAGCCAAAACAAAAGCAGAGTTACAGTTCAGGCACTTTTAACTGAATTTTACTTCCCCTAAAACTTTCCTATGTTATGCTCAGCCATAGAAGGGCTTGAATAAAAAGGAGTTGGTGGTGGAGTACTGTGCAAACTATTTTCATTAAAATCAAATAATCCCAATGCATTTAAAAACAATAATCCCAAATAAAATAAATAATTGCTAGGATCACTGCGTTTTCTTATTAATATTTGAGATTAGTAGCTAATCTTAGCTAACCCTAAGTTAATCTTTCCAGAGTAGTAGTGCTTATCACACAACTCGCCTGGTAGCAGAGTATATTTCAAACTGACTGCTATAGAAATAAGGGTTCCTACCATTAGGTTTTAACTCCTTTCAACATCAATTCAACCTTTTCTCTGAAATCCTATTATGCTTTTCCAGTAAGGTGTTAGGACAACGACTCAAGCGTACTATTTATGGAGCTTGTAACTCTTAAAATATACTCTGCAGTAAGTGGCTATTCCTTTAATCTGTGACCTTAAAATTCGAGAAGAGTTGATGTTTTCTTGCTCTTATGTTCTGAACTGCCCATCAGGCACTGATATAATTAGGCCATTTGCTCAGATTACTACTAAATGTGGTGTCAGAACATTTAGTGTGGACATCCACCATGTATTTACCAATACTGAATTATTTGCTGTCCAATCCACAACCCCCCTCCCCCCCTCCCCGTGGCAACCTTAGTGAGGGCTAATAACAAGGATTATTTATTTTTGAAACTGAAGTAGATTTAGTTGAGAATGGTGAGGACAGGGAAAGAGCAGAAAATTGACAGCTGAACTAGAGTTCTTTCAATCACATAAAAATCTTAACAGAGACAAAAAAAAAAATGGAGGAACAACAAATTTGTCTGCCAAGTTTTCTCACTATCAGACATCACAGAATAGCCTAAGGCACAACTCTGCGTCCAAGACAGGACATGGCCAGGAGCTCACAGGCCACAGGCACCCTGAGAAGCACAGCTCTTTTGACTTCAGATGTGTCATGGCACATGCTTCCCTCTCCTCCCAGCCTTGATTTCTGCCTCCTAACAATACCACTGCCCTGTAGCCCTTTACAAGTGATTAGAAAAGGGAAAGCAGAAAAGTAATAATCAGTAGCAGGCATCAGGAAGCAAAGCCAGCCTGCTCCATTCAGGATGGAGTCATGACCTCTGTAAATGCAAAGCTATCACACAACTTTCTAGATGACTTGGAAACAAGTCATTAGTCCTTGTCACACTGGGACTTAGCTTACTGTGGAAAAGTCAATAGCTTCTTTTCAGATTCTCTAGAGAATTTCCAAAACCTAGCCCTTGCAGTTCCTCAGGTTTTTCATATGCAATTTCTTATTTTAGCCTTCATTAGTTAGTACAGTATGCATTGTTCTGAGCTTAAATTCATAATCACAGTAGTCCAGTAAGGTAGAGCAGTCAGATGGTCTGCCATCATGGCTTCCACTTCTAAATATCATGACAACACTTAAACTACAGTAACACTAGCCCTCCACTGAGCCGATAGGATTTATAGAAGCTTCCAAATCTAGGGAGCTCTTATACACAGCCAGCTCATAACATGACCATCCAAAAGATCTATGTGTGAGGCCATTTTAATTTCACTTCAAACATTGCATTTAAAATCCTGACCTTTATCTTAAACATCTCTTTAATATATAAATAAAGGGTAAAGTTCGTTGTTTACATCAGACTGGCTGTCTGACTGGAAGTTACCTTCAGCGATATTCATTGTGTATTTTGTCCATAAATATTTTGACTGGGACCACAGCTTTTAGTAGTACATTGGTGCGACCAGTCCACAGTTTAACTCAGAGCCCTTCCTAACTTCTTTCTGTGAGAATGTGGCCTTCTTACATTTCTCTTTATATCACATGAACCTTTTTCCCTGGAGGTTTTACTTTCAGGTTACTGTCACAACATAAATTCATAGAATGGCTTGAATTGGAAAGGAACCTTATAGATGATCTTGTTCCCTTAGGAGACTAAGTGACCTTCTTTGAGGAAGTTTCCTTGTTGAAGCCCTTCGTTTTGTTTCTAAAATAGGCCTATTTTTGCATATTTAAAAACAAAAAAAGCACTAGTTCAACTCCACTGAAATAAAATTTAAAAATAATAATAAAATCTAAATCTTGGGTCTTAGAAAGAGATTGAGAATATTCATGTCTCCCAGTGACTTGCAGTCAGTTTTCCACGGCATTATTGTATGTGGCTGTCTTTAAAGAATTAATT
Organism: Cyrtonyx montezumae; assembly: GCF_038088225.1. Taxonomy (NCBI): domain Eukaryota; kingdom Metazoa; phylum Chordata; class Aves; order Galliformes; family Odontophoridae; genus Cyrtonyx; species Cyrtonyx montezumae. The sequence goes on from NW_027071936.1 coordinate 55,863,394, forward strand.
CCCTCCAGTGATTTATGAAGCTAGAGTTGGGAAATCTAAAGAAGTTGGTTCAGTTTTGAAAATCAAAAGATATATGCATTGTGGCTTTAGTACTCATACAGCTGAGTATAAAATAACGTGCCTGTCTTATTTTCTTTTTCTTTTTTCTTTCTCTCAGAAAAGTTTCTGTTTGAGAAATACGCATCCACTCAGCAAAACAAAAACAACTTTTAAAGGTTGTTCTCGGTGGAAATCACTCGATGCCCCATTACCTGCTTGAGTGAAACCAGACTAAAGAAGTTCTGTCATGGCAGCTTTTCTGCTGGGAGCTGTGCTGCTCATTGTTCAACCTCAGATAGTGCCTTCCAGACCGGCTATAAATTCAAAGGCTGAGACTTCTGCTCAGTCTGCTCAAAGAGAGCTTTTAAAGAAAACATCTCAGAAAAATGACTTCAAGGAAAACATTCATTCTAATGGATCGTGCCGGCAGCTGCCACAGACTATCATAATTGGAGTGAGGAAAGGTGGAACAAGAGCTTTGTTGGAGATGTTGAGTCTTCATCCTGATATTGCAGCAGCAGAAAGTGAAGTTCACTTCTTTGACTGGGAAGATCATTATAGAAATGGATTGCAATGGTATATTAATCAAATGCCATTCTCTTATCCCAGTCAGATTACCGTGGAAAAAACTCCAGCATATTTCACATCACCTGAAGTGCCTGAAAGAGTTTATAACATGAACCAATCGATGAGACTACTCCTTATTTTAAGAGACCCAAGCGAAAGAGTACTGTCAGATTACACCCAAGTGTTCTATAACCACATGCAAAAGCACAAGCCGTATCCCTCCATTGAACAATTCCTGATTAAAGATGGTGAACTCAATGTGGACTACAAGGCAATAAACAGAAGCTTATATTACGTTCACATGCAGAACTGGTTGAAGTATTTTCCCCTTGATCATATCCACATTGTAGATGGGGATAAACTAATCAAAGATCCCTTTCCAGAAATAGAGAAGGTAGAGAGATTTTTGAAATTATCACCACAGATAAATGCTTCAAATTTTTATTTCAATAAAACTAAAGGCTTTTACTGCCTAAGGGACAGTGGTAGGGAGCGTTGTTTACATGAGTCAAAAGGGCGAGCTCACCCACAAGTAGATACTCGGTTACTCGAGAAACTGCACGAGTATTTCTATGAGCCCAATAAGAAATTTTTTGAGCTTGTTGGCAGAACATTTGACTGGCACTCATTTGTGGCAAGTTAGTGGTAAACATGAGAACCTATGTTCTGGTGTAAATTTAGAAATTTTAAAAAGGGCATTTAAGCTATAATTTATTTGTAAAAATTCATAAATACTTCTGTACAGTATTAGATTCACAATTGCCATATATACTAGTTATATTTTTCTACTTGTTAAATTTGAAAGCATTTTGTATTGTTTTTCATGGTTGTTAACATTGTGTATGATGTGTCTATATGAAGAAAGTAAATTATTTCACTGCAGAAGATGCTCTCTTGAGAATGTGTTGTCTTTTTAATAAATAAGAAATTCATTTCAACAAAACCCCTCAGAATTATTTGAATACTTTCGTCTTTCTGAACTTTATCCTCTAGTTGCTAAAGAATATGCTAAACTTTACATTTCCACTTTCCTTGCTCTAAATTGTGGTCTAAATTGTTTTCATCTGAAAATACTCTTGTAATTTGAAAACTGTTCCATCCTGCTTGATGAAATTATTTCTGGATAATATGGTACTTATATGTGTTGGGACATGCACACCTAAAGGACAGTGGAAGGGTGTGTCATAAAGCGTGTTACAACTGTATTTACCTTCATATCTAATGTTGTAGTAAGCTCCTCAAAGTCTTTGGCAGAACCATACTAGTTTCATGGCAAACTTTTAAAGATTCTATGTGGAGCAGCTCACAAAATCCCCAGTTAAGTGAAGAAATTGATTAATCTAAAAACTTTCTACAGTCTATGAATGTATGTATCCTTCATAATGAAAGAGAGAGGTCTGAGAGAGGAACATAAGCAATACAGGACATTTTAAAGGCTGCTAATTGCTGTTCCTAGATGTTATGGCACACATTCTTTCCCATTACTGAAAACCAATGGCTACACCAGAATAATAAGCTGGTCTACACTTAGTAAGCAACAGCTTCATTCTTATATTATCTTCTCATATTAACACACTTTTACTGTATTGAACACTTTTCAATGAGTTGACCAGCTGCTTCATGTAACTGAGAAGTGCCTATGGGCTACTATTCAATTAATCTCTTTCCAGGAAACGTGAAGCCAAGCTTTGGATCCAGCCTTGGGTACCATGGAATTAGCCCAAATTCCAGGAACTTTTATCTGCTAAAAATGGAAGTTAGATACTAGTAGACTGGTAAATGTTACAGCTTTTCTTATCTATGTTAGTCTGATGTTCCACTAGCCATTAATTTCTGGCATTAAGAGTTAATCCCATTTCCACAGAAGGCTTACAATTAAAGTACTTTAATTATGAGCTCCTCATTTTCATGTAATGATCTAAAATACACCCTTTGAACATTCAGTGACAATACCCTGTACATTTAAACTTGTTACTGACTGTTTCAATCGTTCATAAAATTTAAATAAATGTAGATAGGTGAGATGGTTCAAACTTGGGCACTGTGACAAGGTACCCTCTGGATGCAAGTATCCCATATTATGCTGCTTGCATGAAAATTTGCAGATGCTTCCCCTCAATATTCCACTACTTGTGCACCTGCCCAAGCTGTATTCAACCTCAAAGAGGTTATTGGTGTTTGTTTCATAAAGTAGACCTTTGATGAAAGCCTACAATGAAATGGTATTGTACTCAATAAAATATTTTCCAAATTGCATCTTTCCTTTCTCTTTTGTTCATAATTTTCTAGTTTGAAAGACAGGTAATTAGGATTCAACTTCAGTTTTGTCTCCAGCTAAATGTTGCTTAAGAGTTCAGCTGCAGCTTAGTGAATTCAGTAAAAAGTAGTTGCTAGCCGCTGGATTATTGGCCTGCGTGGTCCATTGCTGAGTCCACTCAGAATATACAAAAAAGAATGGATAATTTTATAAATACTGGCAATAATGTTGCATCTTTCATAAGAAATTTACCAAAAAGAACAGGCTTAAAGTACCGGCGTGGAAAAAAGAAACATTGTGAGTTTTGTGTAAGGAGGGACAGTAGGGTTTTTGCTACTCATTATTATTCCATTTCCATGCTAAATCTGTAGGATTTAGGTAAATCTGGACCTAAAAGATTTGGCTCACAAGAAAGTCTCTCACCTTAGTATAGTCCCACCTTCACTTTTGTCTCCCTGGTTTGGCCCTCTCTCTTCAATATCTTTCTGGTGGGAAAGAAGTAGTAGTGTATGTGGCCATGTGAGTGCTACCTTTTCAGTCACAGAGCCAGATGACCATATGAAGGAAGGGATGCATCAGATCACACAGGGTGGTGCAGCATATAGCATAAGCAGGTAATGGGAATACCCTCAGTACTGACACCTGTTGCTACCTGGAATATTTTTAGATGTACAATGTTACTTAATACCAGTATTTTGACTGCAACTAAGCAGGGCATATCCTCTCACTCCTCGCATCTGTATGGGTTTACATCTGTAGAAAAAGAAGCAGAGTAAGAGCCATCAGCTCACCATTACTCTGTTAGTAGTAGGACCTCATGCCATACTCTCCGTAGGATCCAGAGGCAAAGTGACTTCAGGGGGCCACACTGAAGCACAAGCTCACAGGACTCATGGCCAAGGCCTTGTGTTCAGAGGTGTCCTCAGATAGTATATGGTACCATGTTCCATGTATGCAGGGATGGCATAATTGTGCAGTACCTCCCCCTGGAGCTTACTGTGTGGTAGTTATAGAAATGGACAGCTCACACCCTAACAAATAATGAAGGTAATATTTACCTGCCACTGATGGCCTAAATTCAAGTGTTACAATGCTTAAAACTAGATTTCTTAGTGTGAATTCTATTTTAGAAGAGCTACATTCACATTTCACACCTGCATCACTGTATTTTCTAAAAATGTGCTAAACAACAAATTCAAACAAAAGAAAATGAAGAGAGAATGAAAAAAAGAAGCTGACGTGCATTCCGGTTGCGATTGTAGAAACACAGTGAGCTTTAAAGTCATTCCATATTTATCTGAATATAAAAAAACCCTGAAAACACCTTTCCATCGTTACTGCCATACACGTACTCATTTCTGTAAACTCTACCATCTCAGGTCTAAAGTACAACCACTTGGGTGTAGCTACAGAGGCCTATTTCTGCAGGGCTGCTAGCCAAGTCTGTGATCACTCTTGTGATTGTAAAATAAATACAACATTTTATGAGAAGCCAATCTTCAGTTCAAAGCCTACCGCTCCCCTTGTCTACAAGAAGAAAAGCCAATCAAGCCATTAATCAGGGTGGCACTGAGGGACTAAGCTGTGCCCTTTGCTTCACAACATGGATTAGGGTGAGTCTTTGAAAGCAGACATTATACTCACAGAGTACAAAGGTTAAACTATAATGATGATTTCACAAACATTTCTAATGAGTATGGGAAGAGAAAGAAGCCTTTTTGGGGAAAATATATATATAACTTCATTATGAATATTGCTACAAGTTCCGCTGGTGCTGCATGTCCTCTGCTGTTCCTTATATCTTGTTTCTGATGTTGTGGGTGAAATGCCTATTTTGCGTAAATCAACGGTGTTTTGGAACAAATAACTGAAAAATACTTTTGTAAACCTTGCTTGAGTATGTTCATTCCTTAAGTTTGGCAGTTATAATACTCAATGATTAGTGTGTGAGACTTACCAGCACAGAATATTCTAGATGGAAAATTCCTTACTTCGCGTACTAAATTCTGATCACTTCATGTTTCTTTGTCTGTGTCCATTTTCAGAATCAGAAATCAGAAAGAAAGGCTTCTTACTCTTTGTCATCCACGCAGATTTTGAATGTGTAAATAAAGATAAGATGCTTTCTTCTGCTTTATCTGGGATGGCTGACCAGACTTCTAAGGATGTTCAGACTTCCACCATACAATTTAGAGGTTCTACATTAAAACTACTACTCACAGAAACATCCTTTCTCCTTTCTCTTTTTCAAAGTCTCTAACATCCAAATCCTAATTTGGCTTGCATTGTGAATGATCTTGCAGGAGTATATGAAAAGATGTTATCTAATACAAAAATAAAGTAATAAAAAGTACAGTAAAAATGATAGATTAAACTAATATCTGTAAAAAAAATGTCTTGAAGTTGCTACTAGGTACACAGCAGCTGAAATATTTGCAAGTATTTGCCCCCACAGCTGTAAGTATCATTACTGTTTTCTCATTCTAATAACTTTTATGCATAGGTTCTGCCTGAGTGCGCAGTTACACTGGAAAGACTGTATGTTCAATCTTAATTCCTTCATTATGCAGTTGCACTGACAAGGCCAGTTACAGACAAAAGCTGTACAAAAACATCTGAGTGGAAAAAAAAATATAAAAACCCTCTCAGGGATATTTTGATTACCAAAAATAAATGAAATTGTGTTTATGTATTTTAGTTAATTAGTAAAGGAGACAATACCCCGTCTATGGTAAATTTTCTGCTAAACTCCCACACAACAGTTTATACCATTTTTAAGTCAATAGCACAATAAACTCAACAGTGATGCTGCAGATTTTAAATGCCTTCTGGGATATATAAAATATGCAAGTCAGACTGGGGAGCAGCTGGATGCATAGGAACAGCTGGTCTCATTGGGCTGAAAACATTTTTGTTTAATGATATGGGACATGATTTTTTTTGGCTTGGATATCATTTAATGTTGTCTTTGAAAGCAGTGTCTTCAACTAACTTCCAAGTCAATAATACTGTCAGAATTATGTCATCTTTTTACTTGTTACTGATACTGTGCTCTGCCAAAACACACCCCAAACAGCAGGTGCAAAGGGGATCCCTTACTATAAAAAAGCAACTGTAATGAAACATAGACAAATAGCTTCAGTTATGAAGGCACAGTGGCTTGAACAGAGAGCTGTTCTGAAGAGAAGGGCAAAATTCCTCTTGACTTAATTTGCATGTGGGTTACAGAAAAGAAACCTGTATGCGTACACAGGAAAATGGCAGAGCAAATAACACACCCTCCCCTGCTGGGTTCTCAATCAGTCAACATTCTTTCAACAATAATAATAACAATTTGTAGTTGCATTTTCTTAAAATGAACAGGCCTGCCTCCAGGACTGGGTGCAATTCACACCAGATACAAGCATCAAATAGCAGAGTCCTTGCAGTGTTTTTTACACCAGGCACAGTTCTCAGGAAATCTGTACTGCTGTTTGTGAAATTCTTTTTTTCTCTCCAGTATGCTGCTGCTTCACATCTGTCATACAACTCACTGTTAACTCTGTGAGAGTAAATCAATCAAATCAATCAAAATCTCTAAATTAATTATCTGATAGTATTTTAAATACCGTTGAAATTAATGGGAAATTACAAGAAGATGGAACCTACAATGTACTTTGTGAATGTTTTTAACTTTAACTGAACAAAATTCAGTTTATTTGGTCTGCATCATTGCATTCCAGGAGCAACTATTGTCATACAGCCATGAGTGAGTAATTACCTAATGCACTTGGTAAATAGAAATGCATAATCAAAGGAACATATTGCTCTTATTGCTAGCACAGCAATTTCATTATTGTCGATAGCGTGACACTCACTCATGGTGTCACTGTAAGTGGTAGCAGTATTTCTTTTGAAAGAATGAGATCTCAGAATTGCACCCTAGATGCATGTAGGAATGGGTCTGAACAGGACTGCATGTTATATAGTCACTTAAATCTTAACTGAAATGAAACCAGAACAAAGGTAACATAGTAAGCATGCATGCACTGAACATACACAAAAACCTTGAAACATAGTGTAACTTTTTTAGTGTCCCACCATTCTCTTGCCTGAATTTGTAGCCCCTGTGCAAGGAGAGTAATAGAAAAAAAAAAAACATACAGCTGAAAGAGAGCAATTGGTCCATTCCTACCATCACACTGGCTGGGACTAGAGCTGGACAGCCACAAGTGACAAGGACACCAGAAATAGCTAGTAATGAAACCCAAGATTCAGGGGAACAACTTACCATGGCTTCATTACCTCTGTTCACATCTTTACATAAGTGCTTTCATGAGAAAAGAAAAAAAGAAAACAGCTTATTGCCTGTTTCTCATCTGTGCAAAACAGAGAAAAGGCATCTGAATCTATCTCTGAGTATTGGTTCATTCTTATGCCATAAGGCCTTTTTAAAAAGTCAGTACAGTATAATGCAATTAGGCTTATTATTCACCTAACTGTCTATTCTTCCCCTTTTTTGTTTTTAAATTTCTAGCAAGTTTTCCATCTGCTACAAATAAAAGGATTTGATGAATAAATGATTTACAGCCTGCAGGAGGAGAAGAGTTCATATTAAATATTCTTCAGACAGGAGACTTGCAAAAGAGGATATTTTCTCATAGAAAAAAAGAGCATCTGCGGACCAGTTGGTTTCTTGCTGAATAAGCCAACTGGATACGATACTACTTTTGGCAGCTTCTTTATTCTTGTGTGGGCTTCATTTATCTGAATGCCATATTTATTATTCAATATAGATCTATATTCAATATCATACATATCATGTTTTATGATGTTGGCATTGGTTTCCTAGATTAATTATTTAACATCAAGTGGTGATAAAATTCTAGTGCTTTTTCATACTTAATAAACTTGAGTCAGCTAATGCTCAGACATTCATAAACTGAAATTAAAAAAAAAAAGGAAAAAAAATAACAGCGAACTGTCTTAAATGCTCCTTTCCTGTGACTCATTTGAGAAATTTTTTCACAGTCTTATGGAAAAGAAGTTACATTTCAAACACGGTAAATAAAGGAAAGGATTTACAATTCCTTACAAATACAGCAATGCATAAAAATGAATTTCAATAAGTGAATAAAATGGAACAAGCATTGACAGCACAGGAAAGGAAGAAGCTTCTCTGTTTCCACAGCAAGGTTAGAAAGGGTATGATGCTGTGGGGATGGTTGCTCCACCTTACCACAAACAGGAGAGTTTTACTCCTTTCATCTGTTACCAAAGGGTGTTTTTTCTTCTGCAACCCAGATTACTAGCCTTGAACTGGTCTGTTTAGCTGTGACTATACTGAAAATAGAGTTCTAAATGAAAAGGAGAATACGACTTACTACAATTAACTCTCTACCTATATAACCACTGAAACAATGGTTTCCTGAATCAGCTGGGAGGATCACTTGCTCATTGCACAGAGCAGGAATACATAACACTGATACTGCTGCTAAGCTCTTCATTGCCTTATTCAGGAGACAGCTTTTGCATTGCTCCTGTTCACTGAAGGACCTTGGCTTTTTCCAATTGCAGCCTTTTCTTTGGCAGACTGGCCATCATCTCTTGTGTTTGACTGTCACATAATAACTGTTTACTGAGAGATGACGTCTTCTAAATTTCTTTCTCCCCAAACCAGTGATTCAAAAGGCAGTTTCAGGAAACATTATCAGCAGCTGGATAATCAAAAACTGTGTTCAACTAGACAAAGGTGGTGAGATATGTGCCAGGACAGGACTGTATTCAGCCAGAAAGGAATCCAAACAAAAACTGTTTTCTCAGCTGCATCATGTCCCTGGTTCAGGTCATCATGAAATTCTGTAAACAATCTTTCTTACCAGCATTTCCACTAACATACAGCCTATTGAACTACAGGAATTACAGCACACACAGGTCTTCATTTACTTTGAGATATTCCTCCCATCTCATCTCCTGATAGTTCTACTCCCAGTCCTCAGAATGGTACAATGTTGTAGGCAATTACCCTGTATTTTGGGTCAAGACTTTTTTTTACACAGAAAAAAAAATAAGCCCTCTGGAAAAAAATAACATTGAACCCACTTTGGCACAAAATGTTACATTTAAGATATCTACAAAATGAGTGATAAAAATAAAATCTAATCTTTAACAACACTACTGAAAGAAAGGTCATTTCACTGTTACAGATATCATTATTCTGTCTATGCCATCTCCAGTGATAAGTTTTCTGTAGCTTAGATAAACTTCTTAGAAAAGTCTTCCTTTCGCCTTAGGCAAAAGTCAAACAGAAAACCAACCAGTGGGTCGGGGAAACCTTCATCAATTCTGTTGCCTTTGAAATATCTGCAATCCTATCACAGGAATTTAGCATTATAGAAAATAAAATAATGGAAGAAACCCAAATCATCACATTAAATACACAAGCATTAGACATACACTAGGCTTTTCCAGATAATAAACTGGAGTCTCAACTTATTTAAATTACTTTGTTCTCACATAACTAACACTTTTCATTGATGGAAAGAGGACTTGAAGAAAACAGAAAGCACATACAGTTGTTCCATAGTCCCTCTGTAATTCTTTAATGGTGTAAATCTTTAATGGTGTAAAGGACTTGATTAAAGTGAGACTGAGGTCTTCCCTCTCTGGACCAAGAGAAGAATAACAAAGGATGTTCTGAGGTATCTGGGCATCCTTCCTAAACCAACTGCTAGAACTGTATAATAGCAAAATAAATAAATAAAATTCCACAGCAGAGTTTGGTAGAGCCAGATATCGTTCAAAGAACAAGAATAACCATGTATAAATTAGCTAGATTCCAAGTGCTCATGAAACAACTCATGTCTCATAAAATCCACTCCACTAATATAAGCACATTTCAGTTTTTAGTTCCTGCCTGTCAATCGAACGCATGCTATGCAACTTGCTTGCACAGATTTAACTAGTTCACTGTTTTACAGAGCTAATTTAAAACCATGCCTGCTCTACAAATTTTCCAGCACGGCAGTCAATAATCTGCTAACTTGATATGTTGCTTTACAGTTTATCACAAAAAAGCCAATGAAGTTAAATGCAGCAGAAGGATGCAGGCAGTCCCAGCAGTTATGGTTCATGGCCAGTATGTTCTGCAGCCCAAACTAAAGATTTGTAGTGGATCAAGTTATTTTTCTTTTTTATCCCTAGAAAAGTCTACTAAATTACTTGTATTTTGACAGCTGTAACTCAAGCATGAGGGAGAGACAGCATCTGAATGAAAACAGATTTTTCTTCTGGCTTTCAGTGAGCTTGTCTATCAGTAAAGAAAGTAGTTTTGGTTTTTTTTTAATGTTTTCTAGTGTGGTAAGTGCATGCCTTAAGCAACAGAAGTGACAGTTTTCTTCTTTCCAGTTCATGCTTCAAAATGAAACAAAGACTATGCAGTTTCTACTGAGGGAAATGGCAATTAACTTATGCAAGCAAGCAGTACTGCAATAAGACAAAGTAGACAACTACAGGCTTGTTTGTGAAACGCAGACCATGAGAACAGCCCTCCTTCCTTTGCAAGGCATCCAGTAATCATTTCCTACCAACTTTTTAGTCTCCAGGGACAAACTCTGAGGAAGAAATTAACATCTTCTCATCTGATTGTCCAGGCAAATTTAATAATAATAATGAAAAGTAAAGAAAAGTACAGCCACTGCTCTTTACTGGATGCAGCAAGTCTGGAGGGCCATGCCGAAATAAGAGAGGTCTCTGACAAAACAGACACGGTGATCAAAGAAATTCTTTCATGAATTGCAGAGCAAGGCCACAACTACGCTTGTTATCTAAACATCTGAGATGTTAGCATGTATAAATGTGAAGTTGCTAAATATTTTGTTTTGGTTTTTTTTCCTCATGCTATGTAATTCATATGGATACTCAAGGAAAAAGAGGAACCAGCTCTCTGTAACATTCCCAGAGGAATAATGTGGAATCTCTACTTCCTCTCAATTAGATCTATGTCGAGAGATGTTCTCTAAAAGGCTCTTTCCTGACACATGATGTTATTGTCAAATATAGATCAGCTCATGGGGTAAAGGTGAAAGTTAGCACAAACTTGAGTGCTAGATGTTAGTAGTTAGCCCATAACAAACTGATGTATTGATTCATTTCTTTCATGAGATGGCTTTATTTACTGCATACTTCACATAATAGAGGTTTTCTCTCAGAATCACCGGAGTATGATATCACTGAGACATGGTGGTGCTTCTCTTGTTGACCGTGTACTAAGGCCACTTGTCTTGATTGATAACTAGTGAAAAAAATAATATTCAGGAAAGCAAAGTACTGCTTTAGGTGAATCTTTAAGTTCTCAAAAGGCACTTGCTGCCCTGCTTCTGCCTTCTGAAGAAATACCAGTAGGTGCAGAAAAAAAGCAGGCAGCAGTGAGGTCAAGGATATGATTGTCTACAATGATTATTAGATTTAGACTTAAAGTTTAGCTTAAGAAAGACAGCACTACATTCTTTTCTAATAAAGCTAACAGAAAATAAAAAGGTAGTTAAAATATAGCAATTGAAAATGTCTGTAAATAAAATACTGCTGAAAGGATCAAGTTCTTCAATAATTTTGAAACGCTGATATTGATATTTCATTTGTAGGAGGTAACAAAGTTCCTTTAAATCGTTAAGTGTAACTGAAAAAGGCTGTAGACTGCTGTTCCAAGGATAAAACAAGAAAAGTCATCATTCTATAATTAACGTCCCCAGAAGTATTTCTCTACTTGACTTTTGTGGATGAATATCATAACGACAATATTTCCTCAAAGTAAACTACCATCAAATCATTTAAAATTCTTTATACTTGATAGCATTAGATGTACCTCATTGTCTTACTGCAAAACATCGTTATGACAAGTTGCATTGGCTTTTACTGTACTGTTTCCAAAAGTTATGCTCCACTACTGTTCTCTATGGCTGGCTGTAAAAAGACATGTACAGGATTTAAACAACTTCTGAAAGACCTTGACAGCATTACTTCAAATGTCCAAGTGATGTATAACAAAAATCTTCACAGCTTTACTTGGAAAACCAGTCACGCAATACTGACCTTTTGTATGCTATACTTTCAGCTAAGTGTAATTTAGAACATGCTTGCATTAAAGTCGTCAGGCAGGATTCCAAGACAGAATAATAAAACAACAGGTAACTTGCCATCTTCCTTTAAAACTGCACGAGATTGGGAGTCTGGAAAGAGGCCTCACTGGATTTTGACTGAGGCTCCCTATGAAGATTTTGGAAGCAAAGAGCTGTTCCTCAAACAGTTTTGTTGGAAAGATCATGTAAATTAGAGCCTTACAACTTTTTCTAATAATTATCAGTACTCCACCCTCTCCTGCCTTTTGAATGAGTGAGTTTTGAGGTAATACAACTGGAGTTAAGGAGCCTAGATAAACTGCTTGCTGGACATGTTAAAGGAACTACACTTAAACGCTAAGTGATTTATCTGTTCTGAATTCCTCAAATACTCTACTGTTTGTAATGCTTAGGGTTTCAATCGCAATGAAATTATCAAAAACACAGAGACTATGTAGCATATTTTAAGAAGGATTATTGGCTTAATAGAGTTCATAGAACCTATTTCATTCTGAGTATGTTTTCAGAATCTAACAAACTAGTTCTTAACTTATTGCCCTGTCAGTTGTTGTTCTATTCAAAATTAAGGAAGCCAAGAAGAAACAAGTGTTCGCCTAAAGCATTTCCACTTCCCAGAAACTAATCAGCAATAAATATAATGCAATGTTATTAAAACGCTGTTAACGGGGTTCAAAATTAATCCTTTATGTACTTGCAAATGCAAATCAGCACAGGGTGCAGAAGGATAACTTTACAAGAAAGCCTCTTTTACTGGATAAAGATTAGATAAAAAATGAGAATAGATAAAAAATGAATGGAGAACAGATAGCAAAGGTTAAACAAGCTTTTAGTTCTGTTATCCAACAAGTAAAACTTCTATACCAGGTCTAACTCCTCAAAACAGACAGAGTCCAAGTCACTTACCATCACAGTGGCAGTCCTCAGTCTGCCTTTTCTGAGCATGAACCCTAGAATAATTCAAATTTCCACACTGTAGTGCAATAATGAAGGTTAGTTTCAAGCTAAGAAATATCTGAATTTCTTTCCTTTGGATTTTCCTAAATGTATCTCAAAGTTTCAGGACCTTATTTTCATCTCTCTTGAATGGGATTTCACAGCTTTCCCTTCCCTAGGCTTGATCTAGGTGACAGTAAGATATTGCTCATGACTGTTTTATCAAAAGCATCTGCTGATTTATATTTATATGACACAGCAATCACACCTGTGAAAGAAGAAGCAGAGCATAAATTCCTGAAAGGCAGGAATGTCGACTGAACTGTGTGAAAGCTTTGATTTTTTTTTATTTTTATTTTTTTATATTCCACTGAACTGAGCTAACCTCATTCCTGGAGGTAAAACAAAACAAGAAAAAAAACCTCCTCACTCAGCCCATTATTGCTGGTACTTCCCACGTCTCTTGCAGTCTGACTGTCATCTTTTCATCAATTCATCCCTCATAGCCTTTTTTAATCTATTCATGCTCCCTCCCCCTTTCTAAAATCTTTGAAGTTTTGGATCTCTGCTGAACCCAGGCATAGCCTAAGGAAAAGTACACCATTCCAGCCTACATGGAGTCAGTCTCCTCATAGCCCAGCAGCCACTCATATCTAAAATTCTTTGAAGCTGTATACCTGAGGCTGCCTTATTTGTGTCATTGTTTTACCATTTCTGCTCAGCTCTTAACAATTTGTTGCCTTTTTCAAAAATTTAATTCTATGCAGATTGTCAACAGAACAAAGCAGAATGGAAAGAGAAACAACAGACAGGTAACAAATTCTGAAAGAATATATCCCAGATTTACTATTTATCCAATTCATAAATGTCAATTAATGTATATATCTATATTTTAAAGTCTTAGTAGTTACTTAAATTAGAATCAAATAAAGCTGTCTGAAATTTGTTCTAAATGCAAAATGTTTTCTGGCTCAAGTTTGACACTGACAAGATGCTTACAGCCCTTGGAATATTTTCAGTTTGCTGTGGAAAGCCAAGCCTGCTTTAGATGTAAATGTGTACCTGGTACCTCAGAGTAGAGCTCACATTCTCTATCACACAAGAAACAAGTCTCAAAACCATCTCTACACTGCTGATATAGTTTCACGGAGTATAACAGCAGAAAACAGCGTACTACAAGGTGCTTAGTTCTGTTTGAGGATGGTCCTTCCAGCTCTCCTGGAGCTGGGATCCAGTATCTCCTCTTGAGATGTTCCTTTTGCATAGCTGAGAAGGACACAGTTAATTTTAGAAAAAAGCTGTGCCTTGGTGGTGTTCTTACGAATACCAGTGGGTAGCATTCATTCCATACAGATTTAAATGGCTGTGGTTGAGGCAATTCTGTCACAGCCAATGGAAAGAAATGACCATTTGTTGAGGTTGGCTAACCTGAACTTTTTCTGACATCTGTTCCTGGGTAAAATGAATAACATCTTAAATTTTCTGCCATTGACTACTGAGATAGCTGAGATGTTCTACCTCAAAAGCAGGCTAAGTTTGGATGCCTGTGAATTTTTTTTGTTTCACAAAGGAAAAACAATACTGTTCAAATTAAAAATGAAATAGTCGGCTAACTTTTTTAGTAAATATCTTCAGATAACAATACTTCTTGCTTAATTAGTTGTATAAACTATCATGTAACTATGGGGAGTCATGTTACACATGACAAGCATCAGTCAAATTAATATACAACTGTTTTCT